>NC_071487.1:2992934-3592934 GCF_028500815.1 Rissa tridactyla
CCACCAGTCCTTGGCGCTGGGGCCGGGTCGGGGTGCCCGGGGACCTGGGGGTCCCTCTGCGGGGGTGGTCGGGCCTCCCGCTGTCCCCCATGAGTGGGGCAGCACATGGCGAGAGGGCTGGGGCCATGCGGCCCGTGGGGGGGGACGCGACGCGGCCTCCGGAGGTGGCCGAGTCTGCTCAAACCGGGGATTTTCGTGGGAGAGCGGCTTAATCGGGGCTTCCAGGGATTCGGGATTTAGACGTTAAATGCGCCGGCAGATTTCTGCCCACTTAGGGCCAAAAATGGACGAGGGCAACGTGTGGCGGCTGGTGCCGCGGTGTGGGCTGCGCTGAACCGGACCGTGAGCTGGGGGGTGGGGGGTGCTGCAGGGGGACGAATTGTGGGGTGTAGGGCACGGGAACAGGGTACGGAGCAGGGCTCGGTTGGGAATGGGACCCACTGCGAGCGTGGGGCAGCAACGGCAGGGGAGGACAGGGCTGGGGATCTCGACCTCGTCCGAGAGGTGCTGGTGGTCCCGGGGGGGGGGGCAGAGAGTCACACCCGCTCCCCCAGCCCTGAATTCGGGGTGACTGGAGGCTCCAGCTGAGGGTGGCCTTGGGCTCCATCCATGATGCTTCTCTGCCGGCAACCGGCATCACCAGCGTGGGGACAGGGTCCCCTCCCCCCGAGTCACCCCTGAGGTGCCTGGGACAGGGGTGCTGGGGGGCTGGCGGGGCTCTGGGGGGGGGGGGGGAGGGGGCGTTTGGGGGGTGACACACCCCCATGCTGCGGGAGCCCCAGTTTGGCAGCCCTCGGGTCACCCCGGCCCCGGGGCGGGGGAGGGAGGGGGCTCCGCGGGGCAGAAGGGTCCCTGGGGAGGGGGGGGAACCCCCCCAGCCCCCAGCACATGGGGGGAAAGCGCTGATCCGGGCGAGGCCGAGCCCCGGTGGGGTCCCCCCCCGGGTGCCAGCTGCAGAGCCCGGGGTGCAGCGCAGCTTAGGGGGGGGGTCCTGCTCGCAGCCCCCGACCCCGCCCGGTCCTTTGTCTCGCCCCAGACCCTCCCCAGACCCCCCGTCCCCGGGGCCCCGCGGGGGGCTCAGCGTCCCGGGAGGGCCGGGAGCGGCGGGGCGGGGCGGGGGCGGCGGGGGGGAGGCGGTGGCGGAGGAGGAGGAAGAGGAGGAGGAGGAGGAGGAGGAGGTGGCGGGGGCGGAGGGAAGCCGCCGCTCCCCGCGCTCCGCCGAGGCAGGAGCATCCCGGCTCCCGGGGAGCCCCGCGGCCGCCGCCCCCCCCCCGCCCGCCCCCCCGGCCCCCCCGGGCGGCCGCAGCAGAGGTGAGTGGGGGGCGGGCGGCCGCGGGCAGCACAAAGGGCCGCTTCCCGACCCCCCCCCGCCCCCCCCCCCCCCCACTCCCGCCCTCCCCGGGCCCGACCCCCGCCCCGCGGCTGCGGCACGGCCGGGAGCGCCCCCCCTCGCCCCCGTGCTGTGCCCCTTGCTGCCCCCCCCGTTAGTACCCCCCCCGGTAATACGTCCCCGTTATTCATCCCCCGTTATTGCCCCCCTCCCCCCTCTATTGTGCCCCCCCGCTATTGCCCCCCCGGTCCTCCATCTCCGTTAATCTCCCCCCCCCCTTCTCTTTTTGCAGCCGGGGCTCGGTAGCAGTTTCGGGGGGGTTGGGCCGGGGGGGTGCGCGGGGACCCCCATCCTCGGCTGGGCTCTGCGGGGGGCACACCCCCCTCCCCACGCCCTCCGCAGCAGCCTCGCCGCCTGTCGCGGTAGCGGCCAGCCTGTCGCGACAGCCGAGCCTCCGCCCCCACCTGTGGTCACAGCCCCCCGGCTCGGCCGGACCCCCACCACCACCCCGGGGTGCTGGGGGTCCCCTGGGGGGGAGCGGGGGACGGGCCCGGCCCGGTTCGCCCCGCGGTGATGCCCGGGGTGGTCCCGGCGGAAGGCAGCCCCCCGGTACTGGCGGCATCCCCCTGGTGAGCGGCTGCAGGGGGGCAGCGGGGCGAGCTGGGGGGGCTGGCCCGCCCCGCCCCGTAGGGCTGAGAGCTGGGGGGGGTGTGACGCTGCTGCCCCACGGCAGGGGCGGAGGCGCAGCCCGGCGGGACCCCGGCACCAGCCCCAGGACCATGATCCCCCCCAAGGAGAAGGCCAGGGCTCCCAAGGACAGCATGACGCTCCTGCCCTGCTTCTACTTCGTGGAGGTGGGTGTGGGGGGGTGGGGTGTGGGGGGGGCTGAGCCGGGGGGTCCTGCCCCAAGCCCTGGTCTTACCCCCCCCAGACCCTGGTCCTTGCCCTGGCGTAGAGGGTCTGGGGGCTTTGCCCTTCCCGGCGGGCTCCGCGATGCCGGTGCCCATCATTTTGGGGGTGGCACGGTGGTCGCCACGCTCTTGCCGCCCCCCCAGCTGCCCATCGTGGCCTCCTCCATCGTGACGCTCTACTTCCTGGAGCTGACAGACCTCTTCAAGCCGGCCAAGGTGGGCTTCCAGTGCTACGACCGGGCGCTTTCCATGCCCTACGTGGAGACCAACGAGGAGCTCATCCCGCTGCTGATGCTGCTCAGCCTGGCCTTCGCCGCACCCGCCGCCTCGGTGCGTCCCGGGGCTCGTCCCGCTGAAGGGGTGGGGGGGGCGCTGAGGATGGAGCCGGCCCGGCGGCAGAGCCAGGGCTTGGCATCCCGGTGCCAGCAGCACCAGGGGACCGGTGCGGGGAGCCTGGAGGTGCCCTGCATCCGCGTGGTGGCACCACCGACGTCAACACACACACACACACCCCGGGGCAGCACTCCCTGAGCCCCCGGTTTCACACACACACCCCCACACCCCCACACCCACCCCGGGGCAGCACCCCCTGAGCCCCCGGTTTCTCCCCAGATCATGGTCGGGGAGGGCATCGTGTACTGCCTGCAGTCCCGGGCTGAAGGGACGCGCCGGAGCCGAGGGCAGCATTAAACGCCGGCGGCTGCAACTTCAACTCCTTCCTGCGCCCGCACCGTAAGGTTTGTGGGTACGTTGTGCCGCAGCCCGAGCAGGAGCTTTGCCTGCGGGGGGGGGCTGATCCAAGGGTCTCGGGGATGGAGGGGACGCGGGGACACCCGGGATGCGATAGCGGGAATGAACGTCCCCACCCAGACACCGCACTGGACCCTTCCCGGTGCCTGTGGGTGCCCTGGGGCTGGGTGCCCGGCGTGGGACAGGGGTGACCCGTCACCCTGCTCCTGCCACCCCCAGGCGTTCACGTGTTCGGGCTCTGTGCCACGGCTCTGGTGACGGACGTGATCCAACTGGCCACCGGCTACCACGCGCCCTTCTTCCTGACCGTCTGCAAGCCCAACTACACGCTTGCTTGGGCACCCCCTGCGACGCCAACCCCTACATCACCCAGGACATCTGCTCGGGGACGGACAAGCACGCCATCCTCTCCGCCAGGTACGTGCCGGGGGGGTGTGTGTGTGACCCGCGCCACGATGCCAACCCCGTCACCCTGTCCCGACCGTGCCCCCGTCTCCCCCGCAGGAAGACGTTCCCGTCCCAGCACGCCACGCTCTCGGCTTTCGCTGCCGTCTACGTGTCGGTGAGTTTCCCGGCACCGCTTGGCTCTCGGCCCCGTGTGTGCCAGCTCCGGGGCTCCGTGCCACCGGGCGGCAGCGTCCCTCTGCTGTCTGCACCCCCTCCCGTGCACGGACGAGCTCTGCCGGACACACGCGTCGAGGCGCGGTGCCTGCACACCCGTGTGCTCACCCACGTGCACGCACCCCCGGGCTCTCCGACATGGCCGGGGGCTGGGCAGGGGGGAGGCTGCGGTGCCCGCGGTGGCAGCAGGTGCCACCAGCTGCGACTAACAGCCTGTCCCTGCCCCATCGTCCCGCCGCCAGATGTATTTCAACTCCATCATCTCGGACAGCACCAAACTCCTCAAGCCATCCTGGTCTTCGCCTTTGCCATCGCCGCCGGCGTCTGCGGCCTGACCCAGATCACCCAGTACCGCAGCCACCCAGCCGACGTCTACGTGGGCTTCCTGATCGGCTCCGGCATCGCCGCCTACCTGGTGGGTGCCGGTCCCTGCCCTCGGGGCAGCGGCGGGGTCTCGGGAGGGAAGGGCGGTGGGCGCAGAGCCGTGCTGACCCCACGCTCCCCCTCCCGCAGGCTTACCACGCCGTTGGCAACTTCCGTGCCCCGATGGAGAGGGTGCCGGCGCCGGCGCCGGCCAAGGACGCGCTGCGGGCACTGACGCAGCGGGGCCACGACTCCGTCTACCACCAGAACAAGTCGGTGAGCACCGACGAGCTGAACCCGCAGACGCGGCTGGAGGAGGGTGGCGCGGCCGGTGCCGCGGGAGAAGAACTCCCTGGGCAGCCTGAAGCGGGCCAGCGTGGACGTGGACCTGCTGGCCCCCCGCAGCCCCATGGGCAAGGAGAACATGGTGACCTTCAGCAACACCCTGCCCCGCGTCAACACCCCTCCATGGACGACCCGCGCGGCGGCACATGACCATCCACGTCCCCGTGGACGCCTCCCGCTCCAAGCAGCTCATCACCGAGTGGAAGCAGAAGTCGCTGGAGGGCCGGAGCATGACGCTGGCGGAGGAGGCAGCGGCGGCACACGGCGGGGCGGGGGCCGGGGGATGCCGGCGAGGACGTGCCCCCCTCTCTCTACCCTACGGTGCAAGCGCGCTCGGCTGAGCGGGCGGGCCATGGGGCCCCGCGTCCTCATCCAGCCGCGGCCGGGCGCCTCGCAGCTGGTGCACATCCCCGAAGAGAGCCAGGCGGGCGCCGGCGCCCCGGCCGGCAGCGGGGCGGCCGTGCGGGCCAAGTGGGTGATGGTGGCGGAGAAGGGGGGGGCGCAGCGGGTGGCCAACCCCCCGCGTCTGATGCAGGTCATCGCCATGTCCAAGCAGCAGAGCATGGTCTCCGTCACCCCCAAGCACTCGGAGACCTCCTCGTCCTCCACCAGCTCCGACTCTTCCAGTACCGCTCGCCCTCGGAGCGAGACAGCTCCAGCATCATCACCATCGACGCCCACGCCCCCCACCACCCCGTCGTCCATCTCTCTGCGGGCAACGGGCCCTGGGAGTGGAAATCGGGGCCGAAGGGGCCGGAGGGGCGGATGCCTACGAGCTGGGCGAGATGGGGAAGGATTTCCGCGGCTTCCGCCCGGCCAAGAGCGCCGGCGTCTCCCCCGGCTCCTCCGTCAGCGACATGGAGCAGGACGAGCCGCGTTACGGCAGCCTGGCCGCCATCCCGGGGGCGGTGGGGGGCGGAGGTGAGCGGGGGGGACCCCCCCGCCGAGGGGCTGCTGGGCACGGCCAGCCGGGAGTCCACGCTGCGGAGGAAGCCGGCCGAGAGGGACGGGCAGGGGGACAGCGAGGTGGACCACTACTACAAGAAAATGCAAGCCAGCCGCAGGTTTAAGGACTGAGCCCCCAGTTGCCTCCCCTGCGCCCGGCCCCCAGCTCGGGGGGCTGGAGTGGGGAGGGGGACACAACGCCAGGGTCCCCTCTCTGCTGGGGTGCGGGGGGGGGCGGGTGGGGGGGGGCACCAGGGCGCGGCTCTTTGGCATTGGGGCGACCGAGCGGCACGAGGACGTGGCAGAACACGGTCACACCGGACACGGAGCCAGTCGAAACTTGTGGGAGACACCCCCTCCCCGATGCAGGACCCCCGCTCCTGCCAGGGCAGCTCAGGGGGGGCTCAGGGGGCTCTGCCAACCCCCCCCCCCAATCCCATGGGGCCGGGCAGCTCCAAGCACTTTTGACTTTCTTTTTCTCTCTAACATAGGTGCTGACATTTCTGAGGGGTTAATTTATTACGGCTCTGGAATTGTACATCTTGGGGCGGGGGGGGGGGGGAGGGGAAGCAAATGGTGCTGAAGGGGGCTTGGGGGGGGGGGGGGGGGGGGTTGGATCGAGGGGTCCTGGGTGGGAAGGGGGGGGGGAGCTGCTATGGGGCAGTGGGTCCCAGCTTGTGTGGGGATTTATGGATGTGGGGAGGAGGTCCTTGCAGACACCCCCCCCCCCCCCATCCTACACCGCTGGTCTGTGTTGGGGAGGGTGAGGGGGTGCCAGGAAGTGCGTGGGGGGGTCTTTGCCCAGGGGCTCTGGGCGTGCGGAGGCTGTAAATAGCGCAGGGGCTGAGGCCGGGGGTGGGCGATGGCGGAGGGTGGTGGGTGCAGGGTCCGGGTGCTGCGGGGGCTGGCAGAGGGTGGGGGGAGCCAGGGCTGAGCCCCGTCCCCCAGGAGCAGCAGCCCTGGGCTGGGGACCGCGGGTTTTGGGGGGTGGGGGGGGGCAATGTCGCGAGGGCGGGGGGGTGTCTCTAGGCTGTGAATGCGTCTGTTGGGCAATGGCTGGAGCTGCTTTGGTTTGGAAAGCAAATAAAACATATGGATGTTCCCCGGCTGGGCTCCTTCGCTTGGGGGGGGGAGGGATGGTGGGCAGGAGACACCCCCCCCCCCGGCCCGGTGCTGCCAAGGGCAGGGCTCAGAGCGGGGGCTTTGGGCAGGCAAGAGCCGTGGGGGGGGGACCCTGCCCGAGCACTTGAGCCTGCGCCGGGGCCCCCCCAGCCCAACGGCGATGGAGGGTGTGATGCTGCTAATGCACTGGGTGACACCCCCCCTCCCCTTTCCAGGGAGAGGCGGCTGCTGAGGGCCCCCCACCCCTCCAAAACGGGCTCAGGCTCCTTCTCCCCCTTCCATGGGCCACGGTTGAGCCCCTCCAGGCTCCCCATTCCAGTAGCCATCAGGCAAACACAAGCCATTCCGGCACTACAGCGTGATGCGTGACCAGCCATCGCTGCCCCATGGCGAGGAGGGGGCTCAAGCCGTGCTGGGGGCTCCCTCGCACCCCGGGGAGCTGGGGGGGGGGGGGGGGACTGCTGCCTGGCCCCACAGCATCGCTGCCACCCGGCTCGTCCTGCGACACCCCCGGGGACGGAGGGGCCCCGCGCACCGAGACCCCCCTCGTCGTCCTCCCGCCGCAGCAGGAAAATGCCGGCGCTGCAGTTTCCCGCCTCGTTGCTGTGGCAACGTGGGATCCAGCACCGCACCGGGCTCCCGCGTGTCACCGCCGGCAGTGGCACCGCCATGAGGCCCGGTGACCCCCAGCCGCTGCCCCGTGACCCCCCTCCGTCACCGCACCGCAGCGGCCGGCGGAGCCCCAGCAGGGTGGACGCCAACCGAGGGCAGGCACCGGCGGCGAAGGCCGGTGGAGGCACAGAGACCTCAGTGTCCCTCGGTGCCGCTGCCGCCTCCCCCAGCCCCGTCCCCGCACGGTGACGGTGAAACCCCGCGCGACCCGGCCACGGCGCGGAGCAGCATCTGGTCCCATTAGTCACCGCTTGTACATCGCCCCGGGGAGCGGCGGCCGCCACCCCGGGGGAGAAGCGGGGATGGGGACGGCGGGCAGCGGAGGTGGGGGCAGAGGCAGCGGAAAAGCCGCCGAAGCCCAAGGGAGCAGAGCGGGAATGCCGCCACGCTGCTTCTGTGCGGCGGGCAGCGGCAGGGCTGCTGGAGGGACATCGGGGACACTGGCAGGGCACGTGCTCCAGCTCGCCCCGGTGCCACAACGAAGGGGCTGGAGCAGCCCCAAGAGCCCCCCCCCCGGCCCCGGCTTTACAGCAGCACCTGGTTTTGCTCCGCAGCCCGTGGGAGCTGCCAGCCAGCGGGGGCTGAGCCCCCCCCGGAGCCGCTGGGACCGTCCCAGGCTGGGGCACGGCAGCGGGGGCACCCTGTGTCCCCCCCCAAACCGGGGCGAGGAGCCGATGGCAGCGAGCTGCCACCGCCAATTGGCTTAGCAGTGGATATCCCAAAGCCTCCGCCTTGCAAACATATGGATTATCCCGCATCGCCCGGGCTGGGTGCTGGAAACGCCACCCGGGGATTAGCGGGGGGTTTTTTTGCTGGCAGCAATCGAGGGCCGGGGGGCTGCGGCGGGGGCACGGGCGGGTTGTGCCTGCCCGGTTAAGGGTTGGTGAGCCGGGGGCAGGGGGGGGTCCAACGCCATCCGGCAGCAGCAGGAGGCCACGGCGGTGTCACGTCCCACCTCGGTGCGGGTGACCCGGGAAGGGGAATGGGGGCCGATGGCGGCGCAGAGGCCGGGACAGAGGCCTCGCTCGGGCAGCCCTTGGCAGGGAGGGGGAAGGGGCGACGCGGGGGCCCCCACTCACGGCTCATTGCGGTGAGCGATGGCGTCACGCGCCGCTTCACGCTGCCTCTGACCCAGCTGTTTCCATAGCGACTGCCAGCCCCGCGCCATCCCGCAGCCCCCAGCCCCCCGCGGGCAGGCCCCCCCGCCCAGCATCCCACAGACACCTCCCGTAGGGACACACGGGGCCCAGGAGGGAGCAGAAGCATCATCCTCATCCTCGTCCTCCTCATCCTCCTCCATCCTTCTCCCCCCGGCCCCACCCAAGGCCGCAGGAATCAGTGATGGGGTCCCAAGGGGCTGCCAGACCCCCCCCTCCACCCGCCGTGGGCAGGTCCCTGACCCCCCCGCCGTGAACCGGGAGAAGTGACAAGGGGCTCAGCCCTGGTACAGGCACCGTTCCCCCCTCCCAGCCAGGGCCACCTGCTTTGGGACCCCCCCTCCGGCTGCGGGGAGAGCAGAGCTCCCCTCATTAACCAAACTCCTGTTGCTAATTGCTCCTGGAAGGCTGGACACAAACACCGCTCCCCTCCCCGTCCGCGAAATGCAGCCACGGGTGGAAGGGACGGCAGCGGCACTGGGCAGGGACCCGGAGGGGATTCGCGTCCCTGAGCCAGGGGCTTTGGTGCCGCTGCTGCTCCACAGCCGCCCCACGGCACCGGCTTCGACACCCCGCAACCGCACCGGGGAGAGCGTCGGCGCTGGGGGTGCAGCCCCCCGGGGTGCCTCCTCCCTCCCCATACCGCACCGGGGGTACCGTTAAGCACATGCTGGTTTATGGAGGGGTGCTCAGAAGCACCCGCAGCCCGCAGAGGGGCACCCGGGGGGGGGCTGGCAGCAAATCCGTGTTCTGCACCCAGAGATGCTGAGGCCGCGCGGAAGGACGGGCCTTTCCGAGGGCGGTTATTCTGCCGTGAGCTGCTTCCCCCTGCTCTGGGCAGGGCGTTGTGCGGAAGAGCCGTTGGATGCGGAGCTGGTGAGACCGGCGTATTCCCGCTGAAAGCAACCTGGGTTTCCCCAAGTCAGCGTTTCCCCTTGGAAATGTTCCCCGCGCTGTGGCCGAGGCGTCCCGGTCACGGGCCCAAGGCAGGAGCGGGCTCCGCAGTGCTGAGCAGACACGGGCAGGGCAGCACCACGGGGCTCTGCCCCAGCCCTGCCCTCCTCATGGGGGGCTGGGGACACCCCACCACTGGGGACACCCTGCCCCGGTGCCACCCTGACCCCCCCCATCCCGGGGGTCTCTGCCCTGGGAAGGGAGGGGACAGCGGAGCCACGGGCAGGATCCATCCTCCCGCCAGGGAACTGCCGCCGTTTCCATGGCGACCCAGCCCATCGCATCCCATCGATATGGGCTTTGCCGGCAGCCAGGGCTGGGAGAACATAATTACTGCACCAGGCTGCTAATTAGCAATTCATTACTTGTCAGAGAGGGACAAGGCTGGGCACAGGGACCCCCCCCTCGCTGGGCCAGGGGCCTCGCGCCTTCCGCAGGGCTCCATCGCCCGCTCTCCGGCCCCCGTGCCCAGGCTCCACCAGGAGCAGGAACAAAGGCAGAAGTCGGTGCCCGCAGCTTCACCCAGGGACCTGCCAGGACATGGATGGACACTGGTCACGCTCTGCAGCTCAGGTCACCTCCCTGGGACATCGGGTCACAACAACCTTCCCGGCATCTAGGAAGAGATCGGGTCACAACAACCTCATCTGGGAAACCAAATGGGCACAGAAATGGCGGTTTGCACAGCCGTTGCCATCGCTCGCTGGCAAGCCTGGCACAGGAGAACATGCTGGGCCGAACCAGGAGCGATTAACGCTCGTTGGCATGGGGCTGTTCCAAATCCTCTCACACTTGCAAGGAACAGCCGTGTCAGGAGCTCCGGCCCCCGCAGCAGAGCTGCCATGAAATCACCCATGAAATCAGCTGCTGTTTGGTGCCCCTGCACAGAGGGGACGACAAGAGCTCAGGACATTGCTCCCTTCTACCCGAGAAGATGGGGTGCCTGCCCACTGGTGCTACAGGATGGCACCGGGGGTGCCTGCACCCCCCCTTTCTGCTCCAGCTCCCAGCACAGCGCACTGGCCACCACAGCCCAGGATGGGCTTCGGGGGAATCCCATCTCCCCCCTGCTCCACCGCTTCCCCAGAGACAAAGCTTTGGGAGTTCCACATCCCCAAGCCCGGCTCTGCCCCCAGGAGCCCAAGCACGCTCCGAGGGCTCCAGGCCTGCACCAGGGACTCTCCGAAAGGAGTTTCGGCCATGCTGAGCTGGCTGGTGAGAAACCAAAGCTCTGTGACAAGCCCCGCTCCCCAGGGAGCAGAGGGACACACCGCTGTGCCCCACAGGGGGTTCTCGCACGGAGCAGCCCCCCGGAATCGAAGCCATCCCTCGTCCCGCTCTGCAGGAGCCTCAGCTCCAGCTGGCCAGAGCTTCACCACAGCTACAGCGCAACACTACAGAGAGAATCACGGATTTGACTGGAAAGTGGGTTATTTCATGGGTATTAGCTAGAATATATGGAAAGTTTAGGAACATGAAGTAAAAAAAATAAATAAATAAAAAGTGTTGGAGTGTGACACAGGCAGAGCATCAGTGAAGGCCCCACAGCCTCATACCTCTGAACTCACCACGGCACCCAAAGGCTGGAGGGGGGACGGATGCGGGTGACAGCCCCCCGCCCCGGGCTCACCACCCCTCACCGCACAGCAGGGCCAAACTGCCAGCCCAGAGGTATGTGAGGAGTCGAAAGTTATATAAAATGAGGCAGCTGAAATTACATTAGAAGGAAAAAAAAAAATCAGAAGCAAAATAGGCACAATAAAAAGATAGGAAAATCAGAAGCAAAGAATACAGGAGAAATTTATTGAAAGCACAAGTACAGACTGGCCAATAACTGCTTTCTACAATCTGAACAGTAAATAATGGAGCTACAGAAAGGTACAAAGGTTGTTATAAAATAGTTTTAATTTCATTTCTTTTTGCATTACAAACATTCTTTGAAAGAGGCAATGGAATTCTGATGTTGTGTATGCTTACCCTCCCCACCCCACCTTCCACAATACTGAACCTGTAATAGCTGTTATCAAAATATACAATACATCTGTTCACCATAAAAAACTGGGTTTTGCTGCCCCCTCATGTCTTACAACAGGTATAAAAAAATTATAAATATGTACACCCTTTTTGTTACTCACATTCTTTACATGCAAACACAGGGATCCAAAGGAAAAACCCACAATCGCCTGGGTTCCGGGGTTACCTCACTTCATTTGCTTGCATTTTGCAAAAAAAAAAAAAAAAAAAAAAATCTAAAGAGCCTGTGGGTTGACCAAATCAGTGTTAAAGGCCACCGGACAGGTTTCATTCCAACAAGCCTCCTCCCAGGAGCTGGGCTGAGGCTGACAGAAAGCACTGAAGGTTACACCACCGCTGTTCCGCTTGGGTTGCGGGGACACTCCGGGGTGGATGGAGCCCGTGCTCCACCCCCCTTGCAGGAGAAACCCTTTTGCCACTTCAGGAGGAAGGGACACGAGCTAATTAGCTCCCACAACTACCACCAAGACACCAGAATTTGCCCTCCTGAATGTGAGATGCTGGCAAGGAAACCTGGAGCTTCCCAGAGAGGAGATCTCAAGGCTCCGTTAACAGGCTCGCTCGGATTTCGAGGTAACCGAAACCAGCATCCGCTCCCAGGCTGAGCTCTCCCGGCACACCGCCTGCAGTGAAGGTGTTTCACACTCCTCAGCCACAAGCCGAAGACTACGGCAGACAAGGATTCCCCATCTCACACCAGCAACCCAAGCTGAACCCCCACTCAGCCGCCACACGCTCCTCCAGCATAATTCACATCCTCGAGAGTCCAGGGAGGAAACTAAGAAAAGTTAAGACTTTTCCAAACACTCAGTGCTAGGCAAGTCAAGAGCTCCCACACTAAGCAAGGAAATCATAACTTGCAACACTAAGAGAATTAAAAAACAAACTTTGGTCCACAATTTGCAGAAAAACCCTGAAAAAAAGTACAAGATTCTTGTTATTTTGCATCCGAACAGGTTGCAGGTTAGAGGGAAATGTAAGGCAACATCGGATTACACAAAATAGAAGGCAGAATGGCCTGGGAAAGAGTTGTAAGCCAGAAAAAAAAAATAATAATAAAATGGTTGTATCATTGGGAAAAAACGATCTGCTGCATTCTACTTTTAATAAGTTCCCTTCCTATAACTTAGAAGATCTGGGCTTATAGGTTAAAAAGGTAAAAACTTTAGCCTGGGTCCTTTTTCTTAAATTCACAAGCTATCTGTGGCTTGTTATCTCAAACACTTTGCTTTTTTAAAAAAAAATCTGCTTTGCTTAACATGTTTTATCGATTTCATTACATTACTCATCCTCAGTCATGACCTCAGCCTGATAACTAAATTCCTGCCCTACAGTTTCAATTACAAAAAAAAAAAAAAATAAGAAAGTACAGTATACAAGGGTAATACCACAAAGGAGTAAATTTAGATTATGTTTATACCATCTTATCATTCTATAAAAGGTACTTAAACTATTTCTTTTGCATATAAAGAGATTAGAATATTTGGTCAACTGGAAATATTGCTAGGCACAGATGACAGCAACGGCATCAAAAAGTATAATACAAGAATTAAAACAAAAAGCTCAAACGCTGAAGACATGCTATAAGAATGATGGCAGAGCTACATTGGTCTTGTTAATCTCAAATTAGGGGCACGAAGGTGACTCACATGAACACCTTTCTAAATGTGGGATATCCAATAATTCTTCAAATCCTAGCCAAGTATTTAGATATATATATATACACACACACGATTTCGACAAACTCGTAATGATTCGTCTTCACAAGTGTCCAACAGTGGTTAAATTTCATCTCCTGATCAATGCTCTTGTGAAGGGCAGAGCCCGGGGACTCGCTGGTGACAATGGAATGATTTGGTTTGGGAACGTTTCCCCACCCAGACCTTTCCGCTTGGTCTGAATGTTACGGACAAAGGATCTTAAATAACTCCCACTTGCTGTTTGCAGATGGCGATAAAACCACGAGTGGATTGGAAAGTGGCATGAAGAGACACGACACTATGCAGGTTGCGACATTTCACGGACAGTGGGATACAACTGCCTGAAGAGTCAAAGCCCAATATTTTCTTTATCCACTTTGCCAGCTCCACTTGTCCTTCCCCACCGCGAGCCGGGCAGTCAGCCAGAGCTCACCGCTTTCCCCTCAACTCTCCCATCCACTCCCTGCAGCTCCGATGTTTTCCCCAAAGAAGTAAAAAGGTTTAAGGCACAGGACAGCAGATGCACAGTTAAGGTAGGATCAATGCAACTTAATGTTTGTGCTGGGCGAGTTGGGAGCTCCTATACACCATGCATTTTGCAAAATCCTGACTCAAAAGGCGCTAAAGTGAATTTACACAGTGGTTTTAGGTCTTTCAAGGCATGGATGGGTAAAGAAAATAAAAAAGGCATCAATGTGAAACCTGATAAACTTGTTAGGATCTGCGTTTTGGGGGAGAAGGAGCAGGAGGGGAGGGGAATTTCCCAGAGCAGGTTCCAAAGTGTAAACTTTAACTTGTGATTTTTATTTGAACAGTCAAGATTGTTACCCATCACCGCAAGGTTAGCAATATGAATTAGATTTAATTATTATTTTTTTTTTTAAAAACCGGTAAACTGATTTCTCTTTAAAAAAATAAAATCTCTGGTCTTTTAAGGTCACTTCAGCTGCATTTTTAAAGTGGCTTTTTTTCTGGAATGATGGAAGTTGAAACCCTCGTGTTCAGCCTTTTAAAGGTCAAGGCTGAACCCAAGAGGTTTTAAGTCAAGTCCATTTTGTCTCACGCCTTCCAAAGCTCTAAATGGTGGACTTCGAGAAGGACACACGCAGGTGATGGTTCTCACCCAGGTCATGATTATGGAGCTCAATGAGCGATTGAATGGCTTCTTCCACAGAGCCCATCTGGATCAGAGCCATTTTACGGTCCTTCCTGACAAGACACAAGTTTCAGACACATTCAGTACCTCCACATGCAGAGTTTCCCTGGCTCAGTGCAAGTTTTCTTACCTAGCACTCAACAAGGCAGCAGAAAGTTAACCACCCAGGTAATTGCAATACACTTCTACCCTTCGCACGCTGAAAAGCCCAGTGTAAGGACAGGATGTAAGAGAAAACACTTACTGGAAGAATTTGAATCCTTTCACCATCCCACCATTGGTTGAAAATAACATCTTAAGGTCTTCTTCAGTTATTGAAGGTCTGAAACAAATAGTTTTTGCAGTCAAACGTACATTGACGGACCAAATTAATCTCTAAACACCAACTCTCATTAGAGCTTTTTCTAAATTCTCTACCAGTAGTTTCTTGGACTGGGAAAGGCTATGAGGAAGAGGAGGAAGATGGGCAAGCCTTCCTCCTGCTAGCAGCAAAAAGCTGACCGTTATTTACTCACACACTAAAATTGCAAACGTTTTTATACTCAGCCACATAGGAACTCTCCAGGCAGGTACTTACGGAATATTGGAGAGATGAAGAGTGGCAGACGGGGGAAAGATGTTTTGGAAATTTTTGGAGCCTGGTTTCTTGAAACGATGTAGAGGAGAATTTCCATAATCCTTGGTCAGACCTTGGTCCTCCTGTCCCTCGCGGGGAAGCTGCACTGTGTGGTGCTTGGATAATGTTATACGGATTGGCTTCCCGTGAAGCTTCTGGCCATTTAAATGGCTCATGGCTGCAAGGGTTAGAGACAGCACTGACCACAGCGGTATTTCACAGTTCTCTCCAGACATGTAAGTCAAAGCTAGAACTTCATTCTACTTCTTCCCTATGCAGACGCCACATCCTCCAGGAACTGCGTGACAGCCATAGTCACTCTGCCTCACTGTATCGGTTATGCTATTTCCCCTCTAGATTATCTCGCACAAACAAACCATACCTTCTCCAGAGCTGCCCCAAATCCATACTACATACGCAGGCAGACAATTAAGGGCATGGAAACATTCAGGTTTTGGGTCTTTTTTTTGGAAGAGAAGAAAGTACTGATATTAAAGCTTTAATTACCCATTAGGTCTCTTAGCGCTAAGCGTCTCGTACTTTTAAGCTTGCTTACCAAGCTGGGCCTGGTTCCCATCAGCCATCTGAACTAGGGCATTCTCTTTCTTATTAAATAAAATCTTCACCCTCTGCACATCACCATAGACTCCTTCAGAAAGTGAGGAAACAAGAACAGTCTTAGGTAATGGAAAAAATGAAGTTGCATTCAACTTAATATTAGCTATTAGCTAATCAATCCAACAGCAAAAACATTCATTCACAACCAGAACTGATCTCATTCCAACCATGGTTACTTATTCTGCTCTAATTAGGGGAAATTCTTATATAGCAGAATAATAATGGAACAATACATTAAAGAAAAGATACTGGGTTTCAGCAAAAAGCAAAAATCTTACTGCCAGAAGACTGGACAATTTAGCATGCTATCACAATTTAAAACTCTTATAAAAAGACATGCAAAGCAATAAACCATGCATAACTGAACATAAAATAAAGGCAAACTAAATTAAATAGCAAACTAAGTAAACAATGTAAAAATGAAATTATGCATTCAAAAAAATGGCAAACTGCAAACTGTACATTTTTGAAGTATCAAAAAAAGTAATCTCAAATAAATGAAAAACAAGGTAATAAAAAGTGTGAATAATAACATACCGAAAAGAATAAAGAGGCATTGGGGTGTAACTCTCTTTAGAGAACAGCAGAGCAAGGCAGCGGAGGGACAGGGAAGAGGTAAGGAATCGAAGGGGAGAGCGAGGTTGCACAAATCGTCCACAACGAGGAAGGGCAGAGTCCCCGCAGGAAATGGCGAAATTGGTTGATGGATGATGAAGTTTTCAAGATGGTTAATATTGAAGGGCAGGTTGGTTTCCGAAGAGCAGGGTTTTTTTTTTTTTTTTGGAAGGGGAATGTTTTTATTTTTTGTTTCAAGCAACAACAGGAAGCAGAAGTACCGTGCAGTCAGTTGGCAAAGAAATTCCGGATCAGGGGAAGAAAAAAAATTCAGGGATGGGGAGAAAAGAAAAAAGTAGCAAAAAACACAGGTCAGTAAATACATAAGGAAATATGTAGTGTTCCATCAGTCAGATTTATAGAATTCTACATACAATAACTTGTTTACAGAAACAGTTAATAGGTTTTACCTAGTGGAACACAATGATAAAGAAAAGGCATTTTTACTTAAGATATACAAAGAAGTAAGAGACAGTATCACAACAGAGTGACTTCTACAGGCTTTAATACAGAATTTAATTGCAGTGATATTCCCTAAAATTTGACTAAAAAAAAATATTTTCTCGGATTACAAGTATTTCTTAGAAGAAATGACTCCATGGATCAAGTCAAAACCACAGCTGTATTGGTTGCTTTAGGACCAGTGACTACTGGAAGCAATCCATATTGCACACTCAGCTGTAACAAAACGAGAGAAGTCCAATTTAGATACCAACCACTGCCTTTAAAGCAAGAGTTCTCTGGATGAGCAGCTGTACCACTACAAAAAAAACCTCGAAGGTCTGCTAGAAGCACTTGGTAGAAAGGAACTTGGTACCTCACTTGCAACAGAGGTCTATTCCTTTCCACCTCCGTGGCTTGGCCTCACCATGCAGAAACCCCAAACTGCTGTTCCTTAGGCCAGAAAGGCAGGAAAAGCACCTCTGCTCCCAGTGACAGCACTAACTTCGCACCCAGCCAAGGGTCTGCATTCGAAGTCAAAGCAAGCTGAGACATGCAGACTTCCTCCAGTCATCGTGAAAAGGGAAAATATGCAGTAAGGTTGATTCCCACAATTCTGATTCAGAAAAAAAAAGCCTTATGCATTAGTGCAGAGTAGTCACTCCAGAGAAATACTGTCTCTTAACTAACTGGTTGTGGCACAGGTAAGTTTCTACAACACTGATTATACAGGCAATGGAAAAAGTTTCAGGTCTGTTAGTTCACAGCTTCAGTACAAGTATCAAAGTCTCTCTAGCCCAAAGATAAGCTGGATGGATAGTGAAGAGCTCATCAAAAAAATACAAGGCATGAAATAACTGCTTGCTCCTACTTAACCAAGAGCTGTGCAACACCATTCAGCCACTGCTCCGAGCGCTGGGAACACATGCAAATATAACAGGTCCAGCACAGTCCTTTGGCCTGTCACTGCCACCCAGACAACGCAAAGTCATCCCAAGAAACACACACTTGACAGTATTACGCTGATCAAGAGTAATGATGCCAGCTCTTAAGGCTTAAGACTGTTTGTTATCTGAACAGCAAGTCGTGGGACCAAGCCAGAGATGACACAGTTCATGGAATGGCAGAGCAGTTCCTAGGTAGAAAGAGCAACTCATCCCATCCAAAGCTGTATCACAGTCCCTGCCATTATTTCATGCCCTGGAGAAAACAGTAATGACAGGTAAAAAGAGTAGTCTGAAATACTGATCCAATCGGTTCGTCTCATCAAGAGTTAAATATTTTGATCATTCATCACATCCAGGCTTCCCCTTTGATGCAAAAGAGGTTTTGTGGTTACTCTGACATTGCTGGTAAGTTTTATAGCTTTGCAAAGTAGTATTAACTTGTGTGCACAGTCCCACCAGTAAGAGTGTTTTTCAGCAGAGACTCATCATACTCTACTGCACACACTGGAAGATTCTACACTTTCAATCCAACAAAGAGCCAAAAGCTGACCAAAGAAAAATCCAAGATACCCGTATCAAATCTCTTATGATGCTCTCTTTCATTAAAGAAGATTTTTGTTCAAATATGACTTGCTTTATTTTTAAAGAAACCCCAATATTTCAACTCACTAAGTTAAGTAGAATTGAAAATGTAAACTGTGAGCTGTTAAGGGGTTTAGCTAAGAAAAAACTTCCAGGAATCTTGGAAAGGGAAAATGTGCAAGCACATGGCAGAGGAAATACTGCACAGGTACAAGGTCAAGCTGGCAGGGGTCCAGACACTACACAGAAAGAGCAAAGGTCAGGACAAACTCTCTCTGCAGTTCTGAATTAATGTTATTGAAAACTAGAACATGCTACGGGAAAGAAAGAATGGAATTGACTATTCTGTGACCCAAATGACACTATTCCATGGAATGGCAGGGAGACTCCAAATAAAAGAGGGAGCAAGGGACAGCCATTGTAGTCTTTATGGGACAAGAGCAGGCAGGCAGCATCCTTGGCTTTGAACCAAAGAAGAGCAACATTTTAATTTGCGATGGATTTTCTCATTTCCCTTCAGCAACTAGAGTACTGATCTGCTTTGAGTTTTAGAGTCGGCAGAGCACGTCATCTGCTTTTCTAGTTTTGCCGTTTCCTTTAGGATACAGTAGGATTTCACTTTCAATGAGTTTCAGCACAATCTGTGTTCAGAAAGTGAAAGCAGAGGTAACAGGAAGGAGAAAAAAAAGTAAAGTTAGGACTCCACTAACCTCAGGATTCAGATTGCTAACCAGCAGAACAGAGTTCCCTGCCCCAGCGAGGCCGGGAATGGCAATCCGTCCTGCTGCAGCCGCTGCAGCTGCTGCTGATGGGATAGCCAAAGGAGCTAGTGCTCCATGAACATTTGGAACTGTCAGGCCTGGAAATTAAAGAATATTAACCAGTAAAGAAATTAACAGCACGTACTCTAGTGTATTTGCTGCACCAGAAGGGAGAACAGCACACCTTCCGTAACATGCAAGTAACCATTCAAAACACAGTGACCATGTATTCTAGGAGCAATAGGAGCCTCCAATTCTGGTGCTGCAGGAAATGTTATCATTCCTAATCGTATTTGCTCTTGCAGTGCCTGGTGCTGAACAGGTGCCTCTCAGCACTATCTTGTTGACTACAATATTTTGCATGTGTCACAAGAAGCGGAATCAGCACAAAGCCTCAGCTCTGTTGGTGCAGGAAAGGTATCACAAACGGTGCATTTGTAAGGGTCTTTCCAACCAGTGCATGCCAAAAACGCTTTGTTCTTTAACCATGCATCTAACAGTCAGACATCATACACTGCCATCGGCTCATCTCTTCTTGAGTCCAGAAACATTACCATTTTATTTACAGGCATCTCTAGGTTGCTAACTGTAGCAGCTGGCACCTCACCCTGTTATAGCCCTCCATAGGGAAGAGCTTTAGAGTGCAACCCAAAATTGCTAGGAATCAGTTAAACTACTTCTCAAAGCGGCACTGTCTATGTCCCCCAACAGGACAGGACACTGACAGTACATCAACGGTTCACCAGTTTGATCTGTGCTTGTTTGTCATAAGCAAAGAAATTCCATCCAGTTACAAGAAAGTCAACATAGCTTGGTATGCTATGAAAAACAAAGCAAAAATTGTTTAGTCTAGCACTCCAGTGAGTATATTTAGCACCTAAACCTAAGCCTTTTATCTCAGACAGTGAGATATTTCTGTAAGTAGCAATAATTTGTTACCTGCAACATGAGCTGCAAACTTCACAGTGCAACTATAACACTGTATGTAATTAGGTTCCCGTTTAAATACTATCTTTACTCAAAATATTTACGAAAAAAATGGACAAAGATTCCTTGCTTTTGACCACGTTTACAGCAGTCAAAGCAAGTTCCCAACCTCTGCAGCCACTTGAAGAAATTTGAAATATAAAAAAAATTGACCTCCTTCCCCATCTCCCCCAATTATTTTCAGTACTGCCTTTTCTATTCTCTCCCATCCTGCTACTTATTTTCCTTGTCACTGGGATACTGCCTAGCCAGAGGTGCTACAGCTGCACACTTGCATTCCTAGTTCAGATTATGTACTGAAACATCATTCTAACCCCAACAAAAATATCACTACTTAGCTTTAAAACACCAAGATGCTTCAGCAACAGAAAACCCATATAAAATTTCAACTTACGAAATACAGTACCTGCAGCCTGAGGAATTGCAAAGGTAGGAGGAAAGCCAGCTCCCGCATACGGAGAAGCGGAGATTATTCCTGGGGCACCTGAGAAAGGTATACACATTATACAGAGACAGTCAACAGCAAGACAACTCTAGACTTAGCTGGAATGCCATGATCTGCCCTTCAACATAAGCATTTAGTTGAAAGCTAAACCCTAAAACACAAATAGTAATTCAAAAATGCCTCTACTGTAACACTGAACTCTAAGTAGTTACAAAAACCATTCTTCCTCCAACTCCGCTGTTCTGAAACAGCCATTAGGATAGAGCTGTTGACCAGAACACAAGCCAGTAGCTCCTGCAACTGTTTAACCACAACACAGTTTTCAAAGTATAGGTTACAACACCCCGAATCATCCCCGAGTCCATACTGTGGGCAAAACAGCAGATGGCACTAGAAGCACAGACAGATTGAAAACCTTAAACAGTCCTCACCCAAATGGAGAGGAGCCTTCAAAGCAGCAGCACACACCCACACCCATATGTTCCTACTAGTATTTTGCACCAGTCTGATTCAGTGGTTCTCAAATTTTCCTCTTTAGTCACACCGTATTCCAAAATTTCGGTGACCAAACACTCTAGAATCGTGCCCCCTCCCTTTCCCCATCTGACACACACATCAGTCACATCTGTCCTGCTCCCACTGGAAGAATTCTCACCAAAAGCAGCTGCCATTGTCTGATCAAGAGCGGGCTGGTTATCCCCAGAAGGTAGGTCTGGTCGTGTATAATCTCTGCTCTTATCATTATTGTATTTTACATTGAGGCTTGTGAGCTTTGAGAAATCTATGCGCAGCGTACAACAGGCATTGTAGATATTCTGTCCATCTAAAGACTGCAAGGAAACAAACCATTCTTCATCCAAGATGCATTTAACTAACATCACAGGAACAGATCTCTGAAGAGAGAAGGTGTTACACCATCCCAGGTACCAGGGTGTATCTGCAGATGGAGCCAGTGTCTTGCTTTGTGTAGAGAAAGCACCGCTTTGTTTGAGCCCCTTCAGCACCCACCCGAGTTACTCGCACTGCTCTTGGTGGGGAAATGCCCTCCCGCTCCCACATGTGATCTGCCATGAGGGCAACGCTCACGTAAACCAAATACTTTCTAACACTGACCCTAGATTAATAAAAGCCAGCCTAAAAGCTAAAATAATTCAGGTGTTTAGCACTGCAGGCATACTACTCACCAGTTTGGCATGCTGAGCACTCACTGGGTCAGCATATTGTAACAGGGCCTGAAATTGGTTGTTCTTCGTAAATGTGATTATTTTCAAGACTGTACCAAATTTGGAAAAAATCTGCAAGATAATATTTGCATATATCATTATCTCATTTCATATTGATTATTAGAAGCAGAGACAACAGAAGTTATACTTTCACCTTGTTAGCTTTCCAACTCAACAATGTATGGTTTTACCCTACACCACGGGCGTTGCTTAACTTGCATCGTGGCATGGGACTAGAAAAACAGGGTGACTGAACGGCCCCCTTAATAAAGTTTTTGTTTATTGTGAGTTCTTACACAGGACAATTCACAGACACCTTCACAAACTGGAACTTTCCAAGAATTTCTGGGGTTCTTAAATGCAGTCAAGTTTGCATTTCAAATGTGAAGATTAAGCTAAGCAGCCACAGAGGACAGCAGGAACTTTCCAAATAAGCAACTGCCCAAGTGACTCCTTGACACTGGATTTGCTCCCCCCTACCCTTGCACAACGATGTATAACAGCTACTTCTGCTAAAACCTAAAGAAAACTTGAAGAGCTGTCTTGAAAACAAATGTTTGTCCCATGCACAGTACCAGACTGTAATCCAATTAAAATGGACCAGCAATCAAATCTCTGGAAATTCAAGTCTGGCCAGATCGAGACCAAAAATAGAAGAATCTTGAGTGAGTGTCCAGGTCTCCAGAAGGTAGAAATTTGACAGCCATGTTCAGAACTTGAATTATACAGACACATAGACATTGCAAATACAGCAATTCACTATTTGTTGCTAGCCCTTCCTCCAGGGCAATCGTCAAGAAGTTGTGGCAACATGTTTTACCTGATGCAGAACATCTAGAGTGACAGGATAGAAGAGATTCTCAACAATGATCCTCAGGACAGGGCTCTGGCCAGCCATCGCCATTCCTGCGTCTACTGCTGCAGCAGAGGCTGACAGTGCTAGGTTTCCAGACTGGACAGAATTCACTGCTTGCAGAGCTGCTTGGGCACGCTGCAGAACCAAACATTCTGTTAGACTGACACTCCTGCTTGCGAAAATACACAGTCAGCTTCTCTTGAGCTTCCTATCTGCAAACTACCAGCAGAACTCAACAGTTAGCAGAAAAACAGAAAGCAATTTACTGTTCCTAAGGCAACGATTTTTGCACGTTTTAAACACGGACAATACAGACCACCCCGATCAGTAAGAGCAATGCAAAAAAATACAGACTAAATAAAATATGAAGTACTTATGCTACTGCTAGAACCTTGCTCAGCATCTACCAATGCAGCAAAATTATTCTATTGTTTCAAAAAAAGGAAAAACTAGGCTCTTCTGGGGTGAAACACCATCTCCACAATCCTACAGAAGCTGACAAGACTGAAAGATTAATGCACATCTGCTATGGGGATCCAGGAGTGAAAACTGACTTGCGAGTTCTCCTGCAGAGTCCCCCTCACACATAAAACGTTACGATGTGCTCACTGTTGGGCATCAGATTCTGGCTTTGTTCGATGCACCCAATAGTAGCATTTCATCTGCACAGCACTAGATGCTCTGATCCTGGGGAAAGGCAGCCTGAAAGGTGAGAGGAGGCAAACCAGTGGTACTCGGCAGCCACCCCTGATAAGGAGGCACAAGTAACTTGAACTTCTTTCCAGTGTTCCTGTCCTGAAAGATTGCCAAGAGCAGTTGAGCTGAAAAAGGAACCTTTTACCCTATGCAGAGCAACCCTGCATGGAAACTCTAGACAGCCCAGACAAGGCCTTAAGAACTGCTGTGTTCAAGGGCTGCCTGCCTTAAAGCCAGCACTTACCAGCACCAGACTGTATTCAACTGCAGACACAAGTTTTGCCCCATCAGAGCTTCATTTTACATAAATTTTTCCAATATTAGAAAAGAACATCCTAAAGCACTAGATGTTAATCTTGTCTTTTGATACTCTTTCTAACTAAAGAATGCTAAAACACCACTTCTCATGATCTCATAGTCACTATGCATTTTCTTCCCTTGACATTAAGGCGGTTTTAGCAGTCTGCTGAAGCTTTGGATAAAAGCTATTACAGGAGATCTTATTCCACCAGCTAGAAGCTAGTATGCTCTGTTTACCACTCTGATATTAAACCAAATCTCAAAACCTTCCCAGGCCTATACCAGCGGCACAAACCAAACCAGCAGCTGAGAAGTGTCAGTCCCTCCCACCAGGATGACAATGTACAGAACAAGAACTAACTGCTTGGTTTGGAGAGTTGTCTGTCTTAAGCTCCTTGTGGTTGGAGAACTGAATGTAGATGGGCTGGCTCCGCAGGACTGGAGTGACTGTGGTGTAGTAGTTTACCATGGTGTTGGCTGCCTCTTCCGTATTCATTTCTATGAAAGCCTGCGCAGAAGTCAAACCAACATTGACATATTATCAGAGACAACATTAACAGGTGACAACAGCATTATACAACTGATAACCTTAGGAAGAACGTCCGGGTGAATTGTAACTGCATTTGATTTTCACAACCGCGTTTACATGCAAGCTTTTATACACAGAATTGTTTAAGAACCAACTGTGCGCAGAACAAACAAGGATCTTCACTGCCCAGACGGACTTAACGTATATGATGTTTCAGTCTCATCCTAAGATCTCCCTGCCATAGATATTTCGGAACCTGACAGTGACAGAAGCGTCTGCAAGAACCCAAGAATACAGCAATAATCCAGACTCCCCAACTCTTATCATATTTAGCAACTTCCCATACTTCTCTAGAGAGCAGGAAGGCCACTCACTGTTCTGTACCTTCATGGTCTTCTCTACTTCAGAACAAAAAGGTGAGGGACTGTAGCAAGTCATTACATTAAGTACTCACATATAATCACACCACGCAATGTATCAGAGGGACATTTTCATAATTAAGATTAAAGACATAGTACTTTAAGCGATGATTAAAGTTGGCTTGCTTTTTTACTCCTTAATTTGTAAG
Source organism: Rissa tridactyla (assembly GCF_028500815.1). NCBI lineage: Eukaryota > Metazoa > Chordata > Aves > Charadriiformes > Laridae > Rissa > Rissa tridactyla. Next base: position 3,017,179 of record NC_071487.1, read on the forward strand.
ACAATTTTAGCTACCAAATTAGTGCACACCTTGTGCGTTACCCAAGAGTGTTTTAGCTGTACCCAGCTAATTTATTGTATCTGTAAAGGTGTCCTTAATACACAAAGTTACACTGGTGGTTACTCAACTGTCAAACCATCTTGAGTGAAAAAGGCCAACTCATGTCACTGCTGTCCAAATAATTTACCTGGTCTGTAATTTAAAAACCAGGCATAATGCTAATTATAAGTGACAACCTATAATTATGGACTTAGCTCCTTGTACAGTCTGAAAATAGTATTTTCTACAACTCATGGGATAATCATGGAAAAGTAAAATAATAGTATGCAGAAGTTATTGATTCCTAATACATGACAGTTGTTTAAACAACTTGGATCTGGTTTACTGATGACAAACTCATCAAGCCTTTGACATAATCCCTGCTTTCAATTAGGGAGACAATACCTGATTTTTTCCTTTCAACATGAGCAGATTGGTGACCTTGCCAAAAGGTAAGCCCAAAGAAATGACCTCCGCCTCTGTGACGTCACTGGGGAGTTTGCGGACGTGGATTACTCGGGATGGGACCCCAGCACTTCTACTATCGCCTTTGAATTTTTTGCTGTCGTTTCCATTAGCTGTAAAAAGCAAGAGTTACTGCTTATTTGACCGAGTTTGAAAGAATATGCACACGCTTACAACTTCTGACATACAGTTTGTGCTCCCCATCCAGTTATTACTCTCGATTACAGAGAAATTCAATAGTCTAATTTAACTAGAGTCTGAAGACACATGGTTTTACTCATTTCAATTTTTTTTCCCTCCAAATTACATGATGCAAGTGACATAGCTGAATGCCACCGCAATGGAATCAACTCTCCAGTGGCCATTTTACAGCTTGTTTACAGCACACACCCACCCACATTTCTACTTTGTGTAGGTCTGAGCCGCTCACTCAAGATTGCTGCTTGCTTCCTTTTCACTCTGACCCGTATTCTTGGCAATGAAACAGGTTGAAGGGGACATCTTAAAACAAGTGATATTAAACCAAATGACGTTAACCCAAATACAAACCAAAACGTAATTTTAGCTCACATGGATTTTACATATGGCAAAGACTGCCAGCAGCACACCAGAGACATGAGCTGATCCAGTCTGGATCTGGGAGGCCACGTGCAGAACAAGAAGGGACTCAAAAGACAACAGTAGCTCAAAGAAAGACACTTCAAGGCCCTGACCAGCACAGAGGGCAAAGTTCTGGACTGAGCACCCAAGGACACTGTCTCGGGTGGGATTACTAATCTCTAGATGGTGTAAAACTCCCAAATAGCAGCAAACTACTAAACACAGCCAAAATAATCCTACATGAAATTCAAATGTGCTTAAAGTATAACAGTTTACAGCAAAACCTGCACGTTCTAACTTGGTAAAATCATTTTAGCAACTGTTCTGCAAAAATTTTTTTCAATCTACTAACCTTATAAGGGTATAGGGCAGAAGTTCATTATTATTCAGCATTGCCCTACAAAAGGCCTTAGTACCACTAAAAATGCATGGCTTTTAAAATTAAGACTAAGTGGGGAAAAACCAGACCCCCCTCACAGTATTTGCAATACTTATCAATTGCTATTCTTTTTTATAAGCAATATTACCTGCAGAAGAAGAGTTGCTGCTCATGATAAAGGGTCCGTTAGTAACACAAGTAGAGAAAAGCTCGTCAGATCCCCGCTGGAAAAGAAAAGATGAAAGGTAAACTGACAGCATTTTTACTAAACTCTATTCAGGTACTCCTAAAGCAGAACAATTGAAATTAAGGCGTAGAGAAGCTGAACAGAAGCGCAAGTGAAAATATACTGACAGTGGGCAGTGAACCCCACCTCCACCATAAATTAAAGATAAGCAAGATCCAATTTAGTAACTGAGTAGCACTATCCAATATCTCTTTTCAGCTAAGCATTAGGAATCTTAAAAGATGAAGCATTGCTGAATTGTCTGAAGCCACTAAATGCAGCGTCGTGCACCGATATTCACATTTTCCTATTGTATCCAACAAAAGGGATTTTGGACTACTCATATCAGACAAGTTTTTCTTTTTTTAGGTTAAGCTAGAACAATACTGTAGTTGATCAGGAACAGCAAAACAGAGAGAGGCCTCCTGGCATTCATCAAGAGGACAGAGATTATTTTACTGGGGGTTACCAGGAGTAAAGAAGTCTTAAGCAAAAGACAAGTTATCAGAAACTGGCCCAAGCTGTTAGTATACGACTTGGCAATTATGAACCAAAGATGTATATTTTCCAGTTACAAGTAGAAGAAGCAACTTGGAGAAACTGAGACCTGAAAGAAATGGATCTCTTCCCCTCCCTATACCAAAAAGAGGGGGCAAATCAGGAAAGTAAAGCTACTAGTAAAGAGCTACTTTACAGCAGAAAGAGGTTGACATATAATAATTTAGATTTTAGTACAAAATAATTTGATCACTGGTCTGTTGTTTTCTAGCCACGATCCCCAGAACAGCAGCAACAACTTTTAGGACAACAGTACCATAAAGTCTAGGTTAAATAAATGCACTTAAGTCAAAAGACAGGCTAGCTTCCTGAAGCAGAGAAACCCAAGTACCAGAGGTACAAAAGCCATTGTAATCCCATCCTCTACTGCCTTTGGCACTAGGAGCTGTTCTACAGTAAAGTCAAGGTGGCTACCCACAAACCAAAAAAGCTGTGAGTAGCACAGCATACCCCAACAACTTGATTCTTTGATTTTTCTTACTGCAGCACTGTACATTTCAACTCTACGGAGGAAGAAAACATTTGACAAAAAATTCTAAAACTAATTTCTACTAGAATTAGACTACCTAAAAAAACAGGTATTGCAGAATTACAGAAATGCATTTGTTCTAGGCTTTTTAGTAGTTGTGGGTATGATTCCTCTATTCACACAAAGTTATTGAATTGCAGGAGCCTGGCACTTCTCCTCCATTCCCTGCAAATAAAGCCAAACGCATCTATGAACAGATTACTGTATGCAATGTATGTGTTTCAATTCATCACAGCATCCCCTGGAAAGTCACCCAAGCTACCTCAACTGACCGAGGCTAGTTTAAACCAAGTCGGAAGTATGAAAAATACTACTAAGACAATAGCAAAAACACATACAAATTACTTCTTAGCACAATCTATACTTACATACATAATACAGCTTAAAATCAGTATGGCTTAATTTCAAACAAATTACATAGAAGACCTCAAATCCCACTGTAAACTCTGAGCAAATATAATATAAATCGAACACATGAAATCACTTTCCCAGAGTTTTCTACATTACTCTTACACAGAAACGCCACACTAAAACGCTTTCATCAGCAGAGAAAAAGCAGAGAGCTCATCCCTGCCTTGGCTAACTCCCACCCCTCTCAAGGCAAACATACCCCACTCCACACTGTGGCTACCAGAAATTCTGCCTTCACCATGCCCTAGATCTGGTGGCACCTGCAGAAACAGTATCTGCGCGACAACAAAAGCTCTCTGCTCCAGCAAACAGGTTGGAAAAGTAGGTCACACGAGAGCCCCACAACACTGAATTACAGACACAGGTTTTGGTTTTCTTTTTCTTTCCCCCTCAAATCTTGAATTTCTTGTTTGACTACTCACTGCTAGCTCTTCAAAGACAGGCTCAAGGACTTTGATGTCCCGAATAGGAGAAATTAGGCCAGGTTCCAAAACCATGGTTCATGGGCTGCTGCTGGTCACCTGCAAGCACTGACCAGGTTCCACAAAGGCTACGGGCACCCAGCGAGGGCTCCTTCTAGCAGGGTGCAGTCATTAGAAATAGGCCTTTTAACAGCTGTTGTAATTAGTACTTGAGTTCCTGAGTACAGTGAGAGGCGCGCTAGTCTGGCAGGCTATTAGACTGTGATCCCATCCTTTTGATGACTCAAATTAATGCATGATTCCAAGGCTAAAAGCCCACCAGTTTACTGTAACAACGCTGCCGTGCTGGGGCTGCTGCAAACACTACAGGTAGGGCTTGGCTTTGTGGCCCAGGATACAACCGGCAGGGATTAACAGAACCACCCACCAGCAAACAAAAGCCCTACCAATGCAGACAATGTTTATTGGCCTCATGAAACCCCTCCCATCGGGCCCTAATGGGCCTTGAACTTTTTAAAAAAGTGTTCTTAAATAAAAACGTGTAAATTTCTGAACATACAGAACTCCAGCACTCCTAGTATAAATCAATGTGTCTGTGCAAGCACACTCAGGCAGCCCTTGCAATCCATCATGGAAACACCAGGAGAACAAGCCGCATATTTGGCTCTCATGGAAGCAACACTAGGAAACTATAAACTGGAAAAACAAACATTTATACTATTATGGAAAGAATTTAAATTCCCTGAATTTAACTTTCCTAATGGCTTGTTTAAAATAAACATTTTCTCACATATTTGAAAATTTACTTGCAGGGCACTTTGACAAGGAATGTTCATTGCTGCTGGTTTCCACATGTCGATGTTTCTTTAATGAAAGAGCAATTTCAAATCCACTCCCCTCTTATCTTGGAGACAGTCTACGCTGCCCGCTGTGACCAGAGCCAGGAGGCAGAGGGGGATGATTGTTCGACATCAAAAGAAGCAGCAGTCAATTTGTAAGCTTCCCAGCTGGAAGTACATGCAAACGAAGAGGGAAGACTGCAGCAGTTGGAAAACTACAATTATTCCAAGGTCTTTTCTCTACACAAGGAAGTTTACAGACAGTACATACATAGTACTGTACAGTTATATCACAATTATTCCACACAGGCTGCCTTTAAAAGACTGGGGCTTTGGAGCGCAAGCCTAGGGGGAGCATACCCAGGGGTTCCACGGCACAAAGCGCGCTGCCAACCTTCCTGCCACGCGGGGAAGTTCCATCAACTACGACTTTTCATCAGCATTTGCCCTCCTTCCGTTACTGTTGGAGCGGATCTCAGATAACCACAAGAAATCTGTATTGACGCTTGCTTTTGGAATGATCTGCCCCGAGGCAAACTGAAAACAAGCGCTCAATGAATCTGCACTGGGTATTGGGAACTCGGGCAAGAGCCTGTATCAATCGTCTGTCTCCACACTTGCAGCAACTGCCATTATCTCCTTCCAGACTGCAGTGTCTGTTCTTTCTGTACATGTTATCATCTATGAATAAGCTTGAAAACAATGTTATAAACTCAAACGCTCCACACCAAGTATCCTGATTCTGTAGAGCCAGAGGAATCACAGTGAGCCTGGTTTTAAAAGGTCTGGAAGAGTTTCTCAGGAACAGTTGGATATTTGGAATTATATTGGAAAAGACAGTGCAAAAGCTATTGATTCTGAAGTATTATATTATTTTATTTAAGTTTAAAGCTTTGCAAATCCAGGGAAGGGGACGAGGCAAGCAAATGGCTGCGTGGGTGCTCGGCTGCTCACCAGCATCAACCCACAACACTACTTTTCTACCTTTTTTATTCTCCAACTACCCCGGGGAGGCCCAGCTGCGCAGTCCTTCGTTCAAAACGCAGTTCTTCAGATTCTGAAGTTCACATCCCTGCTTGCAAGAGGCATTAATTTATGTTGACATTTCTGTTTAGCTAATTCTTTTGCAGCTGGTATTTTTACGATGAGATTAACAGGAGCAACAGCATGCTAGCAGCAACACTGCTCTACAAAAAAATTCTTCATTTGTACTAACAAATCTCCTCTTCCTGTTTACAGAGCGCAAATCCCACTTTGGAAGTTACACTGCCAGACCGTACCTAGGCAGGGAAAGGCTGTCCCTGCCACTGCAGTCACGCCACCACCAGGTAAAGCACTGCCAGGGAGCGTCTCTGTGACAGCCACCTCCCTTTTCTGCCACACTCCTGGCTGCAGAAGGTCCACTGCTCACACTGCAGTAATTTGATAAGCACCCATGCTTCCTGATAAACACCCATGCTTCCTCAACACTTCTTTAGTTCCCTTCTTCTACCAGCACACCTAGAAGCACTACAGAAATTCTCAGCTGTCCTATATAATCCTTTATCTACTTAAAATCTAGTCAGTTATTTTAAGTGGATTACAATAAATCATCTGCATTCTGCCTGTACAAATACAAACTAAACAACCATAAAAATATTAATTTCAAAACAAACGGGTGATAGTACGTGGTAACAATCAATTTTCAGAAAGCAGCAAGTATTACAGGCAGAAAGCAAAATTAAAGCAATGGCAAAAAGGGCATATGGAAAAGAGGAGGACAAGGACTAGAAAGGCCAGCGAGGCTGAAGATCTACAAAAAACGCTTCCTTTCCCTGGCTTACTGAGGAAATCCTACATAGCAGCAGCATTCTCTGCCTTCGGACATGGAGCACCCCACACGGCTGTAATAATTTTTACACAGACCAAGGATAGCAGCATCCCTCCTCCTTGCAAGGGAAAAGAAAGACTGAGGCAGACAGGCCAGCAGCCAACATGCACTCACAAAAAGCAAAGCAGGTAACACAGCTGCACCTGGAAACCTCTGAAAATAAACCACAAAAAGATCTGTACTGCTAGAAATCCTTGGTCTGCTCTTCTTAAGTTCAGATGAAAAACCTCTGCCAGAAGTCTTGTAGCTCTGCCTGGCCAGAGCATGCAAGCATTGCTCCTCTGCTCCACTGTCCCTCCACTTGTACAGATTTTGGACTCAGTAAAAGACCACTGTAATATTTGACACACAAAATGACACACAAATCATGGAGAAGCTCACACAAACCCTTCATTCTGATATAAGCAGCAAAAAAAAATTTCTTGGAGCACAAAAAGAATTGAGCGTCTCTGAAATATGCTTCAAGGGCTTTGCCCGAGTCCAGTCCCAGAGGAATGGAAGAATGTACTTTGATACTTCAGTTCACAGCTCAAATCACTTTGTGAAGAAACTAATAAGAGAAATCCAGTCTGATGACATCATCATTCACACTCATGTTACATTCCAACATTTTCTGCTGAGAGATTCAAGAGCCAGGAATGGAACTAAATTTAACCTACTAGGAAGAAGGATGCCAGTTTTCCTTGTCTCCCATGGAAAACTCACTTCCAGCAAGGCGCCCTCACATTACACACCCCACCCCCCCACCGCCCCCCGCTTCTCTTTCCCCCCTCCTGCCTCCAACACTCTTTTAAAGGCATTTAAAGGTAGAGCTGTGAGAAAAGAAACATTCTAATTTGGGTCATGAACAGAAAGCATGAGTCAACCTTTTTGTGAAAACATGTCTGAAGAACACACAACACAACTGTGTCCTCCATCAGTCCTAGTACAGTTGGAGAGCTACGATCAATACACAGGCTCCTGAGGATGGCAGCCTCTGGGGTGGCTGCTGAGCCCCGTAGGACACTGCTGTCCCACCGGCTCTAAGTAGCTGCTATGAACACTGCATGGCACTCACTCCTCTGCTCTGCCCATTTGAGACATGCAATTTATCACCTGACCAGAACCAAAAGTAAGGCGGGGGGGAAATCAATTTAGTTCACCAAGTTGCTCAGGGCTGATTTTTACATACCAATTCAAACACAGAACCCCCATGTCACTTATCCAATTAAACCCAACCCAGCAGTCAGCATATTTCATTGATACAGTGAATGTGTGGAGGAGGCACAGGCCTATCTGGCAGGCTTAGAGTATACACTCAGTTTTTAAACTCTACTGTGTTCAGCCGGGGCCAGCAAACATGTGTCACCTACCACTTGAGGCTTTCAAAATTGTTATAACCTCGCTCTTGTCTAGACAAGATTTAGTCTAATACTTTTGCAAAAGAGCCAGCGTGGTAAACTTCCCACTAAGATTCACAATAGCATACTGGGTACACACATACGCTTTTAGCATCTTTGAAACTCGGTTAGTTGGTCAGAGCACTGCAAAGAATTTAGTGCTTAGGAAAATCTTCCTACTGTATGTACTGCCACAAGAGCTGGTACCATTTCTATAGCACACAGATAGATTTTTGACTTCCTAAAAGGCACTAGAAGCTTCAGCGCTACATTGAAGCAATTGCTCGTACAACCCAATGGGAGATTTTGCAATAAGATGCATTAGGAGCTTGAGCACACACTGCCTGAGAGCAGAGCCGGATCCTCAGCCCACTCATCCCCTCCCTTCTCCCTGCTGCTATGGAGACACCCTGCCAAACAAACCTGCCCTTTGAGCAAATAAAAGGTGTGGCCATTTTAAATAGCCCAAAATTCCTAAACTCCAAGTACTGCAGTAATGCAGTCATTCTGGCTTTGTAGGGTAGCACACACCCAGGCTTTATGACACCCTGTTCGCAAGCTGAAACTTAACTAGTAGGCAACCTTGAGCTTTTTACATCACCACAGCAGAGCACACAGGTCCTTGGTAAAGCTTAGTACAAATACTATCAGAAAGAAATCCTGCCAGATGAGTCACTTTGGGGAAATGGAACCTACGAAAGAACATTTTGTGCCCAGATCTGTAAAACAGCAAATGGAAGACGCAAGTTTAGAAGGAACTCCACGCTAATTCAATCTCATCTAAACTGCAGTTGTGTAATAACTACAATCTGCTTTGGCAAACAGCGAGCAATCATTACATTGGGATTACCAACACACACTTGCTGAACTAAGCACAGCATTCAACAAGTTTTCATATGAAGCTGGAAAGACAGCTATATCAGAAGCACATAGAATTTGACATTAAATAATGTCTACTCTTCTTGCTAGTGCGATAAATGTGGCACCAGCACATCTACATCTTTAGTTTGACAATACTTGAAACTGATGTCAGTGACTCAGAGACCCTACACTTGTGGGATTAAAAAGACAAAGTTGAATAAATTCAGGTGTGTTAAATATTTTGCTATTTTTTAAATCCTCACAGATCGAGGGCAAAGTAGGCCCAAGGCTAAACCAGAATATTTTCTACAACCATTTTATTAACTGATAATTTGCTAGGAAGTCTCACACAATTTCATTTTCATCTTGTTTCCTTTCCAAGCGCAAGTTATTTGAGCTACCTTCCACATGCGATGTGATGGAGAAACTGCTTTGAACAGACCTAATAGCTGATAAACCCATGGTAGCAATCTTGCCTAGCATCTGTGCTTCAACCAACAGCTTAAATTCCTGTTAAACACAATACAGAATTAAACAGCTTTCACAACCCAGCCAGAGGAAGCTCATCAATTGCCCTGCAAAGGACAGGTACCCATAAATTGAAGAGACAGGTGCATAAAACCTGTATGCAACACTAACACAGATTAGATCAAGCTATTTACCAAATCTAGCTGACACGATGCTCGCCGAAAGCCATCCATGGCCCCTGCTACCAACATGTGGCTGACATGTGTGATCACGCCTGTTCGAGGCCACAAGAGCCAGCTTGTTGCAGCCTCTAACTAAAGCCATAGGAGGGGACTGGAATTTCCTCACAACATTCTTGGCCTGCTGCCTGAAGCCATAATTACTGTTCCCATGGCAAAGATCCTGGCTTGATCACAAATCACTTCTATGCAGTCAGCCTGTATCACACTCTAGCAAACCCTGTTTTAAAAATTAACTTTTCGAATGCCACAGAAGTGTACTTTTTTTTTTTCCTGGAAGCATCATCTTTCAATAAAAAGCCCAACTTAAGCAAGAAACTACAAGATTATTCAGCACCTAAACTATCCTGAGACTTTTTCAATCACTGAAATGCCATTTTGCATAAAGAATAATGATCTATCATAGTTCATATTCTTTCTAGTAAGTCAGCCCCGCTCAGAGGCCATTACAGCTTAAAGAGACAGTGATATCTAGGCAAATTAAAGAAAGGGAAAGGAGATACAGAGAGTGATCTTGATCAAATTACTTAGAAGAGGCAACTGCGGGGGTCAGACCCAGTATCTTAGACTTCAAATACAGCGCCTCCATCTTAAGGCCACACTTCCTTCCTTTTCAGACACCAATGAAATTATGGGAAGAAATAAGACTTAAATCATGTGTTTCTAATCTGCAGGACATTCCAGAAGGCTGTGCATCAAGAGCCCCATACCAGGATTGTAATGAGCTTCCTAAACAAATTCGCACACTTTAAAGTGAAGCGTCTGTGGACCAGGCTAAATGTGAAACCCAGGAATGGCTCCAACAATTACCGTCCTGATTAGAAACAAGACCATCAGGCAGTACAGTGCTCATGAAGTAAGCCATGAGAACACCTGGGGACTTCTTAAGTTACAGAACCTAAATATAACAAAGATCTCAGAATGGTTAATAGAAGTGTGTGTGAGGACCCTTAATATGTAAACTAAGGATGCAAGAAAGTAAAAAAAAAGTGCCAGCACCCTGTCTTTTAAAACAATAAAGTAGAGCAAACTGATACATACTTTCACAAAGTCCTCAATTTCATAGTTAGACTTAGCAACCACTTACAGCAGGAATATAACCAAGAGGCCACTGTAAATTACCTCTGATAATTTCCTCAGCATTGTTTTTTGGGTTACAGGCACTTTTCCTCCTTGTCTGAGAATTCTCCAGCTTTGGGACATTCTAGTCAATAACAGAACATTGAAAAGGTCCACTGGTGTCTCAGTAATGTACTGCCTAAAGTATGACAAGAGCTGACAGCTTTTGGGGACTGTAATCTTCTAATACCTTAACAAACCAGATGGAGTACCACTCCTACCTTCTTCGTACATGAACGGCAAGAATGAGTAAGTTTACACCTCTGATTAAAAACAGTTTTCCAGCTCAAATTTTCATGTCTAATTTAGAAGCTCAGCCAGCAAACTCTCCTGTGAGCACAGCTTTCAGAACAGACATTAACAAAGTAGTTTTATCTCCACCTGAATCTCATTTCTATGAGTATGTTTTATGAAGTCAGTAGATCACAACTACAGCTCCACAGCATTATTTTAAGTTATCAAGCAATTATAAAGAACATCTGCTTCTGAAGGGGGGGAATCAGTTAATCCTTGAAGCCATTTCAGTGATGCCCCAGGGAACAAATGCTGATGGATAGACAGAGCTTTACTGCAATTATTTCAGCAAAGACCACACTGAAACGCTTCTGTGATGCTAAAGAAACCTTCTGCAGTCCCTTCAAGCTACTTACTGGCAAACCAAAGGAAGGCAGATTCAAGGGGAAGCCACACAGAAAAGCAACACCAAAATTTCAAAAAAGCTGCGGCCAATGAGGTTTTACACTTACCATAGAGGTTAAGTATTTTTAAGAAGCAATTGATACAGGATTTGATTACAGTTTTTTTGAAACAGAGGTGCCTGTACCTCTCTCCAGGCAAGAGCCCTCCAGTCAGAGGACCTGAAGTAGTACAGAAACAGCAGGGTAGGGGGAAACTGGAGGTAGCTGACCTGCACCCACCCACACAGAGGATGCAGGTGCAAGAGAAGCCTTCACTGTCCCTCACTGTGTGCAAACAGGATTCTAACATACCTAAGCACATCCATGACATGCACAACGTGTCACACCATAGCATTAAAGAACATACTTCTATCGCATGTTCTACACTGGCATATTCAATGTCTTATTTAAACATAATCAGTAACACGGTCATGTTGAAAATAATTTTAAGACTTACCTTTATCAAGATGATTCAATTTTCCTTTTTGCTTCTGCCACTCTTTAAATTTTGATTCAACTTTCTCAAAACCTGCCTCATCTGACTTGACAAGAAACCTCATTTTTGATGCAGGGTTTTGTCTCACCACTCCCCACCCCACTGTACAACTGGCAAAATCGTGGTTACAGTTCTGTCCTGTGCTAGGAGTGAAAGCACTTGGATGGGATTTCTCCCAGTCCTTGTTTTAGAAATCTGACCTTACTGCACGAGGGCCTGAAATCACTCCCCCAGATGGGAGTGATGAGGCATGCAATACCACATCCTGAAGCTTTTCAAGATTCACTGAGGACTACAATTACAGTTTCAGAAGCTTCCTGGTCAAGTTTAGTTATATAAAACTACTTCTTAAAGCTGCAGAAACCCAAAGCTGCAAATTACACATTGCTAAAACCAACTGAGGGGACTTTTACCTAAATTAATCAGATTACTACATGCTGTATCAAACTGCTTAACAGTAGTCAAGGGATGACTTAGTCCACCTTTTATAATGGTTATGAACTAGTAACCAACCTTATTTCCCAGGCTGAAGCCTTTCCTCCTCCTCCTCCGATGGCAAACTGAACTCCTCGCAGCAGATAGCGTCCTCAACCAGAACCAGACACTATCACAGCACTACGATTAATTCAAACTCCAGATTCTCATATGAGGAAAAGTTAGAATAACCCTTCCCCTACAGCCATTAGGTAGAGCCTCTTTAGGTGTTTAATGCTTCTCAGAAACCCTGAAGCACTAATAAACATGCCTATGCCTAACAGCAACCACATCAAATCTTGTACTTCCAATACCAAAACCTATTTGCTGTCTAGGAGCAAATTCTCTCTAATGCTCCCACTTCACTCACGCAGACCTAACAGAGCACACACTGCGCACACTCGGCTCTACTTCAAATTAGTGCTATCACACACTGCATCACTTCACCAGCCAATTCAAGTTGCCACATGCAACTCTACTCTTAGTTAATAATGAAGACGCTAACAACACACAATTCGGGCCATTAAAGAGCTGTCAGATGACTACTTTGAGGGCCAACATTCACACACATACTATCTAATAAAAAGAACTCACAGGGCTGAACTTACTGTAATCCTGATCCCAGAGCATTAGCTACAATGTTCACGAAGGAAAATGAAAACCCTTTAATACATGAAGGAGTGCCAGTCCATCCCGCACATTCCAGTTCAACATTTCACAGGAATGAGCTTTTATCCTGTGAACACAACAGCCTACTACCACCCACGGCAGATAAGGAGGCTCCTGTCAGCACTTTGAGTTTCAGGGCTAAGTCTGCACTTTGAAAACCTGAGACTAGAAGGGTAAAGGTCATATTTACTGTACTCGCAAGAGATAAAAATCAACAGCTAAACACTCCATTTTTTGCGGTAGAAGGATTTTTGACATATAACTGAACAGGAATTCACATAAACAAAGGAAATAGAGTTCTCAAAAAAGAAAGGACCAATTTCTCCATTGAGAAGCATTGTCTAGCACACAAACAACAAGGATGGCTTGACATTTTAGTAGGGGAAAGGGCTGTTTCTAAATGCAGTAAAGTTCTTTTCTGACAGTTGATAATCAATGTCCAAACGCCAAGAGCAAATGCTGAGCCATAATAAAAGTTTTAAATGCACATGAAACTAAATTACCTTCTGGTTAAAACCAATTTACATGGTACCAGAAATAACCCTTTAAAGGTGAAGATCTACATTTGGTGAGGCTAAAACTAGGTCAGATGCTGAGCAGTGTAAAAAGAGAGAAAAAGTGAGAAGTGCCTACCTTTGTACCAACTGTTATATCTTGGACAATGCTGTAGAAAAAAGAAAGAAAAGGATTAAAAAAAGTTAGATAGGTTTGCCACAAATATCCAGCATAGTTTACAGTAGTAAGAAAAAAGCAAGTCAAAGTGCACAGTTGTCTTTGCGAGTGAGCCAAGGACAGTTTATACAAAGAAAAATTATTAGATGGTGATGGTGGAGACCCAAGACCCAGCAGTGCTAGAAAACCGCAGCTCTGCCACTTCCTACAGTGGAGCTGGCTCTTTTTGCAAGGGTACCAGGGGGACTAAGACCAAAACCCACAGTTAACACAGCCCAGCATTCCTCACGGGAAAGGGATGCAATTCCAACACCACCTCTGACTAACCCAGAGCAAAAGTGTCAAGAGTCAACTCCATCACCAATATCCACTTCTGCACTTCTTAAGCACCTTATATTCAAAGGAGTAACCTCTGCAAGGCTGTAAAGACACTATCTCTAGCAGAATTATCAAGTCACCAGTGAAGACCAGTAACACCAGAGCCCCAGCAGCACCAGGCGAAGGGTGGTCCCCCCTACCAGACCGACAGAGTGCCAGGAGAAAGAGAGAGCCCAGCAGCTCCCAGACCGGGGCATGGCTGTCCACAAGATTCCTCTATCCATTCTTTTCCATTTCAGAAAACAAATAATATTTTTCCCCTGACACAGATCTGAAGGAAAAACCAGTTTTTAATCTCTACCACATATGCTTAAACCTCCTGAAATGAGACTTCCTGATCAACTAGCATGAAAAATCAGGTTAGTTGTACCTCCAGCAACTCATGCCAGCTCTCACCAGCAGTGACCATTATATACCACGACAAACAGCTGCTTTCATTGATGGAATCAGAATAACTTGTCTGCACCTCAGCCTGTTGTACCTGGGTAACATTCCAGACTATTACAGTACCTACACGTTAGTCTCTTGTGGGAGTGCTCTAGACATCCTAACAATTTCAGTTATACCCTTGCACTTGAAGATTTATTTTTTTTATATAAACTCCAAACCACTGTAAAGCAGCAATGTAAAAATAAGAGCAGAAATGATCATTTTAGACTGACATATATGCAGCACTGCCTGTTGCAACGTCTATCTTTCAAACGGCTCACCATAATTTCAGAGTAAAGGATCCACAAGTGGCTGGCTAAAAGACCTGCAGCAACTTCAGGGAAACACGGCAGAGAAGCAGAAGGCAGGGCAGTCATTCCGAAACAGCAATATGAAATCTGAAGCACCCAAGAACAATTCTACAAAGTGATTTAACACTAGAGAACTTGCATTTACTAGTTCTTCCTTCCCTACCCTCCTGCAACAATTCATTGCTTCTCAAGGAATTAAATACTGCTTGAACTGATTAAGTCATTCATATTTCACCAGCTCCACAAATAAGCCGTAACACAAGTTTAAGCCAGCTCAGCTCCTCGCACTTCCTCCTCAAAACCAACCTGCCATGTCATCATAACCCAGCACTTTACAGCTGGAGTCACAGCCCGATCCAATGGCTGCTGCCAGGAAGCCACGCGATAGTTTGTTTCTCTCCCCCCCCCCAAGTGAACTACTTAAAGAACGCTCTGTATGAGGATCCGGGGCACTGCAACCCCTGGTGTCTGGTCACCAACGAAGACAGATGGGTTTTGCTGCACTTTGAGGGCCAGCAGTAATGAACTAATTAAACCCATCTGCACGTATCAGTTTAAAGAATCACAATCATTCTATTAGAATTACTAAATATTCCATGAGTACACATTTCTTCAGTTAAAACACATACCTTAACCCAGTGATTTTTCATAACCTTAAAAAAAGGTTCTTTCCAGAAAGCAGAGTAAAAACAGGGAATCTCCCAAGTTTCCAAAACTCTCGAACTTACCCCAGAGCAATTTCTCTTACTTCCTGTTCCTCTTGTGGGCCTCACACACAGGAAACGTTTTACATAAAGTAGCCTTAGCAGGGGATAGTATTTAAAATTATCCAACAGGAAGAGCTTTTTTTTTATTTGCCAAGAATTATTGATTCCTGGAATATTGTTGTAACCTCCTTGATAACAAATACCACACGAAACAAGCACCACCAGTATTTAAGAATTTTTATTCAAGAAGTGTGCAACATGCTTCCAGTTCACACACACCCCCCCTCAACAAATGATCACACCTTAAGCTTCATTCTCTTCTCCTGTGTCAAACTTCAGTAGGGGATTAAAACTTTCCTCCTTTCCAAAAGGATCGGCAACAAAGCCTCTCATAAAAATTACTTTTTACAG
This sequence comes from Rissa tridactyla, assembly GCF_028500815.1. Classification (NCBI taxonomy): domain Eukaryota; kingdom Metazoa; phylum Chordata; class Aves; order Charadriiformes; family Laridae; genus Rissa; species Rissa tridactyla. Next base: position 3,032,807 of record NC_071487.1, read on the forward strand.
GGAATGGGATAATTCCTACACATTAAGAGGAAAAATTAAGCAGCACCAGTAAAACCTCTGGGTCATTTTCCAAAGCAGACTTTTCCCATATGAACTCCTTGCATGTTTTAACAAAGCAACTTATGCAAACAGCATCATTTGAAAAGCACAGCTCCACATCGTTTCAGGCAGGAGAAGCAGCCTGTAGCCAGAGAGGCCACTCACTGCCAGCTCGGCAAAAACATAAAACCATTTTCAGAAGCAGCGTTGGAAGTTCCAACAGGAGACAGCTTCCACAGGGCAAAGAGATCATGCACCAAGATCTTCGGACGATAATGGATAATTAAGACTCATATGCTATACTAAAATTTCTACATTAAAATCACAACTATTTTAACATACACAATAAATCAGCTTTGCTAGGAACAACAGTGAAGACAGTTGATAACAAACTGATTTTTGCCATTAGAATGTACGGTCTCACACATGCTGAAGATTTTTTTTTTTTTTTAAATATCATTCAACATGATGAGCAACTTATTAAAAGAAGCAGAGCAACCTGAACTGCACCCTGGACTGTAAAAATGAATGTAATACACTATTATTTGGGGTTTTTTTTAGATGAAAACACCACTGGGACAGCACCTTTGCAGTGTCTAAAACCCCCAGACGCGTGCCTACACCTGATGCCACCAGCCCGGTGTCCAGGGGCGAGGAGCAGGAGGCACTAATTTGGGCTTCCCGGACTTTAAGGCTTTGGGAAAACAAACTGCTCACTCGAAGGCCTTTGGAAGCGTTTTAACTACTGGGCCCTAGAAGAATAAAAATCAGATCGCTAAAGAAATACGCCGTAAGAGACGAGAGAACTGTGGAGACCTCGCTGCTGACAGGGCTGCCGTGATAAAAACATGAGTTTTAAAAGCAAACACTTGCGAAGCGAGACGCCGGATGAGGCGGTGGTTAAAGAGCAATCAACGCTGCCCACGATAAAAGCGCAAGAACCGGAGAAGTCCCGCGGTGGCGGGGGGGAGAGTTTTGTCCCGGAGGGGTCCGGGGGCGGCCGGGAGAAGCGCTGCGCTCCCCGCCCCGTCCCAGGTGCCGCCTCCGCCGCGGAAGGCGGGGGTGCGGCCGGGCGCCCCGAGCCCCGCGGCTGCCGGGCACGCGCTGCGGCACCCGGGCGGAGGGAAAAACCGCGCACAAAAGGGAATCCGGGAACAAACACACACACACACCCCCGACCCCCCCCCCCCCCCCGCCAGGTCCCCAGACAATGGGAGCGCGGCCGCGGCCTGGATCGGCCGCGCCCCCCCGGCCAGGTGCGCCCGCTCCCGGCCCCCCACCCACCCCGGAGCCCCCCCGCCCCGCCCCGGCGGCCTCCCCTGGGCGGGACCCCCGATACCGAGCTGCTCCCCGCGGCGGGAGCGGGGCACGGCCCACACGAGGCGCCGCGCCGGGGCGGCGGCCGCGGAGCAGCCGCCACCCCCTCCCTCACCCCCCGCGGCGAGGGGCTCCGGGAGGGCGGCCCGCGCAGGAGAACCCCCCACACACACCGCCGGTCACCGTCACTGCCCCCTCCCCTTCCCGCCTCGCCCCCGCCGGGCCGCCCGGCCGCACCCGCGGCGCCCCCCCTCAGGTAACGCCCCGGCCCCCGGCACGGGTCCCGCACCTCCGCCGCCTTCTCCCCCCTCCGCCGCACCCCGGGAAGGAGCCGGCAGCACTGCGCCCCGGCACCCGGCGCGGTGCCGGCCGTGCCGAGGCCCGGGCCAGCGGGGACTCACCCGTCCATTGCACACGGAGGAGACCCGTCGGGAACGGAGTGGAGGCGCCGGAATAGCAGGAACGAGCCCAACCGCTCCGTGTTATAGACTCACAAAATGGCGGCGCCGCCCGGCCCGCCTCACCCGCGCCAACGCACCATTGGCTATCAGAGATGTCATCTTGATAGCAGGGGCGGGGATGGCCCGCCTCCGGGGGTTAGCGCCCTGGCGCCCCTCGCGAAGCCCATTGGCTGCGGGCGGGGCGAGGGGCGGGGCGAAGCGCTGGTGCGCGGCGCGATTCGGTAGGCGAAGGCAGACGGCTGGGAGGAGCCATCTTGAGAGCGGGAAGGATGCCGAGATGCCACACGGATCCGCCATCTTGAGTGGGGGCAGGGCATGGGATCACCGCGCTGGGCGCCATCTTGAGTACGGGCAAGGCCGCCAACGTGCACATTGTGTTGTCACCCGCGGCGCGGGCCGGGGCCCGGACCCGCGGGAGCGGTGCCGCCGCCATATTGGCTACGGGCAGGGAAGCCGCGCGCTCCTGCCCGGTGCCATCTCGAGTGAGGGACAGCGGGGCGCCTCGCCGAAATTAGGTTAATTATTTGGCACTGCCAGTCTGGGGACTTTTAGTGGCGCTAGACAGCACTTAGAAGTTTTATTTAAGGTACAGGATAGAGTTTGTTTAATTGCAGTAAATGTTTTAAGGATAAAGATTACCCAGTGGGTGAGACAGAGAGAGAGAGAGAACTTGTGAGGTAAGGCATTATACGTACCTGCTCTGCTCAGGCATCAGGATAATATTTTTCCTAAGTTACAGTCCTGACACTGTTTGCTGATCAAAACAGCTCTTTTTCCAGTCAGGTGGATCTCAGTGGTTAATTGGATAAGCTTGTTTCACTATTAATGTCATTGCCTGTAGGTCTTCTGCACAGATTCGGGTAAAATCCATGGATTTCCTATTTTTGGGGACTGTCAAACCTCTAAAAGATTTCCTTTTCAGGTGCTGAGCCATCTATAGTAAATTTAAGCCTACTATAATAGACTTACTTGTGCTAAATACATTCTGTGGCTCCCTTCAGAAGAATGGTTGAGCTCGTTCATGTGCCACAAGATGAAGGCCCCTAAAAAAATATAAGGGAGACGCAAGTGTCCACCTGGTCCTGCTGTAGCCAGTGCTGGCGCATTTATGTTGTTCCTGGGCAGGAACCGGCACGGGAGGACCGGGATCCGGGGATCGTCCTCCTGTCCACCAGGACATTGCTCCTTCCTCTCCACTAACATTGTTCTGTAAAGCAGTTTGCTCCCGTGGTTGAAATGCTGCTTGTCTCTGTTTAAATATAGACAGTATTTGCTCACTGGGAATTGGACTAGCAATTACTCATTTTCTTTGCCTTGCTTGTCATAACCCTATCTGTTGACTGCAGCACAAGAATTAATTGTCCCAGACCTCGCTACAAGTCCCTTGTGTAGCACTGAATCAAATATCAAATGTCCAGTCCACATTGATCTTGGCTTCATTAGCTGCAACCCTGTTTTGAGAGTTTCTAGGCAACGTAATACTGGTCTTACTGTAGAAAGGATCCTTCGTACCTCACCAGCACACCCACTTTTGACATTTTTGTGAAAACGTTTGTACAATTCTGACAATCCGCCTCTATTGTTAGTGGTAAACAGTAAAACTCTAATATAGATGAGTGCCACTGATGGAAGCACCTGAGCTGTAACACAGCCGTGTCAGGGGTACATATGTGAAGGTTCAGAAAAAGATTTTAAAAATCTAGTGCAAATGGAATTTGGAGTCTTATTCTTGCAGTCCTATCCAGAAACCCGTGTTTCTGCTTAATGCCAGATAACTTTGACAGGTACAGACATGCATTTTATATTCTCATTTCTTTCTGAAGCGTACACTAGACACATGAATACGGAGAAAAAAAAAAAAAAAGAAGTGAAAGCATCTATTATTTTCTCCCAAACACGTATTACTATGTTGGTTTGTATGGCCAGATGCCTTATTTACTCAGAAAGTGGGGCAATGCACAGATATTTTGTTGGCCAGGACCAAATATCAACTTACTGCCTCACTCTTGTCACCGTTTGAGAGACGCAAGAGCTTCCATTGGGGTTGGATTTTACCAAGAGCTGGTAGCTCCGATTTCCCTGTCTTTGGTTTATTGGGCTTCCCAGCCATTTGGCCCTTGTTCCAGCAGTGACGTTTAAAATGGAGGAAAAGTATGTTCTTGCCTATTGCTCCAGGCGACTAAAGGCCCCATCTGAAACCAAAGTTATTTTACTAGGTACTGCATATGAAAGGCTCAGGTTTTTCCACAGATAAGAGATTTACAACTTAGATGAGGCAAAGAATGGGAAAATGATGGGATTATGCGATCCACTTTAGAGTTGCCGAGCTGAGAGCCAGCGAGATAAAGTGATTTGATCAAAGCAGAGCAGGAATTTAACTCCCATCTCACAAGCCACAGTGCACTTTCTTGAGCTATGTCTATTTTAAGCTATATTTCCCATGGAGGCGTTTCACTTCATCTCCCCTTCAAAATAATCTGTTTTATAGACTGTAAGTAAGAAATCCCCCCAGAGTGGAGGATGGTATGGAGACAGTCATTCATTTTATTTTAATATGGGATGTTTCAGTCCACTTGTAAAGAAGCGTACCCTAAAGAAAGGTACCCTGAACATGACACAAAGGCGTTGAAAAAAATTATTAATGCTAGATACTGATCACTAGTAAGAACAATATCTGATTTTCTAGTGAGTGCTGACATTCATTTATTGCCTGGGCAGATATCCCAGCTGCTTTTCTGATACCTTTGGGAAAGCAAACACAGGTGGATGCCATCAAAGAATTATTACTTTTCAAAGAGCTCTCCTGTGCAATTGTGGTCTAGCTTAAAAGACTCTTTTAAGGATCATGCAAGCTCACTCAGATTTTCCACAATTCTAGCAGAAATGCTGATTATGCTACATTTTATCAGACATTTTCCTGTAATACTAACAATTTTTTAGGCAGCATCTTTTCAGATACTGTGGTAGCAAACTGACTAATGATACTATTGGGTATTGCACAGTCACTCTCTGGGCCAAACAGGAAAATGCATTCAAGAACAAAATAATACTTTATACAAAAAAAAAAAAACAAAAACCAAAACAAAACTCAAAACTGAAAACAAACATCTGTATATCTTTCTGTTTGTTTTGAAAAAGAAACCCACATGAAAATACCCATGTGAAAAAAAGAAAAAAAAAAGAGGAGGGAGAAGGGAAAAAAAAATATGAATCAGCTTCTTTTGCACAATCCAGCAAACCCGTCCCACCCTCCCCAGCTCCGGTTACTCACTTGCTAGAAAGGCCTTGGCGGGACACACCCAGGTTTTTCTCTTTTTAAGCCCTTCCTGCCTATGTTATCTCTTTGAATTTAATTTACCGTGCAGGGAAGAAAAACCCTCTGAAACAAAAAAGACCCTTTTCCTGCCTTTTTCCCTTTGTATTTTTAAAATAGCTCCGAAGCCTGTACTACGTAACTATATTCCTTTGCAAACTAGCAAAGTTTCTTTCCCCCCCTTCTTCCTCTTCCACCCAACGTTTCTGTCGGTGACTTGAGAACAAGAAACCTCCTAAAATATGGTCTCTGTTCAGGAACCCGAACTGCTGTGCATAATGCTATATCCTTGATACTGGTTTTAATGACAATTGTTTTCCTGCAAGTTCCCCTCCTCCCCCGTTATTCACAGTACCCTGCAAGGTCCTAAACCAGGAAACTCTCTCGTGTATAACTTTCCTACCAGTATAGTCCCAAATAAACTTGGGGGGCAGGGTGTGTTTCAAATACTTTTGCTTCTTTTTGTTGCTTTTATTTATTTTAAGCCCCTTTCAATTAACACAGCTGTTTTGTTTAAAAGAGTATTTGCAGCTTTAGCAACATCTTCGGATGCCAGAACATTCTTTTGTGCATCATTCACGATGCCACATCACAGCTCTGGAAATGGTTAGTCCAGAGCAAGCAGAGAAGGAGCAAACTCGCTGCTGCCTTTATCAGTCTAACAGAAAGACACGTGGCTTCTGATGGGGCAGTCGGTTCAGAGGGGGCTTAGAACCGCTGAGAACACGGGGATCTCCTCGCTCAGCTCATGCCCAAGGCAGGCAGAAGGGAGAGGGACCAGCAGCACCACGGGTAAAAGCCATAAGCCGCACAAGCAGAAAGCTGGGGTTACTGGGGGAAGAGGGGTGGGTACACAGAGAGTCACTGGAGAGCTGGCTGTGTTAGTTCCAGTGCTTGGGAAAAGTTCATTTCTTAACTGCGGATCTGTGGTTTTACAAGCAGCATCCATCGTTAGTAGTATACATCGTTAGCAAGGGGAGTATTTTTTCCACTGGTCCATAAGAGTTTGGCAGCATAAAGTATTATCAAAATGTGTACCAATTGATAATAGATAAATAAACTGCTTTGGAATTGAGCTTAATATACCTTCAGTGTTAAACAGAAGTAAATGCATCAAACCAGTTTACAAGTTCCCGAAGCTGGATCTTTATGACAGCTGTGCCACCCCAGCAACGTGAGGCCGCCCTTCCAGGGACAAAGTTGAAAAGCACCTGGAGCTTTTATTAGTGCTGCCATTGCGCACTCTGATTTCACTTTTTAACAGCACTGCCAAACTGCATCTACAGGTATTTTTTGTGCTGCAAGTAGTTCTATCAACTTAAAATTTTAAGTATAATCACAACAGCTCCTATTTTATGTTTCTTTCTTTCTTTCTGAGCTGTGACAAAATGAGAGACCTATCTGTATGCGTTTTTCTGTTGTTATCAGTCCATGTTATTTCAGAACTTCCCTGTCGCGCTGCTCCTCGCCTGATGCTTTTGGGTGACTCATTTCCTGTGAAGGATGAACCAGCCATTTCCTGGCTATTGAGGAGAGGACTTTTTTTTTTTTTCCTTCCAGTCTGTGTTGGAGTGCTGTGGATTAATCTATGGTTTGATTATACCCCCTGCAACTTACACCAGAACTGCAACTCTTCGCTGCAGCCTGCTACGATAATAAACTGTCAGCACGTGTTGCTTAGGGATCGTGGCTTGCCCCTGCTTACCTGGCCCATCGGCTCTGTGATTCTGGGCTGTGGAATTAAAATAATTACAGCGACACAGATTTAACAGTGCCATCCTTCCAGTCATTGCAACCCAGTTCTTCTCCTAATTCAATCCTTTTCAGCTCATAATAAATGGAATGGTAAAAAAAGCACCATAGGGCAAAGATACTGATCTTACAACAGCTATCTGAGCCTAGAAATTCTGAATTATCTTAATAAGTGCTACCGAGATTGCATATTGGCATTTGGTTTTTGTGTTAGGCACAGGTTACTAGAAGACTGGGTCAGTTTATGTGTCCATAATTCCAGCTCTTTCCTCCAACCTGTGTTTCCAATTTCCTCAGCCGCTATTTATTCATACTTCACATTATGACTCTAACTGTTGTGGACAGCTTGCTTCAACAACGCACTGACTTAAAAGATTGTCATTGTAATGCCAGCCTGAGGTATCACAACTTTTGCAAGCAGCTTTCTACTGCTGTTTTCTAAATTATTCTTTTAATCTTGTTTCCCATCATTTCATTTGAATATTTAGATTCATTAGCCTGTCATACATCTGTAATGTTTGGGAAGAAAACCCACACAATGGGGATACTGCCTCTTGAGTCTGAATGTAGCACATGTTGTAGGGATGATCACTGAATAATTCATACCCGCAATGATTTATTCATGCCCGAAAGCTGGATACCTCCTCTGCGACTTTCCATTATCTCAAGGAGAATGCAGGTTCCTATTCACTCTTCTCGCCCCAGGAGCGCCAGCAGCAGCCCCCGCCTGGGCACACGGAGCAGGGGCTCCGAGCAAAGAGATCAGGGGCGCATAAGGAGCCACTCCCCTGGGATTTCTCCCAAACAGTTCTGCTCAACAACAAATGGGAAACTCGTGCCATTCCAATGCCATATATGTCACCCTTGACACAGAAACTATAACGCAGGTACATTTTTTTGCAAATTCTTTGGAAAGGAAGGTGGGTGAGCAAGCACACTAAGCTCTTTTCCACGGGTACACACGTAAAGGGAGATGCTGCAGTCACGATGCAGGATGTTCTGAGCATGGAAAACAGACAAACAGGCCATTACTCTGTGATTTGATACCATAGAGCTGATCTTATTCTCCACGAGAAATTTCAGTTTTATTTTCCATTGTAAAGTTACAGGCTCTGAGACAATTGACATAAACATAGCAAGATTGTTTCCTACCCTCTCAGGAAATCTCGCAGGAAAGCCTGGACAAATAGCAGCGGTTCAGACTAATCTTTTTCCTGTCTAATGTGGGCTATCAAAAAATACGCCTTTGGTACAAGTTCGTAAGACCACGACCTGAGTCTCCTGACCTAGGTGAAGATTTTTGCAAGACACTCAAATTCCATCTGTCTAGAAAGTATGAAAGATGATTCCCTGTTTTCAGCAAAGTCTCCAGACCCACAGGCAACACTACCCCTAGCCGGCTGGTATGAAATTTCCTAATTGTTTATCCTGTAATCCTGACTTCTTTTGTCCTTGGAATAGGCTCTACATCAGCATAATTAAAAATGTCAAACATGCTTGAGAAACTCTCCAAGTTGCTAAAAATGAATGTGAATTTCCTCCCCACAACCTCGCTTCATCTTTCCCTTACTCTGGCCTCAGCTTTACAAAGTGGTCTGTTTCCAGCCCTTCAGCATAGTTTGCATTCCACTGCCAAGAATGAACATTTATTTATACAAACAACCGTCCTTACAAGCACATCTCCCCCTGCTATCCTAGGGCAGGGAAAGAAACATCATTTCTCTTCTGTAGCTGCAGTTCTACATTTCTTTTTTTCTTTATTCAAGGACATTTTTTGCAATGAAAGATTAGTGCAGTTCAGTCGCTTTCTCTGCTACAAATCTGCTCAGAAATGGACTGGAATGCTCTTTCATTTCCTTACAATGATTTTATTTTATTACCCTCTAATGATGGTGCCAGTTTCCTGATAAACCACTTAAGGGGTCTCGATGGCTCAGCAAGCAGGTTTTCACAGAGGTCTCGCTCACGCGGGAACCTCGAGGGTTCTGCATAACTCACAGAAACAAAGCCCTAGTGCCTGTTGCTCTCAAAAGCACACCAGTAACCTGGTTTTCCCCAGTCTGTTATCGCGCTGCTGTCTTATACTCATTCGTCCAGCAGCGCAGCTGACACTGTAAGAGAGATCAATGGTAAATGAGACGGCAGGTACCAGGCGAGCAGCACTGTCACCGAGGGCTGTGGTGGGGAGCTGGAGCCCATGCATTATTTCTAAAGCTTCTCCATCGCTCACCTGTCAGGCTGGGTATTGTTCACTGAAACGCTAGCTCCTCACCTACGGCCTCTGTCCTCAGGTTTTCTCCCATTGCATCTGCCTTTTAAATGGATATTACACAGATGCTAGATGACTCCAGACGGGAATTTCATAGTCTGAGCACAGTTCATTTAAATGCAAAAAGGGGCCCTAAAAGAGATAGAGATAGACACGCAGAGCATCTAGAAATTCTCCATTAGATGCGTGTGTCTGCAAGCTGCTCGCTCTCATACTGTAAACACCTCGGGTTTTGCTGCGTGTGAGCCAGCTTCCATTTCTCAGTTGATATAATTGTTTGTAGCTAAGAGTAATATTTAGATTGATAATGTTTACAATTACCTCCACTGGCAAATAAGATAAAGTGGTTTTGTTGGGAACTCTCTTACTTGTATTTGTAAAGCAACTTTCTAAGAAATGAAGCATTTAAGTAGTTTCTGAAGGATCCAGGGGAATACTTTAAAAAAAAAAACAACAGCAAGATGGTATTTTACAATATACTCCCAACGTTATCTTTTTAGGGAGAAAACACAGACAGCTTCTTTAACTATATTGCCAAACCGAAGTCAATGAACTACTTCAAGTGAATGAATTAGGAATTTTTAGTGGGTACTTTCCATGAATCATTACTGAGTGTTTTATGGATCTTACTGCTTTCTTAGTAAGCTTCCTGTTGCAAAGTTTGCAAAGATATATTTACTTTTGCCTCAGTATAAGGGGTCAATCTTCTATACTGTGGTGCGCAACGAAGGGCTGATGTCCTTTAAGAATATCCCCGTTAATATGCCCAGGTATGTACTCGGGTCTGAATAGGTATCGCTCTATTCAGGAAGAGGAACATAATTACAATTAGGCCTTGCGCTGATTAGCTCATACAGTAGCATCACAACTAATACATAGCAGGAGAGAAAAACCTCACAGCAACCACGCAGCTGGCAACATACCACTACCTCCTCCTCGCTAGGCTTCCATTCAGAGCAGGATTTATTCTAACCTTGCAGGTTATAATATGCACGCCTGGAGCACACCAAAATGTGTCCTTACTGGATTCTTCACATGTTTTTTTACTATTTTTCATTAGATTACATCAGTAAGTGTACTGGTAGAAATTTCAGCAACATTTGAAGAGGTGTCCTGTTATCTAGAGGTATATGCACACGTGGAGAGGTACATAAGTACAAATGTGTATATAGCACTATACCGGCCACGTATATCCCTCTGTATTTGAGTGTGCAGCACCCTGATTATACGGTAGAAACAAGTGACCCCAAAATGGCATAAAATAAGACAAAGACAGAAACGCAGAGACATACCAGCTCTATTTTGGAACTGGCAAAATTGTGCTCCCTCTCTCCCTTCCCGAATACTTCCTTTTGATGTCATGCACGCCGTTTATAGGCACTTCACCAGTGCAGCTGAATTGAAGTCCTTGTTTCCACATTGATTCAAGAGCAAATATGTCCATCTACATCCGAGAAAGTAAGAGGACTGACACACCAAACCGCTGTGTGCCTGCCATGAGGCCCGCATTGTCATACAGGCTAATAAAGACATCATTTTCCCAGGGCTTCAGCTCTATTAAACACAAAGCTCCAAATGATTTCCTACTTGGATCAAAGATGTGTTTGTTCCAGTGCCACTTAAGTTTAAAAGGCAATACTGGGAATGAATGAAATCTCCCCAGCGGCAGCTGCTGAGGTTCAATTGGTTTGTCAGTACCATAATTATGCAGCGGACGGCTTCTATTTGCTGGCCCATATGGTCCTGAAGGATGTTGTGCAATGGAAACAGTGCGGGGAAGCCTTGCTCACGAAGCTAAGGGGTTTTGCATTTGTTGTATGAAGACTTGCTTATCTTTCAGATGATGAAAATATTAAGAAATCTAACGTTCTGATTTCAGTCTTAAAAACCGGAGTTGCTCTTGTTTGATCAAACTAGATGGAAGTGTATGAAAAGAAATGGTGGCCTACATCCAGTGTCATAGAACGGTTGTTTTAATACAGACTGACCACTTTTAAATATTACTTATATAGTTATGGTACTTATATAGTTATAGCTGGCCTCTGGAAGAGAGTGCTCCCCAGGGCTAATGTGAGGAACTGGCGCTGTGATCAGTGGCAGGGCTTGGTGTGACCCTTGCTGCCACGAAGAAACGTGGGCTTCTGTCCCCCAGCCACCACTGTGCAGCCCATCCACCTCTCCCCCACAGCGTTTCTCAGCTTTGTAGGCTGAGGTCTGGATGCTGATGAGAAATGTCTGCTCATTAAATAGCTTATCTTCTTGTCTAGTAGATTGTACACCAAATTTTCTGTGTAACAGACATGAGTGCGTAGTAGGAACTCCAGAGTATTGAATTAAGCATTAAAAGAACATTAAGACATGAACCTGCAAAATGTGAACTCGGGGAGAATTGAGAGCACTCGAGCTCTCAGTTGCCAAAGGAACAAAAGAAACACAATATCCTTTAGAACGTTTAATATTTAATTTGGTAAGATGCTCAGATAGTAGGGCAGCGAATGCAGAGGGTGATGACAGAGCGCAGTGTGCGAGGGGTGCTTTGCGTCAGCCACAGGGGCCTTCGCGAAGCACCAAAACACACGGGCACAAAAGGCTCCTTGTTTGCAGAGCTGTCAGTTTTATGCACAGCTACCTGGTCTGTACACGCACCAGCCATTTTCTAAAAGCCATTTAATTCAGATGTGTTCTTGCTAAAAACACAGCACCGACATTTACAAAAGAGACTCCTAACGATCAGGTTAGTTAGAAAGGAAAGAACCAGTGGCATATCTTAAATGTTGGAGATCTGTCACTGACTGACTCCCCACTATTCATGTACTGCAGGTACCTAAAGCCAACAGGATGATTTTCATGAGCTAAAACAGTTTTCCTACAGAGCTAAGTTTAATTCAGGGGGGCGCCTTCAGCTAAATTTTCTTGCTTTAAGGTCAGGGCTCAAAAAAATATCTAACCAATACTTCACTTATTGATAAAATAATTTAATACTGACCAGTTGCTTCTGCTATAGCTAGCAGTCAGCTAGCAAGATTCTTCCCTCTTAAGTTTTGTCATGAGGACTTAAGTACACATGTGGTCACCAAAGGAACAAAAAGGATTTTGTGTAAACAGAGCAGGACGGCCATGGCTGTGTCCCAGTCCTCTAACAGCCAGACCTGCCTTCCAAGGAGCTCAGCCCTGCACAGACAGCTATTTTGAGGTACCCAATGAGGCTTCAGGGAGCCAGCAGCCTCGGTGATTTTCTAAGAAGCATTCACTGATGCCTTAGTCATCCGAGAGCGTCTGCTGGAAGATCCAGTAAGAAATGGCTGGGTTTGTGCTGCAGCCTTGGAGAAAGTTTCCAAAGTGTATTTTCAGAAGTGCCTTTTCTGCACTCAGGGCAATTTCAGCAGACAACTCCAGATCCTAACCCACCATTGGCTCAAGTTTTGCTTGAATCTGTAGAGTGGGCTTAATTGTTTGCTCTTGCTCACACTTCGGAAAGTGTGTTATCGCTGCTGTAGGACAAGGCCTGGCAACCTCTTACGGATACTATGCCAGAGTGTATTTTTCTTTTCCAAATTAGCAGCTAGGTGTGCCAGTGCTGGGTTTTGCTGCCTCTCCAAGAGGCAAGATGCCATCCATTTGTGGTATTTTTCATCTGTGAGGCTCTCAGCTCCTGCTGAATGCAGCAATCAAGAAGTGGGAGACAGAAACTGCGAGCCACTGCCTCTTACTGGTGCATCCCCAGATACTGCTGATCCCTGCTCCTGCCTCAAGTATGCCATTGAGAACCTATGAAAATTGAGTGCAGACTCTGCTCAGGGCAGAGCCTTTTGCTTATTGCTTCCATCCCACACAGAGGATCTTCAAGTTACTTTATGATCACTTTTCTAAATACCTCATACCTTCTCTCTCCCTTCTCTCCTAGGCTTCCCTGTCCTCTAGGCGCCAGTGAGATTCCTGTCCTTCCACAGACAGCTCTGCTCCGTGGGAGGATTCCTGAAGCATCTGGCCTGTCCTTGGAGGAGGTAAGGGAGACAGCGGCACTTCAAAACAAGGAAATAGTAGAAAATGAAATAGAAGCAAAGGCTCCAAAGGTGGGAAGCCAGCAAGGCTCCCAAATTTCCTGTCAGCGTGGTTAGGTATCATGAATCGATGAATTTGCAGCCAAAAAGCTTGGGTGCTGCTTGGTAAGGTGTGTTTTGTGAAGGACAAGCACCTTTCCTTTACATGGGCACTGCACCCTGGGGTTCCCTGTCCTCTCCCTGTGCCAGCTGTGGGCATCTGCATCTGGCCGAGAGACCCCAGCGGAGACTGGAAAAAGCAATCCCAGAGGGAGAACTTTCCCTGCTTTGAAAGTTTCTTGTTTATCAACAAAGTTATTTCTTCTACCTTCAGGAACCATTTACCATCCCATCCTCAACAAACCTTCACAAACACTTGAGATGTAAAAACGAGAGCTAGTTCTTTCCCTGTTGCTAGCGAGAGCAACTTCTACATCCACCCCCAAACTGAGTCACCACCGGTTTAAAGCACCTCAGAAAAGGTGAAATCCTCATGCCTGGGAATGAGTTGAGGTGTCAGTGGTTGAAATTGTTCTGTATTGTAGAAAAGTAGGTTACTGTGTCTCATTGTGAACAATTACGTCTAATTACAAGTCACAGATTCACCACAAATACTGTTTAATAACAAATTTCTACCAGGCTTCATGCAGAGCACGTTACGAAGTAACACATTACTTCTGGTTTGCGGGCAGGTAACGCCTGATGCAGAGCGGAAGGAAAGAGCGTTTTGGCTCAGATCAAACAAAAGGGAATGGACGCTTGGCCCCGACTCGCAGTTCAGTGGGTGAAGCTTTGGGTGATGCATCCTCCAGCTCACAGCACGGGCCATTGCATTTTAGTTTAGCAGATGGTAGAAAAAAGTGGCCTGCGCCACACTATGATTTTAGTTAAACTTTAAAAGGCTGCTCAGAAATACATAAAACTGCAATAAACACTTTGACAATGAAATTCAACAGATAAGATTTGCAGCTTCCCCTTAGCAAACGCACAAACAGGATGTTGATTTTTGCTGTTAGAGATATAAAAAAGATTTTTGCTGTTAGAGATATAAAAAAAAATATTCCATCAACGGTGAGATACAGTAAGAGCCTTATCCCTGCTCCAAGGACAGCAAATGCAGAAGTTTCTGTATTTGGCTAAAGGCAAAGTTACCGGTCAGCATTTTTATGATGTATTTTTAGCAGTAAGATAGCAAGTTTCCTAGGAAGTTGGCACATTGAGAGGTCAGTAAATCTGTGGTGAGAGCTTCGCACCAAATTGTTGCCGTTCTCTTTCTCTGGAGCTCCAGGTGCAAAGGTTCTTTGGCAGGAATAGGGAAGTGCACAGGGATGGCGCCTTCACCCCAAGTATACGTGTGAGAGGACCTTGACCCTGGCATTAATAGCACTATTTATTCAGCGTGGGGTCGGGGCAGGGCTGCGGCGAGCAAAGCGGGCTGGGGGTGGCGAGTGAAGGTCGCTTTGGGCCACTCCGGGCCGGGCGGGGGCGGCCACGCGTGGCGGGGACTGAGCACCCTCTGCCGGGAGCGAGCGGCGGCGGCAGGTCCCGGGGAAAGGGAACAAAAGAATCCAAGTCCTGCACCCTTCCCCGCTTATTTTTGAGCCTGTTGCAGTCAAACTCCGCGAAACTGCAAGGATTAAAAGTGGTTTTATAGTAGGAGATGATGATGTTTTCCCGTGACTGGCAAAGCTTGTGCTTTATGAGAAATACCACAAATAGTGAGAGAAGCAATTAAGAGAGTAGCAAACACTCCTACAAGTGCCTTCTTGCCAGCAGACATCTTCTTCCACTAATTAAGTGAAAGAAGATCATTTTAATACAAATGGCTGCTGGGGAACAAAGTGAGTTCCCACAGTAGGTTCTATGCCGATATAATTATACAGTCATCTGTAGCGCAGGACTGACAATAAAAAAAAAATCCAAGGAAAAGTAAACCAGCCTGCATAGAGAATGTTACAGAAAATAATGGCCCGCTCTCCCCTGGCGGCACTAACCATAAGTGTGAAGCTGCTCACAAACGGCAGTGTTAACGGGGTAAATAACACTATTATTATCAACTTTGTACCATTTTCTGCCCAAGTAACAGAATTGCCCTGTAGTAATTTCAGCTTTCCCACTTCTTCCTGAGGAAATAAAATATTAGGACCTATTTATAGAAGTGCAGGGTTTTAAATTAATTTTTTCCTTTACTACAGCTGGTTTTGGTGGTTGATTACCGTTTGTTGGACCAGGCAACGCTTTGCCGGCTGGCTGCAGCTTTTATTAGCTCTTTTAACACGACTTGATTTAGAACTCGCAGTTACGTTACAAGGACAGCAGCTCTGTAATGCAGACCCTCAAGAGAAGAGATGTTTAGGACTCATGAAAAAAATTGTGTCTCATTCTTTGAACAGAACCGCTCTTGTCTAAGGAATGTGGTGCTGCAGGCTAATATTTAACAGCAGTCTCTCTTCTCTGGCTCAGAGCTGGTGTGTGCAGTTAGACCCTGCCCTCCATCAGATACGCTGGGTATTATTTTCTCAGAGCATCTCTCAAAATGGAGGAATGCCACCCTGTAGCAAGTGCAGGATGTATCTTGGGAATTGTATTTCTGCAGTAGGGCAGGAGATACGGGTGGAAGGATTTGGTGAAGCAGGAAAGGAGCTGAAGAGGTGCTGAGAAGGCTCTTGTACAGGGGAGGGGGAGGAGAGAAACAAACAACCCAGAGAACAGGAAAAACGATGTGCTGGGAAATGATTAATCCACCCCAAAGGCCCTTGCTAAGAAGTGGTGGGACAAGCTCAACGATTTTTGGCAGCCGTGAGCTACTTCTGCTCTGCTCTCAACTCCTGTCTTGCAACCAGATGTGTTTAAGTACAGCTTCATCCCATTCCTGCCCCAGACACACATCCCCCGTCAGTGTCCTTCATTCCTGGCAGCTCTCCGGCAATACGCCCCCTCTATATGTGTATTTTACGGCCGTCCGGTGCCCCTCCACCTCCAGTAAGTGTTTCTCAAGTGAGTGGGAGCACACAGTCTGAGCTGGGAGAATGGGACAGGAGTCAAGTTTAAGAACTGCTGTTCTGTATCCTGTTGTTTTCCTATTGGGATTGTTCCAGTTTCCTGCACTGTCTTATCTGGAGCTGAAAAGCCAAACTCTCATATTTACTTGCTCTGTGCGTGCCTCGGATTTCTAATCTACAAAATAGATGTTGTAAGACTTCAGAGAAACATAGCTAGGACTATTAAAGGGTGGAGGGACAGGAACAAAGCGGTTGAAGGGCTTTCAGTGCCTATATAATTAGTTCTTTATTTAGTTAGCCTGCGTGTGTCACAGAGGGTTTCAGAGCACCTTCAGCATACCATAATGCTGCACAGAGTCCACTGAAATGTAAAGAGAGTAAGATTCAGATGTTTACATTCTCAGGTGATTCCAGGTACCTGTGTTTGACAGACCTTACAAGAGAGTCATTTTCAGAAAGTGCTGAGTATGTTTTTTCCTCCCCAAGGGCTCAAACTAGACAGAGGAAAGTCTTAAAGCAGAACAAGCATTTCAATGCTTTTAGTCAGCCTTGAGTTTTAAGAGCTCCACTGAAATGCTGTAGACTTCTTTGAAATTACTTGGCCACATTTTCTTGCATGCAGAGGTAAAATAAGCAGATACAGTGCTGACGTCTTGAAAGCTTACTATGTAGACCAGACTCATGAAAAAGCAAAACCTTGTAGATTTTTTTTTTTTTTTCAAAAAACTTTTTTTCCTCTAGTGAACATGAATTCACTTAACTATAGATTATATTAGTGCACTAAATTCCCTATGGGTTAAAAAAAAAAAAAAAATGAAAGAAAACATTTACCGTACAGCTTTGGAATGTCCTGTTTTTCTGCACAAAGGTGTGGGTCCTGCATATTCAGTGTCCATTATCAGATGGGAGGCTCTCCTGGAAAGATAATTAAACCGCCGCATCACTCACAGCCCTGCAGATTCTGAACCAGACACAAGGTTTCAACCCAAAACTCAGCCCCCAAACTCCAGCCCCAGAACCCTCCCCCTTAGGGATCATGGGTTTGTTTGGAAGCAGGTAAAAACTGTGGCAGTGATCAAGATGGATTTTTATTAATTGACGAGATGAGCAGTATGTCAGTTCAGCCTTTGTGGGTAAATACATATTTCATCTTTTTCCGCTCAGTTGTAACTGTAAATTCAGACTCATTCCACTTGCCAGTTCCTTTGGAGGTACTCTCAATTGATGTAAGTATGAGAGCAGGAGTGGGCTGAAGAAGAATCCTTAGTTGATTACCAGAGCCTTTATTTGGAACTAAATATCAAGAGAAAAAAGGATATTTTTTTTTTCAGAGAGATCAGGAAAAGGAAGACATGTGCTTGGAGATAAGGAAAGCTAAAAGCATTCCATTTAAAGACGCCTGTGATAGAAATCAAGATGTTCATCTACCAAGTCAGTAATTTCATGGCCTTATGACCATGCAGAGCTTCCGTTTCTGTTACCTTTTCCCACACTAAGCACCAAGTCACTGGCATGAAAGTTCCGTTCCGTTTGTGCGAGCAGCTCAGCCCTTTAGGGAGGAATTACACAGGTTCAACTTGAAGATAAAACTCTCTTGGACTTCAGAAGGGGAAAAACGGCTTTCCCATAAGTTTACGTTCAGCTTTCCGAGGCCCAGGAATGGGCCGTGAGTGCCTGTCCCTGGAAAGTTTGAAGCAGGTTGGAGGAAAACCTCTCGGAGAGGTGTGGGCAGAGCTCCTTCCTCTGTGCAGAACAAGGGCAGCTGAAATGGCCCTTTGAGGTGGCTTTCAAACCCCTTTTCTGTGACTCATTAGCTGATTGGATGACAGTGCCAGGAGACCCTATACAACGCCGGGATCAACAGAGGTCAAGAGCTCAAAATGCATTTGCTGCTTTAAAACTGTTTTGTTTAAAGCAAACAGCGGATTTCAGTTAGAAAATTATTTGAAAATCCTAGCTCTGCATGTTTCACAAGCTAGCATGTGCAACCAGCGAAGCATTCTGGGCTAAAATGATCTGTACTATCATTAGAAAACCCGAAGAAGGAACATGTGGATTGATAACTGGCGTAAGTGCAGAAGGGCTTTCCAGCACTGTGCTGCTGTGCAGCAGTTCCACCCCACACGGCAGCAGCCCCGATGCCACTGCTCACCCCTCTGGGCAGGACAACCCATGCTGCCAGACATTTCACCCGCGCTTTTCTCTTCGAAAGGCACATTTCGTTCCCTGCCCTGTCTCCTGAGGTTAGAGAGGGCGCCTCTTGTATGCTTTGCTTGTGTTTGTTTCTTTTCCTCTTGGGGCTGAGCTTTGCCTAACTACCAACCACTCAGTAATGGTTCCACGGGTATTTGCCGTTGCAGTCATCACCCCTGCTCACGCAGGCTCCCTGGTGCTCGCAGCGTGGAAGCCCACACCACTTTCATGCCTTTTTTTTTTTCTTCTTCCTTCCCCTTCCTGGTTGGGACAATTAAACTTTTGCCTGAAGATTTTGCATGCTTACTCGCTTAGACTTTGCATCCAGCAAAGCGCGTTTAGCTTTGCCATCGGTAGATCAAAGCACTCACTTCAAATGAAGTGGTGGGTGAGTGCCCGGCCAGCTGCAGCCCTGGAGCTCAGCAGCCCGTTTCCCACCCCCACCCCTCGGGTTCTGCAGGTCCGGGATGGACAGAGCAGGAAACCCCTAACACGCTGCCAGAGGGTTCCTCCACAGAGCAGGGGCTCGGCCAAGAGGCAGTTCCACAGTCACTGGGGTTTGTCTGCGTTTGGTTGGTCTCCACCCTGCTCTGGAGGCCTTGTGGCAGGATGGTGGGGATGCAGATACGGGTCCAACCCCCATCACTCATAGCCAACCAGGCTCCTTTGGGTGCCCCAGGCCCCTCAGGCCAGCCCTGCTGGCCATGAGGCGGTTTGAGTTAGGGCAGGTGGCCTCAGGAGCCCCGGGTGACCCCGTCCTGGTGCCAGGCTGGTGACAGAGAGGGTAAGGGCCCTCCACCGCGTGGTTTCCACACCCACCTCACATCACAGACACTGGCCAAGCCCTGCAGCAGCCACCACGCCTCGCCCTGCGCATGGGGCTGGTGCTGCCCCTGGGCAGCCTGGCCAGTCACACCCTGATGTCCCTTCCTCCAGGCAGGGCTCCTCAGCCTCGCCGGGTCCCTCCTTGCCCTGCGAGGACAAGCACAGCCGGAGGTAGGGCATGAAAGGCACCGGGCGTAGCCTCTGCTGTGGATGCTGGGCTTCAGCAGCACGGCAGTTCCCCCAGTTTAACTAGCATACTCATGAAATAAATCCCTGCAGACAAACACCGCATTCACGGATTACAGAGCAGCCCTGCATCTGTCACCCGGGATGGGCTTCTACTGTCTTCTGCAGCTTGCTTGGAGAACAGGCGCATGCAGAGCAGGAGACCCGGGGGCTTGGACGGGTGCTGGGCTGCCTGCTCACCTCCAACGCCAACAGGGGCCTGCTCTCACCAGGACACTGTGACGCATTTAGGCCAGAGCTGCTCAAAGAACCAGTTTAGACAAGATTCCCGCATCCAGTGTTCTCAGTCTGGCATCTTTTACCACCACTAAATGCAAAGCTTTTAATTAATAATAGACTAAGGTGCCTGGAGGGAAGGCTGCCATTGTGACCTGTAAACGCACGTGGTATCAGTCACATAGCAGCGTAAGGCTTCTTGCCTCTCTCGCAGTACGTGTGCTGACGGGGAGTTTATGCGAGCGATTGTTCTCTAGCCTGTCACACGGAAATGATGACGACTTTCTAGACTACTACATAGAACTCGTCAAAACAGATGGGAGAATTTCAGATTTAGTCCGCAGTAAATATGAGTTACATATATATGCAAAGAATTCTTTAGTTAGGAAACTTCCTCTTCTTTTTACTGTTTGACAAGTCAGCTAGTGTCAGAATCTGAACTAGCTTCGCTATTTCTGGTACTTCTGTTTCTGCAGTTCACTCTTTGGAGAAGTAAAGGTTGCTAACCACAGCTTGTGTTCACAGCGCCAGTGCTGAAAGGAACATCTTGCAGGGTCTGGTTTTTAAAATTCTATTTTCAATATTTATATTTTGTTTTAACTTTGGTACACTGTAAAGGCTAATCCTGCAAATATTTACACAAGTCAAGCTTTCTATATATAGTTCATTGGAGCTCAATGGGAGCTCACCTTACTAAAGGCACATGTTCTACAGTAGCATTTATTTTGGACTGAGCATCAAAAAAATATAGTTGCATCTGCTAGACAGATTTGGGTTTTTTTAAAATATATATATACACACATACAGACACACACTTACGGTGATTATTTTAGGTTCTGAGAGAGAAAGAATATTCAAACAGTCGCTTACTGATCTCCACCTGAGAAGGCTCAGTGAGACAGAAAACAGCAGCATGGTGAGTATTCTTTTCTAGCATAAGTGATACCATAGACAATCGTTTCTAACAGAACCAATTATAGCGTTAAAAATTGTAGATTTTTTTAAACTAAGTTTTAGATACGTGGATGCAAGGTCCATTTTTTAGTTTCTGAAAAGCATCCCACAAACAACTTCAGGTATCCAGTTGCCCTCTGATGCAAGTAGTGCTGCCATTGACAGATGAAAGAAGGATGAGCCCTGGTGGCCGTGGAGAGGTGGGAAACTGAGAATTCAGTTTTCTGAATTTCTGCCACTTTCCCTTGTTATTTTCCGTAAGCGAGTACAGAATTGGCCGGGGGCACGAGCTTGCCGAGATCACAGGACTCAGCTTTGCGAACAGAGCACTACACTTCAGCAAGTCACCCTTCCGTTATGAGCTGTGGTCACTGCTCGGGTGTTAATCTCGGTTACGCTGGGGATTTAGAACACGCACGTGAACAGCTGCTGTGGCTCGGCTAAGGTGTGATAAATTCCTAAGCTGAGCTACTTGGTCGGGACTCAGAGCCCATAGCTATTCATGAATTATGTCTATAATAAATTCATCATTCTAGGACCATGCCCAAATTACCCTCCAGGTCTTCAAAGTGGACAGAATTATTTATTTATTTTAAAGAATGAACAAATTGTAGATCAGTGATTGCTCTAATGATTCTTCTTAAAAAGCACTTATTGCTGTACTGAGGTGGGGCTAGAAACAGTCCCCAGGACTGCTATGCCCATCCTCTTCCACTTACGTTATCTCCAACACGTTTTTACAGAATGAGAGCGTCGGTGGCGAAAGGTGCAGCGATGCCAGTTCCCTTCACACGGATCTCTCCAGTCTCGTGACCTGGGCACACGCTCACGGGACCATATGCAATCAAATCCCAGCCTTGGAAATTGTGCAGAACACGGGCCATCCCAGCAAGGACAATTCTGTCCTGTGGATATGTGGAGTTGGACACGCGTATCACTGGCAGTGTGGGAAATTATACTTCAGAAGCAGAGAAGAGAATAAAGGTGGAGAAAAGAGGAGGAGGTTAGTGTCTTCTGAGGCTTCATCAAGGGAAGGTAATTTAGGGGAAAGGAGGTTCAGGATGACCCCGTCTTTTGAGAGGGCTAAAGCAGATGCTGTTAGCACAGGGTCATGTAGGAGATCTCCAGGGGTCCCTCAGCAGACAGACAACACAGTCTACGTAATACATAATGAACCGTCACCCAGAGAAAATGGAAAAAACAGTAAATCCATGAGACCATGCTTTGCAGCAGAGAAGCGTTTGTCAGTATCTGGTGGTGAAGTCAAAACTGACAGACGTAAGGTGAAGGTAGAAAGCAACGAAGATCTACAAATCATCTCTGATGAAGAACAGTGCATATCAGATGAAGACAACCAAGGAGACAGAATCAACCAGAATATTCTGTCAGAATCACCAGTTAGAGGTGTAGTTGCTGAGGTAGATTTGCACACGCATCACAGTCAGAAGATGGCATTTAACAAGCTGACGGCCATCCAAACATCTGGCTTCGCCCCCGCAGGAAAGGCCCCCCTGACTCTTGCCTGCGTTCTGAAACCCCCCATCAGCAATCAAGAGAGCCTGGACAGCAGCTTCTTGAGGCTGGGTCCTCTTAATCCTGCAGGGTCCATAACCGACACTTCTAGAGCAAGAAATTCCTCTGGGTCAGCAATACTGAAAGAACATTTAAGATCTGCTCCTGTCTCCAACATTGAAGCAAAGGCCCAGCTTGAGTCACCCGCCTCTGTGACATTCTTTGAGTTTGAAGCCACTGTCGATGTCCAGCAGGAGCTCCAGCTGAGCCCTCCTGAGCACAGCACACCAGGAGTAGGTTTCAGCATGAACGTCACTGAAAACCCTGGTGAGGGGAGTGAACCGTCAGGATCTGGGCACACACCTCATCTCTCAGCCTTACTGAGTCCAGAGAGCAGCAACGCGGACCACCCACCTGCATCTTCATGCAAAGGTAAGAGAGTCTGGGGTTTTCTTCCTGAAGGGGGGTGTGGGTACATTCATTGTTTCCCAAAATATTAAAGGGGGGTGAGTTCACATAGCTGCCAAAATCTGTACTGTAGCACCTAAGGAAATGCCTCCGATTTGGGGCAGTCTTGTTCCTACTAGAAGGGACTAACAGGATTCCTACCTCAAGCAACCAGCACTTCAGTAGATAACGCCATTCACTGAGGTACCCAAATGTGTACTTGGCTGCGGCCCAGCCTTACCTACCCGGTTTGAATACTTTGGTCTTTCATTTTACTTAGTATCACCACATATATGTTGGCTGTACTTAAGAGGGACTCCCTGTGAGAAACTGGAGCCAGAGATTGGAACTCAGGTCTGGAGAGAAGAAAACAAGAGGAAGTAACTTTTAAAGCAGCGAAACAGAGAAATTGCGGCTGAAACTCTGGCTGCAAAGTCAGTGGCAAAAATCCCAGCGATCGCAATGGGAGCAAAGTTTCAATCCTGCATATTAAATGGCACGAGCTAAATAAATTGCTTTAGTACTTTTAAGAATTTTAAGATTTTCATACACACTGTTCTTGGGATCCTACTGGAGCCTGGAGAGTTAAAATTGCTCAAATGTCAACTTGCAAGACACCCTGCTTACAAGGGAACTTTCAATACCAAGGTTAAGCCACACACAGAGCATATTTTAAACGACTCCCTAGCATAAGAGTATGCTGTTTGACAAGATTTGGGAAGCCTAGCCTGCGGCTGTTTTAATCCTCCTCTAAAACTGAGGCTGTCTGCACAAGAAGGAACCGCTGACGTACAGCGTGTGGACAGGATCAGAGTTACGCTGGTCTTCTGCAAGTAGTGGGGAAGCCATCGCTGAAATCGATGTAATTCATTTAATAAATGATCATATTTTAGGATAGTGTATAATACACTGGAGCCTTAATGCCATGTACATATATATTATGTAATCTGGTGATTAAAACACCTCAAACTAAAATGCAAATGCCCATGTTTTTAAAGATGTTATAGTAAAGCCACAAAATTTGCATCTCTAATGATCTGAGTGCCTGCAGGTCCTTTTTGACATTAATACGAAGTAAACTGCCGTCTAGTCAGTTTTATGGGTTTGTCTGGTAGTATCTAGGTGTAAATGTTGAGGCAGATTTGTAACATTTAATTCAGAGAGTAAAAGTATATGTTTTCCATCAGTGGCTTAGTGCCTTGGCTCCATCTGAGGAGCAGCCCCCAGCGGCGCGTGTCCCGCTTCCACACGCTCGGTATGAGAATCCCATTTCACATTCCCCGAAACCTGTTCTCTTCCCGCAGTCGCGCCATGGCCCTGTCCATGGCAGGCCGGGCCCTGCGGATGCAGGATGCTGCGGCTCTGCCCTGTGGATGCAGGATGCTGCCCGACCGCGTCTCCAGAATCCTCCCAGCTGCGGGCAGGGCTGTAACCGTGCTGCCCCGTCCCCAGCCAGCTGTACCTATTGCTCTGCTGAACTAAGGACCTATCTTAATTAGCCCTAGTATTAAAGAGCAACACCCTTCTGTAGGTTTCTGCAATGCAGGGGGCCGGACAGTGTCCTTCTAAAGAAAAAAGATTACTGAAATAGTATTTTGGGGGTTGTCTGTAACACAATGGGCGGATACTGAAAGCACCATTGCTATTCAGAGTAAACTCAGCGTTACAGACATTTGTGTTCCTTATGTAGCCACAGCTGTATGAAGTGGCACAGCTGTTCTTTGTGAACATTATTTGACTATTTTTGTAATTGACAACATATATCACCTGAAGAGACTGGGAATTCAGCTGGGAATGGCTGGGTAGTAGCCGTTCCTGCCAAGATAAATGGCTCATGGCTGAAGCGAGGCCTCAGCACGTACTGATTTACGAGCCAGTCACCTCTTCACATCCATCAGTCACTAACAAAACAAGCAAAAACCCCAAACAGCGGCACAGGCATCAGTAGACCTCAGTCCAGCCACAGCATTTTAAGATGAGTGACGCATGTACAAAATAACTCGGTGCAAGAAGGGGAATCGCTAAATGTTGGCTCTAGAACCCTCTTCAGCCCTGGAAAAGTCACAGGCGAGCAGATGGAGCTTTTCACCAGTCCAAAGCATTAATTTCTCATGCTACATCGAACTAGGTAGATGTGGTATTGCCATAGCAACTCAAGAGAGAACCCAACTGGAATCCTGGCAATCTTTTTTTTTTTTTTTTTTTTTAAATAAACACACTTTTACTCATCTTTTTGTTCTTCCTTACTAGCCACCCCTAGCTTTTGGTTGCTGTTTTTATTTCACAGTGAGAGCTCTCTCGCTCTGAAGAGATTTTTGTAAAGACAAACACTTTAAAAATGTATTTTGCATAATGC
This sequence comes from Rissa tridactyla, assembly GCF_028500815.1. NCBI lineage: Eukaryota > Metazoa > Chordata > Aves > Charadriiformes > Laridae > Rissa > Rissa tridactyla. The sequence continues at coordinate 3,057,749 of NC_071487.1, forward strand.
CTTGTACAGCACATGAAATGGATGCTACTTAGTCCTGGGGCAGGTCACACGATCCACGTACAGGCCATTAACTCTCTGTTTTAACAGCACAGAGTTCAGCCCCTCCAGTCACCACAAAATCTGCGCCAGAGTCGCTGCAAACTGCTGAGAGCGTTTCAGGTCCACGCGGGGTTGCTGGGGCCGCACAGCTGGCGCTGCAGGCTTGGGACCGCAGCTACCAGTGACGTGGCCGGTCCCACCAGCGTGGTCCCTGCGAGCACACCCAGAGTCAGCTCCAAAACCGGCCAGGGGGAAGTTCAATGTCCGGCTGAGCCCCCCCACAACGGGTCCAGCCTCGGGTCCCACAGTGCTGCCGGAGCCGGCCCACAGAGCTCGCACCAACGCTTTCCACCTGCGCACCCCACGGTGACCTTCACTCATTAAAGCTCACGAGGACCTCATGCTCTCCCACTTAAACATAGTTCAAAAAGAAAGAATATCTTAACTATACCTCCATGGGAGCGTGCAGATGCACTAGCCAAGCGAGAAAGCCAGGGAAGGCGGCAGTGCTGCCTGTGTCTAGGCTGGCGCTGGCTGGTGTTGAGGGGACAGAGCCAAAGCAAAGCTCTAGAGGAAGGGGTTTGTGAAAGTCCCATAATCTCTAAATTACTTTTTCAAGGAAGGTGAAGGTTACTCTGCATCTCCTTCTATCTCACTGATCTCCTTGTAATTTCTTGCTGCCCACAAAGCTGTGTTTTATCTTTTAGATGGGTTGAAGAAGTGTGAGAAAAAGAGAAAACGTAACATTGGCGATATAAAAACTTTCAAAGACTGGCTGGTTTTACATTGCCCTTTGGAAACGCGCGAGATCTATAACCTGCCACCCGAAGACCTCGATAATTACCTGGCCTTGTTCTACAGTTCTGCAAAGAGACGGAACGGCACAGATTTTTCCGCCAGTTCTTTGCACTTCTACCAGAGCAGCATAGAGAGGTACCTCAAGGATCACAGCTACGAGTACAGCGTGGTTAAAGGGCTGGAATTCAGAGCGTCTCAGGAAGCCTTGAAACTAAAGCAACAGCACCTATCCCAAAAAGAGAGAGAGGGAGAGTGGAGTATTTTGGAGAATCTGACAGACGAAGATGTGGAAAACCTTCGTAAGAAGGGAATTTTAAGCAAGAGGAACCCTCAGGGCTTTTTGCACCTCATGTTCACAAACGCCATTAGGGGGTTCGGGGCGAGCACGCACAGTCAGAGCCAGGGTCTGTACTGGGGCCAGCTGGTGCTGAGAAAGGAGGAGGGGGAGCTGGAGTACCTGGAGTGGAAGGATGACCTGAGCGTGGAGCTGAACGCGGGGGAGTCGGGCCCGCGTCTCTTTGCCAAGCCCGACAGCCCCGATAGCTGCCCGGTGGCGGATTACAAGGAGTACGCCAGGAGGAGGCCCCTGGACATGCTCCACGACTACGACCCGCTTTATCTCTCACCCAAGCCCCTGTGCTCCATCTGGGACCAGGTATGGTACAGCAGGAAGTCAGTGACCAAAGCCAAAATGGAAAAGATCATGAAAGTTATTATCCAGCAAGTCAAAGAATCTGGCAAGAAGTCCAAGAAATAAAGGTGTCCAGTGAGTTCCTGCTGTGCCACTTTTTGACAGGAGCATGTTTTAGAGCAGGCTCTGAAAGGTTTAAGTGTCAATATTTAGGATAGGTCGAGGAGAACATCTTCCTCTTCAGCTACACCTTAAAACATCAACATCTGCATTCGTGATTCCATTGACACGTGGTGATTAAATCTCATTAATTAATGAATTAGTCTCATTCTCTCCCATTTAAACAGACAGAGCCACAGCAAAGCTTTAGAGGAAGGGGTTTGGGAGAGTCCTCAGTGCACAAGTGCGCGTAACGCATTTGCATTACCTGCCTTTGGGGTTAAGTGAAAAACTTCCGTTGTTCTTTCTATTAATGGAATTGATAGTTCAGCAAGTTCAATAAATATGAGAATCTTGGGTTTCATGACTGTAAAACAAGTTAATGTTCTACTGTATTATTAAGGACGTGATAAAATAGCTAATGTTAACGTGGAGGGCGCTCGGTAGCTGAATAACCCGGCAAGGAGCTTAAACCGCGCTCGGATTTAGGGAGCCAAGACCTGTCCCGGCGTTCAGCCTCGCACATCAGCCTGTTGTAAAAGGACGAGTAACAGGACTCGGTTCTAGGCTGGAAGGGGAACCACGAAACGCCGCGTTTGCCAGCGGCTAACCCCTGTCTCCTGGGAGTGCTTTCAACAAGGTTTACATCGTTTTTCTTAGTGAAAGATTTGTAGATTTAAGAAGTTGTGACTGTGTTTTCGAAAGTTATTGAAAACGGCTGACGGCGTTGAAAGGTTTTGTGGCAAGTGTTTTCCCCGGAGTGCTAAATACAGCTACAGAAACACACTTTGGGAGACGCAGTCGGCTTTTTTCAGCTGTTCAAGTACTGTTCAGTCAAGACGGTGACTTCCAGCCCATGGAGCTGGTGGTTGGGTTGCCGACACAACCTAATAAAAGAACGTTTCACTCGGTCCCGTTTGTCTGCTCTGTCTGTTCTGACCGGAGGAGGCCGGTGGCCCCAGAGCAGCAGGTGATGGATCCCTGATGTGCCCGGGTCCCTCCTGGTCCCAGCCCGTCACGGCTCAGCCTCAGGACCGGCCCCAAGGGGGCTTTGGGGAACCCACTGAGCCCCCCCCCTTCTCACCTTCTCAACCAGGGCTTTGGGGCCAATGATCCACCACTCCTGTCCGAGCAACATTTAACATCACCACGTAACTTTTAAAGAGTTATTTAAAGAGCCATAAAAAAAGACAAACTCACTCAATCTAATGCTTGGAGGGCATCTTCCAGCTTTCCCTGCGCTGCTGAGCACCGATGGCATCGCGACTGCTGCAGCCGGTGACGAAGGACCCGCCGGTGCCCAAGGTGAAGCCCAGTCACTGCACAGCCCCGGGAGCCCCGTGGGCACCTGGGAGCCCCGTGGCAACCGGCTGGGAGCCAGAGCAGAGCCCTTCCGGCTGGGCTGGGCTGGGTTGCCCCCACCCGCCTGGAGATAACGGTCGGGTCAGGCTTTTCTCTCCTCTGGGCTGATCTCTTGAGCCCACACCCCAAAGCCCGTTAATGAGAGGCTGCTGCCTTAACAAGCAGGTGGCACAATTAGCGGGCAACGTCCCCGTCCTCCTGCCAGGGGCACACGCCCCCCCCCCCCCCCCCCGATTCAATGCCTGTGTGTTGGGATGCGGTGGGAAAGGATTTCTAGGAACATCTTTTTCAGCGAGGAGGGAGACCGGGCGCTCTCGGCTCGCCAGCGGGCCACCCTCCAGCCCTCGGGGCCGGCAGAACGTCCAGCCAGGCCAGCGCGCTGCGGCCCTGGGTGGCCAGCGAGCCCCCGGCCCGGGGAGATGGGGGCTGCCCCGTTCCTGCCCAGCCCTCGCTTCTCCCCCCCACCCCCGGGATCCTGCGGGGAGGGGGAGGCCGGGGATCGCCCGGGGGTCTCACACCCCCCCTTTCCCCTTCGCGTCCCGAGAAACGGCGATTAACGGGGGCGGGGACCGGGACACGGCGCTCGGCCGGTGGGTGGAGGCGGGACCGGGGCTCCGGGGCCCGGCGGAGCAGGTTCCCCCCCGCAGGAAACGGGGCTCGTCCAGCCCGCGGAGGGGGTGGGATGGGGGGCGGCGATGGGGCGAGCCCCAGGCGGCCCCGCACCCCCGGGACCGGTCGCCTCCCCCGGGCAGCGCCGCAGCGGCCGCTCGGGGCTCGGCCGGGGGGGCGGAACGGCCGGCGGCTGCTGCAGAACCGTTTCTGTCCCGCTTTGTCCAGGCGGGTGTTGACCCCCCCACACACACAAATACCCCCCCGGGGAGCCGGGGCAGCGCTTCGGCCGCGGGCCGGGATCCCCCCCCCCCGCCGGGGCTGCCCGCGCCGCGCTCGCCGGGAGCCACCTAGCGACAGCGGGGACAGCGGCGACAGCGGGGCCCGACCGGCTGCCGGCGGGAGGGGGGGGGTGGTAGCAGGGTCCCGGCATCCGCAGGGAGCCATCCCACCCCCCCGGAGCCGCCTCCCCCGGCAGAAGCCCCCGGTGCCCGTCCCCTCCCGTGTCCCCCACCACCCGGTTGCAAAACCAGGGGAGCAGGCGGAGAAAAGAGGCCAGGAAGAACGAGGGAGAGCGAGGACTCTTTAATAAATTAGCAAAATAAACAGCATTTATACATATACATATATGTATGTTATGTTACTGCATCGCAGCAGATCACAGGAGTTAAAGCAGAAACGTTGATTTCCCAGTTTGACGCTGATGTTGATCCAAAGGCACCAGTTTAGGTGCCCTCCTACGCGGGGCCCTGATGGTGTGGGGCCTAAAAACCTAAAACCCCTTAGAAATAAAAGAGCTTTTTCATAAGGCAGAGACACAGCTTCCAGTGAGAAAGAAGTTAAATTACCGTATGATTTCCTCTAGCCGCCTCCTCGCAGAAGTGATTAAAAGAAAGCGATCCAATTTCTCCCCTCTCAAGAAAAAGAAAAAAAAAAAAAAAAAAAAGAAAAAGTATTTCCTCACCTCAAAGGGAAGGGGGGAGGGACGAGCGCGTGTAACGCATTGGAAGGATCGGCTGTTATATTAAAAACGGACGCGATTTGCAGTGTACAAGTCTCTGATTGTGACGATAACCAGGAGCTGAACTGAGCAGGTATTTCGGTCAGTTGACCCCAAATGGGGCAAGTATGCGGCGCAGTCTGGTGGCCCCGAGGGCTCCCTCAGTCGTCATCCCTGACGTACTGCCCGGCCTCCCAGCGCTGCGCCATGGCGCTCTTGTGACGAACCACTCTGGTGCTTTCCACAACCTAAACAAACCAGACGCCGCGGTATCGTTTGATAAAGAAGGTATTTTTTATAACCAATCCTTTCTGCACGACTCGCCCTCCCGGCCAGGACCCCCCCCGTCTCGGGGTTACCCCCACCCGGCAGCGGCCACCACGCGTCCTGCCCACGGCGGTGCCACACGCGCGGTGCCCGTGGCCCTGCGGGAGCCGGGACACCCCCCCTCCCCCCAGCCCATCCCTCCCTGCCAGCCCCGGGGAGCGGGGGCAGCGCAGGCAGACCCCCCGCACGTGTGAAGGGTTTTACCTCCGTGTTGATCTTGTCGACGGGCTCGATGCCGGCGTACTGCGAAAAGGGGGCAAAAAAAAAAAAGTTCAGAAAACAGCAACCTCGTAGGGAAACACCCAGCGGCAGCCGGACGTGGGGCATGGGGGGGGTGGGGGTCAGGCTGCCGGGCAGGGGAGACAGCGCACGCAATCGTGCCCTCCCCAGAGCCGGGGGGACGGTTTGGGCTGGGACCCCCCCGCCATCCCAGGAGGAAGCTGCTGCTCCCACCCAGTGCCGCAGCCCTGAGCGGGGGCACAGCCCCGGGGGGCTCGGCACGGCCCTTTGTGGGTGACACCACCGCCAGGTCTCCCCCCCAAGCCAAGCGGCTGGACATCCAGCTCCGGGTGGGAGCTGGGCACGGCCACCTTCGGCCCCGGAGCCACTGGCCACCTTCTCCCTCCCTGAGCACATGCTGCCCAGTGCAGGCAGGGTGGGGGCACTCACCTTTCCATCCTCCTTCACCCTCCTCCTCCGCTCCTCAAAGGGGCTGGAACGAGCTGAGTCGGGGGTGAGGGTCTCCGTGCTGCCCTGGGAGGGACCGGCCACTCTCAGCGGGGTGAAGGACGAGATGAGCCCCAGGACCCCACCCTGGTGTGAGGCAGGAGTGGAGACGGGAGACTCGGACACCGAGTAGCTGCCGCTGGCACCTGAGGCAGCTTCAAGAGAAAGAGCCATTGGAGGGGGTGAGGGACACTGGGACAGTCCCTGGGGGCTGGGACACCCCAGAAAAGCCCGGCTCCTGCCCCAGACTGGCCTCCTCGGCAGGTCCAGCAGGTTTGGTCACAGCTGGGACCCCGTGCCTGGGTGTCAGGCGGGGAGCGTCGGGAGCAAGGGGGGGGAAATGCATGAGCTGGGCACTTCTGGGCCCTTCCAGCCCTGCTTTCTGCAGCAACATGGCACAAAAGTCGCCAAAACCCAAGCAGCTCTGGGATCAAAAGCCGTGCTGCTCTCACAGAGCCCATCCCTCATCGTCATCATCGCCACGTCCCCTACGTCTGGTCCCCCGGTCCTCACAGGGATTTCACATCACATCATTTCACTTCTGCTGGCTGACCACACAATACCTGTCCGCGGAGAATTATTTCTCCTGGGACAAGTGTCGCTACCAACACACAGGTGTCACCATCTCGGCAAATCCTGGCAGGGAGGAACTTGGTCCCCTCACCCACAGCCAGGCTCTCCCAGGCCGGGAATTGATGCTTTCCACCCCGAACTCTGTCCCCCTCGGTCCCTGCCGTGGCCACTCCTGCTCTCGCCCAGGTCGCCTCTGGCTGCGGACACCGGCCAGAAGGGCTTCCCATGCCTGGGGGAGGCACCGGCCTGCACGGGAAGGTCCCATGGGACGCACTCCCCACGGTGCCGCTCCTGCCCCTCCAATGGCTCCTGCCGGCACTCAGCGCCACAAGGAACGGGAGGGCAGGAGCGATGCCCCCGGGACTGGCCCATGCCCTGTCCCAGCCCGCCGTTCCTCCCCTCCCCTTACCGGAGCTGTGCCGCGAGCGGGAGCCCTCCTGGGGAAAGCCGTCGCTGCCGACCATGGAGTAGCCGTCCATCAGCTGCCGCCGCTGCCGCCGCTGCTCCTGCAGCTCCTCTTCCCGCTGCAGGTCGCTCCGGATCTCCTCCTCAATCATCGCCGACGTCTGGGGCTTCCAGGTCCTCAGCTTGTACTGCTCCTCCCGGCCATCCTCCCTCCTCAGCGGGCTCTGCGTCCCCATGTTGTCCACGAAGGAGACCTTGGGCTTCCAGAAAGAGAAGGAGAAGTACTCTCTGGGCAGGACAGTGGTGCCGGCGGGGCTCGGGGTGGAGCCGGGAAGCCTTCCTCCCTGGGAATCCGTGCTCCCCCATTTGCTGGCGCTGGCGGAAACGTGCTGGGACACCAGGGGCTGGTCCCGGCTCTTCTCGCTGGCGGCGAAGGGCGTCTGGGATGCCTGGACGTGCGCGGTGCTCACTGCGTAGCTGGGAAGGCTTCTCCCGCCCCTGGTGTCTTCTGCGGGGTGGGGGCTGCGGCTCGTGGGTGACTCCGCCGCAAAGTCATTAACCCAGTTCCTCTGCTCGTCCGCCTTCCTCGGGGTGGGGGGCTTCTGCGGGGGGGCTTCCTCCTGCTCAAACACCCTCCGGCGCTCCTCCAGCTCCTGCTGCGTCCCCCTGTCATACGTCCCCAGCAGCCTCCCTTGCTTCTTCAGATCTTCCTCGCGCTTGGTTTCCTGCTCGATTTCCCTCTGGACGTAAAGGGAAGCGCGGCCTTTGTCCTTCCCTTTCCTGCCCGGCCCGGGAGAAGCGTGCATGGAGAGGAGAGGCTTGGTCTGGATCTCCACCAGCTCGCTGCTGGAGGTCATTCGCTGGATGCCCCTCTCCTTCCAGAGGTTCTCCTCCCTCTCCATCGCCATACGGATCTCCCGCTCGATGGGCGTCTCGTTGCCGATCTTCGTCTCCTTGTCCAGGCCGTTACTCCCTCCCCTCAGATCCACAAGGCCATTGAAGACCTCGTTGGACGTGCTCCCGTCGCTGGTGTAGCCTGCGTTGCCTTCGTTATACATCTCACCCAAGCCGGAGTCGAGGTCCTCTCTGGAAGACGCTTTAGTCAAGCTGGACATTTTCCCGGTGGGATATGACCTTTTGGTATCAGCCCTTCTGGAAGCATAAACCTCCTCCTTCCCAGGCGTCTTGTAGGACACACTATAAACCTGATAAACGGTCTTGTCTGTCCTGCTCTGGCTGGAGGCACCGGCGTTACTGTAACCTCTCGTAGCCTTCGTGGCCATCTCAGGACTGGGCCACTCTTGCCTAGAGACTCTCGTCATTGACTCTGGCTTTGGAGACATGGCCTGTTGCCCTGGGCTGACGAAAGAGCCCGGGTTGGTCTTTTCCAGCATCAGGAACTGCTGCCGAGCAGCGGAGAAGTTGATCTGCTCCGTGTCGATATTTTCAGGGTCAACAGGCGTCGCTGCCCTCCCCGAGGAAGGCTTGTCGAAGGAGATGGCGAAGCTGCTGGTGAAGCTGCCCGCGTGCCTGCTGTCACCCGTGCCGGTGTTTATGGAGCTCAGCTCATCCATGGAGCTCCACCTCTCAGCTATGGTGGAGCTCTTCCTCATCACCTGGCTCCGGATGACATCCCTCCTCTCGTCCTCGAGCTCCCTGGCTTTCTCGGGCGAGATGTTCGGTGGAGGGACCCTGTACTGTTCCTGCTCGTCCTCATCGTAAAGCTTGGAGGGCTTCCTCTCACCTCTGTAAGCCCTGAGGTCGTACAAACTTCCCGACCTCACCACCTCCAGCCTGGACTCCCTGTCCGGGGACGGGGTCCAGACGTCTTTTCCGCCATCCAGGAAATACGAGGGAGATTTCGACCTCATTTTCCAGCCATAGCCGTTTTCCACCCTCTGGCTGCTGCGTTGAGCGGAGCCAAACACGTCGTCGTCGCTGTCGGCCCTCCACTCCGCGAAGGAGCCGGCGTGGGGAGCATCGCCGTAGTCCTGCTTGTGCGAGGTCTGCGGGAGCTGGAAGACCAGGTGCCTGGTGACTCTATCCATCTCCCGGCAGGAATCAGCGTTCGACCCTCTGCCAACCTCGCCCGGGGACGCCGCTCAGCTTCCAGGTGGCCCTCGGTCTCCCGGCTGACCTGCAGACGAGGGGCAGGACGTGGGGGGCCCTGCAAGTGGGAGGGGAGAGCGGCCGTTAGGAGCAGCAGGAGGAGCAGAGGTCGGGGCGTGCAGTTCCCCATCCCGGGAGCATCAGGTCGGGGCAGGGAGAGGCTCCGGTGGCACCGGGTCCACCCCTGCCTGGAATCTCTCCCTGCACATTTGCGGGAAGGAGCCTCCCGATAACCGAGCTATTGAAACAGCGGGGACCATAAAAATGGTTTCACGGATCATAAAACGGAAGGGACTTTAACCCCCGTGTCACGCAAAACGGGATTAAACTGCCCCGACATTGGTGCCCGTCCTCCCCTGGATGGGACGGCGGGGGCCGGGCAGGGAGGGGTGGCACCGGCAGCTGCAGCCACCGTCCCCGTGCCCCTGTGCCTGCAGGACACGCGTGGCCTGGGCGAGCCGGGCGTGCCCGCGGGCGAGCGGCATATCCTCTGTTTGCCGAGGCGTAGCCTCAGCCCTGCCGTCGCCGAGGGGGGGTGTCAGCGCTGGCACCACTCCCCTGGCGCTGGCAGCCTCCCGGGAGCAGGCGGGGGAGCCGGGAGCAAGGCGAGGGGGATGCCCGGGTGCTGCCGTCCTGGCGAGGGCTGAGGCCGCCCTGGGGCGGGCGGCTGCGGGTCCCTGCGGCCGGAGCACGCGGCTCATCCCCAGGATGGATGCGCCGTGCCCTGGACGTGCCTCCTTCCCTGCGGGGACACTGGGGACAGAGCTCTGCTCACCTCCCGGCTTCCTCCCCGGGGGGGCAAACAGGGCTGCTCCGCACCTGAGGAGCCATTTAAGCTTTTCCTGGGGTGGGAGCACCTGGGGCTCATCAGGTGCCAGCCCCAGGGCGATGCCCCCACCCCAAGGGTGCTGCTGCCCGGTCCCGTGCCCAGCTTGGCCTCGCTGCCTGCGGTGGGAACGGGGCTGGGGGCTGCGGGAGCTGCCGTTCCCGGTGCGCTGTGCCCAGCTCCATCCCCGTCACCTCTTCATGTCCCTGCCTGTGAGTCACTATTGCTCTTTTACGGCCCCCCACCCCCGACCTGGATATTAAGAACCATCTGCCCGTCTCTCATCCCGTTTGGAAGGTGGGAGGCCCCTGCGGAGAGGGGACCCCTCTCCGGGCAGCGCTGGCGGGGAGGGAGAGGCCGGCAGGGCTGTTATCAGGGCTCCCGGCTGCACCCCGCCGTGCACGGCCCCTCCCAGAGCGCCACCCAAAACCCTCCAGCTGGCTCGGCTTGGCCCCGGCTGCCCGACGCTGTGGGGTTGTGGGGACACGGGGGTCCCGGACTCACCCCTCCATGTGCCGGGACATGGGGGTCCTGGGCTTGTCCCCCCCCTGTGCCAGGCCACCCCCGGCCCGATCAAGCGCCACGGGGAGACGCTGGGCAGAGCAGGCGGCATTGCAACACCCGTCAGCCTGGCTTGGGTCCCCCCCCGCCATGAAGAGACTTCTGGGGGGTTTTCCAGCATCCCCCCGCCCCGGGGGTCCCGCAGTGGGCTGCGGACATGCAGCGTGCCCACCCCCCCTGTGCAAGCGCCCATGTGCACTCCCAAACCCGCCGACGTGTGAGCCGTGCACAAGGGTGCCGGCATGGGCCCCCCCACCTGCCCGCCACAGGCAGAGCCGGTACACGCACGTAACCCTCGCTGCCGCCGGACCCTGCGCCGGGACCGATCTGAGGGGGGGGGGGAACGGCCGCCCTGAGCACCCCAGCACTCCCCTCGCCCCCACCCCGAATGTGCCGCACTTACTGTCCGGGGGAGCCGTCGGGGTGGGGGTCCCCATGCCCCCGCGAGGTTGTGCCGGGCACCCAGCTGTGCCGTGTCTGCCCGGGAGTGACGCAGGTGGCGTCGGGGGGGGCCGTGGGGCCAGTGGGGCTGCAGGGCCCTGATAAGCTCAGCCCAAGCCCGCGGGGAATTCCAAGAACCGCGCTGAACGGGCTCGGCGCTGGCCCCGGTTCAGTGACCTGTTCCCGAACCCCCCCGCGCCGCCGGGGCTGACCTTGGCCCTCTCCCCGCCCGCGGTACGCACCGACACGCCGAGGTGCCGTGGCACCGGTGGGCCGATGCCCCCACCCGCCGACATGCCAAGGCATCCACACCCGCGCCCGCAGGGATGCTCTGCCTCCCCCCGCACACAATGGTGGGGGGGGGTCCAAGGAGAAACGGGGTGTCCGTCTCTTCCCTGACCCCGTGCCCCAGGGGAGCCTGTGTGTCCCCCCACCATTTCTCCCCACGGAGCGGCGCAAAGGTGGGCTCGGCCATCCCTGAGAAGAGCTGGGGCTGCTCCCGGGGGACAGGCAGGTAGCCCGGGGAGGTGGGGGACGACACAGCCAGGCTGCCACTGGCGTCCCTCAGCCCCGGGGGCCGCGGCGGTGCCCGCTGGGGAGGACGTGGAGGAGCCCGACGGACAGAGGGGAGCAGCGGTGCCAGGAGCCCGCGCTCTTGTGTTTACACACGGGGCCTCTCCCGGCCCGGCCGCCTGATAACCCCCCCCCGGTGTGCGCAGACGGGGCTGGGGCGGGTGCCCTCGCTGCCATGGCAGCCCCGGCTCTGCTGGCACACACCCCCCCCCCCGGACCCCTGCTGCCCGCCAGCCCCTCGCACGGGGCATCTCCTTCCTTCCCCGGGGATGAACGCAGCCCTCTCCCAGCAGGGACAAGCCCCTGCGCCTGGTCGGGAAACCTCGGGCACCCTGTAGCCACCAGGCCAAGGGCAGGACTGTGGCATGGCGGCCGCGATGCCCTCGGTGTCTGCGGCCGTGCCTGCTGGACCCCAGCAGAGCGGGCGGCATCGCCGGCACCCGCCGCCCACAGCCAGTCGTCCCCCCCACTCCGGCACCGGGCGCCGCTGTGCCGGGATGCTCAGCCCTTCGCTGCGTCTGGGGCGGGGTGGGGGGGTCCCTCTCCTCGTCCTCTCTGCCCCGCCATGACAGCTCTGCTCCCCGCCGGAGCCTGATCCTGCCGGAACGTCCCTCCCGGCTCCACCGCTGCCTGCGACGGCCCGAGCAGGGTGATGGGGTCAGACCCCGGCTGCCCTTTCCTGGCTGCGGGCTCCCACTTACCCCCTGCCCGGCCTCTTGGTGCCCCCGGCCCTGCTTGTGGGGCTGCCGGCGCTGGCGCTGGTTGGCCTGGGGACAGCGGCTGCTGGGCGGCTCTGCGTTTCCGGGCGGCAGAGCGGAGCCTGTTTTACCGCAGGGTTGAGACAAAGTCCATGGGCGATGGCCGGCGGCCGGGCAGTGCACCACACCCGCGGCAGGGTGTGTGCGTGGCTCGCCGGGCTGGCACCGGGACGAGCCGGGGCCCCACAGCTCTGGGACCGAGAGTGGGCATCCCGTCCCCAGGCAGGAGCAGGACCCCCATCAGCCCAGGGGCGGGCAGAGACCGGCGGCCACATGGCGATGGGATCTGGGGGGCCCTGACCCCAGCCCTGCCCCTTGGGACAAGCAGGAATCCCGGCTGCCACGTCCCCTTCACCTGGGCTCACCCACCTGCGTCCCTTTCCTCCCAGCACCCTGCCTCCCACCCGCCTCTTCCTTCCTGCTCCTCTGGCGAGGCCCCGTGTCCATCACCCCAGCGTCAGGGCCGGCAACGCGGCAGTGCCGGGATGGCATCCCAACCATCCCAACCGCACTGCCCTTACCGGTGCCCTGGGCTCCAGGGTGGCACAGAGGGACCCGCCACGGCGCAGTGCAGCTGAACATCTCCCTTTGCCTGGTGTCACCGTTGGTCTGGGGACAGACACCTCTGGGGCAGCGTCGGGGGCCGGCGACAGGCAGGGGTGTGAAAGCGCCATGCCCCTGGCCGCTGGCCACAGGAAGGAGGAACTGAAAGGATTTAGTCTGCTGGAAGAGGCTTGTCCGGGCTGGATCCCAGCCAGCTCCTGCCTCTGCCCCGTGCTGGCGGGCTGTGATGCTGCCGGAGAAATGGGGCACTCCGTGACGGCAGCGCCGGGCGAGCGTGGGCTGCGCGTGGAGGCGGTGGGGATCCCCCATGCGCTGCCTGCTGTGCCGCCCGGCTGGCGCTGGCTTTGCTGGGGCTCTCGGGTGACGGGTGGGTGATGGCACCTGAGGACTGAGCACGGGGCACAACCCTGCCGGGACGAAGGGGCAGCGGGGCGCTGCCTGGGCAGCACGGGAAAGCTGCCGAGCAGAGGAAGGGCTCTGCCACCCCCAGCGACAGCACAAATGCTCCTGCACGTGGCTCTTGTGCCTGTGAAACAGCCGGAGAGGTGAGGCTGCGGGAAGCCTCTGGGCAGGGACGAGAGGAGCCACAGCCCGGGCAGTGATGGGGCAGCAGGGCCCATCCCCAGCATCCCTGTCCCCATCATCCTCATCCCCATCATCCCCAGCATCGCCATCCCCAGCATCTCCATCCCCAGCATCCCCGTCCCCACCATCCTCATCCCCGGCATCCCCAGCATCCCCATCCCCAGCATCCCCATCCCCAGGATCCCCATTCATCCTCTTCTCCAGCATCCCCATCCCCATCCCCCTCATCCCCAGCATCCCCGTCCCCAGCATCCTCATCCCCATCATCCCCAGCATCCTCATCCCCATCATCCCCAGCATCCTCATCCCCTACATCCCCATCCCCAGCATCCCCATCTCCAGGATCCCCATCATCCCCATCTCCAGCATCTCCATCTCAAGTATCCCCATCCCCTACATCCCCATTCCCATCATCCCCATCCCCTACATCCTCATCCCCAGCATTCCCAGCATCCCCGTCCCCAGCATCCTCCCCTCCAGCATCCCCATCTCCTACATCCCCATCATCCCCATCCCCTACATTCTCATCCCCAGCAACCCCAGCATCCCCGTCCCCAGCATCCTCATCCCCTACATCCCCATCTCCAGGATCCCCATCATCCTCATCTCCAGCATCCCCGTCCCCAGCATCCCCATCCCCTACATCCCCATTCCCATCATCCCCATCCCCTACATCCTCATCCCCAGCATTCCCAGCATCCGTGTCCCCATCATCCTCACCTCCAGCATCCCCATCCCCTACATCCCCGTCCCCATCCCCCCCATCCCCTCATCCTCACCTCCAGCATCCCCATCTCCAGCACCCTTATCCCCATCATCCCCATCCCTAGCATCCCCCGCATCCCTACCTTCAGCATCCTTACCCCCCAGATCCCCATCCCCATCCCGCTCCCTTCCCACCCGTCCGTGCCCAGTGCCCACGCCGGGATGCCGGGCGGGGGTGCCAGGCGTTGAGGTGCCACCCCTGGTCCCCATGCAGAGGGCGGAGGCGCCAGGCTGGTTGGTCACACAGTTTATTTGCTCGGTTCGGGATTCTTACAAACAACGGGGAGCGCCGGGGAAGGGGAAAACTTCAAACGGCTTCGGCACAAGTGGAAAGCACGGGAGCGCGGGAAGTGCACTTCAGCGGAGCCAGGCGGGGGGCAGTGGGGGCTGGCGGGGTCGGGGCGGGGGCTCCTCCGCCTGCTGCTGCTCAGCCCCTGCAGCCCCGGCCCCGCGGGGGCCCGATCCCGCTCCCCGCCGCCGCGGGGGCCGGATGGGGCCGGGGGCTGGCGCTGGGTCCGAAGCCAACGGAGGGGCAGGTGGGGTGCCGAGGGTGGGAGGGGGCCCCGGCTTGGGGTCGGGGGGATTGCAGGATCCGGGGTGGGATGGGGTGAGTGGTGCTGGCCCCCAGCGAGGGGGTGGCGGGAGGTGACGTGCATCCCCACTGGGGACCGAGCCCTCACCCAGCCCCCCAGGATGGATGGGGCAGATGCCCCGCGGCACCCAGCCCAGCACCCCGCTCTGCAGCGATGGGGCTCCGGCGATGTCCCTCTGCGCAGGAGGCAGGAGAGGCTCCCCCTCACCCCGGGGGGGCCAGCCCCGACCCCCTTCCCCAGCTCTGCCTCTCACAGAGGCTCTCGGTGCCCGGCCGGGCTCCGCGCAGGAGGGCAGCACCATGAGCCCCCCGCAGCCCCCTCCCCTATCCCTGCAGACTCCATTGGGGGGAAAACTGCAGCCTGGGCGGTAACTGGGGGCAATGAGGATGTCAGGGAGGGGGGCGTCACTGCTCACACGAGGGGGCTGGGGAGCAAAGAAGGCCTTGGGGGGCTGAGCCCCATCCCTGGCTGCTCTGTCACCCGTGTCCCGGCAGGCTGGGCAGCGGGAGGGCTGCTCTGCACGCGCTGTGCCGGGGGCTCAGGGCATCCCTGGGGACTTGCCCGGCCGCGCTCGGCAGCAGGGACCCACTCGCACTCGGTCCGGGACCCCTGAGCTGCGCTGGCTGGTGGCCGGGCCACTGCCCAAAGCTCCTGTGCCTGCGGGACACAAGCACCGGGCACTGCCAGCCCCGCTGCACGGCCGCCGCCGGCTCGGGGGGGGCTGACGTGGGGCACCGTGCACCGAAAGCAACCCCAGCCCAGGGCTGGCACACGGGGCTCTGAGCCCCGGAGTGTTTGGGACAGCGCTGGTGGGACATGGGAACCCCCCCGGAGGCAGCCCCTGTGCCAGGGCAGGGCAGCACCGTGCCCCCAGCCCGCTGAGGTGGGCTCAGCGGGAGCCACGTGCCCAACGCCAGCGAGATGTGTCAGCTGCTGCGGCAGGAGCACCCAGGGTTTGGGCAGGGCTCAGCACCCATGGGTGCCACCGTGGGCCCCCCCCGCCCACCCCAGCGGGTCTCAGTGGGGAGGAAACGCTGGTGCTGGTGGTGAAATCCCCGCTGAAGGGCTGGGGCACGGGGTGGGGGGAGCGGGGAAAGCTGCTCGCCGTCCCAGCACGGACACAGCACCTCGGGGACACCCACCGTGGAACACCGGACCCCCGGCAGCTCCCAGTCCTGGTGCCTGGGCTGAACTGGGCTGCCCCGCTCGCCTGGGGGAGCTGATGCTGCGGCCCCCAGCCCCAGAAAGCGGCTCTGCAAAGCCGCCGCCACCGGGCAGCAGAGGCAGGAGGGGGACGCGGTGCTGGGACACCCTCCCGCTGCTGCGGGGCCACACGGGAGCTCCCACCCCATCCCCATTCCTGTGCTCCCCTCCCGGGGAGGGACACCCCAGGGCTGTTCCCCGCAGGAGAAGCGGGTGATGGAGGCGCCGAGAGAGGGGCTGGCGTGGGGCTGGCTCCGTGCCCGCTGTGGGCTGGGCCAAGCGCGGGTCCCGCTGGCCGCCGGCTCCCTGGGAGTCATCTACGGACACGGCGGCGTCCTCCGATCCCCCAGCCCGGCGGGCTCCGTCTTCTGACGGCGGGTGGGAAGTTGCCGGTGAGAGGAGGGAACGGCTCCGGCATTGGGAGGGCGCCGGCATGGGCTGTGGGGCCGGGGGGGGGGTGTCCCTAATAAATATCCTGGGCAGCGCTGGTGGGGTGCGGCGCGGGGCGGGGGGACGGGGCGAGCGGGGCCACGGATCGGTGCTGCCTGCGGCGGGTTGGCAGACGCCGTGTTGGATGTCCCTGGCGCTGCAGAAAGAGGGTCCGTGTCCGGTGGGGGGAGGGAGCCCGGCGTGCCGGGGTGGCGTGCCTGGCTGGCGGGGGCCGGGGCGGAGGGGGCTCGGCGGGGGCTGCCTGCTCCGGCGGCGGCGCGGGGCTCACATCACCGTGCAGCACTTGCAGCGCTGCTTCTTCACGTCCGTCTCCTGCTCGGCCTCCTTGGCGTCCGTGGCGTTGGCACCCGGCTTCTCCTCGCCCAGCGGCTGGGTGGCCGTGGGCTCCAGCGCGGTGCCGTTGGGCGGCGCGTGGTCTTTGCGTGCCGGCTCCGGCTTGCTCTCGGCGTCCTCGATCACCACCAGCTCGGCCTTGATGGTGCCCTCCAGCCCCAGCACCTTCTTGGTCTCGTCCTCATCCTCCACGTTCTGGTAGCCCATGAAGATCATGGTGACGGGCTGCTCCCGGCTCGGCTCCGTCCCCTCGCCGGCCGGCGGGCTTTCCCGCGGCTTGGCTTGCAGCCCCACGATCTCCCGCCGCGGCGTCGCCTTCTGGCTGGCCGGGGCGCTGCCGGCCTCCTCGCCCGCCTTGGCCGGGGCGGCTTCGCTCAGGGTGGCCTCGTCCGCCTTGTGCAGCAGCTCGTCGACCTCGGAGGAGCTGAGGGGGTGGGCGCCGTTCTGCAGGGCCCCGTCCTCGGCGCTCACCGCGTGCACCACTGCAGGGACAAGAGGAGGGAGGGTGAGGGGGGGCTCGGGACGGGGGCACGGGGCGACCCGGCAAAGCTCCTGCTGGCACGACCCGCTCGGAGCCGGCTCCCGTGCGGCTGGGGAGCGGTGCCTTCCCCTCCCCAAAACCCGGCACCGCGGCTGGGACGCCCAGCAGCACCGCGACCCCCCCTTGGCCGGAGCTGCTGCCAAACCCCCCAGCCCCTGCCCGCTACAGCAGACGGGGAGGCCGAGACAAAAGCACAACGCGAGGAGCCGTTCCCAGCCCTTGGCACCTCCGATGCCTCAGACCCGGCAAGCCCCGCGGAGCCGCGGCCGACTGCCAGGTTGCCGACAGCCTGCCCAGCTGGCCACACTCGCCGCGGCGGGATGGTGCCCAGCTCAGCCGGGGCCGACACGATCCTCCGTGGCAGATCACTGCTGCCACCTGTAAGACCCCAGCGAGCGCTCGGCAGATGCTGCCCCGCCACGTCCCACCATGTCCTGCCACGTCCCACTGCCCGTGGCAGCCGGTGGCCCCCTGCCTGGGAGGGGACAGGGCTCTTCCGCCGCCAGCGCGCTCTGCACGGCTGCTTGCAGGGATGGAGGCAGCAGACGTGCGTCACGGCGAGAGCGGCCTCCGGCTCATCGCATTTTCCACTTGACCTGGGGCATCATGCGACGATCAGTGCAACAGCCTCAACAGCCGGTCGATGGAGTGATGGACGACCACGGGCCAGGCAGGGCCGG
The DNA here is from genome assembly GCF_028500815.1 of Rissa tridactyla. Classification (NCBI taxonomy): domain Eukaryota; kingdom Metazoa; phylum Chordata; class Aves; order Charadriiformes; family Laridae; genus Rissa; species Rissa tridactyla. The sequence goes on from NC_071487.1 coordinate 3,075,360, forward strand.
GACCAAGCATGGCTGCCCCGCGCCGATTGCTGCCGAGGCGGCTCCTCGGCTCATCCTTGGAGCTGGGGATCCCGGAGCAGTGGGGGGCTGCGGCCGGTGGCTGGTGGGAGTGAAGGTCAGCATGGCCCGGCATGGCCATGGCCACAGGGAGGGTGTCGAATGGGATCGGCTGCTGGTGCAGCACGGTTTCCTTGGAGAAGCGGCAGGTCCGTGGAGCCCAGCGTCCTCTCGGCAGCCACAGCCCCCAGTGACGTGCCCTGGCTCCGTGGCCAGTTGCCAGCGCCGGCACGGCCGTCCCTTGGCCCCAAGTCTTGGACACAGCAGATCCTCTTCCCCGCTCTCCAGTGGCGCCGGGTCACAATGTACAAACCAGGGCTGGCCCGTCGGGACCGTCCACACCATGTCGCTGGGATGGATCCCACGCCAGGCTGGCCGGGATGCGGGACTGGGGCCGGCGAGGGGTTGCCCTCGGTAGTCTCCCATACAGGGCTGGCCAGGATGGCCAGGAGCGGCCCCAGCCCTTCCTAGCCCCGGCGCCCGCCGGGATGCTCGGGTGGCCGCTCCCTCGTCCCTGCCCTGTGCTCCTGATGCCGGCGAGCGGTTTGGGACGGGCCGTACCTTTCAGCTCGTCCTCGTACACCTTGACCCCCTGCAGACAGTGGTTCTGGGGGAGCAGGGTGGTGCTGGACAGGACCTTGGTCTCCCCAGTCACTCTGTCCTTCTCCACCGTGATCTCCACCGAGTACATGGCTGGGACACAAAGAGGACAGCGCGCGTTACGGCCGCCCCGGCCCTCCCCAGCCCCTGCTCAGCGGCCAGCAGCAGGGCAGGCGTGCGGCGGCAGCGATGCGGTGTGGTGCGGTGCGGTGCTCAGCGGCGTTAGCGAGGCAGCGGGCGGCAGCGAGGAGTGGTGAATGGCAGAGGTGAGTGTGACATCCCGGGCACAGCCTTCCTACCGGCACCCACGGGGCCATCCTGGCACTGCCGGCATCCCCTTACCTCCACGGCTTCTGCGTCCCCCGAGCTGGGGCTCAGCCAGGTCCTGGAGGCACCATGGCAGGTGGTGCCGCGTCCGTCTGTCCGGCCGGTGAGCGGCGCTGGCCGCGGGGGCCTGGGCGAGGAGCCAGGCTTACGCTCGTGGGAGGTGGCATCCCCCACCGAGGGCGCTGGGGCAGCTCCGCTGGCCCCATGGCACGGGCGATCCTCGGCATCTCTCCTCCTCCCGGCCAGTCCCTGCTGGCACCGGGGTCACCTCCTTCCGGTGACGCTTCGCTCCATGGACCCCGAGACAGGCTCTGCCCAGCGCCGGTGCCACAGCCCGGCCTGAGCCGTCCCCCCAGACCTCTCCAGCAGCGCATCTGACCCCCCTCAGCGTGGGTAGCTTGGCCCCGTGCGGCCCTGCGTGCTCTCAGCACCCTGCAAGCTCCCCACCGGCAGCCACGGGGCCGCCAGCGCTGGCGCGGCATCAGCCATGCCAGCACCACCGTGCCGCTTCTCCCGCAAACGGAGCGGGAGGTGAAGGATGAAACCGGAGCAGAGACATTGAACGGGGAGTGAGGGCAAGGGACCCGAACCAGCCGCGGGGGAGAAGCGAAACCAAACCCCTCTGATTGCAAATAAACGACGTGCTCTGCCTTGGGCTTGGAAAGCCATCGAGCGGTGGGGAGCGGCGGCGGCAGGGCTGCGGAGCGGGCAGCGAGCCGAGGGGCGGCGCGGGATCGGGGAGGGGGGGAAGCGACCGGGAAGCAGCGCTCCTCCCGGGGAAGCGGGCACCCACCTGCCTTCATCATGTCAGTGCCTTCCACCGCCTTCATGGGGCTGCTGGAGACCTTCTTCTCGGCTGGGGACGGAGAGGAGAGGCAACCGCCTGAGCCAAAACGATCACCCGCTCGTCCGTGCACCCATGGGATGCGCCCCGGGGAGGGCGGCGTGTGTCCCCCGTGGCTGCTGCCTGGGATGGGCTCCCCCATCGCAGGGCACCGCTGCCCGAGAGGGGACAGGGGACGTGGGGACGGGGCTGCCCCGGCTTCCCCCCACCCAGAGCTGGGGCAGCACGATGGGGCGGTGGGTGCTGCCCCCCGAGAGCAGGAACCGTGGCTGAGGCGGGGATCACCTACCCTTGACTGTGCCCAGGGGACTCTGCAAAACAGAAGGGAGAGGTTAGGAGCTGCCGGGAGACGCCGCTCACCCGCTACCCACGCACCCAGCCCCAGCGGGACAAGGGACCCCTGGTCCCCCTGGCACTGGGTCAGCAGGGCAGGGGCTCCGAGGGGGACAGGGACACGTAGGTGGCCAATCCCCCCATCACGGCTGGGACCAGAGCCCACCGCCGCCGTGCCAATGCCCCGCTGCCACCCCGCAGCCGGTCGCAGCATCTCCCCACTGTGCCATCACCCTGGCAGCTCCCTGCTCCGCGCCGGCAGCAAGAACCAGCCCTGGGGGCTGAGCAAGCGCTGACCCCCCCCAGTCAACCCCTCATTCCCCCCCGCAGCCCTGCCCGCGGAGCGCGTCCGTGCCCACCTTCTGCATGTTGGGGACGGCCTCCGCCTTCTCCTCCTTGGCCGGCGCCGCCACCTCCGCCAGGTTCTCCTTGGTGGAAGCCGCTGAGCTGCCGTTCTCCAGCGTCTCCAGCTCCTTCTCCAGCCTGTGGGGAGAGTCGGGGGCTGAGAGGCTGCGGGCAGCCGGGGTGCAGGCAGCACGGTGCAGGCAGCATGGTGCAGGCAGCCAGGGTGCAGGCAACCACGGTGCAGGCAGCCACAGCAGCCCTGCGAACACAGGCCAACGACATGGCGCAGGGCAGAGGGGAGGCACGCACCACCCCCTGGGCTCGCGAAGCACCAGGGACAGACAGACGGACCTCCAGCACAGCCGTCACCGTCTCTTTGCAGGGGAAAAGCGTGCGTTTGCTGGAACAGACCCAGGGGCTCCGCCAGCGGGTGCTGCCCTCACCCGGGTGCTCCTCGGCCGTGTGCCTCCACCCATCTCCATGGGGCGAGCCATGCTCAGGGTTGTCATCGCAGCTGCATGGCCACCGAGCAATGGGGGTGGCCGCTCAGGCGATGGGCTCAGCCCAAGCGGACGGGAGAAACCCCGCCGCGGGCACCGGGCAGGGGGACTGACCCCACGGCGGGGACAACCGAGCCCGCCACGCACTGTGTGCCCTCACTCGGTGGCACGGAGCAGCGCCGCTCTGTCACCGTTCGGCTCCCGCACGTGTCACCCGAAGCCTGTTCGAGCTTCCCACGAGGACAACGGCCCGTTCCCAGCCACCGAGCCCGGCCAAGAGCTGCGGTGGCAGCAGGGCCCCACCACGGCGCGGCAGGAGGTCGGGGGAGTCCCCACGGATTCATGTCCGTGTAAAGTAGGGCCCCTCGGTCAGCACGGTGGCAGCACCCCCCGGCAGAGCCACCCCCCCCCAGCCTTAACTCCCGTCTCCCCGCAAGGCGCTGGCGGAGGAATGCACCGCGCCATTAGACGGACACAAAGGCCCCTTCGTGCCTGACCCCTCTCTGCACCGATGCTCTGTAATTAACGGCACAGCCGTGACTGATTGCATTCTTGCAGGGCAGCCGGGCTGCCGGGACACCTCAGCGCTGGGGCTCCCGGCCCCCCCTGCCGCCTTCAGCAGGCCAGGGACGAGGGGGCTGGGCAGGGGCTGAGGCTTCTTCCCCCCCCAACCTCCCACCCTGCCCCTTCCCCAAGGGCTGAGTCGCCACAGTGGACGTCTATGGGGAACCGGCCCCCTGGTTCATCACGGGTGCTGGGCACCCAGCAGCCCCCCCGGGGAGCCCAGCCCAGCGCTGGCCCCCAGCCTCATGGCTCCCACTGATGCCCTACGTAGTTTGTGGCTCCCACAGCCCCGGGCAGGAGCATGGTGGGGGATGTCCGTGTGGGGCTGGATGTGCTCTGGCACTGGCCACGGCCGGGACAAATGCCGGCAAGAGCCCAGCCGGAGGGTCCATGGCGAGAGCGGCTGAGCCCCGGCAGCACCGCGGAGATCCCGGCAGCTCCGAGCTGCAGAGCGGGCGCTCTCCTCCCGGCAGAGCCCGGGCAAGCGCCACAGCACGGCGGCACGCTTCGTGCTTCATGCCTCGTGCCCAGCGCACGGGGGGCGAGCTTCATCTCAGCCCCCCATCTGCCCGGGAAGCGGGGGAGAAGGTCGAGGGGGCTCTGGAGGGACTCAGCCACCCTCCAAGTGGCCCCCGGCCCCACGCCGTCCCTGTTACCTCTGGATGGTTTCCTCCAGCTCCTTGGTCTTCACCTCATCCTCCTGCATCTGCTTCTTCATGGCCTCGTCCTCCTCGGAGGCTGAGGTGGGGGCCCCCTCCAGCAGCCATCTCTCCCGCAGAGCCTTGGACTGGGGAGCAGAGAAGGGTGACGGTCCGGCTGCCTCCGCAGCCGGGGCTGGGAGCAGGGAGGGGATGGTCCTTGGCACGTCCCCGGTGCAGAGGCAGCCCCGGGGTCCCGGGGGATCCTCACCTTGAGATGCTGCAGCTGCCGCCTGTCGTCCTCGAGCTGCCGCCTTTTGTTCTCGATCTCCGTCTGACGTTTCCGCTTCTCCTGGAGGGACGAGAGCGGCCGAGCCAGGGTCGGCGCGGGGAGGGGGTCGGTGCTGGGCACCTCCGGGGCGGGAGCACCCCGCTCCCAGCATGGGCAGCGTCCCCCGAGCTGGGGGGAGGAGGGAGCGGGGGGCGAGGGGCTCCTGTGGGGTCTGACATGGGGACACAACCCCTTCCCAGAGCTGCAAGACTGGCCTTGGGGACAGACGCCCTGGAAGCTCCCCAGCCCTGCCTCACGTCCCTGCCCTCACTGGGGGAAACTGAGGCACGGAGGGTGCAGAAAAATCGGGGCAGAGCCTGGACTCTGTTCGCCGTCTCAAAATGTCACCTTCCCCTCGGCCGGCCCCGCTGAGCGAGCTGCCAGCGCAGGCCGGGGGGACACCAGCCCGGCCCCCCCTCACCACGCGTCCTGGGACCGGTCCAGACTGTTTCAGCAGAGTCCGTCCCAGCCCGGGAAGCGTCACCCGCTTTCTTTCTCCTCCGGCCCAGAACAATTTGCCCTTTGTGTGGCGGAGATCGGCCGATAGCGGGACGGGCCAGGGGAGCTGCTGCGGGGCAGCCACGGGGTTTAAAACCAATTACCAGCACCCACAATTACCAGTGCCCACAGTGGGCAGGGACGGATCCTGCACGATCCCCAGCCCTTCCCCGGGAAAGGACAAGGCAGGGATCAGCACTCATTTCACTCTCACTCGGGGCTCATCGAGCCGCTGCTTCGTTAATTAAACCTCCCAGCCGCCCGTTGCTTGCTCTGTCCCGGTTTTGGCAAAGCAGCCAAGCCCTGCCGGATCCTGCATCCCTGGGAAGAGCCGTCGCGGGGCAGGATGCCTCGGCACGGGCTCGCACAGGTCCTGGTTTGGCTGCTAAGACCCCTTGCCCGGGGTGGGCACCCAGGGGGGCTCTCTGGCTCCCGCCCCAGCCGACAGCCCCGGAGCAGCTTTCCAGGCCAGAGACAGGGGCTGGGAATGCGTCTGCACAGCCCCCATGCTGGCACAGCCCCAGCGCCCGCACCCTCCTTCCCGCTCGCCTCTGCCCCACGTGCTGCTGGTGACAGCGCGGGGACACGGACACGCCAGGTCAAGGTCCGGCGTGCTCGCCAGGCACTCGCCGCGCGCGGGGGGACTCACCGCGATGGCCTGCAGCCTCTCCTGCTGAAGGGTGCTGGCCTCCACAACCCTGCAAGAGAGCGGAGAGCAGCGGTGAAGAGCAGCGGTGCAGGCAGCGGCTGAATGGGGACATTGTGCCACCAGCGAACAGGACAAAGGCGGAACGCTTCCCTTCCGCCGGCTGCTTTCCCCCTTTCCCCTCGCCACCCCGGAACCAAGAGCTCCTCGCTCCCACGGCTCCTCCAGGCACCCCTCGTCCCCCCCCGGGAGAGGGAGCTGGGGGTGACGCGGTGCAGCCGGAGCCGCTCCTCCTCCGGTGGTGCGGATGGAAAGGGTGACCCCGGAGAGGCTGGAGCGGGACGGTGCTGGCCGTCCCTGCGGTTCAACCTGGCTCACACTTTCCATTCCAAGCCCATTTCTTGGCTGCCGACACCTTTCCCGGACAGCAACCTTTCCGGGCAGCGCGCACAGGCACAGCACACACACGGATACACAGACACACGTGCACGGACACACGGACACGCACAGACGCACACCCGGCAACAGGCTCCGCTCCAGCTGGGGTTCCTGCTCCCGGGCCCGGCGCCCGCCTCAGCAACGCCAACTGTCGCCGCCGTGCCCCGGGGATGCTACCGGCGGCAGCCGCCTCGCCGGCCCCGACGCAGCTCTCCGGGGTGCAGCAGGGCCCCGAAGTGCTGCGGGAAGGGGATGTTATGACCCCCCCGCAACCACACACCCGCCTTCCCGCATCCTGGTTGCCCCGGACCGGCTCCACCGGCAGCGTAGCCCCACGGGGCACGGTGAGAGCCGCGACGTCGCGCGGCATCAGGTGCAGGTTGAGCAGCCGGGAGCCGCAGAGCGGAGCCGAAGGCGGCTGCCCGGGGCCTTGGGGATGCTCCGGCGTCGCACGGGGAGCCCGTTGGCCGCTTGCCAGACGACGCTAACGAAGTGCTTGGCTGTGACGGTAATTAGGGTGGGCGGCGCGGAGGTACCCGTCAGGCGATGGATCGTTGCCACTTATTTCCCAGAGCAAGGCACAGCAGAGGCTGCGAGGGGGCAGCTGTGCCGGGAGCCGCTCTGGAGGAGACACCGGCATGGAGACACCGGTCCAGGCTCCCATCCCCGCGGCCGAGCCCTTCCTCCGGCTGCTCCCTTGCACCCGGGGCCGCCTGCCCTGGGCGAGCAGGAGGGAGGAAGCCGGGCGGGAGGGTCTGCACACCCCTGCCCAGAGTGGGGTCCAGCTCCGATCCCTGCCCATGGCTGTTCCTGCAGCTGGTGGGTGCCAAGGTGGCGGAAGGGAGAGCTCTCGGACCTCATTTATCCCGCCGGTTACGTGCACATCCATTTTTGCAGCTCCCGGGAGCTCCTGCCCTGGCCGAGTGTCCCTGCCCATGGCAGGGGATTGGAACTGGATGATCTCTAAGGTCCTTTCCAACCCCAACCATTCTGTGATTCTGTAAGTGCACGGAGCGGTGACGGCTGATGCACGGGGGGGTGGCGGGACGCCCCGGCCTCCCCCCGGCTCCGTCCCTGAGGGCTTTGCAAAGTGCAATTAGAGCAGGAGGCAGACAGTCCCTTCCCGGCGGGGCTGGAGGGAGGGAGCGGAGCGGCCAGGGCCACCGGCAGTCCCAGCCCAGGCGGGGTGGCCGGAGGGGGGGTTACAGGGAGGGGCGGCAGCGCCGTGTCCCCAGCACAGCGGGAAAAGCCATTAGCAAGGAGCGAGTGCCAAGAGCCGGGTCCCAGCCGGGCCTCACCGTGGCTGCATGCTCGGGGGGAGGGCACGGACCCGCCGGCACAGGTTGAAGCCATCCCCGGCTTCGTACGGCACCGACCCCAGCGGGAGCCGGGGCGCAGGGCGGGGGCAGCCCCGTGCCCCGCAGCCCCAGCCCAGCTCGGGGTGCCCATTCTGGAAGACAACACGGACTCCGAGGTGCTGCCCGGCACCCACACGCTGCGGGCACCTCGGCGGGGGGCACCGGCCCCGCTCCCTGGGTTTCTCCCCATCCCTCTCCCCCCGCTGCTGCAGGCTGGGCTCCGCAGATGGCCCAGGGCTGGGGGCGGCGGGGGCGGCAGATCTCCTCCGCGCTCCCATTAAGGGCTTTTTCCAAAGACGGTTTTACACACAGGGTGGGCGGCGGGCTGCTGTACCCACCCCCCCCCTCCACGGTACCCCCCTGGGCTGGGGTCTCACCGCACGTGTGCCCTCGCGCGTGCCCTCGCACGAGCCCACCACCGGCGTAGACGGCGCGCGCCTGTGCGAGAGCTGGGCTTTGCACCAAACCAAAACGGGGGCTGCCGGGGCGAAAGGACCCCCCTGCCGCCGCCTGCCGCCTCCTGCGAAGCCGGCGATTAACCGAAAGCTGCTGAGAGCCGCCCGTCCTCCCCTCACCCCGCACCCCGGGATGCTGGCAGCGCGTGAAATCCAGGCCAGAAAAAACAAACCGGGGAAGGTGTCGCTTTTGTAGCGGTTATTTTTGTGCTGTTTGCAGCGACGCTGTGGCTGCTTTGCAGGCGCAGGCGCACACCCGCCGCTCGCAGCCTCCCGGTGTCACGCCTGCAGCCCGTGGCCCGACGCCGTGCTCCGGCCGGGAATTTAATAATTACAAACCCAGAAAGAGCGGGAATATCCGCCAGGCCCTCCGCCATCCCCGCTTGCTCCGCTGCCGCTCTGGGCACAGGGACAATGGAGGGGATGAAGGGCTGACCCCGCTCCCTCCCCGACTGCCCCGAACACCTGCAAAACCCCCATGGCAGGAGGCATTCCCTCGCAGGGAGAGGGGCTGGGACAGCGGGTTTCCCAAGGGAAAACCCTCTGCCGAGCCGCCGGGGCCATGAGCGGGGTCTGCTCTTCCCCAGCCCCATGGCTGGGGTCTCACCTCGTCCCCCCCCCGACACAGGGGAAGGAATTTTCTCAGGACAGACAGACCCAAAGCATCATTCTCCTGCAGCAGCACAACCCGGAGACGGAGCTGTGACAAGGACGGCGACGGAGCTGGTGCCCCCCCATCCCCGGGTGGGTGTGGGAGCTGCGGGATGTGGGGTCCTGGCACGGAGCACGGAGTGGGCGCTGGGAGCAGCATCCGCATCATGGCCCTATGCCCTGCCCCGGGCTCCGGCCCAAGGGGTAAAAACTCCCCCTTCCCCCCCCTACACCAGTGACGACCCCCCCAGGGATTCGGGGCAGCTGGGACGGCTCTCCGCAGACACGGATTGTGTGCAAAAGTTGAAGGGAGGAACAAGCTGCCCCCCCCGGCCCCGCACCCTGCCCCAAGCGGCCATGGGGCCAGGCTGGCACCAGCCCCGCGGTGCCGGGGCTGCCCTTGGTGGCCACCCGGGGCCAGGCCCCCCCCCAAACCCCCGAGTCCGGCTCTTGGCATCCCAAGCTGGGAAGGCTTTGGACCATGGCCTGTTTCTCTCCTGGATCTTGCCCCGTTCGATGGATCCAAACTTTTCCGGCATTCCTGAAACCTTCTCTTCTGCTTTTCCTCCCTCCTCCATCCTCTTTATTTTCCATTATTTGCTACAGCCTCCGCATTCCAGGGTTGAACGCCAGGAATCTTCCTGGCCCAGGGAGAGACGTGCAATGGAATGGGCTGGATGCCCCTCGCTGCGCCCTCTGCTCCCCCCCCCCCCCCCAGCCCCAGCGCCCCGCGCACCCTGCGCCCTGCTGCGACCCGAGCTACCGCCCCGGGCGGGGGGGCTCATCCATCACTGCCAGACCCTGGCGGGAGGGGGACAGGGTGGGGACAACCCTGGTGCCCCCAGGTCCCTGCCCACCGGGTGGAAGGATGGGTCCCATGCCCCCAGCCCCCCCCACACCCTGTCCCTGGGGGTCAGCACGACGGGACCCTGCTGCCGGAGGAGGGGGGGGGGGCAGGAAAGCGGAGCCCCGGGGGTGCGGGGTGGGGGAGGCCCCTGCACGGAGCAGAGCGGCCGGTGCCGGCCCCCACCTCCCCCCCGGGCCGGGGTCGTTGCCGGTGGGGCCCCCGCAGCCCCCGGCCCCGGTGACTGATGGCTCCGCCGAGCCGGGAGGCGGTTCCCTGGCAACGGCTCCATGGCAACGGCGCCATGGCAACGGGCGAGCCGGCGGGAGGGGGGATGCGGGATGCGCGGGGCGGGCGGAGGGACCGAGGGGCCCCCCCGGGGCTGGGAGCGCCGCGACCCGGCACCAGCACCCCCCGCACCCCCCGCCGGCCGAGGCCACAGCAGCACCGGACCCCCCCCACGGGGCAGCTCCGTGTCCATCCCGGGTGCCGGGAGGGGTGGAAAGGCGAGCCCAGGGCCAGCGAGCCCAGGGCCAGCGAGCCCCTCAGGACCCACCAGGCCCAGAAAGAAACCCGCAGCGAGCCCTGCCTCCCCCCTCATTTCACCGGCTCTCGTGAGTTCCCGTTAACCGGTTCATGGTTTTCCGCCCAGGGTCCAGGGCGCGCGTGTCCCACGGCAGCTCCTGGAGCCGTTCCCGCGTGCACCGCATGGCAGGGAGAGCCACGGTCCGTGGCGCGGGAGACGAGGCCGGCGGCACCGGGGACGCTGGCGGCACCGGGGGACGATGTCCCGGGAACTCCCACCTGCAAAGGCAGCAGTCCCCAGGGCCCACGGACGGACCCCGCACACGCGTGAGCACGCAGGCGCCCCCGGGCTCGCACCCGCTCCCCCTCGGCTCTCCAGCTCTTTCCAGCCCTGCTGAGGCTGCCGTTTCCTACCATCACAAGGGAAGCCCGTGACCTTTTGTCTCCTCCCCGCCTGACATGAAACAATAATGTTTATTTGCCTTCCTCTGTTTTTTTCCCATTAGCTCATCCAAATGTGCGAAGAGCCGTTTCGAGCGGCTCCTCCGCTCCCCTGACCTCTGCTCCCTTTCCACCCGCCCAGCTCCGAGCCAGGGGGAGGGCAGGGAGAGAGCCCTGGGGGGGCCCCCACCGCCTGGACCCCCGTACTGACGCTGGCCAGCCACGACCCTGGGGGAGACAGGCCCCGGTGTGAGTTGCCGTGTAAACGGCAGCGCCGGCGTCAATGGAGGGACCCACACTGATTTACACCACTGTCCCCATGCCAAAAGCCGGGCCCCTTGGCCGGAGCGACGCTGCCGTGGGGAGCGCGCCGGCGGGGAGTCTGCGAAGCCTCCATCACGCAGCCATTAGCAGCGGGGCCGCTATCGAACGCCCTGGTTGGCGGTGGGCGCGGAGGGGAGGGGGCCGCGGCAGCCCCGGGAGTAAGGGGGGCCGGCACGCATCGATCGCGAAGGCAAAGAAATCAGCGGCTCGGGTGAGGAGGGAGCCGGGTGCTGGGTCCCATGCGCCTGCTCGGGTCCCGGTGACACGGGGGCCACTCCTGCCCTGCCCGCAACCGGCCACATCGCCCCAGCGCTCGGTCCCGCTCGTCCCTCCCCGTGAGCCCCAGCCACCGCTGCCACCCTGGGAGGAGACGGGGGGACGACTGGCCGGGGAGGTGGGGGGGGAGATGGGGGGAGACGGGAGGCGGAGACGGCAGCCCCAGGGCTCCCGAAAAACGCAGGATGCATTAGAGCAAGCCGAGCTGCCTGATTGATTCTTCGGGCTGAGACGTGGGCTGGGAGTGCCAGGAGAAAATGGATCCCATGAATATTTGATGAACGGAGGCTTGGGGAGGGAGTTTGATTGGAAAATTACAGATCTTTCAAACAATGGTTCAAGTGCCCTCCAAACACTTGGGTTTCCAGCTCTCTTCCAGTTAGAGGAGCAAGGCTCCACCAGGAAACTCCCCCACGACGCATGAACGAGAGCGGAGCCGGCCTCTCCCCGCGCCTGGGAGCGCCGACCGGCTGGGACAGGGCCTGGAATGCTGCCACCGGCTCCCCGCCACCTTGGGGTGGCCCTGGCCACCTCACTTTGTCCCTGGGCTCCCGTTCACACCAGGCAACGCGGCTTTCCCACCCCAGTGCCATGAAACACACGCAAGGCTCCAAGGAGCTAGCAGGAACGTGGCTCCTGCCTGGATTCCCGGCAGGGACACCCCGGTGAGCCCCGGGCACCCACGGGGTGCTCGGTCCTCGGCGCCGAGCCAAGGGGCTGGGCTGAGCCCGGGTCCAGCCGTGCTCCGCCAGGAAACACCTGGGGCAGGATCCGCCCGGCTCCTCTCTCCTCATCCTCGCCCCCGACAGCGGCTTCTGTCTGGGGCCCGGGGGCTCACTCAGCTCCGGATGAAGAGACTGGGGAAACCGGGCTCCTGCCAGGGCTCTGCCTCCAGCCCTGAGCTCGACGCCTCCGACCGACCCTGCCCCGGCGCACGTCGCCTCCCCGGCCTTCCTCCCTCCCTTCCCCGCTGCCACCACCTCCACCGCTGGAGACTGAGCCCCGGCACGGCTCCCGGCACGGCGCAGACCGCCTGAACCACCGACCCTGCACGGAGAAAGGGGCTGTTTGTGGTGAGGAAGCGGGAACGCCAACACCGGCAGCTTCCCAGGAAACCCGCTCCGGTTCCTGCCGGGCTGAGAGGCCCCGTTTCATGGCAGTGACCGAACTCTGAGCCCTGAGATCCACCGGCCCCGGCTGGGGATGGGTGCCGTTGTGCGGCTGCCGGTGGTGGGGCTTTATGGCTTCCTCTGGGAGAGCTGAGAAGGGTGACGGTGCCGTCCCCTCAGCTGCGCACAGGGACAGGGACAGACCTGACCCCCTCCAGCTTCCCGGGAGGCAGCGACGCTCCAGGCTGGGGAGCATCAGCTTCTCCCCGGAGCCACGTGAAGGGGAGAGCAGGACCCCGTGTCCCTTCCCGAAGGGCTGTGCCCCAGGTCACCCCTCAGGCAGAAATGTCCCTCCTTCCCCTGGGTGCAACGGTTGCCTTCGGATCGGGGTCGGGAGGGGAGGCACGGGAGAGCCCCCGCTCCGAGGTGACCCCAGACCCGGAGGGGAGAGCAACGACCTGCCCGGACAAACTCTGGGAGCGGCCAGACGTGGAGACACAAAATCTCCGGCTGCTCAAGAGCTTCGATGGCAGCGGGAGCGGAGGAGAGAGGAGCAGCCCCGGCGGGACCAGCGCCACCTTTCCAAGAGCTGGAAGCTTTCAGCCAAACCTCACCGGGCACCAGCGGCTCCCGGTAGCCAGGACCCTCCTCCAGCCGCTGCCCGCACCAAGGCAAAGCAGGAGCCGAGGCAAGGCCAGCAGCACGCTGCCCAGGAGCCACCGCACCCACGGCTGTGGGGGGAGAGCCCCTGCCCTGGGTCACTCGCGGGGTCTCAACTCAAAAGGAAGAGCCATCGGCAGCATACGGAGGCCACCGGGAGGGTCTGTCCGGAGCCTCGGCTGCCGGAGGAGCTCAGGGAAGAGCGGAGCAGGGTGAAAGGCAGCACGCGGAGCTCGGGGACGGGAGCTGCCATCCAGCCCGGCACCGTCCCCCCCTTCCACCCCAGCCCTCGACCCCAGGGAAGACCCCGCTCCCGCTCCCTGCAGCTCCTCATCCCGCTCCCCAGGGCACACGGTGCCCCTCGGTTCGGCCCTTTCCTTTTCTGCCTTTTGGCAAATCACGCACACGTTTTCCTCCCCAAAGAGGCACTTTCCCGAAGGGAGCGACGCACCGAGGCGCTGCCCAACGCCGCGGCCCTGCCCGGGCGAGCTCTCGCACCGCAGAGCCTCCGGCCCCTCCAGCAGCAAGGGCAGCCCCCGGCCCCACAGATGCTGCCCCCCAGCCTCTGAAACATCCCCAGGCCCCTGCCGGAGCCTCCCATGCCGCTCTCAGCCCTGCACCAGCCAGAGCCCACCCCAGCCCCAGGAAACCCCCACCCCGTCCCTCGCCAGTGCCCCACGGCTCCATGGGGCTCCTGAGGTGGGAGGCAGACGGTGGCCGGCGGGACCTGTTGAGCGCCCGGCATCTCGCTAGCCGGTGGCCGGTTAACCGGTGTGAGGCGAGGTGGAGAAGTGGAGGGTCTGGCTAGCTGGCTGTCCCCCCGGGAAGCCCCCAGTGCCAAACCCAGGAGATGCTGGGGGGGACCCTCGTTTGCCACGACGGGGACTGGAGCCCCAGGAGGGAGGGAAGGAAAGGCCTGGGAGAGACAGGGCCAGCCCGGCCGGCTGCTGTCGCTGCTACCCGGCATGTTGAGCAGACGAGCAGCCCCCTGCTCTCCCGGCACCACCACGCTGCAGGTGGGAGCTGCTGGTGATCCCAGGGGGCAAAACCAGGATGGTCCCCAGATCCCAACGGCCTCCACCTGCTCCCTTCTTCCCCCACCCGCCTGCGAAGCCCCCTGCCCGGCTCCCAGCCCACCCGCAAGCACCGACCGACCGGGCAGGGCCCCACCGCCACCGCACACAAAGGATAAGGCCGGGGCCGGAGCGCGTCTGGAGGATCCCCCCCGCCACAGCCGGGTCCCTCGGCAGCAGCTGGGGGTGCGCGCAGGGAGGGGTCCGCGGCTCACAGCCACCCACTCGCCCCAGCCACACGCAGCAGCAACAACAGGTTCAAAACACAAAAATAAACGCCCTTCCCACCCCCCTCCCCACTTCTCGCACCGCTGCCAGCGGACACTCACCCCCCCACAGCCCCCACACCTGCTCCAGGGCCTCCGCCGCTGCACCCCGAGCTGGTGCCGTGGCACCCCACAGCCAGGCAGGGACCCGGGGAGGGGCAGCACCTGCTGAGTGGCATCTGGGGGACGCGAGGGCCCGGTATCGGGGTCCTGAGACCCAGCATTGGGGGGATGCAAGCCCCCGGTATTGGGATCCTGAGCCCCAGCATCTGGGGGGAGGGAGGGGGATGTGAGCCCCCGGTTTTGGGGTCGCAAGCCCTGCTATCGGGGGGATACAAGCCCCTGGTTTTGGCATCAGGAGCTCTGGCATCAGGGGGATGCGAGCCCCTGCTTTGGGGTCCTGAGTCCCCAGGATGAGGGGGATGCGAGCCCCCGGTTTTGGGGTCCCGAGCCCCGTCACTGGGCGGGGGTATGAGCCCCCGGTATGGGCTCCGTGAGCCCGCGGTGTGGGGTTCCCGCAGCCCCGCTGCGGGGGTGCCGAGCCCCGCCACCCGGGGGTCCGTCCCCCGCCCCGGTACTGCGGTGCTCGGCCGGCGGCACGGCGGGGGGGGCCGCGGCCCGGTGCCGGGGTCCCGCGGCGGCGGCGCGGCCGGATCCGGTACTCACTCCATCTTCCCGGCGGGCTGAGCCGGCGACGACGGCGGCGGCGGCGGCTCCGGCGGGGTCGGGCCGGGCGAAGGGCGGCGGAGCGGGGCCGGCAGCCGCCGGCGTCCCGGCGCTCAGGGCCCGGCGGGCGGCGGCATCCCCGGCGGGGCTGCGGGATGCGCAGGGATGTCGGGGCCGCGCCGGTGCTCCCGCCTCCCTCCCTCCCTCCCGCACAGCTCCGTCTGCCGGGCGCCGCCCGCCACTGCCGCCGCCCCTCACCCGGGCCTCGGGGCGCGGCGCTCCCCGCCCGCCCTTGCCCGAACCCCCGGGGCCGCCCCTCGCCCCACCGCAGGGCGGCTTCTTGTGGGGTGCGGGGGGACCCCAAAGAGGGGGGACCCCCGGAGCTGGCGGGGGAGGGAGGGGGGCGCTGCGAGCGCTGCCAGCTCCTTGCCCCGAGCAGGGTGGGGTTCCCCTCGGGTGGCCCCCCCCCCCTCCTCCTGCTGCCCCCCCCCCTCCTCCTGCCACCCCAGGAGTGTCCCCACCCCGGCCAAAGTCCCCCCCCCCACCACGCTCATCGCACCCCCCGCACCTGGGACTCCGTGTTCCCCCCGCACACAGCCCCGGCGGTGCGAAGGGCGACCGGGGAGAGGATGGAGAAAGGGGCAAGCGGGGGTTGAGCGTTTCTCCCCCCCCTCCGCCGCTCCTCCGTTTCCCAACGCAACGGTTGCGTTGGGCAAACGCTGGCAAACTGACACAGGAAGCCCCGCGCCAGCCTCTGACCCCGGTGCCGTTGGGAAATCTGCCCGCTGCCGGAGCCACAGCTCCGTGCTCCAAGCCCAGCTCTGCAGGGGAGGCATCACCCCGGCAGTGGGGTCCCCGTCCCCCCCACCCTGGCCCACCCGCAGCCCTTCTCACACCCCAGGGGGGCTGCGGAGGAGGGGGAGCAAACTGCCCCTCCACCTGCAGCACCACCCCGGAGCCAGGTGGTCTCTGGAGGGGCCAAAAGATCCGGGTCCAAGCACAGCACAGTCCCTGTGTCACCCACAGCAGCCAGGCTGGCAGCCAGCCCTGGGGACACTGCCTGGGAAGCGGCCTGGGATGTGGCGGGGCCCCGTTGCTCCCCCGTCTCTGCCAAGAGGAGGAGGGGGGTTTCATCCCAGTTAGCTCAGGGCCCAAGAGGAGCCAGGCCGGGGTCGGGAAGCCGCTCTGCTTTCTCTCTTCCTTCCCCAACCCGCTCTCCTCCCAGCCAGCAGCCGCTGTGCGCCAGGGGAAGCCGCAACGCTGCGTCTCCCCCCCGTTGCCTTTGCCCCCCACCCCACAGCAATTGCACAAGGCAGCAACACCCGGAGCTGGGGGGGGGGGCGGGGAAGAAGCCAGGGGGAGAAACCCGCCGGCACCCAGGCAGAGGCTCAGCCCCCAGGGGTTATTTAAGCACCCCCCACCCCGAGCGGCCCCAGAGGAGGTGACAGTGGCCCGCTCTGCGCCAGCATGGCCATGGCTGGACTGTTCATCCTCAGCCTGGGGGGCTCCGTCCTGCTCCTGGCACTGGCCCCGGCAGGTAATGGGAGAGCTGGGGCTGAGAGGGCTGCAGGGATGGTCGCCATGGCTGGGGCGGGAGGGGGAGACCCCGGGCTCCAGAGGGGCAGGGGAGGCTTTGCCCTGCCATGCTCAGCCCCCGCCCCGGGCCAGAGCCGATGCTCGGCCGCTCCTCGGCACCCGTGGGTAGAGCTGGGGTGCTCGGGACGCGCATCCAGGAACGGGACAGACACGGGCAAGAGCCATGCCCGGACTCTCCGGCAGCCGGTGACCACCTGCACCCACCCACCAGGAGTCCAGGGGAGCCGGATCATCGGGGGAAAGGCGGTGGCACCTCACTCCCGGCCCTTCATCGCCTCCATCCAGATGGACGGGCAGCACGTCTGCGGGGGCTTCCTGGTGTGGCCCAAGTGGGTGATGACGGCAGCCCACTGCCCCATCCCCAGGTGAGCGCCCGGCCCCCCCGCAACACACCGCGGCCCCCATCAAACAGATACCCCCATCCCAGGGGGTTACACACTCCTGAAGAACCGCCCCCCCCCCCCGCACCACCACCCATCCATGCTGCCCCTGAGCCCTCCTCGCTGGCCCCCTTCTCCCCCTCCCCAATCACCCCCCCACACTTGCCGCAGGCACAACCCCTTGGTGCGGGTGGTGCTGGGCGCCCACAGGCTGGAGGACCCCGAGAGGTCCCAGCAGGTCTTCAGCGTCGTGGAGTCCATCGCCCACCCGCGCTACAACCCCAGCTCGGTGGACAACGACATCCGCCTGCTGAAGGTGAGTCCCGCTCGCCGCCGGCCATCGCCGGCCAAGTGGGCATCTCCTTCCTGCATCCCGCGGGGCGTGGGGGACCCCATCTCCCCTCCTGCGCCCCACGGGGCGCAGGAGGGGAGATGGGGTCCCCCACGCCCCGAGCCGACACTAGATGTCAGTGCTTCTCCGGAGAAGCGGGACCGCGCCGTGGGGTGCGATGGAGGCGGCTGAGGACACGCCAACCTCGACGGCTCCTGGGCAACCGGTCTCTAGAGCAGACTGGGACCAGTGCAGAGGGGCTGGTGTTGGGGTGCAGCCTCCGGAGAGGGAAGGGAAAGGCAGGTTTGGGGAGGGGGGGGTGGGGGGGGTGTCAGCGCGATGGGTGCAGGGGCGGGGGGGGGGGTCAGGGGACCCCAGAAGCGAAGCCACCCACGCCCCCCGACTCCCCACCCAGCTGAACGAGTCGGCCACGCTGAACAAGTACGTGAAGCGCATCCGCCTGCCCCGACCCAACATCGACCTGAAGCCCGGCACCGTCTGCTACGTGCTGGGCTGGGGGGACACCTCCAACTACGGGGACCGGCCCAGCGAGCTGATGGAAACCGGCACCACCATCATCAAGCGGAGCCTCTGCCGAACGCTGTGGAGGGGCAAAGTCTCGCCCAACATGATGTGCGGGGCCAGCCGCAACGCCACGCTGCAGGGCGTCTGCGCGGTGAGTGCGCTCCCGGCCCCGTGCCCCCCCGCCCCCCGGCCATCCCCCTCCGGGGAGACCCGCTAATCTCCCCCTCCTCCCATCCCTTTGCTTCGCAGGGTGACTCCGGGGGCCCCCTGATTTTCAAGGGGAAAGTTTACGGCATCGTCTCGTTCTCTGGGCAGAGATGCGGGGACCGCCGGCACCCTGACATCTACACCAAGATCTCCAACTACATCGACTGGGTGCATTGCACCGTGCGAGGGCACTGCCATCAGAAAGGGCAGCCAAAGCCCTAACCGGGCTGGGGCGGGGGGTGTGCCGGGGGCAAACGGGCTGCAGGGAGTGTGGCCGGGGCATCTCGGCTGCCTGGGAGCTCCCAGGAGGGGGGAAAAGGGCCGCGGCTCCCAGGTCCTCCCAGCTCCGGGGGGGTCTGTGGGCCAATGCTCAGGGCTCCTCGGCCCAGGGCAGGGCAGATCGGCTCTGCCTCTGGGCGAGGGGAGGTACAGCCCCCCCCCCCAGGCTCTACAAGAAGCCCCGGCACCCCACGCGGCCTCGTGCCCCGCAACATTTAGCCATCCTCAATAAAACCTCATTCCCAGACCTTTGCCTTCCACCTTCCCTCAACCCACCCTGTCCCCCACCCCCAGCTTACATGGGGGCCACAGCCCCTGGCTCTGGGACAGGCAGGAGCCCCAGGGACACTCGCCCACCCCACACCAGACCCTGCCCACCCTGGTCCTACCCCAGGGATGTGATGGGGAGACCAAGACCAAGACCAAGACCAAGACCAAGACCAAGACCAAGACCAAGACCAAGACCAAGACCAAGACCAAGACCAAGACCAAGACCAAGACCAAGACCAAGACCAAGACCAAGACCAAGACCAAGACCAAGACCAAAGACCCACCTGCCCACAGAGCCAGCAGATCCTGGGCAGGGTTTTATCCCCCTTTAATCACCTTAATCACCGATGGCAGCTGAGCCCAGGAGGGCTGGTTGGGCCGATCCTTAACCCCGCACTGCCCAGGCAGCCGCTGCCCACCTCAACGGGGGCTGATTTTTCCCAGCTTTGCCCTATCCTGTCCCCCTGCCCCACCACGACCCCTCTCTCTGCACATCCCGCTGCTCCCGTTTCTGCTCCGGTCCCCAGCCAGACCCCCAGCTCATCCATCCATCCATCCATCCATCCATCCAGGGAGATGGATGGAGCAGGGGTGCAGGAGGAGGGAGGGAAGTGGCAGCCCCCACTCAGGACCAGACCCTACCCCAGAGGAGCAGGGATTCGCATCCAGGCACTGCCACCCTACGGAGCATCCTCAGCAGCGTTGGAGCCGCCTTCCCCCCGGGGCGTGGCTCCCCTTCCCATCCCGTCCCGTCCCACCCTCCTCTTCCCATCCTCTCCCATCCCACCCTGTCTCATCCCATCCCGTCTCATCTTGTCCCATCCCACACCGCACCCTCCCCACCGCGCTACGGGACCCCCCAAAGAGGGAACCACAGACAACCCCCGGGGGCAGATGGGCGCCTGGCCATCCCGGCTGCACTGGCAGAGCCGTGGGGATCCAGTCGGGAGCCTCGCCCGCCTCCCCGGCACGCTCGGGCTCTTGCCCCAGGGGGATCTGGGTGGCCACGGGCACAGGGGTCAGGAGCTGCCCACGCTGGTACGTGCGCCGAGCTGCTGCTGGGTCTCAGCGGAGAGGCACACAAAGCGCGCGGCTCTGCCCGGCGTCGCGGCCGTCTCTGGGGACGGATCCAGACATTCCCTGCTCCTGGTTGTTTGTTTTATCTGCAAATTGCTGGCAGGCCGCGGGGCGCAGCCGCCCTCCCTGCCCGGGGGGTCCCGCAGGAGGCTGCAGCTGACCGCAGCATCCGGCACGGGCCACCTCGCCACCCTCGGGGGCTCTGCCAGGGAGGATGAAGGCCAGGGCTGGGCCAGCGTGCCCAGAGGCCACCCTCACCTCTGTGGTCCCCGCGGTCCCCGCGCTGGCTGCCCCCCCCGCTGCCCCGTCCCAATCCCGGCTCCCCACTGCGGGGCTTTGCATGGGGTCAGGGGGACACAGCCACGGGCTTCGGTGGCCTTGGGGACACCGGGGGACAGCCAGCAGAGGACAGACCCCTGCCAAGCTGCCAACCTCCAAGGAAACCCCAAACCCCTGTGGGCTCCTGGTGGCGGCAGCGGCGTGGGGCAGAGCCCCCCAGGATGGCAGGGCAGGGCTGCCAGCCCCGGGGCTTCTGCGCGCTGCCGGGAAGCCTGGGGAGCCGGCGCCTGTCCCAGCTCGTCCCAGACCACCCAAAAACCGGCGGGGAAGGAGGCGCCTGACTCACGGCCGTGTTTTGGAAGCCGAAATCTCCCGCTCATCGGCGGGCGCTGACGTCGCGGCCGCAGCCCGTGCCCGCGGGCTGGCGCAGGGCATCACGCCAGGCGCTGCGGGGGCCAAACCCTCCGGCCGGGGCAGGCGGAGGATGGTGAGCGGCCTCGGGGAGGAAGGCTCTGCGGGCGGGCTGGAGTGAAACCCGGGGCCACACACCACCACGTGCGGCAAACGCTGGCGCCAGGGAAAGTCCTGGGCAGAATTTTGGCAGCTAGCTCCTTGACAACCACCCCCGAAAGCAGGGGTTTGGGGGGGGGGGACACATCGCTGAGCTGGGTGGGTAGAGGGGGGCTGCAGGAGAGCCCCCCGCCCCAGGTTGCGATGCCGCTGTGGGGCCCAGCCGGGCTCAGCGCAGCCCTGGGGAGCACGAGTCGCCCGGGTTCAAGCCCGGCTGCAGCCCTGGCCGGACCCTGGGCGATGCTCAGTGCCCCCCCCAGGTCTGCAGGGAGGGCTGAGGGCGCTGGGTGCCAGCCAGGAGCAAAGGTCTCCTTCGCCCTCACTGTGCCTCAGTTTCCCCTGTGTAAACCCCCTCCAGGTCTGGGGGAGGGGGGGGGTTGTCTGTCAGAGCCAGCCCAGCCCCAGGAGCCCCCCACTGCTGTGGGGGCCATGCCGGGGCCTGTCCAGGTGGCAGGTCATGAGCTGGGGGGGGGTGTCTTGACCCAGGCGATGCTCGTCGGGGTGCGCTGGCCCCCGGCAGAGGGGACGCGGCCGAGGGGGGGAACCGCCGGCAGCTCCCGTTGGGCTGGGAGCGCCAAGCCGCAGGCGGCCGGCGGGGGTTGGGGGGGGGAGCATCGCACATCGGGACCCAATTAACGGCAGGAATTGTTTTGTGAAATACCAAACCCTCATGGCACGGCCCGATATTGGGAACAGATTTATCTGCTTTGCCGGTTGGGGTTTGCTCTTCCCCTTTCCAAAACGCGGCCTCGGCCCGGTTGGAAAAAACCCCCATCGCCGAGCTCCTCACCTGGGGCTCTCCCATCCCGCTGTCCCCACGTCCCCCCGGACCCGGTGGGGGGGCCGGAGGGGGGGGGGAATGGGCAGCGATGCTGGGGGCAGCAGAGCCCTGGGGGAAACAACCCCGGGGGACGTAGCGGCCGCAGAACCCGCTCAACAAAACCGGACCTGCGGGAGCGTTTATTCTTCTTTTTAATTATAATCCAAATTGTAACACAGCCGTAAAACGCCCCTAACAACACCGAATAGGAAATGTATACGTTCCCATAGCGCCTACCTCAGGGATCAGAACGCGCTCATACAAAAATAGAAAATAGGGTATTTTTTTATATATATATATATATATAATATATATGATATTTATATAAAGGCAATAGCTTCTCGGTGTGAGAGATGAGATGGTATTTACACAGGTGACAACACACAAAATGAGAGAAGTAGTAAAAATAAATACAGAGGGTGTCGACAGAGCCGGGACGGAGTGGGGGGGGAAGTGGGGGGGCCAGGGGTGGGGGTCCCCGGGGTGGGGACAGGCAGGGCCATCGCCCCCCTCCTGTCCCCCTCCACCACACCGTGCTCCCCACAGCCACCCCAGCCCTGTGCCCCCGGGGGGGCTCCGCAGGGGGGCCAGGAGCTGAGCTGGGCACCGTGAGTGCCTGCGGGGGCCATGGACCACCCCCCTGCCTCCCTCGGCTGCTTCCAAAGCCGGGAGGGCTCTGGGCAGGCTGGCCGCTGGCAGTGGGTTCCGGGTGGGGGCACTGGCTGCAGCGGTGGGCTCGGTGGGCCTGGGTTAGCGGGGGGGGACGGTCGTGCCCCCCCGGGGAGGGCTGCCATGGCCCGCGGTGGGCAGCGTTGCCCGGCCGCTATCGCACCAGCCATCGGGCACCGGCGTCGCCTCCGAAGACGGGCAGGATCCTTATATCCCCCGGTGAAGGGGCCCGGGAAAAGCCTAAACTAAAATCCGTTTTAACATACGCGTGCTAAAACTTTAGGAGAAAAATAACATACATATATATATATTTATTTTTTTATATATATGTATATAAAAATATCTATCTATCCGTCCCCAATCTGACGCAGCCCGTGCTGCCTTTCCCGCCGCTGGCAGCTGGGGCTGAGCCCCTCCGGGGAAGGCGAAAGCGCAGATTCCCTCTAGACCTCGAGGTCCCGGCCAGAAACGTCAGCGGAGTACCGAGAATTCAATCCAAAAATAAATAGCCCCAGGGCTGCCGGCCAAGGACACGTTGAGGGGGGAAAGGGGGCCCAACGTGCGGCAGCTCGGACGCCCCCTCAGCGCTGTACGAGCGCCGGCGACCGAGAGCTCTGCCGGACACCGGAGCATCCCCGGGGTGGCTCGGCATTCCCTGGGATGGCTCGGCATCACCCTGGCCGCACGGGCTGGGAGCCCCCTCCCCTGCTGGCAGGACCGAGAATCGGGCCCCCTGCGACTGCATAACATAGACAGGTATAAATAAGGATCTTTTTATCTTAATAAATATCAGGTATATGGTTTGTACAATATACACATAATGCCCCTGTCTCCCGGGTCCGGCCTCGCGGCGAGGGAGGATTCACACGTAGTTCTCCTCCGCGTTGTCCGTCTCCGGGGAGAATCTGGCCGCAGCTGGAAATGGAGCAGAAGAAAAGGGGGGGGGAGGGAGGGAGGAGGGAAAGCGGTGAGGGGGGTGCGAGGGGCGGCCGGGTGCTTGGGGTCCCGGCCCGCTGCCCCCCCCCCGCCCCAACCCTCCCCGGGACGCCCCGCTCACCCGAGCAGCTGCCGTAGTGGCGCACGCCGATGGAGCGGCCGCGGTGGCAGGTGGCCCGCCGGAGGTGGCACGCCGAGGGGTAGGTGACGTTGTTGTTGCCGCAGAGGGCATGGTCCAGGCTGGTGGGCTCGGGGCAGGGCGCCGTCCGGCACATCACGCAGTGGGCGCTGCCCGTCTGGTCCACCACGCAGGTGTGGGTGCCGGGGCACACCACGCTGGAGCAGGACTCTGTGGGAAAGCACACGCGGGAGGACGCGGCTGAGCCGGGGACGGCCATCCTCCTCCCCCAGCTCCTCCGATCCAGGCGGGCATCGCTCCAGGGACACCCAGCCAGCCCGGCCCCCTCCCACCATAAGGGGACAGAGCTGGGCTGGAGGGTCCCAACTCCCCCATCGCCACCGCTTCCGAGGATGGGAGCTGGCAGGGGACAATGTCCCGGGTGCGAGGGACAATGTCCCGGGTGTGAGGGACCGCGTGGCCCCACAGCCCCTGGGTACAGCCCCAGCCGGAGCCTCGCGGGGCTGGGGGGATCCATCTGCAGAGCCTGAGCCCGGCTCGGCGCGGTGGGACCTGGTGGGGGCGAGTGGCCCCGTGCAGGTGCCTTGGCACGGTGACCAGCAGCCGCTCCGACCCAGCTGGCAGCCACCCCGGCCAGCAGTGAAGGGCAGGGTCACCTGGACCCGACCCAGCCCGGTTAGCAGGGGCAGAGGCAGCCAGCGCTCAGGATCGGGCCCTGCGCAGAGCTCTGCAGGGCTGGCGTGGAGCGGGGGGGCTCATAGACATCCCCCCCCCCACCCCAAACCCCATCCTGAGGTCTGTGCATCCTGCCAGCCCTGTGGCCCCCCCATGCCGGCACATCCCTGTGGCAGCCATGGGGGCACGGCGGGACCCGCAGCGCTCCCCCGACATCGTAAATACTGCGCAACACCGGACTTCTGCCTTCCTCAATCTCTCTCTCCTCCACCCCCCTGCCCCCCCCCCCCCCCGAATTGGAAGGGGATTTGGCATCTGCAACTCCCAACTCACATTTCTTGCCCCATATTTCCCTGTGCAGTCCAGAGCTTGACAGGCAAAGCATTTCAGAGAGGAGGGCTGGCAAAAATAATCATAATAATTCTGACAGTTCTTGGCAGGGCAAGGAGGACTGCTGCTCTCTTTAACAAAACAACAAAAAAAAAAAAAAAAAAGAAAAAGAAAAAGAGGGGGCTCGATGTTTGTAAGTGACATTTTACGGACTGTTATTCCTCAGCCGGCGGCAAGGCTAAGCCCCCACTGCACTGACAGGCTGGGTCGGCATCACGGGCAGCTCCATTGCCACATCCCCATTGGAGTGGCCAAGCCAGGGCCCCGGGTGGCCAGTGGCTGCCAGCCGCAGCGAGGGCGATGCCAAGGGACGCGACTCCCCCGCGGGCCACTGGTGGCCACCAGCGCTGGGCTGGCTGCAGAGCAATGCCCCTCAGCCGGAACAGAGCCCCATGTCCCATGGGGGGAGCCCTGCGCTGGGGCAGACCTTTGCCCCCCGGGCACAGCCAGCGCCAGGCGCAGGCTGGTGGAGCCGCCAGTGCTCGGGGCAGGACGGTTCCTCCAGGGACACGCTGCCCACAGCGGGGACAACGGGGGGGACCCGTCTTCCTGGGCGGGTGAGAGGAGGACATAGCCGTGGGCATAGCCGTGCTGGCACAACATGGCAGGGCCACCCCTCCTTGGCACACTCGAGCGGCTCATGGTGGCCAGGAGAGCCGGCGAGCCCGCGGGACTGCGCTGCCGTCCATCTCCCTACACGCGGGTACTGCTGGGACGGGTCCCACGCGGGGCTGGGACACAAGAGCCGCGGGGGATGGGATGAAAAGGTGGCGGTGGGGGGACACGACACCTACTTTTGCATTTTCCCTGGTACATCACTTCGAGGTCGGGGTGGTCTCTGCACTTGGCCGTCAGCAGGTCGCACTCGTCGCGGTAGGTGTAGCCGTCGGAGCCGCAGACCTGCAGCTTGCGGGGCAGGCTGGAGCAGTCGGGGGCGCAGGCGCACTGGGGACGCCCGTGCTTCATCTTGCAGACCTTGTCGGGGCCGCACACCACCCCCTCGCAGCTCTCTGTGGAGGGGGGGACAGAGGGGACCGGCACGTGAGGACGCAGCACCGGCTGCCCCCCACGAGGGAAGGGCCCCTGTGCCCAGCCTGGCTGGCGCCCCAAAGCACGCACCGACCGGGACGGGGCCAGCATCAGCACTCGGGGGTCGCAAATCCCTCCCAGGGTCCCAAAAAAACACACGCTGACGCCGAGCTGCCCCGAGCAGCATCTGGATCTGCTCAGCTCCGCCAAGGAGCAGGTCGTTGGCTGGAGCTCCGCACGCTCATCCAGCCAGAGCCCCGGCCTCCGCTCAGCACCAGCTCACTCATTTCTATGGAGTTCTTTTTTGGAAGGAGACATTTCTTTTTCTTGTGCAATGGAAAAAAAAAAAAAAAATTAAAAAAAAAAAAATCTATCTCTGCAAGGCCCCAGCTCCTCCAGAAGGAACTGGGCTTCGCAAGTTGTCTGGGCAATCAAGAACGCCGCTTCCACCAGACAATACCCAGCCCTGTTTCGCTCCGGGCCTCCGTGACTTGAACACAAGAGCGGGACACGGCAGCGAGCGCAGATCCCCAGACAGGCGGCCGCTTTGTCCCCAGGGTCACATACCCCCCCACCCCGGCCCCCGACCCCCCCCAGCCAACCCGGGGGCCGGGTTCAGAGGGTCCCGCCAGCGCCCGGGGCCGTGCCCACGCCAAGGGGACAGAGAGGGGCCAGTCTCGGATGCTGGTGCCTTCGTGGGAAGAGGCAAAGGGGTCAGAGCCCACAGCAGGGTAAGGACGGGGGGTCTGGAAGCCCCTCACCCCACAGGGATCCTTTGCTCCCCGGGAGCTGGGGGGAGAGGGGCTGCCCCCGGCGCAGGGACACGGCTCCATCAGCACCCGCAGGGAGGAAGATCGGGCAGGACCGAGAAACTTCCCGAGCCGGGGATTCACCCCGCGCAGGAGGGATTCCCACAGACAGGGTGTGTGCTGGGAGCCGTCGGGAGGCACAGAGGGGGATTTCCCCACCGGAGAGGGGTCACTTAGGGAGACAGCGGTGGTGGGAAGGAGGAGGAGGAGGAGGAAGGGGAAATTCCCTGTCTGCTTGGCCCAGCTCTCCCCAGGGGAAATTCCCTGGTGGGAGACAGACAGTTCCCGGTTTGCTCCCTGATTTCCATAGCTGGGGCCTGTCCCAGGGAAGGGGAGAGCAGCAGGCTGAGCCCCGGCAGCATCCCTGCGGAAAGCTGCAGGGTTGAGACCCTGGGACAGAGGGGCAGCCCCAGGGCTGCCGGAGCAAGCGGAAACCTCATTGCCCTCCGCTCCGGAGGGCTCCGGGACACGGCCGACCTGCTCAGAGTTGGGCCATCCCGTCTCCGCAAGGAGGGAGGCAGCGGGACCATCCACCCTGTGACCCCAGCCCGGCCCTCCCCCCTGCGCCATGTCCCCGGAGGGGGACGCCGTGTCCCCAGCAGCTGGAGCCAGGAATTTTGCCTCCCCTTCGGAGACCTGCTGCCGAGACCCCGGGGCCTGACCAGCACCTTCCCGCGGGGCTCGGCCGCCCCGGCTGCTGGCCCAGGGCTGGTGGCTGCAGCCACTTTATCCTGGAGTAACCTTTGCCGGCCCCATGAGCCCAGCTCGGCTCATCCGCCCTTTTCCAAGGCCTCTGGCGCGCTGGAGCCCGGTGGGGAGCAGCACCAGCTCCATCTGGATGGGACAGGCAGGGGCTTTCTGAAGGGTGGGGAGGTGTGGGGTACGTGCCGACCGGGCTCTCCGGCGCTTTTGATAAAGGTCCTGCTCCCAGATCCCGATGATCCCCAGGATCCGCAGCCCCCAGTGGGATCTGTGGCCGCTGGCAGCCCCCCATGCCTCCCAGCCTCCCCACAGAGGTGAGGGCAGACCCCTGGGACGAGGGCTGCCTGTCCCCATGGCGCTCGGACACGGGGAAGCCGCGCTCCCAGCCAGCCCCTGGAGAGGGTCCCGGTGCTGCCGGCACCCACCGAGCAGGACCATCCCAGGGGAGATGGGGCAGAAAGGCAGGGCCAGGATCCCACCCAGCCATGGCACAGGGTGCAACCCCGAGGGCCAAGGAGCAGCCAGTACGGCAGCACCAGGGAGCACAGAGAGGCTGGAAGAAGCGGTTTTAAGAATTTCTTTTTTTTTCTTCCCCCTTTAAGCAAATAACGACATGACCTTCCAAAGACCTGCTCCTGCCTACTGCGGTCAGCAGGTCCTCCAGCATGTTCTCACAGGGCCACGCAAGTGCGACTGGGGGATCCGCGCCTCCGGCGCACGCCAAAACATCTGGCGGGGCTGGAACTCACAGCTGGAGAGTTTCCACTTCTGGAACTGCCCGTTACATAAAGCCATTTCACACACACGCTGGGAGGAGGAAGGGGGAGCAGAGGGGAAGAAATAGATCTTTTTTTCCTTACCAAAAAAAAAAAAAAAAAGAAACCACACACCACCACACAAAAACCCAACTTCAGAAGTTTCCCTCTGAGCAGACCTGGCGAGGGCAGGGGCGGGAGGCCACAGCAGAGTTAACCGGGGAACTGGGAGCCCCAGCTCGGCTCCTCGCACTCGGGCTGCCCAGCCAAGACCCAGGTCACGCATCCCACTCCGCAGCCAAGCAACAAAAATAGACGCGAAACGAGAACTGCCAGGGGACGGAGGCTACCCCATGAGCCCCAGCCGCCCCCCATCCATCCCAGGGCTGCAGCAGCACGGGGTCTGTGGTCCCTGGGGTCCCTGTGCTGCCCCAGACACCCCAGGAGGCAGCCGGCGAGCCTGCCGTGGGGCAGCCCTGCCCCACCATCCGGAGCTGCGGGCTCCGAGCATCCCCCCCAAACCTCCGAGCATCCTCCCCGGGCAGAGCTCAGCCCCACAGCAGCGCTCACCTTTGCAGGGGTGGCAGGTCACCAGCCCCAGGAAGCCCAGCAGGCTGATCTTGTTGCCTGGGTAGGTGTAATTAGACCAAGCCACGTCCACGTTGCCGTTGGCACAGCATTCCTCCCACGTCACGCCCGTCTTCAGGATCATGGTGCACTTGGCCTCCTTCCCCTGCTGCAGCCAGCAGATCCCACCTGCGGAGAGGGCAGAGGGTGAGGGGCCACCGCGGGAAGGGCAGCGAGACCCCGGCCATGTCACCAGTGGGGCAGAGCCATGGGGACCACACCAGTCCCTGGGAAGGGCCGGTTGGGATGAAATTGGGAACCTGAAGAGGCTCCGTGCTGGTGCCCATCCCTTCTGCGGCACAAGGGCTGTCCCAGAGCAGGCATCCCTGTGGGAGCCCGGCACAGCGCGGCAGCTCCGTGCCCGCACTGCCGCCCCAGTGCCCTGGGCTGCTGGTAGCCCAGCTCCTCTGGCCAAGGAGGAGCCATTAGGCTCCAAACCCAGCACTGGCACCTCAGGGACACACCGGTTATGCCAGCACTCACAACCGACGCTCTGGGAGATGCCCAGCCAGGATCTGGGCTTGCAGCTTTCCCCCCCCGGCATCGCTGCCCAGTTCCCGAGGGACACCCGTGCTGCGAGGGCTGGATCCCTCGGCGTGGGCCAGCGGCCCCATGGAGGGACAGGGACCATCCCCACAGCGAGGGTGCCCGACACCCACAGCCTCAGCGAGGGGCATCTGAGGCACCGGCTGGAGAACAGGGCACTTGACACAGCCCTTGGGACGGGGCCAGCCCAGCGGCACCGGATCCCTCTGAGTCAAAAGCCTGTTTGTTCCTTAACCCCATGAGCGAATCAGTTATAATTTTTTTTCTTTTTGTGAGTGATTCCTTTGCAATTTCCGCCTCTGCAAACCAGCCTCTTCTGACGCGTATTTGGGTTTATGCTCTCATTAGCTGCGTTTGAGCTGGTTTGTTAAACGGCTGAAGATGGGAGGGAGGGATGGGGGAAGGGACAGATCCCGCTGGTGCCGGGATGGAGTCACTCCCCTCCAAAGCGGGGATTCACCCTGTCCTAAAACAGAGTCAGCACCCCCCCTGGACCCTGGGTGTCCCTCCAACTCCCTCCCATGCACCCGATTGTGGTTCGGCCAAAAGCAGGTGGGGCTCCAGCCTGGCTGCAGCCAGCGATTGCCCCACAAGGACGGAGCAAACCCTCGGGCTGCGGGAACCAGCAGCCTGGCCACCGCGGGAAGCATCAGCCAGGCCAACACACCTCTGCCTCGGGGGGGTTTTCCTCCGTGGATTTGTCTAATCGGTCTTTCGATCCCATTTCTCCTTTAAAACACCCAGTGGCCCTGATCCCTGATCCCCCCCCTCCTGGCTTTGGACCATGGTCACCCTGCAACTGCTGCCCGTGGGATCCCACCCGCCATGGGACGGACCCACGCGCCCCCTGATCACACGTCCAACCACAGGGGTGCAGCCCCAGCCAGCAGCAGCGGGGCACACGCCGCCTCCTGAGCCGCGCTGGGATGCCAAGGGACATGCCCCAGCCAGGGAGACAGAGCCCACCTGCCCCGTGAGTGGAGCAAGGTGACGCATGGGGGCCAGCGTGGGGCTCTTGGGGTGCCTCATCCTTGGGGGTTCCCCAGTGCCTCAGCCGCGAGGGTGCAGCGCTCCCGCACTCAGCGCGGCTGCGGCACCCGGGCTCTGCCAGGGGACACAGAGCACGTCCCTGCCCGGGGCCTTCCAGCGCCTGTACTCGACCCTGGGCAGCAGCGAGGGGCAATCCCGGGGCCTGGGGGCGATGCCAAACTCCATCCCAGGGGCTGCAGTGGCACCAGGGGCCTTGCGGGAGCCTCCCCCATCCTTCGGGGCATCCTGACCTGCCGCTCGTCAGGCAGCGGCACCGGCCCATGCTGCCGAGAGCGATAGAACGGGACCATGTGAGGGGGAAGATGGAAACCCCAGCGCCGCTGCGGGAGAGCCGAGGCCGGCAGCAGCGCTCACCGCTCCGCCGGGAAGGGCTGCTGGAGCCCCGCACCGGGATCCCAGCCAGCCTGAGTGCGGGATGGCTTCCCTGCGGGGAAACAGCTCCCCAAGAGCCCGGACACCTCCCGGGAGAGCTGCCAGCCCCGTCAGCCGAACCGGGAGGGGTTCAAGCTGCGAAATCCACACCCAGATCAGGAACCGGCTGCCATGCCCCGTTCTTCCCACCCAGCTCATATAGCTCCAGAGCGGGGCTCTCCAGCCCCCCAGCCTGGGGAGAGGGACCCCCCCCCCCCGCCCTAGGCAGCCATCCCGGGAGCAATGCAGGGGGGCTGGCGGGACCAGTCAGGCTGTCGGCCCGGTTGCCCCCACCCCGGGGCACACAGAGGTGCAGGATGGCGGGGCCGGGCACCAGCACCGCCACCATACGGGACGTGGCAGCAGGGCCATGCGGGACCCCCGGTACCCGCTCCCGCTGCGGCACCCCTGGGACCGAGCCCAACGGAGGCAGCTGCCTGCAGGGAGGGACAGCCAGGGGACAGGGGTCACCCGATGGCACTGCCAGCCCCGGGCACCTCTCCGCTACCGTCTGGCGCCCGAACCCCTCCCGGGGAAACGGGTTTCTGCCGCCCAGAGCCCGGCCCCGCAGCCCGCACCCACCCGGCCGGGGCGGCGGCTGCCGGGAGGGACCGGGGAGGGGGGCGGGGGGGAACGACGGGGACAGCAACGCCCGGGGCGGGGAGGGGGACAGCCCGGTAACGGCGCCGGGACCCCGGGCAGAGCCGCCCCAAGCACCTGCCGGCGGGGCCGAGCCGGGATCCCGGCGGCACCGACGGCCCGGGGCGGCCCCGGCGGGGAGCGGCGGCCCCGGTGCCGCCGTCCCCCCACCCCCTTCCCCCTCCGGCGGGACCCCCCCCCCCTCCCCACACACACACCCCGGCGGCACTTACCGTGCGCGGCGGCGGCGGGGCTGCAGAGGGCGAGCAGGCAGAGCGCCAGCCGCAGCGGCATGGCCGAGCCGGGGCGGCGGGACGGACCGGGACGGGGCCGGGACACTCCGGCGACCTGTTGCCTGTGCGGCGGCGGCGGGGCCGGCCGAGCTATAAAGCGGCGGGGCGGTGAATCACCGGGCGGGGCGGCGAGGGGTGGGTGGCTGGGGGGGGGCCACGGCCGGGGGCGGGGGCAGCGGGCGGGGGTGGGAGGTGGGGGGCGATGGGGGGGGGGGGCGCTGAGAGTTGGGGGGCGAGGGTGGAAATTGGGGTGCAAAAAGGAGGGGGGGTGTCGGGGGGGGCTGAGAGTTGGGGGGCGAGGGTGGAAATTGGGGTGCAAAAAGAGGGGGGGGTCGGTGGGAGCGCGGGGGGGGCGGATGTGGGGTGCAGCGAGGGGCTGCTCGTCACCGCCCGTGGGTGAGAGGGTGGGTGTCGGGGGGTGGGGGGGACGACGCGTCCGTGGGGCTGGCCCCCCGCAGCTGGACCGCACTGGGGTGGCCGAGGGGCTGGGGAAGGTTTGGGGGTGCCCCCGCGCTCGGGGTGCGGAGGAAGGGATGTGACCTTCGGAGCGGAGACGTGACCCAGGAGATCCCGAACGTGGGGGACTGCCGGGGCCTGGGTGCTGCCCAGAGCAGCCCCCCCCCCCGCCCCGTCCCTCCCCACGCCGCTCCTTCCCCACCCACCCATCCTCGAGTGAACCCTCTGTCTGCCTCCTCCCACCCTCCTCCTCCTCCTCCCCGCAAGCAGCCCCGTCTGGCAGCAGCCTTACGGTAAGGTCTGTGTCATGTGGCCCCTTTCATCTTTGCTCCCTAAACCCCGGCGTAGCTCCGCCGGCGGCCCGGCATCACCCACGCTGCGCCGGCTGGGAAACTGAGGCAACGCTGAGTCCCGCTGCCTCCAGCTGCTTGAGCCTTGGTCCGGGTGAGGTGAGGAGGAGAAGGAGAAGAGCTGGGGAGGAGGGGGGAACGCACCCCCCCATGGCACACACTGGCACTGTCCTCCCCACATGTCCCCATCGCTGCTAGGGCCTCTCCATCCCAGCTCCCGAATGTGTGCCGCACCCTGCACGGCCCGTCCTGGGCTGGGGAACCGTGGCTGTGCCAGCGCTGCCAGGCTTCGGGGGGACGGTTCTGGCAGGATGGGGGTGGGCAGGGGGGGCTGCAGGGAGCCCAGGACAAGGTGAGTCTGGGTCCCCAACGTCACCTATAGCCTTGCTCCCTGCTTGGTGCCACCATATGGAGATCGCCCACCCATCTGCAAGGGGCACAGCCAAGGGCCCCCCCATGCGTCACCCCGCTCCCCGGGCAGAGCACTGGGGACGCAGGGCTCGCTCTGCCTGTCCCTGCTCCGCCTGCTGCAGCCCGGGGACCTCCTCCAGCCCCGTGAACTTCTGTGTCCGTCCCCGGCCGCGCAGCTGAGGAACGTTTTACCCTTTGCACTGGCCTCAGCTGAGGTCATGTTTTCGGCAGAGCTGAGCCGGGCTCTTTCAGGAGTGGGGCCCCGGCCGGAGGGCCCGGGGGACCTTGCACCACCCCTCCAGCCTGCGGCAGCCTCCTCGCTCCGAGCCGGTGCCAGCACAGCGTGAGCCGCTCGGTTTGGCGTGGGATGGGGCTGGATGCAGCTTTGGGACAGCGAGACACGGAGCAGCCCGGGGTCCCTCGGCTTGGGGAGGCGGGGAGCGGGATGGGATGCCAGCAGCCAGCACAGGCAGAGGCGTTGTGTCTGCTGGCACCACCGTGTCCCCATCCCTCCCTCCATCCTAAGGATGAGTCCCAGGGAAGGGCAGCGGGCTGGCCCTCCACCAGGGTGGATTTTACCCCCATTCTTCACATACAGTTCCTCGCACCCCCAGGGAGGGGACAGGAAAGGGGAAGGCTGGGGTTTTACCCCAGGTGGCGTTTGGTGGAGGGGCCCTCGGGTGGGACAGCATGCGTGCGGGGCTGGGAGCCCCGTGGCGATGGCCAGTGAAGGCTCTGCTGCCCCGGGAGGAAGGGCAGAGCCGGCGGCCCTGGCTGCGCAGGCTCCTGGCATGCTGCTGGCCCCGGGCTGGGCAGCGCTGCTCCCGTCCCCGTCCCTGTTCCCGGCCGGCGTGACCCCTGGCTCGCTCTGCCGGCCTCGGAGCCATTGCCCATGTAAGGGCAGAAGAGCCAAATCCCTGAGCTGGGTTTCGATGAGCGAGCGGGTGGTGATGCACTCGCTCACATGCTCCAAGGATGCAAGAGGAGGCCAGGGAGGGATTTTCCCTGGCTGCGAGTGGCGTTGCACAACGGTCGGCTTTGGCAGGGAAGGGGTCGGACCTCGCTCCGCAGCAGCCGGCGCTGCCGCATCTGGAAGGGAGCAGCCGGGCTCCCGCTCCGCCTGACGTGGGGCAGGAGGAGCCTGGGGGCCGGAGGGGAGCGGCTCGGGCTCCTTCCCCAAAGCTGGCGTATCTCACTGCCTCGAGAAGGCCCGTGGGTGCCCAGGGGCTCGGAGCCCCACCGAGGCCACCCTGATCCCAGCAAAGCCGTGCTGGGGGCTCCACTCGCCCCCTGCCCCGGCTCCGGCAGCCCTGGGAAGCGCCGTCCTGCCGTGGGCAGGGAAACAACTTGCCCACGGTCTCGCCTCAGGCGGGGGCCAAGGTTGGTTCTCAAGCAAAGCTGGGAGCGAAACTCCACCAACCAGCCTGGGGCAACGCTGCCACCCCCCTGCCCTCCGCTCCCGCCCGACAGCAGCCGAGCCCCGGCAGCACCCACGGAGCCGGGCTGGGACCATGGAGAAACCAGCCCTGCTCCGGCACCCGGGAGAAGCAAAGGAGCCCGCGGGCCGGGCAGGGGGCTGGGGGCGGCGGGAGGAGCTGGAGAGGGGACAAAGGAGCCCTTTGGAGCCGCAGTGAATGGCAGCCTCACATCTGACCTTTCCGTCTGGGTGCTGGCATCGTGCTGGGCCGGCGGCAGGATTTCGGGCTGAGGC
Organism: Rissa tridactyla; assembly: GCF_028500815.1. Taxonomy (NCBI): domain Eukaryota; kingdom Metazoa; phylum Chordata; class Aves; order Charadriiformes; family Laridae; genus Rissa; species Rissa tridactyla. The sequence continues at coordinate 3,109,061 of NC_071487.1, forward strand.
TCAAGGGCCAACTGTCCTCCCTCCCAAACCCGAGCTGCTTCGTTCCCCTGAACGGCTGGGCTCCTTTAAGGAGGGAATCTCGCCTCTCGCATCAGTTCAGGCTAATTAAACTCTGCTAAACCAATTAGAGCTGCAATTTGCAACAAGACATTCAATTGAGAAGTGTTTCTCACAGAGCCCAGGGTCAGGGCACAGGCAAAAGAGCAGAGGTTTCATGTTGGCGGCGTGGGTTTGCGGGCAGGCGTCGGGCCGGTCCCTGGCTGCCTTTTGGTCGCCGTTTTCCCCTCGGAGCGAAGCCGATCCCGGCCCCGTTACGCTCCCGTCGCAGCGGGACTCCCACGTTTCTGCAGTGCAAATGGAGATGCTGCCCGAGTCCCAGCAATGTCCCCGAGGGGCTGGGGGTCCCCGCACCCGAGGCGCTGCCCGAGCTCAGCCGTAGCTGTGGGGCCACAGGAACCCCCCAGGGACGGGACCCGTGCTCGAGGTCTGCCGAGGGTCCGCACAAGAGCGGATCGTGTACCCAGTATGCGGGAACTTGACGCGAGCCGCGGTTTCCCTCCCCATGAGCATCCCTCGGAGCACGTGGCGAGTTGCCGGTGCGCAGGCACGGCCGCGGCGCTGCGGGCGGCATCGTCACCGTCCCCGCGGCACGTGTCCCCGCAGCCCCCGTCGGGAGCTGCCCCTCGAGGTGCGGAGCTGCTGCCGGCGGCTCTGACCCCGGGGCTGGATTTTCTCCGCCGTGTCCACACGACTCCAGCCGGGTCGGTCGGGGAGATGCTCATGGCTCACGGCTGCATCACCGGCGTTGGGGAGAGAGTGGTGGAGCGGCCTGATCCGCACCTCGATGGGCCCCCCCACACACACTCCACCCCCAGCGCTGACACGCAGCTTCGCCCCGCGCCCCGGGGCAGCAGCGTCACCGCTCCGTGCCTCAGTTTCCCCATCTGCTGCGGCGAGATAATGCTCCTCCGCTTGATCCTGCACTATCTCACAGGAAGGTTGCAGGGATTAGTTAGCTAATGTTTGCGAGGAGCTTTGAAGATGAAAAGCCGTGAACAAATGCCAAGAAGTGCTGAGCTGGATTCTCCTCGCCGAGTAATCGTTTCATGTTCCTGGGATATTTCCACTTGTGCAGATGAAGGCGGGCAGGGCGGGAGAGCTGGCGTGCGGGGCGGGCTTGCAGATCTTCCCAAGACCTGCCCCTCCAAATCTGATCACCCGGCCTGTTTGACTCCTGATCGGCCTCCCATCCCTCCCGCTTAACGCCTTTTCTGCCACCCCGGCTGCGCCCTGCGAACACCCGGACGCGCGAGGTGGCTTCTTCCCCCTCCCCGCGGGGCTGGCGGCGCTGATTCCTAACGCGGCATCAACCGGGCAGTTAATTAACGCGCCCTTCACCTCGGCGTCCGGGCTGCCGGCAGGAAAGAGGTGACATGACGCAGCACCCGCCGCCCCCCCAGCCTCACCCCCCCACCACCCCCCGCCGTTTGCTGGTGATCTCCGTGCCAGTTTTCAGTGTATTGTAAAAGTGCCCATATCTCAGGCAACTGGATTTCATCATTCGGGTAAGATTTCACCAGGCGCTGTGTCCAAGGCTTACTTAAAGCCCAGATTTGTTCTCCTGCTGCCACTGCCCGGGGCCCTCTCCCCCTCTGCACCCCTCCTGTGGGGTGGTGGGTCCTGGATGGGCCTCGGGGGGTGCCTGGGGGGGTGCCCCAGGGCCCCTTCCTGCTGCTGGCACCCGGCATGGCCCCGTGCGCTGCGGGAAGCATCATCCCAGGGGGGGGTTGCTCCCTCTCCCCTCCCCAGCGCCGTCCTCCAGGGCTCTGGCTGCCCCCAGCGAGAGCTGCGCCCGCCCAGCGCCTCTCCTCTTCCAGGCATCGTCGGTGCTGGTGTCCCCAGCTGGTGTCCCCAGCTTCCCCAGCCCCCTGGGAAATGCCGGTTCGTGGAGCCAGGAGGTGCAAGCAGCGTGGAGCAGAGACCGGGAAGGCTGGGATGTGGGAAAGCAGTGAGCAGAGCTGGGAGGCAGCAGGGACATCCCATGCCATCCCACCCCATCCCACCCCATCCCATCCCACCTTATCCCATCCCATCCTACCCCGTCCCGCCCCATCCCATCCCACCTCATCCCATCCCATCCCATCCCGTGCCATCCCACCCCATCCTGTCCCATCCCACCCCATCCCATCTCACCTCACCCCATCCCATCTCACCTCACCCCATCCTGTCCCATCCCATCCCTTCCCATCCCATCTCACCTTATCCCATCCCACCTTATCCCATCCCATCCTATCCCGTCCCGCCCCATCCCATCCCACCTCATCCCATCCCATCCCATCCCGTGCCATCCCACCCCATCCCATCTCACCTCACCCCATCCCATCCTGTCCCATCCCATCCCTTCCCATCCCATCTCACCTCACCCCATCCCATCCTGTCCCATCCCATCCCATCCCTTCCCATCCCATCCCATCCCACCTCATCCCATCCCATCCCATCCTATCCCATCCCTTCCCATCTGTGCATCCCGGCCCAGGGTTAGGAGCTGGATCTGCCGACGCGCGTTTCTCCTCTCAGTGAAAGAACAGATGTCTCTTGTCCCCGGCCCGCGGTTGGCTCTGGTTTCCATCTCTCCTCTCTGCACACACGGATTTATAGCTGCCTTAATGAGTTCCTCACAAAACGATCTTGTTGCCCACACGGCTGGCTGAGCCTCGTGGGGGGCGGCTGCGGGGGAGCCGGGCCGAGGGGTCGGGAGGGCTCCGCTGCGGCCGGCCAGGCTCGTGTTGGCAACCCCGAGCGCTTGCACGAGCCACCGGTCACCTGCCGGGCCCAGCCCGAGCCGGGAGCACCGTAAGCCGGGTGGGAAGGCACCGGTTGCTCCCAGGACACGGCACTGGCTGGGGAGGGAGAAGAGGGGGCTCCCCGCTGCCGCCCAGCCCCGCGCTGCTGCCAGGGTCGCTCCCCACCGCACCGAGTGCTTCCGCCTCGGCTCCAAGCAGGAGATGCCTTCGCGAGGAAGATGATGCAGGAAAACCGCCCCCGTATCCACACGCAGAGGGAAGAGCGGCCACGGCACCTCCATCCCGCAGGAAGCCACCCACAGCAGCCGCAGGGACAAAGCCACGAGCGAATCGGGTCCTTCATCCCATGGGGCAGAGGAGGAGGATGCTCCGAGCATCCCTGGGGATGCTGCAGCAGGAATCACCTCTGTGCCCGGCACCTCCTTGGCAGCACCCGGCCGTCCCCGCTCCGCCGCGCTTTCCGTAACCGTTCCCACAGGAGCTGCGGCGGCTGCCGGGTGTCGGGGCTCGCGTGGCCGGGCTCCCCCACGTGTGACACGCTTCTCTGAGTAACTTTCACGGGCACGGCGTGTAAACAAGCCGTGAGTCAGCGGCCGGGCCGGCCGTGCGGTTTCCCCAGCCTAAACGCTTCCTCTGCCGCGGTGGAAGGAAGGACCAAACCGAGCCTCCAGGGAAGAGCTGGCAGCGCCGTAAAACATAATGAAATCGCGTGGGGCTGAACTGGGTCCAGAGGAGCTGGGAGTGGGTAAAACCTCCCGGGTCATTAAAGCCTCTCTGGCTCCTCGGAGAGGCTGCGGGGAGGTGCTGCGGGAGGAGGCAGAGCAGCACCGGGAAGGGCAGCGTCTGCTCCGCTCATATTCGGTCCGGGAGCAACGTGCCAGTTATGCCGACGGGACAGCCGGGCTGCTGGTCACCCGCTTGCCATAGCGGCCAGACGGAGGGTGCGAACTCAGCCGGCGCCTGAGCACGTTTCTCCCACCTTCAGCCCCAGGGGGTCTTCTCCAGAGCACTCCTGGGGTCCCACGCCAGCATAACCCGGCGCTCATCATGGACAGGGCTTGCTCGGGAAGGGGTGGGAGACGCCAGCCGTTGACCCCATCTCCAACACATCCCCTGCAGCCACATCCCGCTGCCGGTCGGGCGGACGAGGGCACGGGGGCTGGCAGGCTCAGGGCCAGGCAGCATATCTGGGCAAGCAAAGGCAAGTGGCCACCCCGCACAGCGGGGCACAGGCCGTGTGGCGAGCGAGGGCTGACCATCACCCTCCTCAGAACCGGGGGAAAGAATCCAACGGAGCCACTGGATCCTGCGCAGGTCCATGGATGCCGGCGGGCCAGTGCCCCTCCTGCAGCCGGACCTCACCGGGGGAAGGCGGTTTGTGCTACGAGCTGCAGTGACAATGGCCGCTGTGGCCGAGGACGAGCCGAGCCGGGCTGTGACATCCCGGCCGCGCCAGCCTGGAGCATCCCAGCCCCGGCAGCCCCACAGGACCCCCGGCCCCGGCTCTCAGCAGCCGAGGTTTGGCCAGCGAAGGGCAGAGCTGCCGCAGGGCACGTCTCCCTACGGAGCCCCCGTCCGCCCCCCAGCCCTCGTCAGGGGAGAAGCCGGATTGCTTACATAGCCCAGGCTTGCCGTTTAGTAGAAAAACAAAACATGTTTTTCACATTAAAATTTCCCTTGAAAAAACAATGGTTTAAACCAAGCGTAAGAAAAGCAAAGACTCCAAAAAGAAAAAGAAAAGGGAAATTTTTGGTGGAGCCCGAAAGCAGTCCCTTGAGACTCGGAACTTCCCCCGAGCCGCTGCCGTCGCCGCTCCGGAGGCAGGTGGGATCCCGCCGGGATGGCGCAGCGGGACAGCGCGGGATACGGGCACCACGCCGATGTGCCGCTGCCCGGCCTTGGTGGCTGCCAGCCCCTGCCTGCCAGTGAAATCCCACATCCAGGAGATGGGAGCCGGCCGGGGGCCGCACGCTGGCAGCATCCCTCGGAGCTGAGAGCCGGCCGGCACGGCGGCGGCGAGGACGGGGCTTAGCCCGTACCCGCTGCTCGGGGGTTATCGGAGCTGCCGGGACGGGATCCCAAGCTGCAGCCCCCGAGGTGCAAAGCTCGGGGAGACGAGGTGGGGGATGTAAATCTCCTCATCTGTCTGTGAGGGAATTCAAAGGGAGACCGATTCAAATCCGCCGTGACATGACTGGCTCGGGGCTGGCAGACAATCCCCGCAGTGTTTGTAACAAATCTTGCCGCTTTCCTTTGAGTGGCCTCCAATTTATTAATTAAAATAGGCAATTATATATAATGTGGGGTGGAGGGGAGCGGGGAGACCAGCTGCACCAGTTATTCTCCCTTGGCAGGAACCCTGCTGGAAAAGCTGCTCCGGCTCCGGGAGGTGCTTGTGCTTTCAAGGGCTGGAGGCAGAGCCTGGGATGGAGCCCGTGCTCGAAGCCGCCCCCGGGTCCCCCCCGCGCCATGGCCAGGCGCTGAGGGGGCTTCAGCTACAGCCACCGCGTCATTTAAGAGCGCAGGGCCCAGAGACCAAGACCTTTTAGAGAATGACTTGCCCGAGGCAGCAGGGAGTTGGCGGTGGAGCTGGAAACGGCACCCAAAGCCGCCGGGATCTGCCGAAAGCACTGGCTGCTCCCAGCCCCACAGGGCAGGAACGTGTGGGGCTGGGGCTGGGGGGTGAGCCAGGCCCGTTTCTGACTGCTGCCGTCCATCCCTCCACACTCGGCCATAGGAAAGACGAGGAGCCAGAGACCCCAGGCTTCACCATCGGCAACGTGCCCATGCGATGCCACGGCTGCGCGTCCGGGTTTCTCTGCACGCTGCAGATCCCGCGGCACCAAACCCTTCGGATTCACCCGGCGCCCTCGGGGCTCTCCGCGGGACCAGGGGGGTGCGAGGGGAAGCGGACCCTGCACCCGTGCCGCTGGCTGGTGCCACGGGGGCGTCTGGCCGCACGGCGCGGCGGCTGCCGCTGAGAACGCGCACACGCCGCAGCCCGCCGGCGGCTGCACCGCCACGGCCCGCGGCCGTTCCCCGCCAGCACCTGGCACGGTGGCACTGTCTGAATTAAGTAACGTCTCGGGACGTGAGCTCATCGCCAACACCCGGGGCGGCTCCCACGTGGCACCCGCCGCTCTCCTCCTCCCCCTCCTCCTGACACCTGCATGGTCCGCAGCAGCTCCGGGGTTTCACCTTTCCTGCAAAGCCCCGGCTGGCATCGGGGACCACCAGCCCCACACCACCTCTGCTCCCAAACACCCGCAGACTGTGTGCCCGAACCTGGTGAACCCATGGGTCCCGTGAGCCCTGGTCCGGGATCACAGAGGGGCTTGTGTCCCCCTCCACAACGTAGCCAAAGTGGAATCCCAGAGGGGCTTGTGTCCCCCTCCATGGCATAGCCAAAGTGGGATCGCAGAGGGACTTGTGGCCGCCTCCAAGGCATAGCCCAGGTGCGATCCTGACTCCGAGCTGCCGGCGGAGCCTCCCAGCCCATCCCATCCTCTCAGACAACACCAGGCCCAGGATATTTTCCGCTGCCCTTGGCCAAAACCCGCCCTTTTCCCGCTCCACTCTCCCGGAGCGGCGACGGCCGCTTTGCCCGCCCGGCTGCTTTGGGGAGCGGGCTCTGTCTAACGATGAATCGCCACCTAATTCGGGAGGTGTCACCTCTTCGTCAGTCCTCTCACAAAAGGGTGCAGTTTGCTTCTTTCTGCAGCACCGTGGGAAAATCCTCCGGGCCGCTGCTCCCTGGGGTGACTCAAAGGTACTCCCGACCGGACCCAGCTCCCTTGGAGGGCTGGCAGGGGACAGCCAAGCCCAGAACCCCAATTCCCGGGCTGCCGGAGCGGCGGCAGGGACGGGGTGCGTCTGCCCAGGCCCCTCCGTGTCCCCTGCGGGAAGGGACAGCAGGGCACGGGGCTGCCTGGGGGAACCGCAAGCCTCGAAGAAAGGTGCTGGCGTGGGGTCCCCTCCCCACGTTCAGCATCGGGGGGATGCGGAGGGTCGAGGGCTGGGAAGGGGACGCCGTGCGAGCCCCGAGGCTGCAGGTTGGGGGGCTCGGGGCGAGCGCTGGAGGAGCCGCAGCTCTAAGAAGGAGCTTTCTGCCCTACCAGGGTCCCCGAGCACAGGGACGAAGTGGTCCTACGATGGAGGGTCCCCAGGGGCTCAGGGCCAGGGGGGCTCTTCTCGACGGCTGCGTGCTGAGGTGTTGGGGCGACCGCTCCGCCCGCCCTTATCTCCACCTGCATTAATATCCGTTGCCATTTGCATCCCGCCGAGCGTTGCCAACGTTTCAGCTTCCGCAGCTCCTGCGTCAGGGAATTCCAGAGGGACAAAGTCAGGGGAGCCGGATCCTTCCCTCCCCATCCCACAGGCACCCCGGCACCCATTTGATCAAGTGGCAACTTGTCCTCCCACCGTGAAACGGGGCAAGGAGAAACGCGTCCGCGGCCTCAGCCTGGAAGGGAACTTGCCTCCCGGGGGTGAAATGCCCGGTCGGGGCCGCGGGCTCTGCTCTGCGGGCGGCCGGGCTCCGTCTGGCTCCAGGCTGGGCCACGCCATGCTGTCTAGACCCACCTCCCCAGTTTAAAGGCGTTGCAGGACTCGCTGGCAGTTTCCTCATGGCTTGTAAATAATTGCTAACATGCCTTATCAACAGCTGGGATCATCAATCAGCGACTAAACGACTGCAAATTTGTCCCACGGTTGCAATTTCCACACAATTGGACAAACCCTTCCAGAAGTCGCCGACCGGTTCCCCAGAGCCGTTACGCGGCCGTTTCCCACCAGCGCCCAGGTCACAGCGTTGCATCCCTGTCCCCCCCCATCCACCGCCATGGGGAGGGGAGACCTTCTTGGGGAGCTTTTCCCAGGGCTCCGGAGCTGCTCCACAAATCCTCTCCGGCTGCTCCATCACCCGAAAAACACCGGAGCAGCAAAACCTGGGTGGAAGATGCCACCTGCTGGAAGCGGGGCTGGTGCCATGGGCTGGGGGGCACCTCACAGCCCCACCACCTTCGAACCCCAAAACCCCACAGCCCCGAACCCCCACCACCCCGAAACCTCACAGCCCCACCATACAGAAACCCCAAGACCCCACAGCCCCGAACCCCCACCACCCCAAAACCCTGAAACCCCACAACTTCACCGTGCAGGAATGCCCAAAACCCTGCAGCCCCACAACCCTCCAACCCCAAAACCCCACAGCCCCACCACAAACCCCACTGCCCAGCCTGGCAGTGCCGCAGTGCTGGCCCCGCAGTGTCAGGGACCACCAGTGTCACCACCAGAAACCCCAAAACCCCACAACCCCAAAACCCCACCACCCCAAAACCCCAAAACCTCACAGCCCCACCATACAGAAACCCCAAAACCCTGCAACCCCACAACCCTCAACCCCCAAAACCCCACAGCCCTGAATGCCCACCACCCCAGCACCCTACAACCTCACAGCCCCAACCATTCAGAAACCCCAAAACTCCACAGTCTGAATCTCCACCATACAGAAACCCCAAAAACCCCACAGTCCCACCACCCTTGTACCCCAAAACCCTGCAGCCCTGCCACCCTCCAGCCCCCAAACCCCACCATCCCGCAGCCTCCCCACCACGCAGAACCTCCAAAACCCCACAACTTCACCATGCCCCACAAAACCCCACAGCCCCACAACCGTCAAACCGTAAAACCCCACAGCCCTGAACCCCCACCACCCCAAGACCCCAAAACCTCACAGCCCCAACCATACAGAAAGCCCAAAACCCCACAGTCTGAACCCCCACCACCCCAAAACCCCACAGCCCCACCACCCTCGAAACCCAAAACCCTGCAGTCCTGAAACCCCACCACCCAGCACCCCCCACACCCTGCAGCCCCACCACGCAGAAATCCCCAAACCCCACAGCTCTGCCGCCCTCCAGCCCCCAAACCCCACAGCCCCACCACACAGAAACCCCAAAACCCTGCGGCCCCACCACCCTCGAACCCCAAAACCCTGCAGCCCTGCCACCCTCAAGCCCCCAAACCCCATCCCGCAGCCTCCCCGCCACCCAGAAACCCCAAAACTTCACCATGCAGAACCCCCGAAACCCCACAGCCCTGCAACCCTCCAACGCCACCGCAAACCCCACTGCCCAACCTGGTGGTGCCGCAGCGCTGGCCCCCCAGGGTCAGGGACCACCGGTGTCACCACCCAGAAACCCTCAAACCCCACAGCCCCGAACCCCCACCACCCTGAAACCCCAAAACCCCACAGCCCCGAACTCCCACCACCCTGAAACCCCAAAAACTCACAGCCCCGCCATACAGAAATCCCCAAAACCCCACAGCCCCGAACTCCTACCACCCCAAGACCCTGAAACACCACAACTTCACCGTGCAGAAACCCCTAAAACCCCACAGCCCCAAAACCCTCAAACCCCACAACCCCACTGCCCAGCCTGACGGTGCCGCAGCGCTGGCCCCCCAGTGCCAGGGACTTTGGTGAGGACCACGCGGATCCCGTGTACCCCCAAAAGCCGCACCATCAGGAACGGGCCGGGCTTGAACCAAGCCCTCCGTGGGATTTCCAGCACACCCCAGGCAGGCGGCGCCATGGCCGTACCCCCAGCCCATTTCTGAGTCACCCCAAGGAGCTCAACCGGGGAAGGAACCCAAAAAAATAGAAAGATTTCATCTCCCACCCCTCCCAAAACCGACATCCACGGGGAGATCTGAAGGGAAAACACCCCGCTTGGGAAGCTTTTGGTGAAATTTAACGCCCCTGCTCCTTCACGGCTATTGCAACTTTAAGCCAATATTAGGATTTTCACAGGAAAAGCCACTTTTCCTTCATTTGGGGGGGGGGGGGGGAAGGGAATCTCTACCCATCTCCTTTTTCCTCTCTTTTAAAAAATAAAATAAAATTCAATTTTTGAGCTGAAATTTTAAAGCCGGGGTACAGTGGGCCTACGGGTAATGAACACAGCACCAAACCCCGCTTCCCGGCAATACAGTAATGGCCGCCGCGCCCCAAGCCCGCCCCCTTATATACCCTGAGCTCCGCCCCCTCCCCAAGCACCGCCCAATCAACACCTCCCCCGTGGCGTTTCGCCCCGCCCCTTTCCGCGTTTCGGCCGCCCCTTGTCCCCGCTCGGCCGCCGTCGTCCCTGCGCCGCGCGTCGCTGGGCGGGGCGGGGTGAGGCGGTGGCGGGGAAGGGGGGGGGGGGGGGGTTTAAGATGGCGGAGGCTTCACCGCAGCCGGGACGGTTCTTCTGCCACTGTTGCTCCGCCGAAATCGCCCCGCGCCTGCCCGTGAGAGGGGGTGGGGGCCTGGCCGCGGTCCGGGGCGGCGTGAGGGGGGGGGGACTGGGGCGCGGGTGGGGGGCCCTGGCTGTCCGGGCACGTGGGGTGAGGCCTGGGGGGGCCGGGCTGGGCCCTCCGGGCGGGTGGGGACGACCGGGGGGCCTGGGGTGTGGGGGGGGGGGCCTTAGGAGAGGCGGGGGTGAGGGCTCCGGGGGGGGGGCGTGTGGCGGTTGGGGTTCGCGGGGGACGTTAGGAGGGGCTGGGGGGGGACGGAGCGGGGAAATGGCGGCGCTGGGGGCGACGGGGGGCCGTCAGCTGAGGGGAAGCGGCCGGTGGGGCCAGAGCCCAGTGGGGAGGGGGTCCCCTGCCCCTCTCGGCCCGGTGCGGGGGGGACCCCCTGAGCAGCCGTGCCCCGGGGCGGGTGGGGGGTGGCGGGCCCGGGCCGCCTCCGGCCCTGCCGGTGTGGGGGTGCGTGTGACACCCCCGGGCTCGGGTACCCGCACCCCCGTTCCCTGTTCGGGGCGAACCCCGCGGGGTGGCGGGGGCGGGAAGGTCGCTTGTGTCTCTCTGTGGGATGTGAAGGAGCGTGAGGGACGCATCGCAGGTGATCGTACCGTAGGCCAGGGCAGAAACGACCGTACCCGCCCCCCCCCCCCCGCCCTGTTCCACCTCCAGCGCTCGGGCAGCGGGGCTTTGATCGCAGGGGAAACCCCCACTTGTTCGGGGTCCTGTTTTCCCGGTAGAAACGGAGCATTGGAAAGGCACTGGCTGGAGCATCGTGGTGGGCTACGGCGAGGTCTTCTGCCGGTCTCCTGCTAAATGTTGTGGGGTGTTAAATTCAATTTGGCGGATCCTGCCAGTCTCTTATTTGTCCCGGAACTTTTCACAACGTCTTGTCAGAATAAGGCATTGCTTTTTGTTAACGTTTATTGAATTTTAAAAGCCACACACTTGTGAGCATAGGTGTCTCTCTGCCGTGGTTGATTAGACTTGGCCGTCGGTTTGGTTTGGTGACGTGCTGTTTGTCCTTTCGCCCTCTCGGTTGGTCTTACTGGTTGGGCGAGGGCAGGCCTTGCTGGTAAATCTCATAGCTTGTGTTGGAGTGTGAGGACAAAACTCTTGATAATGCTCCTGCTGAATACGTAGACGGGCCGGGGAAAGCGTCTTGGGAGCTGAAGGCTGTAACTTAGAAATATCGGTCGTTTATTTCTGTTTAAACACCCAGTGTTGGGCTCGTGGCAGCAGAGAACATCTGGTAGCGAATGCACGGAACGGTGGTAAGGGAGCGGACAACTGCTTTTGTTGATTCAGGTCTAGTTAATTGCTAGTTAATGAACTTGTTTTGGGGGTCCAAGTTCACTTGGTTTCACTTACTGTTTGCGGACCGAGCTACTGGAGATACCGCAGCGTGTGCTGCAAAAGGAGTGGCTCAAACAGCCTGAGAAACAGCAAACTTTGACATTTGTGCGGTTCCAGCTGCAGAGGAATTTGCTGATCCCTGTGTTCAGAGTGGTCTGTAAGCACAAGCACACAAAAAAGCTTCCCTTAAATAGGAGAGTTGAGAGGAGTAAGTTGCTCACCGCTCGAGGGTGGCTACCGTCATAATTTACCCCAGTGGCAAACTGGTGGAAAGTAAACCAGCAAGGGGGTGTTTCAAAGGCAGAGGCAATTGGTCTGACTGTCTGTGCCTGACACAGGAGTTCCCGTGTGCCGGTAACCAACTCTGAGAAGAATTTGGATGGTGTAGAAACGTTCTTGACATCAAACATTGTGTAAATTGCGTAGACCCAGTTATTTCACAATCGCCGATCTAAAGAGCCCCGCGCGGAAGAGGGAGCAGCAGCGTCTCCGAGTCTGTTTTCTGGGTCCTGGTGTTTGGAGCTTCCTTATCTCGCTGGGCAGGGGCAGCGCGTGAGTGGCTCCGCTGGCGTTGACGCCTTGTGCTGGGGCCTTATCGGGCGTTTGTTTCTGCGGTGGCTGGAGGAGCGATCCCAGATGTCTTATCGGCGCAACCCCATGCGGCTGGCATCCCCTCCTCTTTGGGGGAATCCACTGACTTTGTGTAAGGGCCTGTGCCAATTCAAATGGAGCAGTAGTAAAGGGAAGTAGCATTATTTTTAGAAGCTCTTCAATTTCTTCCACGCTGAGCCCAGCACAGGGTTTTGGGTGGTTGTGTTTGCCCACCGTGGCTGTTCCGCTGCGGCTGGGGTTAGGTACGGGGTCTGGCGCTTCCTCTTCTGACTCGGCGGTGCTGCGTGATGCTGCTTCTTCTTGAGGTCTGAAAAGTGAAGCAATTTCCTCTCAGGATCTTAAGCGTTCTGGGCTGCTGCTTGCTACGACAGTGTGGTTGTGGAGTAGAAATTATTCGCTAGCCCCAGAATTGTGAGGAAAAGGGACTGTCACAAACTCCCGAGGAATCCTGCTTCTGCACACAGGGGCTGTTTATTCCCAGATATTCACTCTCCGGTGTTAAAGGCCACAAGGGTGGCAGTAGCTTTCTGTAATGAGCGTTGAGCGTGGGAGTGTAAAATTCTGGTATTGTGCGTTGCAGAATGACCCTCTTGTGTTTCCGTGACCTCTGTGTGTTGTGAACCCGAGGCTGAGTTAGGAACAGCTTTCCATTCAGCCCTTCCCAAGCGCCAGTGACGCTGTGATTAGCCTGTGCTGCAATTCCCTCCTTGGTTCTTTCATTAGGACGGTTTGGCCCCTTGAGGGGGGGGAAAGGCCCCCAGAACACACAGCTATTTCAAAACTGGTGTCGTGAGTGCTGCTCTTCTGGGAAGGCTGGTGGTTTTGCTTTCACTTCACCCAGAACTGCATCAGATGTTATCTAATGCTTTGTCGCTACTGGGGATTAACTAGTGTTATCCAAAGCTTTTCTAAGGCCAAGTTCCAAACAGGCTCAAGCCTAACAATTTGCCTCACCAGGCTAGTGAAGGCAAATATCAGTGGTTTGGGCTCTTTCTGGCTCTGTAATCGTGGCATGCGTTTGGGACGACGGGCTGCTGGATTCTTCCACCCCATCACGCTGAAGGCACTCTTTGCAGCTTTTACTTACCACTTTCTCTTCTCATTCAGTATTTCTTCTCCCGCAGGACTATATTTGCCCACGGTGTGAATCTGGTTTTATCGAAGAACTTCCCGAAGAGCCGAGGTAATGTGCTGCCCCAAAGGCTATTGCTGGAATAAACTCAGTCTTTTCCTTTTTCTGGGTAAAGGGCAACATTAGATACTGAATACACCATTTTTTTTTTACTTCTGCCCAATATTTGGCTCGTCTTTCTTCACTATGGGTATATAGAGCTTAATTTGCATAGTTTGCATCAACAGGTAAATCGGCCACGGGAATGCTGAGTGTCATTCGTTGCATGTAAAGGGTGGGGGAGGAGTGGGTTGATTTAAAACAAACAAAAAAAAGCGCTGGAGAGGCTTTCCCCGTGGCATGTGGTAGCTCTGGACTGGTTTGAGTCATCAGGGTAGAGATAACCCTCTGAGAGAGGAATCTGCGGAATGGCGAGTGTACGTATGCTTCAGTGTATAATTTAATAACTTAGTTTAGATTACAAACGGCGGAACATTTTGACTGAGACTTTGGACTCCGCGCTGGAGCGGAGATCTGCGTTCACGTGCTTTACTGCTGACTCAGCTGTGGGACTGCTCTCTGGCGGTGTCAGAACGGGCAGGAGTACAAGAAATGTCTTCAAATGTTTGGGACGCATTTGCCGGACCTTGGCTGTGACTGGCTTTGGGACAGGCAGCGCGCAGGCGGATGTTGAGTGCCGGGGCAGACTGAGCTGCCGAAAGAGGTGTTCTTTACAGCTTGAGGTTTCTGAACTGCCGAGGTGACGTTTGGTCTGACTACGCCAACCTTAGAGGCTGAAAATGAATCCTGTCTAATCCTCCCTGTATTGGTGACTTGCTGTGACCTTGGGAGAGTCGCGTAATCACTGAACCTTTGGGTTTTCTTACCACGAATGTCAAAGGGTAGGCCTGGGTACTGAGCAGTAAGTGTTCCTGCAGCTCTCCGAAAGCAGAAGTCTAACAGCATTAGGAGTTTTCCTGATAATCTGTCCCGTTTGGTCACATGCCCCTGCAATAGAGAAGTTCCTTTGATTCAAGATTAGACTTAAGCACGTTTGGGTCATAGTGATCAGGGTTTGTACCTTAAGACTTCTCTTCCTGGTGCTCCAGAGGATTAGCTGATTTGTTTGAGGTGGACTGTGTAGGGAATCCTTGCTTGACATCGGGGTTCGGTCACTTCTCCGCAGCTTCATAAAATCAGAGTACAAAAGGGTGGGGAGAGATGGATGAAGATGTGGGAAAATGGGAGTTGTGGGGAGGGAAAAATGACACTTGATCTGGACAATTAGCGGATCAGCAGCTGAAGGTGGACCGGTTTCCGTATGGAGCTGGCCCCGCCCTGGGTGGAAGAGGGGGTGAGCAGACCTCCGAGGTCCCTTTGAGCTCTGGCTTGGCACAAGAATGAATCACTCGCGTTCTGAGTGCTGTTACCGAGCAGCTGTATTGTCTGCTTTTCCTGTCAAACTCATGTCCCTCGCTCCCCTCTGCCAGGAAAATCTTTTCGTAGCACCCTTCTGAGTGCTCTCTTAGCGATGCTCTTCATTCTTCACAGGAACGCTGACAATGAGACCAGCTCCTCCACATCAACCAGCGATCAGAGCAGGCATCCCTTTGAGGTGAGTCCTCTCCACCTCTTCCAACGCTTTCTGCTTTGCCATTGAGTTGAAGTATTTTTCCGTTAGTGCATTGGTTAAATGTTCCCTGGATTATGACAAAACTTAGGAAAGGATTAACGTCGTCCACATGCTGCTCCTGAAATCTCTGCATGTCGTATTTTTACTGTGTGTTTTTAATAGGACTGTCACTTGTAGCTTATTCTTGTTGTGAGGGGGCTAAGCCGGGGTGTAGTGGGCTGGCTGGGTGTGTTGCTATGCAGTAGCCTCAGCTTAAAAGGCAGCAGTTACACGCAGCAGCGAAAGAGAAACCAGGGAAGCTGTAGTCGTTTCTTACCTTCGTATGTAGTTTCAGTCTGTGTCTGTTCCTCACTAAGCCGCTTCTGAGCGTGCCCTGATCCACCTGTGTCCAGCGAGGCTTGTGAGCTGCTATGGATCTGCAGAGAGGAGTCTTTGTTGGAAGGCTGGTGAAATACCAGCTGTGGAAGCTCAGGGCTCTTTCTTTCCTTGTTACAATCTGTTCCCTGAATTCTCTCCCTCCCAGAACGTGGATCAGCACTTATTCACCTTGCCGCAGGGCTACGGCCAATTTGCCTTCGGGATCTTTGATGACAGCTTTGAGTTTCCTTTCGGGTCCAATGTGCAGTCGGAAGACAACAGGGACTCCGAAAACCGGAGGGAGCGAGAACATCAGTCTCGGCACCGATACGGTGCCAGGCAGCCCCGAGCCCGTCTCGCCACACGCCGTGCCGCTGGCAGGCACGAGGGAGTTCCCACGCTGGAAGGGTGAGAGCAACTGCCAGGTTCTTGGGGAGGAAGCCCGGCTATTTTTCACTGATAAGACCTAGCTGAAAATGAGCCCATATAATTTTCTCATCACTTTGAGAGGCAATCTCTTGGAGAGCCGTGCTCCTGAGCACGCCTGTCCAGTGCGACTCCTCCGTAGGTGCCCAGCTTTGTCGCGTGAACTCACGCAGCTGGATGGTCCAGCTGGGCCTGCAGCTGCTGGCAAACTCTTGCCTTCAGTCTGTCGTGGTATTGGCCAACGGCCGGCGACAGATGCTCCCCCACGACCTCTTGTACACGGGGAGGAGGGGGAGAGAGAGAGATTTACGAGTTTAGAAGAAACTAAACTACTTTAATGAAATATTAATAATAAAATAAAAAGGAAAATGATGCAATAGATACAGTATATACAGAACTGTACTAAGCTCCCAGGATGATGTCACCGGCAGGCACTGGGGAAGTCCCAGGCTGGACTCAGCGACGGGTGGGAACTGGATTCCACAGATGGAGTCAGGAACTCGCAGATCAGGATCAAAGACAGACGAACAGACAGGGTCCTCCTCGGACATCAGCCACTGAAGGAAGAGCATTGACCCTTTGATCCCTCAGCTTTTATACTGAGCATGGGGCAGATGGGATGGAATACCCCTGTTGGTCATTTTTGGGTCACCTCTCCTGTCCGCTCCTCCCTGCAGGTGGGACCCCTCTACGCTTTTCCACTTCCGACCCTCCAATGGGGCAAATAACGAAATTAGCTGACCTTAATTTCAGAGAGTTAGAAGAGGCCTAGCTAAGAAGTAAAATTCCTGAATGGAAGGTTGGTTCTGTTTTACCTCAAACCAGGATACGGTCTATAGTGGCCATTTCACCTGAGCACAGTGGCGGGGGGGCTACAGTCTGCCTGGGGGCTTTGGCCGTTAAGCCTGCAATAAGGAAGTATGTATTCGGTGTGAGGGGAAATGAGAGAAAACACCGGAGAAGACGACTAATGTTTCTTTAGCTGCATCTTGGAGAGCCACTGGACAGCTTTGTCAGAAATTATCCCCTTAAATACAATATTAGAATTTCTCTTTATCAAGGAATAATCAGTTCATAAGATGCAATTGCTGCAGGATATTTTTCCTTTCGCCCCTGATGGTGCGACAGTATTTAGCGTATTTACCCACTCCTTCCGTGTCGGGTTTCTGGGCTGGTGGACACTAATTCATACATAATCCCGGTTTTCTTGTCTTTCAGAATTATCCAGCAGCTGGTCAATGGAATTATTGCACCTACAACGATACCTAACCTAGGACTAGGTCCTTGGTGAGTTGGACGATGTACTGCTCTTTCTGCCAGTGTTCTTGTCCCTGCTCCCAGTCGGATTTAATTGTTGTCCTTATTCTTAAAGGGGAGTCTTGCATTCAAATCCAATGGACTACGCGTGGGGTGCCAACGGCTTGGATGCAATTATTACACAGGTAAAACTGGTGTTAGAACGTTGTCTCCTGGCCTCTCGTGCGGTGCTGCAAAACCGTCAGCGCGCGTTGTGATGCTGGGGGGGGGCATCCACTGAAGGGGGAGAAATGGGAGAGCGGGTCCGCAGTGCAGGCCGTGTGGGGTTCAAGCGCCCTGGCTCAAGAAACGAACAGGTTCTGAGTGCGGCTGAGCTCACATCTTCTTTCTGCCTTCTGCGGCCTCTTGGTTTTTTTTTTTTTTTCAGTTACTAAATCAGTTTGAAAACACTGGACCGCCGCCAGCAGACAAAGAAAAGATCCAGGCCCTCCCCACCATACAGATCGCACAGGAACACGTAGGTATGTATATCTCCTCCAGGGAATCCTTCACAAAGAGCTCTCTGAAAAGTTCCGTTTAACGTTTTCTTGGGATTTTAATTTGGTCTGCCAGTACCTTCAAGGCCTACAACATTTCAAAGAGGCAGACAACATTTCAAAGAGGCAGAAAGGTGAAGTGTTGCTGGGTTATACGTGCGCACAAAAAAGAGCAGTGTGGGACGGGGTGGCTTTGCCCTGGGGAGGCAAACTGTTGTGAGGAGTTTGGGGTGGACAGAGATGCAGAGCAGCAGGGGAAGGGAACAAAGCAGCAAACCCAGGGCGGGGAGAGGTGGGGGTAGGAACTGGAAAACAACGCGCTTCCCTCTGCGGGGGGGAGGCAGTGGTGGGGGCAGCAGTGGGAGAAGGGGAAACGGAGGTGGGAGCCCGAGTCGGGTGCTTGGAGTGTCATTCCCTCCTTTGCAGCTCAGCTGTGCTTTGGTTTCCTTTTATGACACAGATTCTGGGTTAGAGTGTCCTGTGTGTAAAGAAGACTATACAGTCGGTGAAAACGTCCGGCAGTTACCCTGCAATCACCTATTCCACAACAGCTGTATAGTCCCTTGGCTGGAGCAGGTTGGTGCCGCCCGAGGGGGTGACCTGGGCTTTGTATCACTTTGCGGGGGGGGGGGGGGGGGGGGTTGTTTCTTGGTGGTTCTGTTCTGCTCTGTGAATATTTTCCTACCTCCGTGATGAGGCCTAAGCATGAGCAGCCTTTGATCAGAGGAAGGAGTGTCATCCTAGCCTTTTCCTTGAGTGCCGTTCCTGTATCGTGTTTCTAATCCTGTTTCCCATGTTTCTTGTTTTGTTTTTGTCTGCTCTCCGAAGCATGACACGTGTCCCGTGTGCCGGAAAAGCTTAAGTGGACAAAACACTGCCACAAACCCCCCAGGACTCACGGGGATGAACTTCTCATCATCCTCCTCCTCCTCTTCCTCCAGCTCGCCTAGTAACGAGAACTCATCGAACAACTCATGAATCTTAATCTAACCCTCTGTCCCCGGGGCCCTCTCCATTGTCCCTCCTCCCTCCCCAGCCAACGTAAGCAACGAAAAGGGGCTTCCAGAGCAGAGCGAGGTGGGGGGGTAGCGGGGGGAAGCAGCGCCCCCAGAATTCCCTTTTGAGTTCTGAAGACATGGAGACTCTGGGTCCTTCGGAGATGAGAAGCCTCGAGTTCTGTGACGGGGGTGGGGTGGTGGTGGCGGGGGGGGGGGGAAGAGCTCTGTCTATTAATAAAATCATCCATTTGCCGCGTGGACTTTGAACCGTTGCAGTGAAAGGCTGCTGCGCTCCGCAGAGGGGAAAGCCGAGGTGCTGGGCTGGCGGTTGCGATTCTGAATGGAAAGGTTGTTTGTATGGTTTTGGAATTTGAGATTCCTTCCTTTCTTTCTTTCTTTTTGCTCCTCCTCCTCTTCCTCCCCTTGGATTCTATCTCTTCTGCTTTGGAGATTGAAGTCTTTAAAATGATACTGCCTCCCTCCCCAGGGTCTCCAGCTGGGGAGGGCCAATAGTTGTCACTGAAAACATGAACTCTTGAAAATAGACCCCGTCATCCTTCCCTTCCCCATCTCCAGTCCCATTTATTTTTTTTTCCTTTGTAACCTCACCCTTCCGATACTCGACACTGAAAGGGTTTTTATAATTTTAAATTATTACTGCTGTTAAAAAAAAAAAAAAAAAATAAATGGACGTTTCAGCTCAACGAGACGTTATGCATGATTTGAGGAAAACTACAGGGTAAGCTCTCTGGAGGCTGCTGTGCTGAGCTGGGCCCTTTCGCCCCCGGGCAGGCTGGCCTTGTGCGAGCCCTCGGGCTTGTGCGAGCCCTCGGCCCCGCCGAGGGGGGGTTGCGAGCTCTGGGCACCCGGCTCTGACACAACCAGCACCCGTTTGCGTGTCTCCAACCTGCGGGTCCTTGAGCGGTGGCTGCAGGATGGCGACTGAAAGCATCCTTGCCTGGTCTTTTGTATTTTATTTTTTTTTACGCCCTCTCCCTGTTGCAGTCCCGCACTTCTCGCAGCCTGAGCCGACTTTTCCACCGTGTCGCCATCAGGACGGGGCGTGCACCGGAGCAAGGACCAGGCAAATATCATTGTGATCGAATAACATAACAGGAAAAACAACATTTTGGAGAAAAAGTGTATTTCAAAACTACTTAAAATACAGATGATTAAAAAAAAAAAAAAAAAGGACAGAGAGACAAATATCCAGGTGTGTTTGTGACTCAGTTTCTGTCACAGAGCTGGAGGCTGGAGAATGAGAAGAATGTGACCGGAGCGGGCAGTGACCTACCTGCTGCCTCAGTGACGTGGCTCCGAGGCGCTGGCCCGGCTGGTGTGGGACGGATGTCAACTGCTGTCCCTTTCTCCTGCAGGGACTTGGGGCAGTCGTGTCTCCCTGACCCCGTAAGCCTGTTTTTTGTGCCAGCGCTGTGTGTTCCACGCTGCCTGTGGGGACCTTGCTGTGACAGACACCAGAACAGGAGCTTGGGACCCTGCTGGGTGGGATGGCTGGAGGGTTCGAGGGCTTGGGAGCCTCCCTGCCTCTTCTCTGGCGTTTTGGGGCCACTGAGGGGCTGGGAGTGGCTGGGGAAGGTGCTGGGCTCCCTCCCTGGCTCTCGGTGTCCCTTCAAAGCGGCCTTTCCCCAGGGCCTGGCCCCTCTTCCCAAGAGCTCTTGAGGAAGGGATGTTCCTCCTGTAGGAGGGGAAAAGCAGGCGGCTTGTTTGGCATTTCTCAAGCCATTTCGGAATACGAGAAGAGGTGGTTTGTTGGGAGAAAACGTCCCCAGCGAGGATGGCAACAGCCTTTGCCAAACCTGCCGGGGCCATGGGGCCGGCACTGAGCAACTCTCCTGGAATGTTTTTCCTCCTCGGCTTTGCCAGGGCAGCCCAGCGGCGCCTTTCATCCGGGCGGGCGGATGCCTGCGGGACGAGGGTTTATCTCAGGACTGGTATATCAGGGTTAATAGCCAGGTTGAGCCAGAAGCTTCTGCCACGGGGATCCTGGGTTCAGGAGGTGGGTGGCAGCAGGAAGGTCCCCGGCTGCGTGTGCCCGTGGGCTGGGCTGGCACCGAGGGAAGGCTTTGCTGTTCAGTCACCGAAATGCAGCCCAGGAGACCTGGAAAAACCATCCTTCTCCCGCCACATGGGGTTCCCGGCTCCGCTGGAGCTTGGGAGGCGATTCCTCAGGTGTGGGCAGTGCCCGGGGTGGGTGTCGAGTGGACGAAGCAGAGCCCGCAGTGAGTGCGTGGCTGCTGCCGCCTGGCCGGGGCCGGTGCCCGCTGCGGTCACCACACAGTTAACGTGGTGGCTGTTCCCTCTCGCAGCCTCCTTTGGAGCTGGTTGGGTAAGAAATGGAACGAGTTTGGTGGTTTGTTTTTTTTTCGCTGGGGCCATGGCTCAGCTCTGACGTGACAAAGTGACCAGGTTGCGGTGCCTCGCCGAGAGCAGCGCAGGAACGTGCCCTGGCCGGGGGGGGCCGAGGCACGGGTGCTATTTCTGGCTGTGCTCCCTCGGGGCGAGGGGCTGGTCCCCACCGCCGGCCGCCTTCCCGGCTCCATCGCTGCCAGGGAGGATGGAGCAGGACTGGGCTGGAGGGGCAGGACCAGCCTGGGGGGGTGCTGGCTGCAGCCTGGGGGGGTTGGAGGCTGGACACCCCGCTCCGTGTCTCGGTCCAGGGCATGGATCGGGCACCAAGAGCTTGAGTGGGCGTCTGTGGCGCAGGGGAACACACCGGGGACGGGTTCCCCAGAGCGGGTCTGGCTCTTTCTGCTTGTGATGTCCTAAGT
This sequence comes from Rissa tridactyla, assembly GCF_028500815.1. Taxonomy (NCBI): domain Eukaryota; kingdom Metazoa; phylum Chordata; class Aves; order Charadriiformes; family Laridae; genus Rissa; species Rissa tridactyla. Next base: position 3,130,227 of record NC_071487.1, read on the forward strand.
CGGGGTCTGCGTATGGGTGGGGAGCAGCATCCCACCTCCCCCCCCCCCCCAGCCAGGGGTAGCCCCGGGGCTGCGTCTGCCCCAGGGTCTGCCCTGGCTCCTGCCGTGCTGCCCGGCGCCGGCCGGGGCCCGCAGAGCCCTCCACAGCGGGATGCTCAGCTGCAACCAGGCTCCAGGGACCCTCTCAACCCCTTGTCCCCTTCGCCTTGTCCCTTTGGGTCTCCAGAGCCACATCTCCTTGCACAGAGCCTGGTTCCTCCCGGGGGATGCTCCCGCTCGGAGCAGTTCTGCTGCGAGCCATTTTCCTGCAGCGCTAGTGCAGGGTCCGGGCTTTTCCTGCCTTTTCCTGCTCCCTCCTTGGTGCCCCTGAAGGGCCATCGCTGCATTTTCATGGAGGTGAGGTTTTGGGTTGGGGTGATGGTGGGAATCGAGGAGGAGCTGGACGTGGTGGGGACCGGCCAGGCCCCTCAGCAGCAGCAGCAGGGACCCCAGGGGATCCAACCCCCCAGCCCGCGCCAAGCCCACCATGGAAGCTCCAAAGCTCCCCGTTCCGTACCACGAACACAGCTTTAATTGCCACAGGTGCTTGGACACAAGACAAATACAACCCGCCGTCGCGTCCCAGCCCCTGCAGAGATGCCGTTAGCGCGGTGCCGGCCACCTGGGCCTGGCTGTGTGAGCCAGGGTGCAATGGCGGTGGCCCCGGCACGCGGTGGCCACGCTGCAGCCGCGCTCCACCACGCCTCCGGGACGGTGGGGAGAGCCGCGTCTGGCTCGTCTGCCTTCCACATCCATCCTCCGCCGTGCATTTAAAAACAAAACAATAAATAGCCAAAAAAAAAAAAAAATATATATACATAAATAAAATAACCCTTTTTTCCATTTTTTTTTTCTTTTTTTTTTTTTTTTTCTCTCCTACAGCACGGTCCGGAGCCGCCGGCGGGGCTCAGCTGACGAGCATGGGGAGGAAGTGGGTGGAGAGGTGCTGCCGGCGCGTCTTGCCCCCTCGCTGCGGCCTGCCCTTGCTATTGAGCGAGAGGAACATGGGGCGGCCCCGGTGCCGCCAGCGCAGCGACGCGTAGGTGTTGTAGCCGTTCTCCTCGATGCGCTCCGTGAACTTGCAGTTGGGGCTGAACTCCTTCTGGCAGGAGAGGGAAGGGGGTGAGGGGCGGCCGGGACCCGTCGTCGCCCTGCTCCGGACCCCCAGAGCGGGACAGGGCAGGACCCCGGCTCCTCCCCGGTTCCCGGGGGGCAGAGGGGGCTCTGTGGGTGCATGTCAGGGTGTGGGAAACCAGGAGCCCGCTCCTGGGCGCGGGTCCCAGCAGGTTTGGGACCCCCCCGTTCCAGCTCTGCCCTGCGCTTTTGACCCCGGTCCGGTCCCTCCCGGGAGGCAGCGTCCGACCTACCGACCCATAGAGCCTCCCCTGCTTGTTCATGGCCAGGTAGAAGCCGGTGTGCACCGCCCGGATGGCCACGACGCCCACACGCACCGACCGGATCTCGACGATGCCTGCGGGACAGGGAAGCGCCACCGTGAGCCAGGGGAGGGAAGGGCGACCTCCCCGAGGGACCCTGCCCCGATGCCGGGTCTGTGGCCGCAATGTGCCCCCCGCCCCCCCGGAGAGACGGGGTCACTGACCCTCGCCCGGCGCCGGAGCAGCCAGAGGGACACGGGAGCAAGGGCTGCAGCCTGAGCCGGAGTGGAAACCTCTGATCCGGGGAGGATTTGATCTTTACTCCTCTCCTCCCCAGGGCCCAGCCGCTTCCCAGGAGCCAGGGCTGCACGGGAGCGATGCCAAGCACAACCTCCGCTCGCCTGGAACGAGCCATCAGCCTCTGCCCGGTGCCGACCCGGCATTTATCCTCCTCCCCTCCTTGGCAGTTCTGCCCGCGTATCCGTCCCGAACGCGCCTGCGGTGCCCTGGGGACCCGACCCGCCTCTCGTGGCGCCTGGCACCCGGGCTGGCATGTCCCTCGAGGGGCAAAGTGTGCGCGGGGGTGGGAGCGATGGCGCGCAGCCGCGTTACGGTGGACGGAGGCACCTGGGCAGAGGGTTGCGGGGGCAGGAATGGGGCCGGGACGGTGCTGTCCGCGGCTGCCGGGGCCGTGCCCAGCTGGCACGAGCACGGACAGACACACACCACAGGCAGGAGGGATGCAGGACATGGGGACAAGCCCGGGGAGGTGGCTGCAGCCAGGCTGTGAAGCCGCAGCGGGGCTGGCATGCGTGTGCCCGGACGCCGAGCTCCGGCACAGCCGCTAATGGCAAAGGCATGCGGTCGGACCAGCGGCTCTGATGGGGGAAACACCCAGAGCATCGTCAGGGCCTCGGGATTCCTGCACCGCCTCGAACCTGGCCAGCCCGGAGCGCTGCCGCCAGCCCTGCCGGCCCCTGGGGCCACGGTGCTGCTTGGGGGGGAAGAAGGAATCTCCGGTGGGCAGAGGCGCAGGCTGCGCAGTGGGAGCCGCAATGGGCACCCCCCCCGGCATCACCGGCATCGCCTCCCTGGGGGCACTCATGCCCACGCTGGGAGCAGACGGGGTGTAGATGGCACTGGGGCGGCGTGAGGGCTCCGCAGCGTTCGGCTCCTGTGGGGCAGTGGGTAGGAGGGGGGTTTTCAGCCCAGCCCACCCACCCTGGTACCCACCAGGACCCGCGGGGCCCAGCCCAGCGAAGGTGCCAACACGCAGCAGCCGTGGGTAAGGGCCGAGCAAACGCCTGCGAATCCATCCCACTTGATCACCCTCTGGAGCTGCTGCTATTTATAACAAAGGACTCCTGCTTGTCTAAAAATAACCCCCTGCCGCTGTTCCCGGCGCTCCGGCCGGCACTGCCGTGCTCTGCTTGCCCGTGCCCAGCCACCACCTGGCTTGCTGGGGGGGGAACGGGTCCCTGCAGGCGCGGGGGAGCAGCCTGGGGGCACCTCCCAGTGCTCCCACTCTCACACCCCTAGCCCCAGCGGGGTCCCGGGGAGGCTGGGGCAGGGGGGGGGTCTGCAGCCACCAGTGGGGCTGGTCCGGCAGCTGCCGCGGGGGCCGCGGAGCGTAGCCCGAGCCCAGCCCAAGCGCGGGTTCTATCTCCGCGCCCATAACCAGCGCGAGCCCCGTGCGACAGCCCGGAGCCGCTCCACCTGCCAGGCGCCATCGCCACACGGCCCAGGGAACGTGTTGGGGCGTTCCGTGCTGGCAGCGCGCCCGGTCGGGGCTCCCGACAGCCTCTGACACCGCGAGAGGGTTCCCTGGGCTGGGCTGGGCGCACTCGTCCTGCGGCCGGAGGGGTGACAGGGCAGCCCCTGCCGCCAACGGGGCATGGGCTGGGGGATGCTGCTCCCCTCCACGGCATCCTTCCCAAGCCCCAACACCCTGCCAGGCTCCCCCGGGGATGCTCGGGCATCCCCCCACCCCCAGCATCCCCCCCCCCCCCATCCAGCCATTGCCCTGCCAGCCCGGTGTCACCCTCCCTGTCACAGGGGGCCAGGACCCAGTGCCCAAAATGGGCTGATACCACAGGTGCTGAGCTGGGCTCGCAGCCCTGGCCCTTGCTGCAGCCGTACCGTGGGTGCCACGTCCCCTCGGGACCCCCGGCGTTGTCACCTGGAGGGTCCCAGGTAGGAGCAGGTGGCCGTGGTGCCGAGGCAGGACCCCGGTGCCGGGAGCAGCCGGGTGGTTCCTGCACCCCCGCTGGTGCGGGGACCCTGGCGTGGCCCCCGCAGCCGCCCCTTCCCACTGCCGCACCGGCCGCTCCCGAGGGCTGCGGGGTGGAGCAGCCCCAGCCCCAGCCCCAGGGGAAGGCCTAATCCTGCCGGCTTCTTCCCGAGTCCCAGATTGCGGCACAGCTTGGGCAGCAACGCCGTCCCGCAGCGTTCGCCCTCTCCGTCCCCCCTGAGACGCGCTGCCCGGCCGCGGGGGGAGGCTGCAGCCAGTGCCCTGCTCTCTGCGCTGCAGCGGGGGCTGCCGGCTGCGCCCTCCTGGGTCCCTGCGCGACAGGGGTCCCTGCGGTCCACGACTGCCCTCGGACTGTGCCGAGCCCCGAGCCGCTCTGCAGGCAGCGGGTGCTCTGCCGTCCCCTCGACGGGGCTGCCCTGCTCTCCTGTGCCAGCCCCACGGATGCTCGGTTCTGAGACCCTCATCGCCCCGAAGCTTCCTCCGACCCTCCTCCTCCTCAGCCTTCATCCTCCCCAGTGCGTTTAAGGGGAACGATGGCATCCCCCCAGTCAGTGCCGGATGAAGATAACCCGAAAGGCCACCCCTGTGTCTGCACTGTCAGGATGACATGGGGCGAGGGACCCCTCGGGTTGGACCCCCAGGCACTGGCAGAGTGACACCAGGTCCCCGGCCAGAGCGCGCCGGTGCCCGCGCACCTCTTATCGCTCCTGAGCCCCGGGAAAGGGGCTCCCGGGGGTGAGGGCAGCCGGAGCCATCTGTGCTCGAGTGAGCTGCGTGCCCCGGCCACCGTCCGTGGGGCAGCAGGGACAGAGGTGACAGCAGGGACCACGGGACAGCGGGGACAGAGACGACAGCAGGGACAGAGGGGACAGAGAGGACAGAGGGGACAGCGGGGAGAGAGGGGACAGAGGGGACAGCGGGGACCACGGGACAGCGGGGACCCGCGGCTGCCGCCCGGCAGGAGCTGGTCGCTGGGCGGGAGGAGCTGCGGGAGCTCCCCGGGGCCGGGCACAGCGGGGTCCCGCCGCCGTCCCGGGGCGCCTCCGTCCAGCCTTCGCCCCCCCCGCCCCGCCCCGTGCCCGGCCTCTGCCGCGGCCCCTCCGCCCCGGGCCCCGGCTCTCCCCGGTCCCGGCCCCACTCACTGCCCGGCCGCTCCCTCCAGCGCGTCCCCTCCACGCTGCCGCCGCCGTCGATGCGCAGGAAGAAGCGGGTGGCGGAGAAGAGCCGCCGCCAGCGCACGTCGCCTTCCAGGTGGTCGTAGCTGCGGGGGGGCCGCCGGCCGCCCCAGGCGGCACCGCCCGCCCCCGGCCCCGGCCTCGGCCCCGGCCCCGGCCCCGCCAGCACGGCGAGCGCCCCGGCGAGGCAGGCGGCGAGGGCGGCGGGGCCCCCGCGCCTCATGGCGGCGGGGCGCGGCGGGGCGGCGGGCGACGGGCCATGGCCGCGGCGGCGCCGACCGGCCCCGACGGCGCGGGCGGCCCGAGCGCGGGGCGAGCCGGCGGGGGGGCGGGGCGGGGCCCGCGGCGGCCAATGGGCGGGGCGGGGCGGGGCCGAGGGCCGGGGCTTCCCATTCATAAATCCGCGCCCCGACGGCTGCCCCACATCCCCGGCCCCGGTGCTTGTCTGCGCTCGCCGGGCGCCTGGTCGGGGGGTAGCGCCCGGTCCGGGCCCCACCGGCTCCCGCGGGGGGGCGGGCAGGGGACGGGACCCTCGCGGGGGGACGCGGGGCTGCTATGGGCCCGGGGCTTGGTGTCCGTCTGCGGCCCGGCCCTGGGCGCACCGGAGCCGGGAGGAACGTGGGGCAGTCCCGTGTCCCTCCGTACCCGCCGCGGTGCCGTCCGTGTGCCCCGCGCCGTGTCGGTGTCGTCGTCCCCCCGCGGCCGCGTCCCTCCGTTCCCTTCCCGTCCCGTCGGGGCGGCTGTGTCCGCCAGGGGGCGCGTGGCGCGGCCGAGGTGCATGATGGGAGTTGTAGTCCGGCGCGGCGCGGTGGGGGACTCCCGCTCCCGGCCTGCACCGCGCGGCGCCTGCGCAGAGGGTGCGGCGCGGCGCGGCATGGCGGCCTAGCGCGGGGGCATGTCGGTGCTGCGGCTGCGGGCGGCGCTGCTGGGCCCGGCCCGGCTGCGGGGCGCCGGTGAGGGGACGGAGCGAGCGGCCCGGGCTTGGGCCGAGTACCGGGGGGACGGGGAGGGCTGCCCGGGCAGCGGGGACGGGGCGGGCGGCGCGGAGATGGGCCGGGTACGGGGGAACGGGGCGGGCGGCCTGGGGGTGGGCGGCCCCGGGGTGGGCTGGGGCCGGGGAGGGCGGCCCGCGGGTGGGCCGGGCAGTGGAGCAGGGGGTCCCTGCGGCCCTGCTCCTCACCCCCCGGGACGGAGCCGGGGCTGTGGGGTCCTGGAGGCCTGATCCCGACCGTGGGGACGGGGCTGGAGCTGAGGGTTCCCTGTGGGACAGAGCATCCCCCCAGGACAGAGCCGGGGATCCCCGGCGTCCCGAGCCCTCCCCTGGGACAGAGCTGGGGGCTGTGAGGGTCCAACCCACCCCTCAGGGGCAGAGATGGGGCTGTGGGTGTCCTGGGGCATTGTCCTTCTCTAAAGGTGGAACTGGGGGTCTCTGGGGTCCTGTCTCCACACTGTGGGATCGAGTTTGCTTGTTCTGGGGGTCCTGTCACCCCGAGCAACAGCGCTGGGGTTTGTGGTGTCCCTGCAGTCATGTTCCCCCTCAGAGATTAGAGCCAGGGAGCAAAGGGGGTGTCCCTGTCCCTGTCACTTGCTGGCATAGAGCTGCCCACTCGCCTTCGGTGTCCCTTCTCTGAGGTTGCTGGGACCTGCAAGCTGAGCTGAGAACCGCTGCTCACCTTCTCACCTCTGGGGCCCAGCCATCGCACGGGGCAGGGCTGTGGGGCAGTGAGCGGTGTAAGGGGTGAAGCGGCCTCTGATCTCCCAGTCTTTGTGTCTTTCCGCTGCAGGGATCCCATGGAGTGTTCTCAGGAGCTACTCCTCTGCCAGTGCCAAGGAGAAGGCGAGGAGAAATGGTGTCTGCGAGAGGACGGAGCTGCTGGAAGGTGAGTTGGGCAGAACTGGGAGGGCTGCAAGGCTTTCCCTTGATCAGTCTCCTGGGATGTTTTCTCGGAGTCTCCCCATTCTGTGTAGCCATAAAGAAGATATTTGGGACTGTAAATAGTTGTAGCCTGGGCAAGGATGTGGGGCTTCCCATGGACTTGCTGTCCTCCCCGAACAAGTTCTGTTCTGTCTTAAGGAACTGAAGGCCCGCCCTACAGGGAGTGCTGAGTTGCCCTAAAACACAAGAGTGGTCCTAAGGGAGGGTAGAAGAGTCCCTCCAGGGCTCTGCAGACTGACCTGGAACATGCTCTGGCTTTGGGCTCTCTGCCCAGGTGAGCTGAGGGCACGAGGTCCTTGGAGAGAGGCCCAATGAAGTGACCGGGCAGCAGGTTAGACAAGCGTGAGCTGGTGCTTTTTCCCTTGTGGTGCCATTGTTGGGATTTGGGGAGTGGGGCACAGTGTACGGGTGGATCCCAGAAAGGCAATGGTCAAAGTAGCTGGTTGCTGGGAGGAGAGCTGGCCGAGGAGGGAAGAAGTGTTTCCTCTTTTCCTAGGCCTGTTACTGGGCGCTCCCTGATGCGAGGCCCTGGGGTGGGACACAACCTTCTGCTGTGCTTTGCATCCCTTCACCTCTCCCTGTCTGTGTGTTTCCCGGCAGTGCTGAAAGCTCGAGTGAAGCAGCTCCAAGCCAGTAATGTCCCGGAGGTGACAGTCAACAAAGTGGAGCTGGCCCCGCTGGGGAATGACAAGTACCAGCACCCGCTGCAGAAAGTGGTGGCTCCTGGCCCCGCGGAGGAGCAGCCTGCTCCCAGGGCAAGGGGAGAGAGCCCGGCCCGGCCCAGCAGCTGGGTCGAGAAGTTGAAGAAGGAGATGTACATCCGGCAGCTGAAGGTGGAGCGGAAATTATCCATCGCTGCCTCCCAGCTGGCTCTGGAGGGACAGATCAAGGCCAAGCCAAAGGGCAAGGTGAAGGCAAAAGCTAAAGCCAAAGCCAAGAAAAGCCTGAAGAAGCCAAAGGCTAAAGTGGCCACTGCCTGGAGCAAGAGCCACGATGGTTCCCACCGTGTCTCTGCCCACGGCAAGCCCAGGGTGGTGGCAGTGAAGGAGGGTGCGAAGGCACAGAGGCCTCGGACGGTGCTGGAGGACAAGGACAGCAGCCAGCACAAGATCCTGCAGCAGACCATCCAGTCCAACCTTGAATGCTTCCTCTTCTTGCAGCAGCCAGAGGAGGCTGAGAGGTTCCTTCTCTTGTACCACGGCTCCCCTGTGAAGAGAAGGCTTTTGAACGTCAATGCGTACAACATCGTGATGCGTAGCTGGGCAAGAAAGGTACCGAGCTGTGGGCTGCTGCCCTGGTCTGCTTGGCAGGTTTTCTGGGTGGCTGAGGGGCAGAGCGGGGCTGTCTCAGGAGGAGAAGCCTCGTGGTCGTAGAAGCAGCGGTCGCGATTTTCTCTGTGTTTGCCACATCTGCCTTCAGCAAGTGTTCATTGAGGGCTTGGCTTCTGCTGAGAGGGACAGAGCTGGTAGAAGGCCACTGAATCAGGCCACTGATCCCTCTGAGGTGGCTTTGAGGGGAAGAAGGGGATGAGGCAGGATAGACACGGCTAAAGTTGAACAGGAGCAGAGGGGTGTGAAGCTGTGATTTGGGGCTGGTTGGAGAAGGACAGGGAAATCCTCCCCCTCTGCTCTGCCCTGGGGGCGCCGCATCTGGAGCGCTGGGTCCAGTTCTGGCCTCCCCGGTTCCAGAAGGACAGGGAACTGCTGGAGAGGGGACAGCAAAGGGCTGCCAAGATGCTGAGGGCACTGGAACACCTCTCTGATGAGGAAAGGATGAGGGATTTGGGGCTCTTCAGGCTGGAAAAAAGACGCCTGAGGGGGGATCTTATCAACGCTGAGAAATACTGAAAGGGGGGGGTGTCAGGAGGATGGGGCCAGGCTCTTCTCAGTGGTGCCCGGGGACAGGACAAGGGGTAACGGGCACAAACTTGCCCATGGGAAGTTCCATCTCAAGACGAGGAGGAACTTCTTTGCTGTGAGGGTGGCAGAGCCCTGGCACAGGCTGCCCAGAGAGGTGGGGGAGTCTCCGTCTCTGGAGACATTCCAACCCCGCCTGGACGCGTTCCTGTGCCACCTGCTGTGGGTGACCCTGCTGTGGCCGGGGGTTGGAGGAGATGATCTCCAGAGGTCCCTTCCAACCCTGACCACTCTGTGATTCTGTGCTGGTGTCTGTGCCCACAGCCCCCTTCCCTTCTCATCCACAGGGCCGCTTGCAACGTATCAACCGGCTCTTTTCCATGCTGGAGTCTGTCGGCCTCCGGCCCAGCCTGGACTCTTACGCAGCAGCACTGGAGTGCATGGGCCGGATCCAGTCGTCCACCAAAACCATCTGGAGGTAACGCACTTCACATGCCACAGGGACCCTGGGCAGCATCTCCACAGCCTGCCATTCCACTGCACTGGGAGAGCTGGGAGCTCGCTCTGGGGAGGAGATGCACTGGCCCGGGGTCGGGAAGACCTGCCCCCGCTGCGTGCATGTCTAGATGCTCTGATCCACTTCTCGTGGCCAGATTTAGGGGCGGGCAGAGCTCCCACAGCGGGCCCTATGTGCCACCCCCAGCTGCTAGGGAGTTTTGTGTGAGATCTTGCAGGGAAAGAAGGTGTAGGTGGCGAGAACAACCTTGCTTCTGGCCAGAGCTATGTCTGCTCCCCCCAGGGTTTGCAGAGCAGCTCCCTGGGTTGGGAGCAGCCTCTCTTCAGGCAGGTACTCCTTGGTTCTGCGCCCATCCCGGGCATCGCTCCCCCACTGGCCCCTCCGTCGCTGCCCAGTAGGCATGGCTTCTCCGTTCGTTTGTACAGCACCTCCAGGAGTTGCCAAACAGCTGGTTTTTTGCAGGGTGCCAGCTCTCTGGAGGAGGGTGATCAGGAGATTCAGATGGATTTTGTGGAGCGTAATGGGCAAAATAAATGTCGGGCCCAAAGCGAGGAGCTGAAGGAGGGCTCCGAAATCCCGGCAGGGTGAACCTAGGGGCAGCGCTTGGGCACAGCCAGCTGCCTTGGTGGAGAACGCTTTCTGGCGATCTCCTAATGCTGCACAAACACCCTTGGGTGGTTCAGGGATTTATCACTGTGCGTCCCTTGGCTGGCTAACGAGTTCTAGATGCCTCTGAGTGAATGTCTTCCAGTCAGGTGATTTCCAAGTGACTGGCGCTGGCTTTCCTGCCAGGGTGTGTGGGTGTTGCGTCAGTACAGCAGCGCACCCATAGGGCTGGCTATGGGCAGATGTTTATAGCACACCTGCACGGATTTGCCAGCCCCAAGCCTCGCCAGGGCGTGTGTGTGTTTCCCCACAACCGTCTCTGCTGGTGTGGTGTGTGGGGTACGAGCTCTTGTTTCCCTTCCTCTTCTAAATGTGCTCTCTCGGCTCGGACGTGGCAGCGGCATGGCCTGGAATGCTGAGAACACCTGAAATCAGGGCTGTTTCTTGCTCTGCTCCCAGACTTACAGGGTCCCTTTGAGGGCGTAAGGAGGGAGTTGCTTGTTTTAGCTGGGCTGCTGTGAGGTAGTTTTGGGGAAGGGTGGCTCTGCAGAGACATAGAGCTGTTCATCACCAAAGCTCCTGCCTGCTCCCAAACCTGCCAAAATGCAGCTGGGGCACACGCAGCAGCTGGATTTGTGGATCCCGCCCTTTGCAGTTGTGACTCAGGGTGCTGTTTGTTACCTCTTGGGCTCTTAATGCTTTCCCAAGGCTGCCGGGGCTCCCTCCTGCCCGTGTAGCTTTCTGTGGCTGGTGGGGGCCTGGGCTGGGGCCGGGTTGGGGCCGCTGTCACCCGGCTCTGCCTGTCCCCCCTCCAGTGTCACCCAGCACAGGCTCGGCCAGTCGGCAGGTGGGGCTCTGGGCTCTGCTGTGCTCCGATCCCGGCTGCAGTGTGGCAGAGCCAGGAGGACGCAGTCCCACGGCATCCTCTGTGGGGCTGGGGAGCGGGAGGTGTTGGTGCATGCAGGGGGTTCTGCTCCCCAGCAGCAATGGGGGCTGCAGGGAAGAGAGCTTCCTCGCAGGGGCTGCGGCCGCTCCTGGCGCTCAGGCTGTTCCTGCTGCAGCCATGCGAGCTGTGCTCCCGTGCCCTGGCTCCTGGGCTCGGTGCAGGAACCACAGCCCCCTGCCCCTTCGCCCAAGCTGTGGCCAGCGCTGTGGGTTCCCTTCTGCTGGCTCAGGCTGGAGGGGAGAGCAGGGTTACCTGAGGGTGAAGGAACCCGCATCCTTCTGCTCAGTCTCACAGCGGCAGCAGCGGGGCTCAGCCTCCCCACCCGAGTGACGGTGAAAGCCGCCTGCTCAGCAGAGGTGCGGGTTGGAGGGGTGGAGAATTGATCACTGTAACCTGAGGCGGGTGACCTTGTGGTGACAAGCTGTGCTCTGGAGGCAGCTCCCACCCCAGCAGCTCCTGCAGCCCCAAGAGCTGGCTCCTGGCTGCTTGCGGAGGGCAGGGAGAGCCCGTGTGCTCCCGTATGACAACGTCCTGCTGCCAGGCTGCCCGGCAGTCATGCTTTTGGAAGACTGAGGCATCTGCCTTCTGTGGGTTTCCCAGTTATACCCATTTCTGCACCATTCTTCCCCTGTCCGGGGCTGGGCAGACATCGGCTCGGTCAGGCACAAGTTGCCGCAAGGCTTGCAGTGGTTGCTGCATGAAGCATGCTCTGAGGACCATGCAGAAGGGAAGAAGCATCCAGGGCAAGTGCGTGGGGTAAATCCTGCTCCGCAGGGCTATCAGAGCCTTTCCAACGAGCGTGAGAGGTTGCACCCTCCTACAGCTGTCCTTGCATGAAGGGTGGCACAGAGGAAGGGTGCTGGGAGCCACTGGCGTGGTGGGTGGCACCACTGGAACAGCCTGGAACTGTGTGTCCATCTCCTGCTCTGCGCTCAGAGCTGATTCTTGGTGGGTGCCAGCCCCCAGGCCCTGCTTCGGGAGAGGGTTTTGCTTTTGTGGCTGCCAGGGATTTGTCAGGAGTGGCTCTTTGTCCTGTGCCGTGTCTCACGTGGGTCTGGGGTGATGCTGCTGAGGGCACAAGTGAGGAAGGAAAAGCCTGATACAGTCAAGGCTCTTGGATCCTCAAAAGGGTCACCCCCAATCTGTCTCCTCTTCTCCATGCTTCTGTTTAAAAACTTTGTTCCGTGCCTCGTTATGTGCTGATTTCTGTACAAGACGCACAGTCCCCTGGGAAAGATTAAGCCTGTCTTATCTGTCCCTCCTCAGATGTGTGCAGCAGATGAAGAACGATGGCTTCCACGTGGATGAGCTTTTCCAAAAGTGCCTGTTTGAGGAAGATGAGAAGGAGGAGGTGCTGAAGGCCATCAGGACTATCCAGCCCAACTACCAGCTGCCCCCTCCACCCAACCCCCAGACCTGCAAGTCTTCTCTGCTCCAGGACTTCTACTCCAAAGTAAGCCGCAGAGCTCAGGGATGTCTCTGCAGCTCGGGGAGGTGTTGGAACTGGCCAAATGGTCTTCACAGGTGTCCTCACGTCCAGCCCAGGACTGTAATAGGGGAAGAACATTTTAGCCCGATCTCTGCTCAATAGCCCACAGCAATCGTCGAGTGGATAGCCTTACCAACAGCCTTACAGAGGAACAGGGAAACCAAGGGCTGGCAGGGGCAGCTGGAGGTGACCTTCATACGCTGGAGGGGGTGCTCAGGTGGGATGCTTGACCGTGACACAGGAACAGAGCAGCCTCTAGAGAGGCCTCTTACTCCAGACTCCCTGGGGTTTGCTAGCCAGAAGACATCAGACCCCTGGACTTGGAGGTCCCAGAAAGGTGCCTTCAGCCAGGACTCATACCTTATGCCTCTTGCAGGGAAGCTGGGAGAATGAGCGTGTCTTCTCTTCTGCTGGCTTTTGGCATTTACTGCCTCACTTCTGTTGTAGGAGAAGATGATGTCGTACCCCAAGCTGGATTTCTCCATGCAGGAGTTGCAGGAGCGCTTTCAGCAGCAGCTGGAGATGGAGCTGGATAACACCGTAACCATCGAGTCAGTGGAGGCCACCAAACCTCTGACCCCACAAGCCCTTAAAGCGGTAAAGCTCAGGGAGTCTGCGGGCTGTGTGTCTGGAGCGGAGGAGGGCAGTTCAGCTCTAAGGACCTGTGGGAGAGATGCAGGGGGTCGGTGGCCTAAAGAGGGGGACAGCTCTTCGGTGACACACTCACCACAGCGTTACTGTCTTGCTTCCATTTCTGCACAGCGCAAACTACTGGACACCCTTCGTTCCCGCTGGCACGGTTCCATCCTCCAGGCCCTGCAGAAGTCGAAGCACAGCATGTCCAAGCTCAAGACGGCATCGGGGTACAACATTCTCTATCCTTACCTGTGCCTGATGCCGGATGAGGAGTACGTGGGCATCATGCTGCAGGTAGGACCCTGCCCTGCCCTCTCAGAGCCGCACGAACGGGGCTGCCCTTATGGCCGCAGAGCTGCCACAAAGCATTCGTGTCCCACTGGGCCCCACAGAATCGGAACATGAGCCTCCCAAGTTTGCCCAGGTTGTCAGGTGCAAGCTTTGTCTGCTCCCTCTGCTGAGCAGCCAGGGAAGCCCCTGCTCTGTCCTGGCCATGTTTCCTTCCTCATCATCTGCTCAGCGTCACGGGAATCAGCACCTTTCTGTGCTCCCTATGCAGGGGCTTTAACTCCAGCTTTGTCTCTCTGCTCTGTCTTTCTGTTCCTCCCTCCTTAAGACCCTCTTTGCCTTCCCCTTTCTCAGATCCTCAACACCCTCTCTCCACAAGGAGAATCCCTGGCTGTCTTGGCCAGGGAGCTGGGCTCCAAAGTCTACAACAGATACATCACCCAGAGGAAGCTGCGCAGCGGCCAGCTGGAGAAGGTGCAGGAGGTCTATAAGAACTACATCCACCTGCTGGCAAAGGACAGCCAGGTAGGTAACGCCTGGGAGAGGGGGGTCCTGGGGCCTGTGGGTCACGGAGCAGCAGAGCGGAGACAGGGCGAGGCAGTTTGCCCAACTCCTCGCAAGCACAAGGTCCAGGTTCTGGGAACCTGCTGCTGCAGAGGCCACCAGAAGCTCCAGTAAGGCCCCATCTAACGCTGGGCAGGCCCCTTGCCCCATGGCGGCAGGCAGGTGGGTTCTGGCATAGCAGTGGGTATTTTTGAACCTGAAGGTTTTAAATCGGCAGAGTTGATCCCTTGGAGCCAGGCATCCCACGCAGGGGAGCTCTGGGGCTTGAGGAGGGTGCACTCTGCAGGCCGGGAGAGAAAGGGGCCAAGGCCACCAGTTTGGGCAGCTCGAGGGCTGGATGCGTAGGTCGTTCAGAGCTGTGTGGCGCGGCCGGGGAGGCAGATCTGCAGTTTGGGAGGGAGGGTCAGGATGGTGTGGGGACAAGGTGTCAGCTCAGGGAGGCGGCGAGAGGAAGGGCTTCGCAGCACCACTGTCCTGACATGCAGCAGACGCAGGTTATCGCTGGTGGGCTTGTCCCTGCCGTGTCCTTCCCCAAATAGCCTTGTCGGGGAGGACCTCACAGGGACACAGAGACAGGAGGTTCCTTCTCAGTGCCCTGTTCCAGGGACATAGATCCCATCCAGCAAACCTCCTGGGAACAGCACGGCTGGCCCCTCCAGCTGACCCGATTTTCTCCTTCCACCTCCCAGCCTGACAAGTACTTGCCACGGGAATATTGGGAGAAACTGGTGGCAGAAGCCGGCTTTGGGCCTTCCCTGAACTTGAAGGACTGCAGCTGGCCGTACATGCTCATCATGCGCCTGGGCATGCACATGCTGGAACTCCTGGTGCAGGCTGTCAAGGTGCCCAGGAACATCCTCAATCCCCGCCTGGAGCCCAAGCTTATCCCCGTCCTCTACCACATCTACTCCTTCCGCAGCAGCTGGCAGGTGAGCCGTGTCCCGGGCACTCTGGGACTGTGCAGGTCACCTCTTGCATCGGAACTGGGCCTTTGCAAGGCCGTTTTCCCTCCCTGCTGCCTTTCCTGCTCAGGGACACTTAGAGGAGCCTCTGGTTCTGTGAGGACAGTGTCAATACCCAGCGTGACCCAGCGTTAATGGCTGATTGACCACATGCTCTTCCAGACACCAGCCCTAATCCTCTACCTTCTCCTCTCCAGGTTGGGCTGATAAAGCCCCATCCCATTTTCTCCCAGATTGTGTCAGATGCTGCGGAGACCTTGCTGACCTTTAACTCCTCCGCCATACCTATGCTGTGCCCCCCGGTGCCCTGGACCTCTCCCCATTTTGGTGCCTTTGTCCTGAATGACACCAAGTTGATGCGCTTTGTGGATGGGGCCATCCAACACCAGCTGCTCCTGGAGCAGTGCCCTCCGGTGAACCTCCACCCCGTGCTGGATGCCCTGAACCAGCTGGGCAACTGCGCCTGGAAAATTAACCAGCCAGTGCTGGATATCATCATATCCATCTTCAATGATAAAGGCAATGAGAAGCTGGACATCCCACCGCCCATCTCGGAGGCCCCCAGGCCTCCTGCCCCTTCTGGCAATTCCTCTACCTGCAACAAGTCCCAGAAGCACGAGTTGTTGTTGTGCAAGAAGAAGGCAGCTGAAATGCACAGCTTGCGCATGGATGCACTCTATAAGCTCTCCATCGCCAACTATGTCAGGGACAAAGTGTTCTGGTTTCCTCACAACATGGACTTCCGAGGCAGGACTTACCCTTGCCCACCTTATTTCAACCACCTCGGTAACGATGTCACGCGGGCCATCCTGCTCTTCGCAGAGGGAAGGCCACTGGGGCCCAAGGGCCTCGACTGGCTGAAGATCCACCTCATTAACCTCACGGGGCTGAAGAAGAAGAACGCTTTGCAGGAGCGGCTGGAGTATGCCAATGAAATCATGGAGGAGATCCTGGACTCAGCCGACCACCCGCTGACGGTAGGTGGGGGGCGGCTGGCCAGGGCTCTGCTGGCTCTTGGGGCGGAATGGTGGGACCCTGAACCGAGGGGGCTCTGGGAGCCTGCAGCAAGGGGAGGTTCCCCTTCAATGACCGAACTGAAAAGCAGGGAAGTTCCTCTGTGTTTGAGTCCAAACGGGACTCAAATATGCTAAGGAAAAAAAGGGATCAAAGTCGTTGTGAATTTCAGAGGAGACTTCACCGTTCCTCTCACTTGGCGTAGCTTCTAGAAAGTAAAATCAAATGGATATCAGATTGATTTTGAAACAAAAACATTTTGAAAGAACGCTTTGAGAGGAAAAAGGGGAAAAAAAGCATTGCAGGGTTTCCTAAATAACACACTTCTATGTGAAAACACAACGAAAAATTAGGGAAATGGAGGTGTGGTGGGAGGAGGTGCCTTGCCCAGTATATCCCGGGAGCGCAGGGGCTCCTGCCTTTGCTTTGGGGTGCCACAAGAGCACTGCCTGCTCCTGCCAGCCTGTGCTTCCCTGTTCCCAGGGCAGGAAGTGGTGGATGAACACCGATGAGCCCTGGCAAGCCTTGGCGTGCTGTATGGAAATCGCCAAAGCCTCGCGGTCCCCGGATCCGGCAGCCTACATCTCACACTTCCCGGTTCACCAGGTAGGAGCCCAAGGTACCCGCGTGGCCCGTGCGGCTGAGCAGGGGGAGCAGGAGACGCAGGGCAGAAAGCTCAGGGCAGAAGCATCCATGTCTCCAACGCTGCATGGATCTTTACTACACCACGTGGCCAGGCTTTCTTAAGAATGGGAGTGCAGTCTACAGGCATCTTGGCTTGAGAACTCCAGTAATTTGCTGCTGCATGCGGCCATTAATGAGCCAGAACAGTTAAGTGCTGCTTTGCTTCCTTTGGCTGGAGCAGAGCCTGTCTGGGAGATCGCCGTCAGCTGCCGGCAGGGTGAGAGCTGGGCCAGTCTTACCTTCTCCGGCTGCGGGATCAGGACTTGAAATCAGCCCGACTCCGGCTGGGTGGGACGTGGCGTGGGTGCGTGGCAGCACCTGCTCATCTGAAGTGCTCGGGGCTGTGCTGAGGCTTCGGGGGCCTTTGCTCCGCTCTCGTTCTGAGGCCAGAGCCAAGCAGCTCTGCAGGAGCAAAAGATGAGAGGTCTGGACCTCTAAGGAAGCGCAGGGGGACGGAGCTGATCTGTAGCCTGCATTCAGTGACGTGGCTGTCATTCACCACATGTCCTGTCCCTGCTCGGTCTGCTTCTCGGCTCTCTGATGGCATCTGTCCTTCCCGGACGGAGAGAGGAGCCAGGCAGCCGTTCCAGCCCTTCTCCCTGCGGTGTCCCGGCAGATCTGCAGCGCTCTCTGCAGCCGCTGCCCAGCCAGCTATCTGTCTGCGCTGATAAATCCCCGTGCTGCACGGGAGACAATGATTAATTGTTTTCCTGGTGAGAGGGGTTTGCTCATTTATCTCATTAGAAGATCAGATGGCCCTAATGAAGTGGGGAGGGTGGGGGGAAGAACAGGGATGTATTCTGCCAGTAGCGATGGTCTGGAATATGTATGAGGCCATCTAAATTGATATTGTTATAAGAACAGAAGATCAAGAGAGCAGCTGGGGGTGTGTGGAGGGTGCTGTTAATGAAATTCGAGCAAGGACGACTTCTGGAGGGCACCCGAGTTCTCTTTCCACCTGAGTCATCAGCGCCTGGTTAATAGAGGCAGCTCTTCTGCCGCGGCGGGGCTGCCGGAGCCCTGTCAATTCTCAACTTGCTGCACTGCAGGCTGTGGGGAGGAGGGGAGGGGAGAGGAGGGCTGATCCTGCCGGCAGCTGCAGGCTGCCTTTGGCCAGGCAGGGCCCAGGCACAGGAGGAGCAGGGACGGTCCAAAGCAGCAGCACGTCTTCTGTGAGAAGCGTTTCTGCTGGTGCTGTTTGGAGAACAGCAGGACCTTCTCATGCCATCGTTCAGGTCCTGCCCATCTCGGTCCCAGGAGGGCTGTCAGGGCAGCTGCTGCGACAGATCGGTCGGCGTGTCTCTGTAACTGCAGCTCTGGGAAAGGCCGGGCCGGAGCTGGTTTCTGTCAGAAGGATGTTTTCCTCGGCCGCGGAGCAGAGGCAGCACGGCTAGCTGGAGCCTTGCAGTCGGTTGTGGCTTGCTGAGAGCCCTTCGGCTTGGCCTGGCTCTGATCCTGCTCCTGGGTTTTCCGAGGTTGTTTTGAGTGCCGCCTCTTGGGGCTTCTTTTAGCATCCCAGGCAGATTTGTTGTTTTCCAAATTGTCTGGTTTTCAGTGTTTCCACAGAGCGCTGGTGTCTGTGAAAATTCATGGAGGGGCCAGTGTGATGTGAGGTTTTCCGTTTTTTTCAAACCAGTAATTAGTGCGGAGACCCAGACAGGAAAACTGGCTAGAAGGAAAGCCGAAACTGGTGTGGCCCTGGGAGATCAGCTGCAAACCTGTCTGAAGAGACGCGAGGCAAAATGGCACTAATCTTCTGAGCCAAGTGTATCTGTGCTGGTGAGCACGGCTCCATCCATATGCTCACACCTTGTTTCCACCCTGCTCTCTTCCCACGTGCAGGACGGCTCTTGCAATGGTCTGCAGCACTACGCAGCTCTTGGCCGGGACCTTATTGGCGCCATCTCCGTCAATCTGATGCCCTGCAATGTCCCCCAGGATGTCTACAGCGTGGTGGCTCAGCAGGTGAGGCACAGCGGGGACACGGGGAGGTGTCCTCTTGGACCTGCCTCCACCTCTTGACGCTGTGTTGCACAGCTGCCAAGGAGGGAGGTTGAGATAAGACCAGCGTACAGAGGGCTGGGAAAGTATGAGCTGCTCACAGGCAGAGACTCTCCCTCCCTGAACGGGAACCACTGCAGCAGCTGCAGTGGGGATCCGGCTGGAGATCTGTCCCGACAGAGGTAGCTGTGAGAAATCCACTGGGATTTCTGCTGTCCTCACTTCTCCTGAATGGAGTCTGGGAGAAGTAGGGTAGGGAGGTGGAAGAGAGCAGACCTCATCTTGTGGTCACAGCTGGCTGACCCGCAGGTATGGGATTTTCTTCGTTTGAGCTGGCTAGGAGGCAGGGGAAGGGATTCAGCCCTTGGCACTGCTGCTAAGTCTTCGATTTTCCTGGCAAGACGTGACGTGAAACGAGCCTGCTGGGAAGCGTGCTTAGATCTACCAAACTCAAGTCAACTGGCATTGAACCCCTGGCTCTCCCTTCTAGGTCTCAGCATGTTTTATCCAGGCAGCCCCGCACCAGAGCGGGAGGAGCAGGCAGAGGGTGCTTGGTCTGCTCAGAATTATCACTGGGGGTGGCAGAGGCAGCAGAATCTGAGTCCTGAGCCGCAGTCCTGGTGCCGTGTCCTTGTGATGTCCGGCACCCCCCCACTGCCAAGTGACACTGCTCTGCTGAGGCAGCAATGGAAGGCTCTGCGGGCACGGTTATCTGTGAGGTGCAGATGCCTCCTGATTCCTTCAGCAGATGATCTCTGTTGACGGGGGCTGGTGAAAATGGGCCGCAGGGTCTCTGTTGGACGTTCAGGCCAGGCAGCCCACAGCTGGGTGGGTCTCACGTGGCCCCCCTGACTCTCCCCAAGCTGTGGAGGTGGCTTGGACCAGCGTGGCTCGCGGTGGGGCTGACTTCCCAGGGCGCTCTCGTCCTCAGGTGGAGGAGTTTCGGAAGAAGGATGCTCAACAGGGAGTGAAGATCGCCCAGGTGCTGCAAGGCTTCATCAGCCGCAAGGTGGTGAAGCAGACGGTGATGACGGTGGTGTACGGTGTCACGCGCTACGGCGGGCGGCTGCAGATGGAGAAGCGTCTCAAGGAGATCGATGAGTTCCCTGAGGTAGCGTGCCTGCCCCGGCCTCCCCCGGCAGTGTTTTGCTCAGCTCTCAGTCCCCACTGGGAGAGGTGCCCGTGCTGCCTTTCCCGTGGGCTTCCCTCCTGCCTTGCTCTCTCCCCTTACCCCACGGAATCTCAGCGAGCAGAGGGATGAGCAGGAGAGCTGCCTGCCAGCACGGGAGGGAGGGATTCTTCAGGTGGGGCTGCTCCTCATCCTTCTGGGATGGTGGCATGACAGCCTCAGCTGGTGTTTCAGATGAAAAGTGAGGTTTGTGGCTGTGCTCTTTCCTCTGGAAGTGGCCCTTGTCTCTGGCAGACCTCTTGGAGGCTTGCCCCTCCCGACGCCTGATTCTTCTTCTGTGACCTCCCCCTCCATGGGACAGTCCTTGCTGAGTGGGTGATTTGCTGTGGCAGGTTGGTGCTGGGAGTGTTTCTGCTGTGTGTTACATTCCTGGGCCAGGTGAGGCAGCGAGAGCTTCCCCTCCGTCCAGGGACGTTACGCAGAGATCAGCCTGTCCCCGGACAAGAAGCCATCTGAAATGCTGATCTCAGCCTCCCTCCGTCAGAACCCACAGTCATCTGCGACAGCTGAAGACTTAGTACAGTCTGTGACGGAGGCAATTTTGAGGCACCAGGGAGCAGGGACATGCTCTTTTAGCTTACCCTAGGTCCCATCACTTTGCGTCGCATCTTTTGCTGCCTCTTTGCCTGACCCCTCGCTCTGCCTTTGGTCTGTGCAGGAATACTTGTGGGAAGCATCTCACTACCTCGTAAAGCAGGTGTTCAATGGCATCAAGGAGATGTTCTCAGCAACTCGAGATATCCAGGTGAGGTTTCTGTTGCCTCTTATCTCTCTCTGCCTCTTGTTCCCTGGCCCACCTGTACGTAGACCAGGGAAGTGAGATGTTCCATGGGGAGAGATGGTTATTCTGGGTCCTGGCCCAGAGAGGATCCTCCTGTCCCAGCCCAGAGGTGTGGGACTGTGCCTGCTGGAGGGCTAAACTCCTCTGTAAGCACTGGACTGTCACACTTGGTGGCAGGAGTCGGGCTCGCCTGTGCTGGGCGTGGATGGGGTCGCCCAGCTGCCCATACTAACTCCAGACACTTTCTTCCCCACTTCCCTCTGCTAAAGAACTGGCTGACGGAGAGTGCCAAGCTCATTGCCCAGTCGGGACGGACGGTGGAGTGGGTCACACCGCTGGGTCTCCCCATCGTGCAGCCCTACTATCGGACCAGGTCCACTGTGGTGAGTGTCTGGTGTGTGGGACTCAACTCCCCCTCCCTCTGCCGTGGTGGGGAGGAGGGAGAGGGCAGCCGGGCTTCGAGGCAGCAAGCTAAAGCCCGGCAGGTTGGCATCACCTGCGGCTGAGCCTGCAGAGCAGGTAGGATCTGTGCGTGCAGGCACATCCAGCCTTGTCGCTCCCTGCAGAGACTGGAGTGTGTGGGTGGGCTCGTGAGGAAGCTCTGCCGCTCCCGTCCCACTCAGGCAGCTGGGGCACGGGCCCGTTCCCCGCGCCGAGGAGCCTTCCTCAGGGCTCGCGTGATTCAGTCTCGCTGCTCTCGCCTCCCACGCGCTGCTGCACTGACTCACATTTCCCCAGCCTGTCTCGTCCTCGCAGCCGCTCACCTCCAGGAGCCCTTCTCTTAGCCCTCGCAGGGGTGAATCACTGGGAAGGGGTGAAGGATGTCTGCCAGCATCCTCAGGAGGGGAAGCAGGCAAGGTGTCACTGAGGAGTGACAGCTGCCGTGGTGGCTGGGATGCCCTGGAAGGGTCCTTGCCCGGGCGCCTTGTTGCAGCCAGGGATGTTTCCTCCAGAGCAGAGCAGCTCGTGATCCCCTCTCCAGAAGAACGGGGTGGTGCTGAGCACCTTGCGCTGGCCGGGCAGCACCGTGTAGCAGCTGATCCCCTTTCTCTCTCCCTGCAGCTGAATTGCGGCATGCAGAACTTGAGTGTGAAAAACTCCAACAGCAACCAGTAAGTATGAAACCACGGTCTCTACTGAGCCCCTGTGGTCCCCAGCCTGTGCTCTGGGGACAAAGCCTTCCCATCAGTGGAACCTGCCAAAAGCTCCTGGTATCCCCCTGAGCTGCAGAAAGCCAGCTGGAGGAACGGAGCCCTGTGTTTCAGCAGGACCTTGAGGCCCTCCAGGGCTGCCCCCGTCAACCCCGGGTCTCAGCTGGTGCTGGCTCTGTTCTGGCGCTCTCGTCTTTGGCCCTGGAAGGGTCCCAGCTCCTCCCGTCTCCCACTCTGTGCTGCAGGAAACCCGATACAGTGAAGCAGAAGAACGCCTTCCCACCCAACTTCATCCACTCCCTGGACTCCACGCACATGATGCTCACGGCGCTGCACTGCCTCAGGTAGGGAGCGGGCAGCCAGGGCTCTTCCCTGGCCCCGGGACTTGCTCTCTGCTGGGAGAGTGACCCCAGGGCAAGGCGCGCGATGTGGGAAGGAGGTGTCCCTGGTGGGTGGGTGTTGGGGGTTTCTGGCAGAGAAGGGTTGAGCGGAGGCAGTGGGGCAGGCAGCGGGAGATGGCGGGGTGAACAGTCTCTGCAGGCGCGGTGCCGGGAGTCCCCCTCCTCGCGTGGTCCCTGCTTCTCTCCCAGCAAGAGGGTCTGCAGGGGGTAGGGAACTGCGGAGATGGGACGCCCAGCTCTGCTTCATGGCACCTTCTGCTGCCTCCCAGGCAGGGTCTGACCTTCGTCTCGGTCCATGATTGCTACTGGACTCACGCGCTCACCGTGGACGTCATGAACCAGGTAAAAGTGTCCTCCTCTGTCCCTTGTGAGCAGGGATCTTGCTGATCTGTCCTCTGGGGGCTTGCCAGCCCTTGCCTCCCCTGGGCTTTGCTCCATAGGCTGATTTATTTACCCGGGCGAGGTGAACCTGGGGTCCTTGCTGGCGGTTGCAGCTGATTTCCTGGTGCCATAAACCCATCTCCTCCCACCCATCAAAGGAGGGCGTGAGGGAGAATCTGTGCCCGTAAATCAGCGCTAACCACAGCGCCCAGCAGAGTCAGTGCCTGTCGGTAGACTGATAAATGGGGGTTGGCTTCTGCTTCCCACCTCGCCAGGCTGATTCCCTTCACCCTTGTCCGGCAGCCCCCCCTTCCCACTCCTGCCCGCTGCTCCCCCTGCCCCTCACCTCTGACCTGTCTTGGCTGAGAAACGCTGAGGGGAAGGAGGGGAAAACGCCTGTTAACCTACAACTCACCGTTGCTCTCTGGATCAGATCTGTCGGCAGCAATTTGTGGCTCTGCACAGCGAGAAGATCCTACAGGATCTGTCCGAGTTCATGCTGGAGAAGTACTGCAGGTATTCCTCACCCGCTGGCCAACCCCCGCCACGCTCCTTCCTACCCGCACCCACTCCCACTCCCGGGGCTGGTTGGGATTCGTGTGAAAAACGAGGTGTTTGCATCCTTTTGGTGCAGAACCGAAGTAGGGTTTGGGGCTTGAATCCCTCGGTGGGCCTGGGGTGGGCCATAATGTCGGTGTTGTGGGTTCCCCCGCTGTGAATGAGGCAGTAAGGAGCGGCGAAGACACGCGTTGGGTCAGCCCAGTGTGTGACCAGGCAGCACAGAGCGACCCAGTCCTGGGCAGGGTCTGTAGATGCCTTGGCACCCACCTAGGGCTGCTGCGGCGGGGGCTGGGCTCCTGCTGCGGGGCGTGTAGTGTGTTTTGGAAGAGCTGAAGGCTGTTGGCAGGGGGCTGCACGGGGGAGCAGAGGAAGGTGCGCCTTCTCCCAGAGCTGATTTGCTTTCCTTCTGGTTCATCCAGCCCCGGCAGAGAGCCTAGAGCCCTCTGGCAGAAGAAACTGATGGAGCAGCTGTCAAGTGTCCCCAAGACAGGTAGGAGCACGGGATGGGAACTGCAAAGCTCGGGAGCGGTTTGGAGACAAGGGGAGTGAGGTGGAGAATGGCCCCCGAAATCACTGGGCTCATGTGGTGGCTGGAGTTGGACACCGTGAGGGTCTGGCCGGCCACGCTGTCCCCTGGGATCAGGTTTTCCTGCCTGTGCTGGACCGCAGAGCCTTGGGGCAGTGCCTTAAGACATTCCCCTGGAGCTGAGCCCCTGGGATTTTCCCCAGGTTGACCCAGCTCATCCCGTCCCCTGCCTTGTTTTTCCTCTCCCATCTGTTTCCAACCACGAAGCATTTGCCTGGAGATGGGAGCGAGGCACTCGGCGTGGTAATTGCCGGGATCTAGATGATATACATGCAATGGGATTTAGGCAATTGGTTTAACTCCTCCTAATCTCTCGGCCCTGCCTCTGCCAGACCATCTGGCCAACCTTTGTTCTGCCTTTGCGAAACGGAAGAGGCCAGTGCTCCCTCGCTGTTGAGCAGCCGCCGTGGGCAGCCCCAGAGGCAGCACAAACCAGGGCAGGGATGGTTCGTACCCCGGGGCCGCGTCCTCCTCTCTTCCTTCCCTGCCTTGCTGCTGTTACGCTCTTCTGTCTTGCTCTTCCTACCACTATCCCAGAGAAATCTGGAGGGACGTCAGTTCCTGGAATACCTCTAAATCCCTGCTGCCTTCTCCCACCCTGCGGCAGGGGCTGAGCTGAAGTAGTTTTCTGCAGGAAGCTGAAGCAGGGCTTGGGGCAACTTCTACTCTGCTCTGGGGAGACCCCACCTGGAGCACTGCGTCCGGCTCTGGAATCCTCAGCACAAGAAGGACAGGGAGCTGTTGGAGCAGGGCCGGAGGAGGCCCCGGAGATGCTGGGAGGGCTGGAGCCCCTCTGCTGGGAGGACAGGCTGAGAGAGCTGGGGGGGTTCAGCCTGGGGAAGAGAAGGCTCCGGGGAGACCTTCCAGCCCCTTCCAGTCCCTAAAGGGGGCCTACAGGAGGACGGGGAGGGACTCTGGAGCAGGGAGTGTAATGACAGGACGAGGGGGAACGGTTTCAAACTGAAGGAGGGGAGATTTAGATTGGATATTAGGAAGAAATTCTTGGCTGTGAGGGTGGTGAGCCCCTGGCCCAGGTTGCCCAGAGAAGCTGTGGCTGCCCCATCCCTGGAGGGGTTCAAGGCCAGGTTGGCCGGGGCTTGGAGCAGCCTGGGCTGGTGGGAGGTGTCCCTGCCCAGGGCAGGGGTTGGAACTAGATGGTCTTTAAGCTCCCTTCCAACCCGAACCGTTCTGTGATTCTCACAGGTGCCCCGTCTCCACCCTGCCCTGGCCCTGCTCTCCTCTGACCTCTCCTCTCCCTTGCTTCCCCCAGGCGAATTCAACCTGAAGGAGGTGATGGATTCCACCTATTTCTTCAGCTGAGCCCCAGCAGCCAGCGGGGCCCTGGACTACCTCTGGACTGCCGCTTGCCTCGGGGGCCGTGGTAGGCACTGACCCACGAGGCTCCTCTGTCCTGCGTCTCGTGGGGAAAGCGGGTACAGCAGAAGATACCTGCCCAACACCCAGCTGCTGGGCCAAACTGGGGCTCCTCCAGGAGCTCAGGGGCAGCCACGAGGGGCCGGTGGGGGACAGGGTGTCTGCGCTGTTTGCTGTTCCTGCCTGCGTCCCAGGTGAGGGCAGAGGGCATCGAGCTCTGGGGAGGGCTGCATTCCTCTGGTGTGGGGTGGAAGGGGCGATGGTAGACGGGGCTGGCTCCCCTCCGCCCTCGCCCCGGCACAGGAGATGTGCCTGCCACCGCTGCCAGCTCCAGAGCTTGCCTGGCCAGGGCCTGTCCTAGGCTGCCGGCCCTCTCCATCCCTCTCCACCAGTGGGGCTCAGACCTCCCGGATCGTTAGGTCCCTGCCTGGAGGGGCAGGGAGCCCCCCATGGCCCCAGCTCTCGGCTGTGGGGCAGGTGCTGCTCTCCATGCCCCGCTCCAGCTCCCGGGCGCTGTCACCGCAGCCTCTGCGGCTCCTGACTCTTCATTTCCAGGGCTTGGTTTCAGTTCCGTTCACTGGTTCTCAGGCAAGGAAAACCACTAACAGGGGGGTGGAGGTGTACGATACTGTAAATAAAATGGTTTTTTTGAAATACTAGATGGGAACCGTGTCCTTCTCGGCCTCTTTCAGCCAAAGTCTGCGAGGTGCCTGGGCGCTGGCCTCATCTTCCTGGGGAGACGGGACTGCTGTTTCCCCAGACGGCTGCTGTTTTGCCGACTGGTTGGGCTTCAGTTATTCACAGGGGTGTAATATTCTGGAAACGCTTTTGTCGCAGAAACAGAGACAAAATTTTCCCATGGCCGTGATGGGCTGGTGCAGCGGGAGCAGGGCTCTGGCAGGGGGTGACTGTGTCTGCCCCCGACCTTCAGTTTCTAGCCAGGAGCTTCCAGGGCTGCGTGTGCCGCTCCTGCGGCAACTGGTGCTGGGAGATCTTGCAGCTGGAGCTGGGCATCTGCCCCAGCTCTCGGCTGACCCCCGTACCCACAGGTTCCATTTCCCGGCCTCCTCCCAGCTCCATCCCTCCCTGATGCTGGAGCAGGGATGCGGCGCTGCCAGCGAGGGGAAAGGTTCTGGCGGGGGGAGGCTTTTCACCTCGTGGTTTTTCTGGCAGGGAAGCAGCTCTTCAAAGGACAAGCTGGCTCCCGCAGCCCAGCCTGGGGCCGTGCCCGGTGGCAGGGCTGTGCCAGGGGCGCGGGAGCAGCCGGAGCCGCGGCAGGGAGGGACGGTGGCGAAGAAGCAGAGACGGAGTCGTGCGTAGCTCTGTCAGCTGCTGACGTTTATTGCACAGGATGGGCTGGATGGAAAGGTGGATGCTTGGAGCGGGGCCCTGTCCCGCCGGCTGCGTGGCTACAGGGCACCGGGCTGGCGTGGGGCCCCTCGCTCGCCGCATACATTCAACGTGGAAGGCTCCGGAGTGCTAGGCAGAGCGGCAAATGTGCGCGCACACACACACACACCCCCCCCCTGCACACACACCCACACACAGACCCCCCCACGCAGGTACACGCAGTGTGTGCCCTCCCCAGCCTTAAACCAGGAGCGCTTGTGGGGCAGCTCCCGCCCGTGGGGCACCCCCAGGGCTCCAGCGTCCGTCCCCGTCCTAACGCTGCCTACGGGGGAGCGGGGCTGCGTTGACCGGGGACAGCGTGTGCGCAGGGTGCTCGCAAGCCTCGGGGCGACCGTCCCTCAGACCCACAACCCCCCACCCCCGCCACTTACCTCCAGTCCTGGACCGTCACCCCCTCGCCATGGGTCTGTGGGAGGGGAGGCAGGGGCACGCGCGGGCGCCGGGGCCGGCCAGCGTGGCTAAAGCCCCGGGGAGGTGTCCTGCGGATGCACACATACAGGTATGTATTTCAGGTCATAAATATCATATACAGAGTTGATCATGGAGGGGGGGGGTGATGCAGCTGTGGCTTCTATGGGGCAGCCGGTGTGGGGGAAACTGAGGGCAGCGGGGCTTCGCCGTGGGGAGCGGGCGACGGGGCCAGACTTTGGTTGGAGGTGATGCAGGCGGGGGCTCAGCCCGGACCCCGCTGTGCCCTGCGGCGGGTTGGGGGGGCACAGACGCCCCGTGCCCACCCCCGGCAGCCGGGCTGGCGCCACGGCGGGGGGGAGGCAGCCGGTGGGGCGGCCGCGGCCCTCACCCGGTGTGACCGGCCGCCGCAGCCCCCTTCCCTCTTCCGCCGGACTCGTCCCCGCCGCCGGTGCGGCGCGGAGGTCACAAGTTGGAAGACAGCCTGGACTTGGCCGGGTCCGTGTCGGGCGTGCTGGCCGCCGAATCCTTGCGGGCGGCCGCCGAGTCCTGCGGCAGGGCGGGGGGGGCCCCCCTGCAGCGAGCCCGTGGAGGCTGGGTGGGCCGCGGCCCCCCGTGAGGGCGCCGGACCCCGCAGCACGGCCGAAGGGCCGGGACCCGGCGAGGCGGCGGCCGGACTCCCGCCGATGGAGGAGCAGGACTCGCGGGCCGAGGCCGGGGGGCTCTGGGTGCTGCCGGCCGCCAGCCCGTGGGGCAGGGAGGGCTGGGAGGCCGAGAGGGGCCGCGAATCCTGGCTGAGGCTGCTGGTGGGCAGCGCCTGTGTGCTTTTGTGGGCGGCCAGGCGCTGGGGCGAGCCGGGCGCCTGCTGCTGGCTGAGGGAGAGCTGGGAGCCCAGCTGCCCCGGGGCTCCTCCGTAGGCGAACGTCCGGCTGGCCAGGGGGCTTTGGGACGGCGGGCTGGCGGCGGCCGCGGCGGCGAAGGCGCTGGTGGAGGCGGGCAGGGCCGCGGGCTGCGCCTGGTCCTGCGAGGGCGAGGGGTTGGCGTGGGGCACGGGGGGCTGCGGCTGCTGCGGGGGGCTCTGCTGCAGCAAGACGGGGGAGACGGCGAAGGGGCTGGGCACGGCCTGGGCGTACTGCAAGCGGCGCATCATGCGGGGCGAGCCCAGGGCCATGGAGCCCACCAGCGGGCTGGCCATCTGCGGGCAGAAGCTCATGGCGACGGCTTGCTGGAGGGTGGCGATGGCGGAGGTGACCTGGGGCTGGACGGGGCTGTACATGGCGGTGTGCTGCTGCAGCTCCGCCTGCTGCACCATCTCCCGGTCGTACTTGACGATCTCCTGGATGATTTCGTTCTCCTGGTTGTTGAAGACGCCCGAGTTGAGGTCGTGCTGCACTTTGTGGAGCAGGATCGAGTTCTTCTTCCCTGCAGGGAGGGGGGGGCCGGGATGGGAAGCACCGTGAGACCCTGCCGTGGGGCTACACTGGTGTGTCGTCATGTCCCCCCCCACACCCCCCAGGCACGGCTGTCCCGCCCTGCTGGGACAGCCCCCTCCACCTCCCCCAGAGCCCCCTGCGTCCTACCGATGCGGTCGAGGCGGTCGATGGCCACAGTCTCGAAGGCCCGTCTCATCATGGGGTACTCCTCCAGCACCTCGTTGAAGTTGTCCACCGAGAGCGAGTAGAGGCGGCAGTAGGTGTCTGCCCGCACGCTGGCCGTGCGCCGGCCGCGGGTCAGCAGGCAGATTTCTGGGGGCGGTGGGGGGGGGAGGGAGAAACAACGGTGCTGAGGTCAAACCACCACCAGCAAGGACTGGAAAGGGGGAGGCAGACCAGGAGGAAAGGGCAAGAACCACCACGTGGCGGGTGCCCCGGGACAGCGCGGGCATCCCAATGCCTCTCGCAGACCCTGGGAGGGGACCGGGGCTCGGCCCCACCAGCGCTCACCTCCGAAGTAGGAGCCGTCGGAGAGTTTCATCTCCTTGTTGCCCTTGGTGAGGATGCTGACCACCCCGTGCTGGATGAAGTACATCTTCTTGCCGATGGTGCCCTCGCGGATGATGTAGTCGCCCGGCTGAAACACCTCGAACTTCAGCTTGGTGAGCATCGCCGTGACGAAGTTGGGGTCGGCGTTGGCGAACAGCGGCATGGAGGCCACCAGCTTGCGGCAGTTGAAGTTCACGATTTCCTGCAGGGGAAGGAGGTGAGGGACCAGGAGGCAGGGACGTGGCCCCCCGGCCCCCGCCACCCCGCATCCCACCCAGGGCAGGCTCCCGAACACGGAGGTGTCGGCGGGCGCAGGCACCCCAGCACGCAGCCGTCGTCGTGCATGGACGCCCTCGTATTTGGAGTCTCAAAACCAGAGCAAGAGGTGCTCGACCCCAGCGCTGCAGGAACTGGTGGGACCCACAGCCCCCACCCCGCGGCAGGGGGTCCCTCGCTGAGGAGGTGGGGAAGGTTGGGGGGGGGGGACAGTCCCCATCCTTGCTGTGGCATCCTCCGCCCGCTTCTCCGGCCTCCGGGGCCCTGACCTCGCGCAGGGGCTCGTTGAGCTCCCCCAGGATGCTGTCCTCGTCGAACATCTTGCCCTGGTAGCGATGCTCGTAGTAGTCGTGGATCTTCTGGCGGAAGTCGGCGGGCAGCTTGTGGAAGGACATGTACTGCTCCACCTGCTTGTACTGCAGAGAGAGACAGCGTCAGCGCCCAGCAGCGCTGGGGTTAGCGGGGGGCCAGGACCCCCCCCCCGACACACACACACATCCCCATGGGGCTGGTCCTGGTCCCTGCCCCGCTGGCAGGTCCCCCTCCATCGCCCCGTCCCTGCCCCGCAGACGGTATCGACAGGGAGCCCTCGCCCCACTGCGGCTCCAGGAGGGGATGCGACGGCCGGGTACGGGACTGGAGCCGTGGTCCCCGTCCAGCCCAGCCCTACCTTCTCCTGGTACTGGCGCCGGGAGGAGTCCAGCGACTGGATGAGGGCGGTGGCGTGGCCGATGAACATGGCGTAGCAGGTGGCCCCCACGATCATGCTCAGCATCGTCAGCCAGATGTCCGTCATGCTCTCGGGCGCCTGCTTCCCGTAGCCGATGCAGAGCATGTGGCTCATCGACTTGAAGAGGGCGAAGGAGTACAGCTCGCTCCAGGAGTCGTTCTGCAGCGAGAGGGTGTTTGGGGGGGGGGGGTGTGTGTTTGGTGGGGGGGGGGTGTCACGCGTGGGTACAGCATCCCCGACTCCGGCCTGGCAGACGCTCCGGATTCTCTCCCTGCATCTCCCGACAGCACCGGCATCTTTTTTTGTTAGTGTTTGCCGTTCTCTCCGTTCAGGTGAGATGCAAACAGACCCCGCTCTGCTCCTTCCCGGCGGGTTTCTGCCCCCCGCCGCCGCCTGCCGTCCCCCTTTAGGCAGTCAGTCATCCTAGTTTTTTGGGGGTTTTTTGTTTTTTTTTTTTTTTTTTTTTTTAAGAGTTGAGCTGCAAAAGCGCAGGGAGCCCCCGTGAAACGCTGTGACGGGGACGCGCGCCGAGTTTGTGGAAGCCACTGAGCTGCCGCAGCACGGGGGGGCTCGGGGGCCTGCGGCGGTGGCTGGGATGGGGGGAGGGGGGGGGCAGCCGTAGGCAGGGACGGCAGGAACCCCCCACCCCAGCCTCACGCGCAGCCCCCGGGGGTATTTCTGCCCGAGGGGGGGGGCATTTGCACCCCTTAAGCAGGTATTTACACCTGATAAGTGGATATTTACACCCAGGGGGGTGTATTTCTGCCCAAGGGGGGGCACTTGCACCCCTTAAGCGGGTATTTACACCTGATAAGTGGTTATTTACACCCGGGGGGTGTGTGTGTGGTGTGTATTTCTGCCCCGTAGGTGGGTATTCGCACCCCGTAGGTGGGTATTTCTGCCTAAAGGGGGGTATTTGCACCCCATAGGTGGGTATTTCTGCCCAAAGGGGGGTATTTGCACCCCGTAGGGGGGTATTTCCGCCCCATAGGTGGGTATTTGCACCCCATAGGGGGGTATTTCTGCCCAAAGGGGGGGTATTTCTGCCCCATAGGTGGGTATTTGCACCCCATAGGGGGTATTTCTGCCCAAAGGGGGGGTATTTCTGCCCCATAGGTGGGTATTTGCACCCCATAGGTGGGTATTTCTGCCCAAAGGGGGGGTATTTCTGCCCCATAGGTGGGTATTCGCACCACATAGGTGGGTATTTCTGCCCAAAGGGGGGTATTTGCACCCTATAGGGGGGTATTTCTGCCCGAAGGGGGAGTATGTCCGCCCCATAGGTGGGTATTTGCACCCCATAGGGGGGGTATTTCTGCCCCATAGGTGGGTATTTGCAGCCCATAGGGGGGTATTTCTGCCCCAAGGGGGAGTATTTGCACCCCATAGGTAGGTATTTGCACCCCATAGTGGGGTATTTCTGCCCCCCCTAAGTGGGTATTTGCGTCCTGGAAGGGGAGGGTTGAATTCAGCGCTGGGGGGGAACCCGGGGCGAAGCAGCCGGGGAAGGAGAAGAGGGAGACGAGGACGAGGGGGAGGAACGGAGCAGAGATGGAAACACCGGCAGAAGGGGCCGAGAGGGACGGCGGGAGAAGAGCCATTTGTAGCAGACTGCAGGGCTGAGAGGGAGCAATTAGCAACGTGGGCCATTATTTATTAATAGCAGCTTTGTCGCTAATGAGCCGGGGAGAAGGCACAGGGGACGGGGCAGAGTTGTGTCAGCATCTTCCTCCCGCCCGCATCCATCCGCTGCCCCCGGGTCCCGCGAGACCCGGCCCAGGGAGACCGTCGGCAGCGGGCACGGGGTGCCCAGCGCGGGGCCGGCATCTCCCGGGGTGGGTGGAGAGAGGCCGGAGGGCACGGGGATGGCCGGGGGAGCACGGCGGGGGTCGGTGGGCGGCACTCACCACCATCCCGTTGATGGAGACCCAGCAGTTCTGGGGGAAATCCTGCAGCATGGGCACGAGGAACTGGAGGCAGCCGTCCCAGTGGCAGAGCAGCAGCATCATGCCGATGAGGTTGATGATCCTCATCACCGCGCTGGCCAGGTCGTACGTCATGTGGAAAATCTGTAGGTGGAGGGGCAAGGACGGGAGGGCTCAGGGACTGTCCACCGCCACGGCCCGACCCCGCTCCGGGCACCGACACTCACGGCCATCCCGGCCCCAGCCCTCCCCGAGGCGGCTGCGCTCCCCCCGCCTTGGCTATTTATAGCCGGCGGGATGCCGCCATGCTGCCACCCCGGAAAGCGCTAATGGCTGTGAGCTTTGACGAGGATAAGCCAGCGCTGGCGGATGCTCAGGGAGAGCGGAATGCTCCGGGCAGCGGGGAGGGAGTGGGGCAGCCCCCCGGACAGAAGCGTGATGGGGCTGGGCTCAGCCATGGGACGGCTTTCGGTAAAGAGGGTCCGAGGTGCCCACGTCAGGGTGGGGCTGAAGGGGGACCCCGATGTGGGGAGAGCGGCCAGGGTGGCTCCACGTGGGCTGTCCAGAGATCCCACCCCAACAGGACAGGGCTATGGCCCCCCCCGCCCCAGGCCAGTGGCCACAACAGCATCGAACAGAGACCCACCAGTGACTCCCCCAGCGAACCCTCAGCCCCGGTGACCCCAGTGACCACGGGGACCCACCACGGTGGTCCTGGGAGCAGAACCCCACCATGGAGGGGCAGCAGGAGGGTGCCCCAAGCACCCCCCTGACTCCCAGCACCAGCCGCAGCTCCCGGGAGAGCAGGGCTCCCCCCCCGGCACCCACCCAGGCAAAGCCGGGGGGTGGGGAGGCGTCCTCCTGGTTGCAAACTGAGCCGAGGACTTATTCCTTTTCCTTTCATATTTTTAGAGTGCAGAAAATGTGAATTCAAGGGGAGGGGGGAAAAAAAGAAAGAAAAATAAGAAATTAACCCCCCTGGCAGTGAAACTCGCCGTCTCCCCACCCCTGCCCCCACCGCTGAAGAGCCGAGGCTGGAGCCCTACAGCATCGCAGGCAGCCGCAGGGCAAGGGCACGGCCAAGGCAGGGCAAGGGCACGGGCAACGGTGTCCCCCGTCCCCCTCTGTGCCCTGCCCGGGGTGTGACCTGCGCAGGTCACCCGCGGCGTGGGCAGGACGGGGCAGAGGCGGTGGAAGTGACGGGGAGGGAACGAGGGGGAGCGCGAGGGGCTGGGGAAGGGGCAGCCCGGGGTGAGGGACAGGCAAGAAAAGCCCCAGCCCCGTCTCTGACAGCCCCTCGCTGCCCCTCTCCCAGCTGCCACCGAGGCTGTCGGGGGCAAAATCAGCCCCTCGCTGCCCCCACTCCCCCCCCCACCCGGGGAGATGCTCCCGCTGCATCCGCCAGCCCCGGCCGCGGTGCCTCCGAGAGCAGGCGAGGTCCCGGCGGCGATCGGGGCCGCGTTCCCCTCCCGAACCCTGTAAGCAGATGCGATTACCAGGATAATCTGCGGAGCCACGCACAGGTTTAACTCGTCCCTGGGGCTCTCCCTAAGTCCCAGCTGAAAGTGAAAAGGATGCAGAGCGGGAGCCCTCCGTGGGGGTGGAGGGGACGGGACGGACACGCTTTGAGCCAGGGGGGGGATCGCAGGAGACGCGGGATGGTGCCGCAGCAGAGCCCAGCCCCAGAGCAAGGAGCGGGAGAAGGGCAGGGGGATGTGGGCAAGGGGATGTGAGCAGGGGGGGGATGCGGGCAGGGGGGATCTGGGCAGAGGGGATGCGGGAAAGGGGGGATCTGGGCAGAGGGATGTGGGCAGAGAGGATGCAGGAAAGGGGGGATGCGGGAAAGGGGGGATCTGGGCAGAGGGATGTGGGCAGAGGGGATGCGGGAAACGGGGGATGCGGGAAAGGGGGAAGCGGGTGGGAGGATGTGGGTGGGGGGGGATGCAGGCAGAGGGGATGCCGCTGGCGGGGGATGTGGGTCGGGGGATGTGGGCAGGGGGATGCGGGAAAGGGGGGATGCGGGAAAGGGGGAAGTGGGCAGGGGGATGCGGGTAGGGGGACATGTGGGCGGGGGGCTGCGGGCCGGGGGAGATGCAGGCAGACTGACTGGAGCTGCAGCCACCCCCCCACACCCCTCTGCCCCAGGCCCCGGCGGCAGCCCCCCCGGCAGCGCTACGAGGCTCGGGGCTCTGCCGGGAGAGCGGGGCCGAGCCCTGTGCGTGCGGGGAGGCCGAGCCCCCACAGAGCCGCAGGGTCAGGCCAGGACACCCAGAGCCCTGGCAGAGCCGGGCAGCGCCGTGGCGGGGGCTGCCGGGCACCAACCCCCAGCGCCCACCCCAGCCCGCCCAGCGGCCGCCCGCCTTTGCATGGCGGGGGGGGGGGCGCGGGAAGGAGGGTCTGCCACCATCCTGCAGCCACCAGAGCCGGTGTCACCGTGCCCAGGCTGCACTGCGGGTCCCTGCAGCGCTGCTGGGCGGCTCTTGCCCGCGGAGCCTGCATGGCAGGGGGGGGTGACACCCAGCTGAGAGCCACACATGCCCCCTCTGGGCCTAGGAGGAGGATGAGGAGGGAGCGAAGGCTCCCGCGTCCCTCCAGCCGGCGGGTGCGCAGCCGCCCTGCGCCGCAGCGAGCACCTGCGCAGCCCCAGCCGGCGGAGGAGCCGCCAGCCCACGCGCCGGAGCCACGCAGCAAAGCCGAGCACGCCACGTCCCGGCACAAAGGCACGTCGCCTCGCAGCCCACGCAGCCCCGCTGCAGCAAGCGCGGGCAGCACCCTGCTTCCTACCCGGGGGACACGGGGGTCCCGCTGCCTCCGAGGGGATTGGGGCTCCTGCAGCCCGCCCCCGCTGCTCCCCGAGGTGCCGGCGGAGCAGGGAGCTGGAGGGGACTGGAGACAAGGATTGTCACCTGCCCCGGTGCGCAGGGACACGGTCAAGCTGCTGGCGGACCATGGGGCGGCACGGCTGCTTGTGGTGGCCATGCTGCGACCCGTGGGTGGTACCACGGCACCGGGACCAGCTGGGCAAACCCCAACACCCACGGGGGGGGGGGACGGGGGGACAGGACGACGACACAGGCGTGCACTCACACACACGTGTGCACACACACGCACACACGGCACAGCTCAGCTGGCCCCAAGGAGCCGGTGGGACTCACTTCACGTTGAAGCAGACCAGGAGCGCTCTCACGGCCCCCCAGAGGGGGATGCAGGGGACACCCTGAGCCTCCCCCCTCCAGGGAGGGTCACAGCCGCCCCGCAGCCCCCGTCCAACCCGCCGGCCCCTCGGGCAGCCCCCAGCCCCACCGCCCTCGCAGGGCCCCCCCCCAGCTCCTGCCCTCTCCAGCCAGTCCAGTCGCTGCCGGAGGAGGGACCCATCGCGGGGGGCTGCGTCCCAAGAGACCCTCACCTCCTCCCACTGGTGGATGTAGCGGATGAGCCGGGAGAGGCGGAGGAGCCGCAGGAGGCTGAGGATCTTGGTGAAGCGGACGATGCGGAGGGCGCGGGCCGTCTTGTACACTTCCGAGTCTATGCCCTTCTCCACAATGAGGAAGACGTAATCCACAGGGATGGAGGAGACAAAGTCCACCACAAACCAGGTCTTGAGGTACTTCTTCTTGATCCTCTCAGGGTCCAGGATGATTTCCGTGTTGTCCTCAATGACAATCCCCGTCCGGAAGTTCAGCACCAGGTCCATCAGGAAGAAGGTGTCGGAGACCACGTTGAAGACGATCCAGGGCGCCGTGGTCTCCTCCTTGAAGAAGGTGATGCCCACAGGGATGATGATCAGGTTGCCCACCATGAAGAGCAGCATTGTGAAGTCCCAGTAAAACCTGGGGAGCGAGAGGACGGAGGAAGGTGTCACCAGCATCCCCAGTCGCCCCTCGCGTCGAGGGGACCCGGCCCTTGTGCCCTGCCCTAAGGGACCCACGCTACTGAGGTGCTGTCACTCCGATGCCACCTCAGCCACAGGCACCCCTCTCCCCTCCCTAGGGACCACAACCTGCCTCCCCCTCCCCAAACCGCCCGCGGGCCCGATCCTGCAGGCCAGCAGAGTCCCTGGTGGAGGTGCAGGATGAGGCCGGGGGCCGTTCGCTGCAGGGGCTCTTCCCGCGGTGCGGGGATGGCCGGAGCTCTGCCCCGAGCACCCAAACCCTGGCAGGTCCCGGGTGAGGGGAGACCGATGAGGCGCCGGTGGGGGAGACCCTCGCGCCACCCCAGGGCACCCCTGGGCTGGGGACCCCCTCACCCCCAAACCGCCGGCCACGGCGGGGCCATCACAACCTCAAGGTCGCGGGTGGCAGCAGGATGGGACAGCATTCCCCCACCCCTCCCTGTGCCCATAGGGGAGACCCCAGGACGGGGGACAGCATCCCCCAGGACAGCCAGGGTCACCCCACCACGGCACCTCCCCGGACCAGGCTGCGGTCCCGGTTTTGGGATGCGCCGGGCAGGGGCTGCAGGACAGAGCCCGGCAGCGCGGCCGCGGTGGAAGGAGCCGCGGCAGCTCCCGGTCACGTACGGCTGCAGCTGGAGCCGGCATCGCCCCAGCCCCGGTCAGACGGCGGAGGCGGCGGACGGACATCCCTGCCGGGGCTGCACGGCTCCTCCGCACCGCCGCCCGCTCCTGCCTCACCCTCCTCCTCCTCCTCCCCTTTCTCCTTGTCCCCGTCTTCTGGGCCACCGATGACCTTTCCGAGCACCTGCAAGGTCACAGCGGCCCTGTCCCAGCAGGACCCTGCGGAGGGGACACCGGCCCCTCGCTCCTCGCCTGCTCCGCGCCCCACCACTGCGCCGGGGGGGGGCAGGAGAGGGGACATCCCTCGGCGCCACGCACACAGACACGCAGGACCCTCGTCTCGGCGTCGCTGCTCAGCCCACCCTGCCCACCCCAGGCAGGAGCCCCCGAGAGTGGGGGCTGGCGGGCGGGGGGTGCCCTGGCCACGCTGGCAGGGACGGGGGGGGGGGCGAGGGGGGCAGGACCCCCCGCAGACAGGAAGGGGCGATGGGCCGGATCCCCCCCGCCCCTCCTCCAGCCGTGCAGATTAGCGCAGGACCAGAAGGAGCCGAGCATCCCAGCTCCTGACCTTTCTCCAATAACACCTTCCCCATGTGAGCCGTTGCCGTGGCAACCGTGAGTGATGTCACCGCTGCACAACGATGACTTCACACCCCGGGCCGTCTCCAGGGAACCCTCGCCAGCTGCCAGCCGGGAGGAGCGGGCTGCGCTCCCCCGCGACCCCCGGGGCGAGCGCCGGCCGCCGACACCGAAGGGCTCCAGCATCCCACGGCCCCCCCCGTGGGCGGCGATGCTGCGGCCGTGGTGGGCACCACCGGACCCCCAGGATCCATCTGCATGGCACGACCCCCCCACGGCGACACCGGCTTCGGGGCAGCCCATGGTGGCAGCTCCAGGCTGGATCTGCCCCACAAACACCAACACCCCCCCCAGTTGCACAGACCCCACCGCACAAAGCGAGTCCTACGGGGGCATCGGTCCCGCAAAGCCGTGAAGAACAAAGATTAAATAACGGCGCCAGCTGGGCAAAACTCTCCTCTGGCTCAAATCCCTTTGCAATCCGGCTGAGCCGGGGCGGAATTCGGCCTGCTGAGAAAGATAAACTGCTCCTGATCCCCCCCCAGCACACACGGCTGACTCCGGGCGATCTCTTCGGGGGCCTGGGTGTGATACCAACACTTTCTTCCTCGGAGGGCAGTGTGTGCATAGGAAAAAAAAAAAAAAGATCCAATCCAGGCTACTAAAAATATCTGAAAACAAATTAATTAGGATCCTGGGCACCCGCTCCCTTGCTTCTGACCCAATTGAACGACAGCGACGGTGACAGAAGATGCCGAAAGCCTCCGCGAGCGGGGGCTGCGTTCCTGCTCCGTCGCCTGCCCCAAGCCTGGCACAGCGGTGCCGCCCCCTCCCAGGTCCTGGGTGGGAGCAGGGTCGGAGCTGAGCACCCCCACCAAACCCCCGGGACCCCACGGTGCTCCTGCTCCCGAAACCCCGGAGCATGTCCCTCCACGGAGCTGCCGCCTCCCCGGCACCTCCGAAACCCTGAGGCGTGGGGCAACCCCAACGTCCAATCCGCCCGCTCTTACCACCTGGGAGGGGGCCAGGAGAACCCCCCCAAGCCACCCAGGGGGTCACAGCCACAGGACACCGTGGATGTCCCGGCTCAGCCCCATCGCCGGCACACAGAGCGCCGGGGATCATCCAGCTGCCTCCGTGAGCTCGGTGCAGCGCATCGCTCCCCTCCGCAGCCACGGGCACCGAGACACCCCCGCTCCAGCTGCCCGGGCGCGTGATGCTCCCCCAGACCCCACTCAGCCCCCCCCGGCCCAAACCGGGGTCCCGGGGCTGGCCGGCGGGCGGGATCCGTGCGGGATCGGTGCAGGATTGGCGCTTTGCAAACTTGCGCTGAATACTCATATTCGAAAAACGAGGTCACTCTTAGAAGTGGGTTAAGAAGCCAACGGCAGAAGTTTGCCGGAGCCAAGCGAGCGGGGAGGTACCGCGCCCAACGGGCCGTCCGTACCCCCCCCCGCCGTCCCAGTACAGCCAGTTGGGATGAACGACCGGTGCTGCTCTCCCCTGGAAAAGCCTGGGGACCCCTAGGGAAGGGGAGGGGGGATAAAAGGCTTTGGGAACTGCTCAAGGACCCCAACCTTCCCGGTCCCCCCAGTCACAGCCTTTCCTCCCTGATGACCAAGGCGGAGGCTTCCAGCCACCCCCCAGGTCCGACAGCCCCACACTGACGCTGCGGTGGGGGATGGCAGCTCCCCGACACCCTCACCAGAGGGAACGGTAACTCGGTGACACACATGGGGAGCGACAGCAGCCCGTGAGCCCCCATCCCAGCTCGGGAGCCCCCATGGTGGCACAAACAAGGTGGTGGCACCATCCAGAGGGTGGCAAAACCCCAGAAACCATTTTAGCCCTGGGTGAAGAAGGCTCTGGCCAAGCAGCACCAGGAACACTGTGCTCTGGATGTGGCTTCACCCCCGATTCAGGTGCGGGACCGGCTCTTGCAAGAGGAATCCAGCAGCAGCGAAACCCCAGGGCTCAGCCCGCGCCTGGTGGAAGGCTGCGGGTGCTGGGCTGGCGGGAGGGGACACCGGTGGAGCCGTATCGGGCGTCCCCGCCGTGGTCACGGGGAGCCCGGCACCGCCACCGAGTCACGGGCACTGGGCTGAATCCCCCTCCCGGCCTCACGCAAGTTTCTCACTAGGAGGGGAAGGGATCAGCCATGGACGTGGAGCACCCACTCCCCCAGGGACGTCGCAGTGCCCCTGCTCGTCCCCGTCCCCGCGCACCCCTGCCCGACTCCCCAGTAAGGATGGGAGCCAGCCCAGCAACGTGCCCCAGGTCCCTGCGAAACAGGGGCTGGATACGGCCCCCGCCTCCCAGTCCCACCCCAAGAGCAGAGACACCAACAGAAATAATGAAAAAGTCGAGGCTTGGGGTTTTCCTCCCTCCCGTAAAGACCAGAAGCGACAAAGACAACGGAGCGCAGCACCCAAAAGGAGGTGGCTCAGCGCGACACCATCTACTTCAGCGCACAATTTACAAGGTCTCTTTTATCAGATTTGCGGCTCAGGATCTCGACCAGCCACCCAGGCTGCTTCCTAATAATTTGATATTTACGTAAATAGCAACTTTCGTTCCCGGAGCAAGCGCCGTGTCCACGAGGAGCCAGGATCTCCAAAGGACTCCGATTATGAAATGATGTCACATATGCAGATGGGCAATGATTTTATCTTAAGATGGGAAAATGGGTTTTGCAGGGCAAACACGGCCAGGCTCACTCTCCATTATCATCATTGGATAAACATAATACTTTTTTTTTTAAGGCAGGACACGGTGGAACAGAGGGACGCGTGTCCTCAACGCGCGCCAGCGGAGCGGGCTGCTCACGGCCGGGTTTTCAGCCCTGCGTGGAGCCGACGCTGTTTGTGCGCGGGTTTGTGGAGCCAGCGATGCCGTGGTGGCTCTGCCCGCGGCTCCTCCCCGCTGGGCAGGGAACTCTCCTACGCCACTTCCAGCATCAAAACACAAGGCAGCGGCTCTTCCCCAATGGGTTTCAAGTCTTGATAGCGACTCCGGGAGGGATGGAGCCAGCGCGGGGCAGGACGGCCAGGGTGACTCCCCAAGGTCACCTCGGCACGGACCGGCGCCCGCCGCGAGCGCCAGCCCGGGGAGCGACGCCGCTGCACCCAGAGGAGCCTCCGAGGCCTCGCTCCCTCGCAGGGAGACCCTGCTCTCGGCAGCACCGTGGGCTCTGCCGCCGGGACCGCGGCTCTGCCGGCACGCAGAAGCAGGGCAGGCTCCAGCCCTGGTGCAGTCATGGCGGGGGACAGCGGGTCCAGGCTGTCACCTCGCTCCCAGCCTCCCCCAGCTGCTGAGGACAAGGAGCAGAGTTCCCCGTCCTCCTGGGAACCCCCCGGGTGCCAGGGATGCTCCTGGCACCACCACGCCTGCCCAGTCACGGCAGGGATGGCAGAGCTCCCTCCGCCGCGGGACGGCGATGGCCACGGGGTGCAGCCGACCCTCGCCGTGGCTCTGCCGCAGACCTGGTCCCCAGCCCACCAAGGAGGGGGCTCCGATGGACACCTGCAGCAGGTTTCCAATGGGAACATCTGCCACAAGGGCGCAAGACCCCTGTGCAGGAGGTCAGCCCTGAGAGGAGGCCGAGGGCCTCCGGCTGCTCCTCTGGAAGATGCCAGATCAGCCCAGGAGCAGCGCACGAGGGCAGGAGCAGGAGGTGCGGGCGCTGGTCCCTGCTCTGAGCCCACCCGGCCAGGGCAAACCCCGCTGCCCGTGGCCACCTCCACCTGCCCTGGGGACCCCTGAGCCAGCAGGGACCCATCAGTGCCAGCGGTGAACAGATCCCGGGGTCTGGCCCAGCAGCGTCCCCCACACCATGCCCCCGCTCGCCTGTGCCCAGAGAACCTGCCCTCGGGCCTCCCCAAACCTCACACCAGAACAGCAGCAGAAGACCTCGGAGCCAAGCCCTTCGCTCCCCCCAAGACCCTTTGGGGTCACCAGCGATGTCAGCAGGGGTCTTGGCCACCCATCCCCACAAGGCATGTGCCACCCGCCCCAGCCAGATGAGCCATACATCCCCCCGGCAGCCTGCACAGGACACGGGAAGCATTTGCCGCTTCTGTGCTCCCCAAGGGCTCAGGGGGTGGAAAGGAGATGGAGCTGCAGAGTCTCCATCCCCGGGTTTGCCACCCGCGCAGGTTGGATCTTGGGAGCGAGATCAATCCCTCCTCAGACTCCCTGAATCTCAGGGACAGGATCAGGCCTCCTTGGGGGAGGGGGAGCCTTCTCAAAGCTCTGCTTGGCAGCGGAGAGAGCAGCACGTCCTCCTGCCCAGACCCCCGGCCTCACCAGGGGAGGTGACACCTTCCCCAGGGTGCTTTGGGGACAGACCCAAAGCCCGGTGGGGCTCCGGAGGGTCCATGCTGGGCCCAGCCATCCAAGGCCCCGGGAAGGACGAGGGATGCCCTTGGCCGGGCACCCCCTGTCGAAGCTCTGGGCACCCCCGGATGGGCTGCAGCTCCGCTGGGGAGGGGGACGCCCGGCCGCCAGCCCCTCCCTGCGAGCGGCATCCGCGCTGCCACCTCCGGCACAGCTCAAGGTGCCCTCTCCCAGGGCACGGCTCGGCTCGGCCTCCCCCTCCCCGGCCGGCGGGGCCGGGCCCGGGCTCCGTTCGCCCCTTCTTCCCCCGTCCCCGCCCGCGGTCACCGGGGCTGGATGCTCCAGCCCTTTCCCAATGCTCCATCCCCGCGGGATGCTCCGGCCCTTTCCCAATGCTCCATCCCCGCGGGATGCACCAAGCCCAGCCCGATGCTCCATCCCCGCGGGATGCTCCGGCCCTTTCCCGATGCTCCATCCCCACGGGATGCAGCCGGGTGCGGGGTCCCGGCCGCAGCGCTCGCCCCCCCCCCGTCCCCGCCCGCGCACCTGAAGTCGCTGTAGGGGTGGATGATCCAGGCCCCCGCCGACTTGACGCGCTCCTGCTCCCGCTCCACCGCCTTCTGCGAGCCGAACATCCGCAGCGAGAACTTGTTGACGCCGGGCTGGAGCATCGCCCCGAACTGCCGCTGCATGAAGCTGGCCTGGCTCCCGCGGGCCTCCTCGCCCGCATCCTCGCTCGCCCCCTCCTCGGCCGCCTTGGCCCCGCCGGGAGACGCGCCGCCGCCGCCGCAGGAGAAGGAGACCTTGGGCTCCCGGGGCGGCTCCGGGCCGGGGCTCCGCGGCGGCTCCCCACGCCGGCACTCGCCGTTCGGGGACCCCTTCCCGCCGCGGCCCCGCGCCCGCCCAGCCGCCGCCGCCGCCCCCCCGCCGCGCTTGGCCGCCTCGGCCGCCTCCTCCTCGGCCGCCGCCTCCCCGCCCGCCGCGCCGCGGCCCGCCCGCATCCTGCCGCTGCCGCCGCCGAGGCCACCGGCGGCCGAGTGGCGCCCGCCGCCGCGGCGGGGGCGGGCCGGGGCGGGCCGGGGGCGGGCGGCGGGGCCGGGCCGGAGACCGGGCGGCTCCGCAGCTCCCCCCGCCGGCACAACCCTCACCGGCGGGACCGACGACTGGGGCCGCCCCGCTGCGCCCGACGGCCCCGGCCCTTCAGGGGGTTCCGCGCAGCCCCCGGTGCGGGGCGGGACGGGCGCTTCCCCCGCGGCGCTCCGGAGCCCGCCGGCCCGTCCGCCCCGCTGCGGGGGGAGCGCTTCGGCCGCTGCCCCGTGAAAAGCCCCATCGCGTCCCTGCCCTGGGCCCCGCTGCCGGGGCGGCCCGAGCCCATCCCCGGGCCGGCGACGGACCCCGCAACCCCGCCGGGGGGCAGAGGGGCTCCGCGCGGACCGGGGGGACGCGGCTTCGCCCCCCCCCCCCAGCCCCGGGGACCCGCCTCGCCAGCCCCAGCCCGGCCCCTCGCCCCCAGCGCTGATTCCCCGCGCACCGGGCCGGGCGGGCGCAGGGAGGGTGGCTGGGACGGCGACCAGGGATGGCGACCAGGGCCCGTCACAGAAATCGCCCGGTGGGTCCGGCAGCCGCAGCCGGGCACCACCGAGGGGGACGCCGGCTCCCCCGCCAGCCGCGCCC
This sequence comes from Rissa tridactyla, assembly GCF_028500815.1. Taxonomy (NCBI): domain Eukaryota; kingdom Metazoa; phylum Chordata; class Aves; order Charadriiformes; family Laridae; genus Rissa; species Rissa tridactyla. The sequence goes on from NC_071487.1 coordinate 3,172,826, forward strand.
GGGGCCGGTGCTCTGGGTGCCGGGAAAGGGTCGGGGGACCGGCGCCTTCTCCTCCGCCCCAGGATCGCGCTCTTCCCGCTGCGGTTTCCCCGGGCTGCGGGGCGTCGGGGGGACACCGGAGCGGGGAGGCCGGTGAGCCCCGAGCAGCCTGGAAGGGGCGGACGGGACACGGCTCCGGGCCATCGCTCGGGCGATATGGCCGCGGCGGGTGGCACCATCTGCCGGACAGTCCGTGTCCAGCTCCCACGGCCGGAGCCGGCCCTGTCCCGTGGCGGAGGGGAAGCTGCAGCAGCCCCTTCACCGAGCCCCGCGGGGGAGGACGCCCCGAAAGCCGCGCTCCGGGGCACCGGGGGCTCGTTCCGCAACAAATCCCAACCTGGGCTCCACATCGCTGCCTGCGAGCCCATTTGTCCAAACCGCCCCCGAGCACAGCACAGCACAGCCCCCAGCCCACGGAGGAGCCCCCCCAAGCCGACACCGCGGCTTAGCCTGGGCAGGAGGCTGGAGCCAACATTGAGGTTGGAGGGAGGTGGCAGCCGGGGGCTGTCCCCGAGGCGTCGGGAGGCAGAGGCCAAGCGTGGTACCCGCAGACAGAGGTGCCCAGAGCATCCACTCTCCCCGGAGCGAGCACGGCACCGCGGCGGAGGCCTCTTCATGCCATCCCCGAGCGGACAACAACAGAGCAGCACCTGGGCAGCACGTCAGGGCTCTGCCACAGCCAGCGGCCCAGCAGAGAGCAGCAGCTGCCGCTCCATCCCCTCCCCAGCTCCCTGGCCTGTTTTCCCCCCCTGCTAAACAAAAGGCACAAGCCGTGCTTTGTGCTGCGCCCGGAGAGCCGGGTCAGGCAGGACCCATAATCCTCATCAAGGAAATTAAGCCACGCATTGATTTTTCTCCAGGATGGCACCCGCAAGCACGAGGCCGGCTGTGAAAGCCTTGCATAACCCACTTACGTGCTGCAGAGCCACGCTGCCCCGCCAGCCCCAGGGCCGGCCCCGGCGGTGACACGCTGAGGCAGCAGAAATGCCATCAAGAGGGACATGGCCACCACAGCCACAGGCCCCGTTGCCACACCTGCCGGCCACCACAGCGCAGCCAGCAGCACACTGGGCACAGCCCTGCGATCAGAGCCACATGCCCTAATTACCCCTTCCCAGGCAGGGAGAAGTGTTTGGCTACAGGGTGAGGCTGCAGGGCCACGGCTCACACACAGGCTGGGCCAGGGCTGGCCAAGCTTGGGCCGCTCCGCTCCAGCCCCCAGCCACACTCCAAGGACAGAACCCCACTGAGCTCAGGGCTGGCAGCAGGAAAGGGACCCCCCCACACACATCCTCCATCCTCTCCCCAGACACCACGCTGCACACAAAGGCAGCAAAGGCTTCCCACCTTCATTCCCCGCCCCAGGGAAGAGCAGGGAGAAAGAAAAATAACCACAGAGAGAAGCATGAGACACACAAACAGCGACTCCTGCAAGGGCTCCTGAAAACTGGGGCTGATCCTTGGCCCCGCAGCCACAAGACGCTGCACAACTGTGCAGCAGGGCGAGGTGACGCCTGTCCCCAAACAGGCGAGCGTGCCCCGGTGACCACCCTCCTCCGGGCTCTGCAGAGCAGGGAGCAGCGCTCGTCCCCCTTCGCAAAGGCTGGAACAGCTCTCGAGCTGCAAACGCTGGGTGATTAGAGCACAGTCAGAGCTGGCACCGAACCCTGAGACACGGCATCGTGTTCTCCAGGCAGAGGAGCCAGAAGTGAGTCAGCAGGTCAGGCAGAGCCAGGGGTCCAGCCAGTGGGGAAGAGACCAGAGTCCAAACAAAGATGGAAAAAAAAAAAAAAAAAGAGAGAGGAATCATCTTTATTTGTGAAGTGTGTTAACAGAATTCAGTGCTACCCAGCAATAAAAGCATTAGACTCCACTGAGCACTCGTCCGCTCTCAGGCTCCTATGTCACACAAACATCACCACAGCTCGAGCACAAGAACACACGCTGTCAAACCAGCCCCCCCCCCAGCACCGCAGCCCCTGCTCGCTCTGCCCCCATCCCCACTGTAGACTTGAGAAGATGCCAACAACCTGGGAAATAAGTTAACAGCAGTCATTTATCCGGTGTCCAGCTCTAACGCTGGCTCCTGGTTGTCTGTTTAAGAGTAACCAAGACCTGACGGAAGGGCTCGGGGTGCGGGTGGTGTGGCACAAGCCGAGGAACGAGCCGCACCAGCAGATGTGCATGGTGGTCCTGGGGTGGCTTACAGGACACACGCTGCTTCCACACTAAGGAAAGGTGCAGCCTTGCGCCAGGTGATGCACTGGGAGAGACGGGACTACCTTCCTAAACCCTTCGCTCAGACCAGGCCATCCCCAGACGGTCACCAAAGCAGCGTCTCCTCCCTGACCCACGCAAACAGGGCTGGACACCAGACCACGGCAGCCGCGTCCAGTGGGGCAGCACACCAGAAACTGCACACGTTATCCACAGGTCCACAAGTGGCCTCAAACACCGATGGCATTTCAGAACGGCCCTAACCCCACACCCCCTGCTTTTCCCAGAGGCGAGGAAGAAATAAGCTGCACTCATACCCCCCACTCCGTATCAGCACGAAAAACCTAGGACAGAGACAGCCAGTGACCTAGACTACCAGAAACAAGGGATTTACATTTACAGGTAGAAAAAACCCTCCCACAACTCTTAAAAAAAAAAAAAAAAGAAATGTATTTTAGATTCTACAACTTAAGTTTCTTTAGAAAGTGAAATAACTGAATTGGAAGGACACACTAGAGTATTTCATGGTGCTATTTTACCAAAAAAAAAAAAAATTAAAAGAAAACAAAATTGTCCAGACGAGTTCTTCATCTCTTCATCTACACATCACCTGTCAGGAGAGAAAGAAGAGCCAGTTAGATGACCCAGTCGTACCAGTAGGGCTGTGCTGTGCTAAAGGGGCTTGTCTGTGCCTGAACATCACCCAACACGCGTTCCCCCCACCTCCCCAGATCCTGCAAGATGGTGTTGGGCCAGAAGCGCCTCTGCCTGCGTGGAAGCTTCTGCTTCTTCTAAGAGACCTTCTGCAGAGGCAGATACTGCCGCTGGGCCAGACCTCTGAGCAGCTCCGGCCAGGTTACGGCTAGAGACGGGCACCTCAGGGCACTGCGAGGAGGTGAAGGGCCTGGCACAGCAGCTGGGCTCAGGAACGGCACTCACCTGGCCCCTGCTCTTAGTTAGCATTCCTCTGGCGGACATTCTTGTCCTTGTGGTTTGTGGCATTGCTTTTCCTGGAAAGAAAAAAAGGGGCAGTGAGAAAAGAAGCAGCACAAAGCCCCACCCTACCCACTAATGTAATTTGGGTCCAAATGGATGTTCAAGGCAAGATGTTACCAGAACACTGTTGGTCTGAGACACTGGTGCCATCCCTGATTCTATGTGGTTTATGCACAGGCCACATTAAATGAACCACGGGGGGAAAAGTCTCCCACCCAGCAAGCCAGTGTGTCATTCCCACACCAGGTAGCTTTTATATTCAGAGCAGATTCCCTGGATGGATGGGATCTGCCAGTACAAATCTGTCTAAATAGGAAAAAGCAAGGTACTTACAGTGGTGCAGAACCTCCATCATCATCTTCACATTCAGGACAGCATGGAAAGAAAGAACAAACAGTGTCAGGGAAGAGCATGTAAGAAGTAATCTCTGCCACCTCTTAAAACTCTGGGGACTGCATTCCAGACAGGTTACTGGATATAGTGGATACTGCCATCTGCACAGGACTGAACCCAAAAGGTCATCTCACCCACAGGGCTCCAGTTTCACCAGGGCCTGGCACAGCAGGGGCTACTTCTGACCAGAACACAACCACCCCCTGCGCAAGTCTTAAGCTGCTTCTTGTCTAAGCTTAGACAAGGCACATGCTTAGCCATAAACTCCTGTTACGCATTTGCCTCTGTTGGCAGAGGGTGGGTTTGGCTCACAGGATAACCAAGTCACCACACCACACCCCCCCCACCATCAGCAGAGGGCAGGGCTGGCACCTCGTTAACCCTCAGGCACACCTGAGACTACCCTGGGAGGCCACACAAGTAGAGTTCCACCACAGCAGCCTCTGAAGCAGCACTGCCAACTGCTAATGTCTGTTTAGCATTTGCACCCTGTGCACCCTCCGCACACCAGCCAGTCTTCCCACCACCAGCACTGAAAACTGGAAGAAAGCACCACAGATCCACCCTAGGAGACAGCAGAGCTGCCACCATCCACCCACCGCTCTCACCCCCACAGTCCCACCAATTCGGATGTCTCCCAGGTCTGAGCACAGACTTCAACAGCAAGTACAGGGGAATCCAAACAGGACATTTCAGGAATGAGCCTTTCAGCATCAGCAGCAGTATGTCCTTCTTCCTCCCCACACATTTTGTGGAATCAAAATAAACACACTGCACACCACATTCTTGCTACACCGAGAAGCACAGCTAAGAAAACATCTCTGCCAACACGTGCCAAGCCCTGGGGCCTTTCACCAGCTCCTTGCAATCTGCTGCCTTCCAACAGAAGGCTCCCCATCATCTCTTCCACAGTCCAGGCTCCCCACAAACGGCACCGAGGCCCTCGCCCTAAGCACTGGGGCCGCCTTGGGCACCAAGATCTGCAATACAGCTGGTGAGAGGACAGATGCAGAAACGTGGGTGGAACTATCTTCTACTTACCATTTAAGGTGGCACCCAGCAGCAGAGAAGGGAAGAGTGGAGAGATAACACCAGCAAGGATATCACACCATACACAAGCCAGGCTCTCCCCATCCCAGGTAACAGGGAGCGGCCAATTCACAACCACGTACCATGAGGAACAGCATTTGTCTGAGCTGGCTCGGCAATGGCTTTCTGTTACCTCCTCTTAAGAGGTGGAAAGCTACAAAGACTTTTGGGGAGAGATAACCACTTTACATCAGGAAAATGTAAAGCTGTCTATGTCCATCAAACAGGTATGATGCTGTATCCTCACCCACAAGCACTTGGGAACCTGAGCTTAAGAGCTCTGGCCAAGGAGCATCAGGACACTTCAGTACACACGTCCTGTCTTTGCCTGTCAAAGCATCTGCTACAGCTCTGGCAGGTCAGCACTTGACATGGTCTGGACCAGGCTGCTGTCAGCAGAAGCCAGATCACTCCACACATACAGGCTCTAGTTTTTTTTTCCTGGAAGCTGCAGCTACAACATCCTTAAGAAGGCATCTGCCTTCCAGCCAAGAGTGTCAGAGGGCAAAGCATTTGCTTGTAAAGCTGCCTCGGGAAGAATTCCCCCAAGCCTTGCAGTCGGGGATATTTAGTTTTAGTCCCCCTGCTGCACCTCACACCACTCGGGCTCCCTGATGTGCTGTTCCTCGCAGAGGGCTGAGGGGCCTGACCCAGCAAGCAGGAAGGATACCAAACATTTACACTTCATTGTTAACTGGATCAGATAACGAAGGGGCGGTGGGGCTAACACAATGCAGATTCTTTCTGATAAGGAAAGGGAGGAGCCGATATTTCCAAAACAGATTAAAGATAGCACTAGGCTTTGAGGAATTCTCTGAGAATCAGGATGTGTCGATCTGAGGACCCAAAACAAATCCATGAACTGAACCTGAACTAAGCTAAGCCTGATCTCACGGAGCTGCTAACACAGCCCCCCAGTTTTGCAGCACCAGAAAAGCTGTGCTACTTATTCAAAAATCAGCTTCTCCAGAATGTTGGCTGCCAAAGAAAACCCAGTCCTCCAGACACTCACTTGAAGCACTTGAGCTAAACACAGAGGAACTGGTGAGACAAACGGTCAGGCTGACCTGCACTGAACTGGATCTCGAGCGAGATAAGATTCAAAGCACCACTTGCTGAAGGACTGTCAAAAACAGTGCAATTACTTGCAACTTCATGGCTAAAGTAGCCTGATAAAGACTACCATGGTTTTACAAGAAGTGCCCTGAGAAACAGCCCCCAACCAAATGCCCATCTGACAAAGAGAACATTTGCCCTGGGCCCTACAAGTTACTTGGTCTCCCCAGAAAGATTTAACTCCAGGTGCCTCTTACCATCAGGAACCTCATCTGGCTTCCTCCTCTTTTCATAGATGAAGATGATGGTGACAAGAACGAGGACTTCTGCCACAATACCCAGGAAAGGCCAGAGTGCTGCCAGGCGGCTGCGTACACGCAGGTTTACTATAGCACTCCCAGAGCCATAAGAGTTGGTGGCATTGCAATGGTAGTCACCTGTATCCTCCTCAATACTCAGTTTAAGAATGCGTAACTCTGTCTTGTTGCCACTGGACTTGGTAATGTATCGACCAGAACCATTGAAGATGCGCTGGAGGGAGAAAGAGAAACAACTCTCAGGACAGTGCTGACACGAGGGGAGCTACTCACTTACCATCACGGTCCTACCACTACAGAAATCCTCCTTGCCGTCCCACTGAGGAGGCTACTCTGCAATAGCTAATTCTGACAGGACGAGGTCCTTCATCTCTTTGCCAGGAAGTAGGGTAGGCAGAAGGGGAGAAAAGAGCAAGCCACGGCATTTACCTCTTGACCATTTTTGTACCAGACCCAAGAGTCAACAGCGGGGAAAGAGGGACTCTTGCAGATCAGCACGCCTGTGTCCCCCTCATTCCCATGCTCGGACTTCTTGTAGGCCAACACCTGGGGCCCAACTACAGCAAGAGAGAAAGAAAATCAGACACCTCATTATAGAAAACATTTGTACTCCCCGCAGTCCACCTAGCTAGAATCAGACAAAACTGATAAAGCCTGACTTCAGTTTAAGAAATACGTTAGTGGGTCTGTTGCCCTCACTTGCTTGTTGTTTGGCATTTTCCCAGAGGAAAGCATGTCAAGCTGCTTCGAGAAAGGCTCAAACAGATTTTTCCGCCAGGTATTATCCCTCTCCCGTTACTCTTGTGGGAACACATCCACAGCAGAAGGCTGACTTAATGCAAGGTCCAAGAGCTGGCCCTACAGACACTTCAGCTGCCTGATACAATGGAGCTGCCTCACCGCGCAAGTCTGGCAGTACGCATGGAGTGTCCCGCAGCCTTATTAATAAGGGCTAGAAGCAGCTTTGCAAGAAGCTGAAAAGTTACCAAAACAAAGCGTTCACAAGACTGCCGCTTCCCCACTCCCTTCCTCAGACCCAGAAGCAAATAAAGGAAGTTACCTGAAATATTCACTTGTCCTTTTATCACAGGGCTTGTTTTGTAGACACACTCATAGATGCCAGAGTGCTCTTCCTTCTTCCCCTCGATTCTACAAAAAAAGCACCCCAGGATGTCAGGTCAGCATTCAGCACAGCTGACTTATCCGCAAACAGATACCAAACTCCAGACCCACAGAAACAGACATTCACAAGCACCAGCAACTTCTCCCAGTGCCAGTATTTACACTGCACCACACACCTACAGCAACCCAACTCTCCACCCTTTTCTCCCCCCAGACTGAGGATGGCAGAAGAGGACTGCACATACACCAAGTCTGACATGGCTCTGTCAAGTCAGTGATCACTGAGACCCCCCCCCAGTCTTGTGTCTTGAATCCCGAAAACCAGCAGCTTTCACTCCCTAACCAGAAGCACTCTTGCCATCAGGGCCTCTACAAAGGGAAAAAAATTTAAAGACCCAGACTGTTAGCTAGTAGAGATGAAGCAAACCAGGAGCACCAGGACAACATTACACCATCACCAGGTGCGGTGCCATATGTACGCTTCACAAGTGGCCAACTCCATGTTCTCCCCTCTTCCACAGACTTCAGGGTCATAAAAAAAAAATAAATCGCACCCTACTGAGCAAAGCCAACAGAATCTGAGGTGCAGCAAGAGAGTCCTCTAGTTAGAACAACCCAGGACACAGCCACACACCTCACATAAGTCATCAGCCCCGCAAATCACCTCTAAAGGAGACAGGCAAGAAGCTGAGGACAACAGACTCAGGGGAAGGCTATTCTTCCCGTGCAGGTAAGCCCACTGAAACACGTGGCAAAGAAACACCCAAGTTGGGTTACTCTGGATTGATCCAGTCGTAGGGAGAACTCTCCCATTTTCCTTTCTGTAAAGCTGCTGCAATGAGATTTAGTGGATTATGCTGCACTGCAACAAACGTCTCATTCTGCAGCTTCGTAATACCCACTCGAGGGAAGGGGCAGGCAAAGTTTCAGTCCCGTGGCTGCACTGGGACAACAGGCTGTTTGTTAGTTCTGCTGTGCATGGCGCTTCCCACTTCCAAAAACCACTCAGCTAAGGAATTGAGGTCACGCGAGGGAGGCTGGGTTATAAATACTTTAATCCTTGTTCAGCTCCCTGTTGCTATGGGGAGACAGGCACGTCGGCACTGCCATACAAGAGGACATGATGCCTCTACAGCTGCTGGGTCAGTGCCAGCCAGGCCTGACTGTAATCAAAAAGGAAAGCTCACTGCACTGTTACAATAGGGCTGGTATTGCCGCTTCTGCTCAGCTACACCCTGCAAACAGTTCCTGAGCATGGCCCATAACTTGCAGGCTGCTTCCCAGCTTATTCGGTAAGAACAGTTGGACTGTGGACAGGTACTTAAAACCCAAAGGCAACAGACATGGGAGGCTCTCACTCCAGACACAGCCTCTGGGGAGCAGGGAGCTGATGTCCTGCCCAGAGCAGGGTCCCTCAGAGCTCTGGGAGAACAGCTCTAGTGCGCCCATGTCAGCGCAGGCACAGGCCGGGCAGCAGCCCCTGCCACGTTCCACACAGCCCCTGACAAACCAAGAGAGCCTAGCAGAATGCCTGCACAAAAACACAAAGCAGCAGAACTTCTCGTACTAAAAGGATATTTGTAGCATATAACTTTCCATTCCCTCTTCCTTTTTGCCCCCTCTTCCCCATAAAAGAGAAAGCATTGGGTCCTACCAAAACTTTGTTTAGCTCATCTTACCTTCTAAAGTTTAAAAGCCCACATTCTCAGCCAGACTGCAAGCACTTAGCTTTGGGTTCAGACGATAGGAAATAACTGCCTCTGGTGAAAAAGCCCATCCCCCATGTTCAGATTCTTATCTGACCTTGCCCCTGACACTCACACGTAACTGGTCAAAGGACTTGAATCTGTGTCGGTGTGAAGTATCTTGTCCCCATGCATCCATTCGTGACCGCTGATGGCAAGGTAAGTCGTTGTCATGTTACAGGACAGGATCAGCTTGCCAGATTCACTAATTACACGAGTTGTGATGTCTGGACCTGCATCGTAAATAATTCAATTCAAGTTAACATGTGGTATTCCAGAGGTCACATGCCTGCCCAAGAACCTTTAATGCAAACCCCACAGCTCCTTGTCTCTATCACAGCTTTCACTTACCTTTGCCAACAGTCTCCTACCAGAACTGACGATACGAGCATAAGAGAGACTCAAAAAGCAGGCGACTATGGCTGGCTGGCTGCACCTAGCGATAACCACTACTGACCCTGCAGCTGCTCCCACCACCAGCAGGATTGCTGCCATCTGCTCTGGGTAACTTTGAGTCCCTGCTCTTCCTACAATGGGTGCAGCTCCAGCAGAGCTAAGTGCTCAATAAGCAATGGAAAAGGTCATACTGTGAAGGGCAGAGTACTGCTCTCTGCTTTTATGAGCCACTACAGCACTCGCTGCGTCAACACCTTCCAGAATCTGAGCAGATTTAGACAGATTTAGACACCGCCAGGTAACATAATTGATGGCAGCCAAGACCCTCTGTTGTGAGAGGCAGCAAACAAGACCGTATGCAAGCAATATGTGCATCATCTGATGCGGCCCAAAAGATTATAGTTAGATTTACTCCAGGGAGAACACACAGAACCACGACACCAAGAGGTGCTGGCCTCCATGTGCCAAGCAGCAGTAAATTATGCAACAGAAGATGACTCAGGCATTTCTACTTGTAGGAGGCAGACCAAGAAAACAGCTGCCATCAGCAGCACCATGACACAGCCCTGGTGGCACTATGGTTCCTACCCTTCCTCCCAATCTCAGTCTCTTGGAAGGAACAATTTTTTTGCACAGGGCTGAGAGGCATTTTGCTTTTCCTCCTACCCAAAATTCCACTGGAAGAAGGTTCTGCTGGAGTTCTCTATGCCCTAGCACATCTATACTGAAAAGACTGCTACGCTGCTCTGCTAACTTCAGGATTCGTGGAAAGACCTTAGCAGGATGTTAATTTCCTCACACTGGCCCAAGTTTCTATTACTCAAAGCAGCCACCCGCTAGCTCCAGACCTGGACTGCCAGCTCTGTAAGCAGAGGGAATCTGGTCACTTCCCCAGGACAAGCAACTACATCACATTCATTGTCGCACACAGACACGGCCATTTCAAAAACGGTTGCACCTCAGGAAACTCAAAGCAGGTTTTGTTCCCCACAGCTTGTATCACTAGCAAGAAAGCGAGCTTAAAGCAAGACTGTTCACAGGAGGAGAAGCTGTACGAGCTGTAGGGAAGGGCCGGTTTGTCAGTGGTGGTTAGGGCAGAGTCTACCGCAGAACCAAGACTCAATTCTGCAAGCCAGCACTGGGACTCAGAGGCACTCGGGAATAAGCGGCACGTTCCAGGTCTTTGGCTCCGGAAAAGGCGCAGGTTTGCCGAAGGGCGTTTTGGTTGGGAAGCCACAACCCTTTTTGAGCAGAGCCATTTTGGGTCAAGTCACAGGTGGTGGGGGAGATGACAGAGGGTGGGAGTCTCTCGGTTCTACAGCCGGGGTGGGAGGGTGAGGGGAGCTTTCGGGAGCCACAGGACACGGGTGCAGGGGTGAGCATGGCAGGAGACTCAAGACACCGGTGTCCGAGCAAGTGCCAAGGCCTCAGTGTGGCCACTCACGTTCGATGACAAAAACGTTCGCCTGGGAACGGATCCACTTGACTTTGGGGCTCTTCGACAAGTGGTTGCGGTCAGGGTCGTTGCTAGCCCGGCACTCATACATGCCTGAGTCGTCGCTTGTGAGGTTTGCGATGTAGATGGTACTGGTAGAGTGCAGGTTGTAGGTGGCGTTGATTTTGACACGGTCCTGCCGTGCACCATCCCAGAGCTGAGCATAGGTCTCATTTGGCTCGTTTCCCTCAAACCACCACTGGATCTCAGGGATAGGATTGCCAATCGCCTCGCAGTACAACTCGACGCTGTCCTGAGTCAGTCTCTTTTGAGACAGCGGTGACTTTATAAAACCAGCTATGAGTTGAAGAGGTATTAGTGCAAAGTGTTAGTGCAAAGCAAGAATTCACCCTCTACAAGGAAAAAAAATTCAGCCACTGAGGAGAGGCCACACACAATCGTCTGATCAGTGTACTCTTCCCTCCCTCCCCTCCTCGCTCTCTGAACTCTGCCCAGCTCGGACAGGGCTGTTATTTTGAGTTGTTGCTTCTCCAGCCAACAAAGCTTCCTGCGACCCCGCCGCAAAACCAGAACATACAAACCAGCACATAGTATTTGCCGCTATCCAAACAAGAAACCCCACAGCAGTCACAGCACGGCCTGCCTTCTGCGAGGGATGGCATTACAATGCAATGCTCACTGGGGCAGACCAAGAGCCTGCAACGCTTCCCCTGACCCTCGCCCGGTCTCCAAGCACATTCTGTTCAGGACAAAGACAGTGACAGGTTTTTGTGGCAAGGGCTTACGCAGCCTCCACAGTCCCCACAAGATTTTAGCATCCCCTGTGCTCTGGCGAGGTGCTCCACAGGTCTGCCAAAGCCCCATGGCAGGTTGCGATGGCAGCAGCAAGGCAGCACGGCACCGTTGGCATATCCCACTGCCGGGAGGGCAGCACCTTTGCCAGCAGCTGTGGTTGGCAACACCCAGAGGATGGACTGACCCCCTGCTTAGCTTCGGTAAGAGAGGAACATGTCCGTTCCTCCTCGCTCCACGCAGCCACGGTCAGTTGACTGCAATTCAGAGCTGGCTGGGTCCCGGCCACCCTCGGTCACTGTGCAGGGACCAGAGGCCATGGTGTGCTGCTACACAAACCGTGCCCCTCGCTGGCCTCATCTGCCAGCCCTCGCTGAGCTGCAAGGGCTGCTCTCCACCCCACGCTCACACACTTGTTTCATCACTCTGCTCACCGAGATGCCCGTCAGATACTTTTAAACACAATATTAAGATAAGAGCTTTTTTGGGGGTGGAATGTCTTGCAGTCTGCAAGATGTCACAACCCAGGTGAGGAAATGTGTAACATTTGTTGTCACACAAACAGTGAAATGAGACTCTTCATCTCAGGCAAGATAACTGTGCAGAGCTAAATTAGTAGTAAACAGATTGAAAGCATGAGAAGCAGCTGCAGGCTAAAACTACCATATTTTTCAAACTGCTCTTGTAGTGAGTGGGTTCAGCTTTAGAAAACAGTCCAGAGGTAGGTCCATGAGCCACCGGACTGTGGAAAGCTGCGCTGCCAAACATCTTTCGGCTACCAGCCAGGCACAGCACAGCCACTGCGACCAGTGGTCCCCCAGCAAACCGCCCAAGCCATCGCAAGGCCCCAGGGGAGCCGCTCCTGGAAGGACAGGAAGGGAGGCTCGAGCAGCAGCGCTCCAGGAAAAGACATCATCCGTGGCTCAAGGTTACTTACGTGACTCAACCTCAGTCAGATTTAAGAAGAACTATTTGAGCTTGCAACACGTCCTTCCTGCAGACTGACTGTACTTCACATGTTCCAACAGCGGGCTGGCGGGGCGTCCCGCACACCAACACTGCTTCCAGGCAAGCCATTTACTCGGTTATTAAGCACTTTAAGTTCACGATTACATACAACCCTCCATACACGTACCATGACCAGAGGCACAAAGGAGGTGGGCTTGGGAGAGCAGGTTTTTTTTTTTTGAATGCCTGAAGATGTTTTAATACAAAACCTTATGACCATTCTTTGTGAGTGTAGAAACAAATCAGTTTCACAAAACCAAATTTGCCCAAACACAAGAAAAAACACAAGTAAGGCTGTAGGGTAAGTTTGAGTCTCCTAAATAAATCAATTCCACATTTCTCTAAGGAAAAATGAGGTTTAGATACTAAAGCTTTAAAAGTCTGGAAGAATAAACATGCCTAGACAAGGAAGGAGAGACCTGACCCTCATCTGAGATAAGACACTTTTAGAAGGCTGATACTGAAAACTGAGGCACCTTGAAACTGAGGTCTGAGAGTAACTCGTGGGCTAAAACACCTCTGTGCCATTTCATACTGCTGCATACATTCAGAAATGCACCATTCAAAAACACTTCTGCAAAGGTTTCAAGGTTTCCAAATGACTCTGGATGACAAAATAGTATCAGAGACACCAGAATGTTCTTCTTGAACTGATTTTAAACCAGTGGGAGGTGATGGGGGTCCCAAAAGACTTACAGGGGTTATCAGCTGTAAGCAACTTTCTCATACCCTGAGTTTCACTTCTAGAACTACTGACCTGTGTGCCAAATTGTTTTTTTCACAACACAGGCCTGTGATTAAACACTCCCAACCACCTAATTTTGAAGTCATGGAACTGACTACAGCACTTGTAGAAGCCTGTCCCATTTAACTACAGCCCAATTTAAAATGGGAGCTAGTAAAGATCAAGGGTTGGTTTTGGTTTGGGTTTTTTTTTTGTTTTATTTTGTTGTGTTTTTTTTTTTACAGATACAAGGTGATTATTGTATGCTGACAAAATAAGCTGTTGCAAGGTTATTTGCTGTGAGTTAGAGGGCACTTCGTGCAGTTCAGACAGGCTAAAAAGCTTCAGCAAGCAGTAACAACAGCAAGTACCATTTGCATTCACATGGGATTAATATCCCCTCTCCTCCCAACATAAAGCAGACTCAGGCAATCAAAACCCTGGGCACTTGAGGCTGGGGAAAGCGCCTGCCGAGTCCAGAGATATGAGCATAGCCAGCATCGACCCACTGGAATCGATCAGAGCTACTCAAACGTTTTCCAAATGGTGACAGGCTGCAAGTCGAAACCAGCTCACAAAAACAAATTCTTCACAGAACTGAGCACAGGGTGCTATCTGATCAAGCTGGGCAGTGGTGAAGGCAGACAAGACCAGATAACATTCTCCCGAGTCACCTTCAAACTAAAAACAACCTCTCCCCCGAGCAGAGGTAGGAGGAGTCCCCGGGGGTTAACAGTGTCTGCGTTCAGGGCAGCCAAGCCCGGCAGGACCCTGCACGGTTCCGCAGGGTACACTCTCCTCCCCGGCACGACCTTTGCTTCTTGGCCTCAGAAGGGGATATATGAGGCTCTGACACTTTCTGCCATTTCCACTAATAGCTATAAAAACCTACCCTCCCCTTAAGTTTCACATACAGTCTCTACACAACCAGCTCACAGGCTTTCGGTCAGGACACCCCCCCTTGCGAGGGCACAGAGCCCAAGAACACCCCTACCTACCCTTCAGCCGTTTGGTGAGCCACTAAAGCAGGGACACCACAGTTTAAAAGGACCATCTCTCTTTATGGCTCCATAAAGCCAAGTTTAAACACTTTTGAGAGGTAAAAGCCCTCACTCTCCAGCCCCCACGCTCTGCTTGAGGAATCAGCACCATTACACACCGAGCCCAAGTGCCCTGCAGCCAGGCAGGACACACACGTTACACGAACAAGGAGCCTGAGGAGCAGCTTTTCCTCTTAAGGCTTTTCAGACCAAGGATAGAAAGAACCTTCTCCACATCTCATTCGTGTCAGTGAAACTCCTTCGAGAGGAGGCTGCAGAGCGCAGCAGAGGGAGCAGGCAGCAGCCGACACAGGCAGCTTCACGTTAGCTAAAAACTGACTTTCTGCCCTAAGTGTGAAGTTTAGGAGAAGGCTCTCCCCTGCCCTCCAGTAGAAAAATGCAGCTCTGGTGCAAGGAAACATTGGAGCAGGCGCTTCTGTCACCAGCTCTAGATTTTTCAGAACCCTTCTACTCTTTTCCTTCAATCTTTGGGTTTCCCTCTACTACACTGAAGTAAATCTGACACCACAAACAGGCTACCAATTTTTCAGCGCCTGATATGCTGAACAGCCAGAAACAGCAGCCGACTACTCACAATAAATCCAAGCCTTTACTATCAGCACCTCCTGCACCAGCTCTGAACCAGAGACCGCAGAGTCCTCCGGGCCAAAACCCACTGTGTTTGCCAGGGCAGCCCACTCACTTGCGGCTCAGAACACGCCAATGGGCCAGGCCCCTCTGTCGCTAGGCCAAGAAGTGAGAAAATTATCAGTCACAGCAACAGCACACGGCAAACCCCGGATGGTTTGTGCTTTTAAATACAGGCTACGGCGATTCCCAACCCCACATCCAGTTTCCACACCACAAATGGCCGCAGCCCAAGAGCTGCCACTGTTTCCTCATTAGGGGATTAACAACTTAAGCATCATGTGAATATCTTTAAGGTTTTAAAGCCCTAGAGATCCGTTACTCCCCCTAACACGAGCTCGCCGCGCCGAGGGGCCAGCCGACCACCCGGCGGTCCCAGCGGGTGGTCGGCCGGACCCTCGACACCAATACCGAGCCCAGCCCGGCTACCCCCACCCCCCCGGCCCTGAGCCCCGCGGGTTTGGGGGTTCTCTCCCCCCAGTTAACACCCGCCCCACCCCGGCCCCGCCCGCCGAGCGACGTGCCTCACTGCAGGGCACCCTCTCCGCCGCTCCGAGCCCACAGCCCCTAACCGAGAGCCCACACACACACACAACGAGGCCCACCTCAGGACCCCCCCACCCCCTCAGGCCTCACGGGGCCTCAGGCCTCACCGGGCCTAAAGCCACCCCCAATCCGCCCCAAGGCCTCCCCCAAACACCCCGAGGCCTCCCCCCCCCACCCCGTCCCGAAGCCCGCCGTCCCGTACTTGTCGCCACCACGCCAGCGGCCAGCCCGCCGATAAGAAGGAGGAGCGGCACCATGAGGCCGCGCTGACCCGCCGCCATCGCCACCCGCGCGCCGCGCCCGCGCCTTGCGACTCCCTCTATAAAGCACGGCGCAGGGTCAGGGGGCGGGGCCGGGGAGGGACGCTCCCCCCTCGACCAATCGCACGGCGCTCCGCCGGGGTGTCCCGCCCACCTGGCCCCGCACGACCAATCAGAGGGAAGAGGTGACAGGAACGCCCCTCCTCCTCCTCCCGCCTGCCCCCCGCGGGGAAGAGCCGGTTCGGGCCGGTCTCGCCGCGGCCACGCCCACCGACGCGGCAGGGCAGCCAATGGCGGGGCGCGGCGGGGGCTAATGGCCGGAGCGGCGGGCGGCCGTTCTTGCACGCGCGACGGAACGGGGGGGCGACCGGGGGGTTCCCGGCCGCGATGGCACCGAAGAGGCATCGGGCGGGAGATGCCGGTCCCCATCTCGGTCACGGTCCCAGGGCGGCTCCGCTGCCGCCGCACGGTCCCGGCCTGCGGGGAGGCGGCCGCGGGAAGCCGGGAGTGGGGACGGCGGGTGAAAACACCTGGGCGAGAGGTCCCAGCCCCGCGCCGGGACGAGGGGTAGGCGCGGGGCAGCGGGGCCGGCCGGGGGGCTACACCCCCCGCTTTCCCTGCCGGGCCGGGCCGGGGGACGTCGGGTTTCACCGGCACACCGGGGTCCGTCCCCCCACGAGCATGAGCCCCCTCATCGCCACCGTGGCTGTGCCGGAGGCGCCCGGGGCGAGCCGGGGCCGCCTCCCCGCGGCGGGACACGTGGGAAGGTAACAGGGGAGCGCGGCGGGGACAACGGCCCCTAAGGACAATGGCCCCTGCAGACGGCGGCGGGGTCCGTGCCGAGGCACACCGGCGACCCGGCCGGCTACGCGGGGCCCGCTCCCGCAGCCACCGTCAGCCGCAGCCCCCGCGCCGTGGTGGGGTACCCCAGGCACGGGGAGGAGCTTCCCGGGGGGACGCCGAGCCCCGGGCGCCAGCCCAGCTGAGGCCCCTGATAACGCCGAGGGCTGCGGCAGGCGATAACCCGGTGCTCCGGCCCCCGTTGCTGGGTGAAGGGGCCTCCATGAGGCACCAGTTCTGTCCCCAACTCTTCCCCATCACCGGAGCCGTCCCTCGGCTGACCCAGGGACCGGAGGTGCGGGGACACGGGGCAGGGGAGCAGGAAGAACCGAGACAATGGGGTCCCAGCGTGCTCGCTGCGGGGATCCCCCGGCTCTTGTGAGCTCCCGGATCCTCCTGGAGCGTTTCTGCCCCCGGCACATCCTGCCCGAGCACCCCCTGCCATCCGCCGCACCCCACCTCTGCACTGGAGGGGTTTGGCTGACGCTGCTCCCACGGGGCAAAAATGGGGCAGAGCCCGGCACCCTGTGCCTAAGCAGCTGGTCCTGCTCGGGGCCAACATGTCACATCATGTGGCCAGCACTTCTGGGGGCTTTTGGTCACCCAGGCTGGGGCAGAGAGGCTGCCCGGGCCACCCCTGACAGGGGACAGGGAGCAGCAGGGAAGCCACCCCCCCTGAGATCTGCAGGGCCAAGGCTAGGGGGCTCCCGGGCACCCCAGGACAGATCACAGGGCCACCGGGAGTGTGACCCCATCACCCACAGCAGCATCCCGAGTGCAGCGGGAGGCAACCGGCTGTAAGGAGCCAGTGAAGGCAGGGGGTACACAGACACAGAGATTCATGCCCTGGGACCAGCCAGGGTGGGGGAAGCCACTGGGGGCACATGGAGCAGCCCCCTGGAAAAAGGAAAGGGGGCAGGGGCTGGCTTAGAACCATCAGCCTGGACAACCGCTGCTCCGGCTGGGTGACCTTGGAAGCCATTTTCCAGGCCTGAGTGAAGCGACAATAATCCTATTCACCTTTTGGCCTCATTTCCTAAGGCAACAAAGCACATGGCTCTACGCCTCTGCCACGTGCGATCGCAGGTGCCGCTCAAACCCCCATCCCCTTCGCACACCCCCAGGCAGGGGGAGGTTTGCTCATTAACCCCCTGCCAAGCTTTGCCCAGGGGGGCGGGAGCCGGGGCAGGAACCCCCCGGGGGTGGCAGACAGCCCCAGGCAGAGGGTTTTCCAGGGGCACATCCCCCAGGGGCTGGTGGTGGAGCTGAGCTGCCCAGCCTCGGCGGGGCAAGGCGCCAGTGATGCCGCTGGGTTGGAGCGGGACGGCCGGCAGCTCGCGTGTCCCGGCTAGTCCTGGCCCGTGGGCTCGCGGCGCTCCCAGATCAGAGCAGCCACGAGGGCCCCGGGCACGCATCAGCCACCTGCCCGGGCAGGTCTGCGCCGCACGGCTGGTCCCGGCGGAGCAGGAGGGGAAAAACACCTTCCCTGTCAGTGCCGGAGGGATGCGAGGGCTTGACGGAGCCCACCCCCCTGCCCAGACAGAGACCCACCGCATCAGCCACGGCTCCGGGCAGAGGCAGCGAGAGCTGCACCCTCCCCAGGAAGGGCAGAGATGGTCTCCATGCCAAAGGCAGCTCTGCCGGTTCGGGGAGGGAGGGAAGAGGGTCACGGCGAGCCCCCAGGCCACCCTGCAGCCCCCAGCCCCGGGACAGCAGCCAGCCCATGGCTGACAGGGAAACCCCCCCTCCCCTGCAGCCTGGGCTCCGCAGGGCAGAGCCTCACCCACGCACCACACAGCCGCTCCCTTGAAGTACTTTATTAAATAGTTTCCAAAAAAAAAAAACAAAAAAAAACCCCCAAAACAAAACAAAAAAAAACAAAACAGAAGCAGAAAGACTCAGAACTGCCCCGTCCCTCAC
Organism: Rissa tridactyla; assembly: GCF_028500815.1. NCBI lineage: Eukaryota > Metazoa > Chordata > Aves > Charadriiformes > Laridae > Rissa > Rissa tridactyla. The sequence continues at coordinate 3,191,430 of NC_071487.1, forward strand.
AGCTAAGTTAAAAACTACAAACAGCCCATCCCCAGGCCCCACAGTGCCAGGCAGCTCCGGGCACCTCCTGCCTGACATCCCGGCTCTTCCCGACATCCCGGCCATGAACACGGCCCCGGCATCACGGGAAGGGATGGCAGGAGGGTCCCACCGGGGACAGCAGCGCTCACCCCGCAGCCCTCGCTGCTCCGACACCTCCAAGGCTGTAGAAAGCTACACAACGCTCACACACTTCGCCACCCCCCCACCCCCCTGAAAGCCACCACTCACCGGCTCCGCAGCCTCCCCCAGCCGCTCCCCGGCAACACGGGGCTCAACGTGGGGCAGCCCCCACCAGGTTTTGCCGCCACTCCTCACCCAGCCAGAGCCACCAGCTCCTGGGTTTCTGCGGATTCGTGAACGCCCCAACGTGACTTCCCCCTCCCCACCCGCCCCTCACCCAGCGAGTTTATAAAATAGGGTTGGTTTTTTTTTTGCTTTTTCTACAAAGACAGTGGTGGGATTTCCTTTGCAACAGCAGAACAGTCTCCCTGCGAGGTAGAGAGTTAATTTCGGGGCTGACAGATCCTAAATTCAAACCAGTTTGTCCTAGCTGAGGTAAAATTCCATAGTTTATAGTAAGTAGAAGTTTTGCAATGCCAGAGGGCCATCAAGATTCCTCGTTGCCGGAGTCATCCTCATCACCATAACAGCTTTCTGCTTCCTCTTCCATCTCATCATCCTCGTAATAGTCATCATAGAAGAGGTCCGAGCCCTCATCTGGGGCCGGAGTCTTGGTCTTCACGCAGTACTCTGCCAGCGTGGTGGGGACCTTCACGCCATCCCGCTCAGCGTCCACCTTTGTGCCCAAGACTTGCTTCCTGGGGGGCGAGAAGTGGGGGGTGAGGACGGAGCTTTGCACAGCACCCCAACGTCACCGCGTGCGGCTCAGCCCGGGGAGACACCCGGTGACACGGCCCTTCCCCTCTCACAGGTCGCTCACCCACACAAGAGCGGTGAAAGGGCAGGGGAGGGAGCAAACACGGAGCAAATGTGGCTGCACCCTGACGTGCCCTCGCCCCAAGGGCCTCCTTGCCACGCCGGGGCTGGCCAGTCCGCAGCTCAGGACCTTCCTGTGCCGGTCCCCTGAGACAGCCCCGACAGCAAGGCCGTGCTGGCACCGTGTCTGCTACAAACCCAGATCCTCAGCTCTGGAGCCAAAAAGGGTGAGGGCTGAGAGCAAATTTGGGCACATAACCCAGCCCAGCTTCTCCCAAAAGCCACACCGGGAGCCAGAATCCTTCCCTCCTACCAGCCTGCAGACGGGACTCAGCAGGGCAGGATGTGCCCTCGAGATCCTGCCATCCCCGGTGTCCTACAGGGTCGCATCTCCCAGTACGTCCTCCCGAGAGTCGCACAGCGCTGCGGGCCCGGCCTCAGCTCGGCACACACCTGATGATGTCGGTGTACTCCCGGTCCTTCCCTTTGCTCTCCTTCCACTTGCGGTACATCACGGAAGCGTCCACGTTGGCCGGAGAAAACGTGTTGGGTTCATTCAGCAGCGAGATCACGCTCAGGAGAATGGTCCTGGCAATCAATAAAAGCGAGCAGGTAAGGGCCGAGGCGGGTCAGCAACTGCCCGTGCCCCGGCAATGGCAGCAGCCGCGGTGTTGCAGTGCTGCCACGTTCCGTGGGTCAGGAGAGTCTGGTGCTGCCCCACCAGCGAGGTGGATCTTGGCGAAGCTGAGCAGGCCGGGCAGGAGACAGCAGTGCACGGGCTGTCGGGCTCACGCACGTCCCACGCAAGCTCTAACTCTTCCTCAGCAAAGCACCCAGCCCGAGTGGCTTTCAACAGCCTCCAGGCATAGAATCATAGAAGGTGTTGGGTCGGAAGGGACCTCTAAAGGCCATCCCGTCCAACCCCCTGCAGTGAGCAGGGACAGCTTGAACTAGACCAGGTCGCTCAGAGCCTCATCCAGCCTGGCCTTGAATGTCTCCAGGGATGGGGCCTCCACCCCCTCTCTGGGCAACCTGGGCCAGTGTCTCACCACCCTCAGGGTAAAGAACTTCTTCCTCATGTCTGATCTAACCCTGCCCTGCTCTAGTTTAAACCATTGCCCCTCGTCCTATGGCTCCATGCCCTTGCAAACAGCCCCTCCCCAGCTTTCTTGTAGGCCCCCTTCAGGCACTGGAAGGCTGCTATAAGGTCTCCCCGGAGCCTTCTCTTCTCCAGGCTGAACAACCCCAGCTCTCTCAGTCTTGAGGTTGTTCATCCCCACATCTCCCGCAGGCTTCCGGAGCGGAAGGCAATCCCCAGCTCCCCGCTTTCCCATCCCTGCCCACAGCTCGCTCCCGCACAGCCCTTACCGCACATTCTGCGTGGGGTTCCACCGCTCGGACGGCAGCTCCCCGCTCTGCGGGTCGTCCACCGGCGGGTGGAGGATGGAGATGCAGACGTCGCCGGTCTGAAAGCACAAGCGAAACGGGATCCTTAGGAGTTGCTGCCCCGTGCACACTCCAGAAGCAGCTCAGTCCTGTGTCCCAGTGTTTGCTCTTCACTTCTCAACCCCAGCCTGTTCCATCAGCCCCTGGGAAGGTCCCCGCTGCGCTGCCTGCAGCCTTGGATAAATACCCTGCGATGGCCGGCACGGTACAGACGGGGCTCCCCAACCACCTACCGCAGCCCTCCCGCTGCCCGCCCGACACAGCCCGACCCCGCACACCCCCAGGCAGCCACCCACCCACCCCCCTCGCTGGGGCCACACGCGGCGCTCGCTCCGCGTCCACCCTTGGCTTCAGCACGATGTCCCCGTTCGCCCAGCGTGGGAACCTTCAAGCCTGGCTGACCTGGAACCAGCTCCAGGGCTGGAGACAGGCTGCCGTAAGCTCGTTAGCTGCATTTCCAGTGCCAGGCACTAAAGACCAAAGGCACACGGTTGCCAATGCCATGCTTGTGACAAAGGCTGGCATTTTCATCCCGTGTCGTCGCGACAGACGGACACGTGCTCGCCTGCCTCTCCAAGACACCCCACGCTGCCCCAGGCGACCTACCTCGTAGATGTTGGGGTGCCACATTTTGGTTAAGAACCTAAAGGCAGGAGGAGAATAGGGGTAGTCGATGGGAAACCGGAGACGAGCCTGCAAGGAAACAATAAGGAGAAGTCAGCATCAGCTCGTGAGAAGGAAGGGAAGGAAACCACCGGTCTCCTGACACCAGCAGGGAAAACGAACCTCTGCCAAGTCCAGCTGTGCTCCCGCCGAGGCAGAGCCCCCACCAGCAGGACACTGGCAGCACAGCCACCCTGCCACTGCGGCAGCTCCTTCGCCACCATCCTGCCCCATAACTGGGGCCCACCCGCACCATCTCGGTGCTCTCCGACACGGAGGGAGACAGCAGGAGCTGGCAGTGTCGGTCCAGCACGTGCCTCACACGCTCATTGCCCACTCCCATGGCACAGGGTGATGACATCAAGAAGGGGTGGCCAGCAGGTGGAGGGAGGTCATCCTCCCCCTCTGCTCTGCCCTGGGGAGGCCCCATCTGGAGCGCTGGGTCCAGTTCTGGGCTCCCCGGTTCCAGAAGGACAGGGAACTGCTGGAGAGGGGACCGCAAAGGGCTGCCAAGATGCTGAGGGCACTGGAACACCTCTCTGAGGAGGAAAGGCTGAGGGATTTGGGGCTTTTTAGTCTTAGATCTTTAGATCTTATCAACGCTGATAAATACTGAAAAGGGGGGTGTCAGGAGGATGGGGCCAGGCTCTTCTCAGTGGTGCCCGGGGCCAGGACAAGGGGTAACGGGCACAAACTTGCCCATGGGAAGTTCCATCTCAAGACGAGGAGGAACTTCTTTGCTGTGAGGGTGGCAGAGCCCTGGCACAGGCTGCCCAGAGAGGTGGGGGAGTCTCCGTCTCTGGAGACATTCCAACCCCCCCTGGACGCGTTCCTGTGACCCTGCTGTGGGTGACCCTGCTGTGGCCGGGGGCTGGAGGAGATGGTCTCCAGAGGTCCCTGCCAACCCCAACATTCTGTGATTGTGTGACACCGAGGACTGGCTGCTCTGGGATGGGGGCCTGGGGGCTGCAGGGTGGCATGCAGGGCTGGGGGCCACTCGCCCGAATAAGCGAAGCAGCACTTGGGCACTTGGAGCCAGACTGTGAGTCTGGCATCATCCCTTGTCCAGCTGCCGGGGACACGCCGTGGCCGCGCCACCGGAGGAAAGGCTGTTTACCCTTCAGAGCTCAGGGGGAAGGAAGCATCGGGTGCTCGGTGCTCCGATTAACACACCGAATCTCTAAAAATAGCTCGTCAACACTGAGGGGGGAAAAAAAAAAAAAAAAGAGACCAAGTCAAAACTGGCCGCAGCGCGTAGCTCAGGGGCTAAAAATAAAAGCACATGAAGATCACGCCGCAGTCTCCAGCGCCAGCGGAGACGACTGTCCCACCGCTGGCGTTCCTGCGGGCACGGGCTGCAAAAAAACAAGGGATTGAGGCAGGCCAAAGAGCCGGGCCCGCTGTCGGCCCCCAAGGGCGAAGGCTGGGGCGGCAGAGACGCACAGCAACACCCTCATCCTCCCAGAGAGCGGCCGTCCCAGCCCACCGGCGCCAGGCATCCCAGGAGGACGGGGGCAGATTCTCCCCCCCTCCACCCCCGTCGCCACACAACCCACGGTGACTGTTCCAGTTTTTGGGTGTTTCCAGGCTCTGGAAGGAAAATTCCAGATGGAGATTCAGCTCCCAAAAAAAGCAAAGGGCCAGAAGGCAATAAACGAACAAAACGCTGAGGATTTAAAACACACAACAAATCCCTGAACACTTTTGCTCCCTCAGTTCACGTACACGAGAATTTAGGCATTGGATCCGTGAAGCCAATGACCCAACCGACGACCCCGACTTCGACCCAGGATCACTCTTCACCCATGGAACAAGCCCGGCACAGGCCCCGTTCAGGAGGGGAACTGCAAGCGTGGCTTCGGATGCTTCTGGAATTACAGCCCCGACAATAGGCAACGCTGCCAAACCCAGCCGTCAGCGAACAGCCGTTAAAAGATTAGCGTAGAAGGCAGAGAGACATCTGTCCTCCTCCCCAGCGCCCAACCCCGGCTCCATCCTGGGTTCTGCTCCCCGAACCCCGCCAGGATCCGTGCCCGGCACACGCTGATCTTACGGTGAGCCCAAGGAGCCCCCGACCGCAGCAGGGCCATCCCTACACACGTTACTGTCTTGCCTTCCAGGCTGTCCCTTTGTCTGACCGCTCTGCGGCACGGGACAAGGGGTGGAAAGAAGGAAAAGCATGGCGGCGGCTGGGGCTGGACGCGTTTTGTGTCTGCGTGGAGCTTCGGGGCAGCCCAGGGTAGAGCACACGCACACAGCAACACGCAGCCCTGCGCTGGGCTCCGGCCAAACAGCTGAACTCCACAGAATAATCCCCTTTGTTGTACCCGAGGGGATCAGAACAAAACCAGCCAGAGGCGAAGCGATGCCAAAGGGGGCTCGGAAAGCAGTCCTGCTTTGCCGCACAGGAACAGGGGGATGTTACCATGAGCTGGAAGAGGACTTGGCCCCTTCGCTTTCCTCTTACACAGAAAGTCTCACCTACTGCCACCAAACATCGCTGACACCGGGAGCTCTCAGGCACAAAACAGTGGCATGAGCTGGTGAGAGGGTGAGAGTTCAAAGAGCCTCCTGCCGAGGGCTGAAAGAGGCTACAGAAAAAGACGCAATTCCAGTGAAGAGATAAAACCTGCCTCGGAAGCATCAGGCTTGCTGCCGCCGCCCCACCACGGGAAAAACAAACCTCCCAGGTTGTCGGGCACAGCTGACCCTCGGGGTGACTCACCCCGGGGCGCATCCCCACCCTGCCAGCGACAGGATGAAGCCAGAGAGCTCACAGTGGAGGAGGGAGGAAGAGAAAAGAGGAAGAAAACAGCTAGGCAGGTTGCACAACACCTGGGAAGAGCGCATACACATCCTCCGGATAGGGACTGCACAGGCCGGCCGTGCACGTCTTCTCCCCAGCTCAAACCCCAAACAAACCCACGACACCCGCTCCCCACCCAGCTCGGCCTGAGCCGGGAGAGTCCTTTGTCTCTTCCCTCTGGTTCTGTGGCGATGCCTCCGACCCAATCCAGGAGAGGGGGAAGAGAAGCAGCCCCGAGCTCTGGCACCCACAGACCGGGAGAAGGAGGCAGAGCCCCTTGGGGGGGCCAAATCCCCCTTCCAGCACAGGGAATCCTTACCCAGTTTGGCAGCAGGCGGGCTCACCCCCTCACCCTGGCAGCAGCCCAGGGCCCCCCAACTCCCGAACCCCAACGCCCCATGGTGCCCAGCCACAGACCTGCCTCTCAGCACCTCTCAAGCCCGGGAGCACCCTGTCACACTGCCCCGGCGCCCACCTCAACCGGACACTCGCGACCCCCTCCCTCTCGCCCCACAGCCCCCTCCCAGCGTCCCCCTACTCTCCCTCCCTTCCAAAACCCCTTCCCAAGCCACCCTCCCCCCAGCGCATCCCCCAACACCCCACAGGCAGCCTTCACCCCCGTTAAGCCCCGTCTCCCACCCCACACCTCACCCCCCAGACCCCCCGACCCACAGCCCCCCCCTCCCCCCCCCCGCCACCAGAGCTCCGCCTCCTCCAGACCTCGGTCCTCTCGACCCCGCTCGCCCCCTGCCGCCCCCAACCCCTCACCTTGAAGTACCCGCCCTCATAGTAGGTGTTCGGGGGGCCGAAGATGGCCACCTCCCAGTTGTAGAGGTCCCCCTCGTCCACCAGGTTGACCCGGAACCCTTCCACGGGCTCCTCCTGCAGCCCTTTCAGCTCCAGCAGCAGTGCCTTCTGCGAGCTGGGCACGAGGGGCCGCGCCATGCCGAGGAACGGGGTAGGCCGCGAGCGGAGCCGGGGACTGGCGTAGTCGCAGCGGCGGGGCGGGGGCGGCGGAGCCGGCGCTGCTGCTACGAAGCTGCTGCGAGCGCAGCCGCGCGCGGCACGCCGGGAGGTGTAGTCCGCCTGCGAGGGGCGGGGCCATATCAGGCTCCTCCCCTCGGTCGATGTCGGCCTATCAGAGCGCACCGCCGGCCTGCGGGGGGGTGGGGCAGGGAGAGGGCTCCTCCCCCCGGGCGCGATCGGCCTATCAGAGCGTACTTACGGCGTGAGGGGGCGGGGGCAGGGAGAGTGCTCCTCCCCCTGGGTGCTAACGGCCTATCAGAGCGCACTCCCGGTGTGAGTGGGCGGGGCAAGATGAGGGCTCCCGTCCTCGGGCGCTGTTGACCTATCAGAGCGCACCGGCGGCTCGCGGAGGGGCGGTGCAAAGGGAGGGATCATCCCCCCAGGCGCTGTCAGCCTATCAGAGCGCAGCACCGGACCTCCTTCCCGGCAGCCCCCGCGGTGCGGCGGGTGCCCGGTGCCTCAGGCCGCAATGGTGGTGGCCCAGTCCGGCCGCGTCTCGCTGCTGCCGCCCCCTCGCGGCCGGTTCTCCTGCCCGGCTGGGGCCGCCTCAGAGACCGCCGCTGCCCCCCGGGCTCCTGCCAGGCCCCGGGACACCCTCAGCACCGTGACCGACGCCGAATCCCGCTCTGGGGCTCGGATGCGGCCGCGCCGCTTCGAAGCAGCGTTTGGCATCTGTGAAGCGTTTTACGCCTGCCCAGGTCAGCCGGGAGGGAGCGCCCAGCGGCCGCTGCGCCCGTGTAAGGCCGCACGGGGGTTCGCAGGGCTGAAGGGGAAGCAGGGGCAGGCCTCCGGTGTCGCGGGTTCCCACCTCCCCACCTGTCACATCCCGTCACCTGCACTTTGTTTAGCAGCCACCGCCTGCGGCCTCGCCCTCCCACCCCCAGGCACCAAAACATCCGCTCAGCAAAACACAACAAACATCCCCAAGCACGAATGGCATCTCCCGGCTCCTCTTATTATTTTTTGTTTGTTTGTTAGTAACTCCCAAGGGCTCCGCATTCCCCTGCCTCCAGCCAGGCAGGCTCCTACAGGCTGCTATGGGCTGCCCACGTCGGCCCCCGGAGAGAGAAACTGCCCCAAGGATCCAAGCGCGGCTGCGGTTCATCCCGGCACAAAGTGCTGCCAGGCAGTAAAGAAATTGGCCACTAAAAAATAATAAAAAGCTTTAATGTCTCACAGTAAACCAATAATTGCGCAGTATAAATAATTAAAACAGACAAGTTCAAATAAATAACACACCGTTCAACATGCAGCTCTGTTCAAAAGCCAAGGATGACCTCAGGGAAGGGGGTTTGTCTCGTCTTGATCCAGTGCTCCGCGTCCCAAATCGTTCTCGAATCCGTAGTGCCCTGCAGCTTCGCCTGAGAAGTCATCGCTCAGGAACGAGCTTTGATGTTCAGAGCCCGGCCGGCAGCGGGCAGAGGCGGTTGGGTAAGCGCCGAGCGAGGGGGCAGCAGGGACAGCTCATCGCCCCACAGCTCGGCTGCCGGCAGAGGCAGAACCCCTCTGGCTCCCAGCCCTTCCCGGGGAGGTTTCCTTTCCAGCCAGCCGTTTCTCATCTGCTGTGCGTTTAAAACATTTTGCTGAATAAAATGATGCTTTACTGAATCCTGACAGCCGGGGGTAGGTAAGCATCGCCCCCCACTTCACAGGTAGGTGTGAAACAAACCCAAAAATAGAAACAAAGTGCCCCGCAGAAACTGCATGACATTGCCCCGGGGCTAGGACGCAACTGCAGGATATCTGGAGGTCCAGCCCCACATTTACTTCATTCTGGCTCATTTGTAATGACTAATGCTGCCCTACAGCTTACCGGCCTCCTTGCAAGTCCCACATTAATGCCTAAAAAGGATTTACTAACGAACAGCAGCCGGATCGCAGGAGCCGCAGCTGGGAGCAGCACAGCAGGGAGGGAGGGATCCAGCACTGGAGGGGCTGGGCACCCATCGGCTCGATCCAGGGCGGGAGCGTGGCAATGGGGAATCTCATCAGGCAGTGCCCGGCCGCCCCCGCGCCCGCCATCCAGCTCAGCGCCGGGCCCGGCGCCACTTCACGGGAGCGGCTCCGTGCGGAGCTGCCGCGGAGGCCAGAGCAAGCGCAGTCCGCGTTGCTCCCGCCCAGGCCTTACTCCACGGGCTTCACTTTTGCGACGAACAAGGCGGTGGCTTTCTTCAGGAACTCCTCCCGGCTCATGGAGCTGCCGAGCTTCCTCTCCTGCAGCGCCCGGTCCATGGCCAGGGCCAGGCCATCCGGCCCCAGCCTGGAGCCGGCCTCCAGGTAGCGGCCGGGCAGAGCGACGTGGCCGATGCCCAGGGCATCCTCCAGTGCCCGCAGCACGGCCTGGCACACCCGCCCGTCAGCGGTGCCCGAGCCGCCATCCAGGACGCCGAAGAGCGCGTCCGCCTTGGCGGCAAACTCCAGCAGCACGAAGCAGGTGAGGACACCGTAGCGGAAGACGTCGAAGGGCACGGCTTCGTGGTCGCGGCAGCGCACGCGGCCCAGCAGCGCGGCCGCCGCCTCCGCCGGCGCTCCCCCGTGCTGGCAGATGCGCCGCAGCAGCTCACTGTACAGCCGCCCGTCCACGCCCGCCTTCCGCCGCCGCCCGCCGGCCCCCAGCACCTCGTAGGCCGCGCCGGCGTTGCTGTCGAAGGCCGTCCTGTCGCGACACGGCACACAGACAGAGGCGCGGCCTCCCCGCGCCAGCCCCCCCCCCCCGCCCCGCACTACAGCTCCCGGCGTGCCCCGGGCGCTGCCCGCGCCCCGGGGAGGCCGCCGCCGCCGCGGGGCACGCCGGGAGCTGTAGTCCGCCGCCGCCCGCACCTGTGAGAGTGGTGAGCCAGGCGCACGTACCACAGCGCCCGAGCCAGGCGCTGCGGCGGCCCCGGTAGCTCGGCGGCGGCCTCCCCCGCCGCGCCGGGGCTGCCCGGCACCAGCCGCTCGAAGTAGTCGGCCAGGAAGGAGACGGGCTCCTCGGGCCGCGCCTCCAGCACCTTCAGCAACGCTTCCCGCACCATGGCGGTGACGCCGGCCCGCAGCAGGAACTCCGCCTCGCTCCCCAGCTCGCCGGCCGCCGCCTGGCCCGGCTCCGCCGGCCCGCTGCCCGCCGCCGGGGCCGGAGCGGGGGCCGCCCGCCGCTTCTCGTACGCCGCCATCTTGGCTGAGGGCGGCGAAGGCCGCTTCCGGCCATCTTGTACCGCCCTTCGGCCGGGGACGGAACTTCCCGAGCCGCCATCTTGCAGACTGGCAGCCAATCGGCGGGGGAGCACACCGCCCCCTGGGGCGTCGCCATTGGGCGAGGCCGCGGGCCGCCATCTTGCGTGTGGGCAAGGGAGCCGCACTGGCGGCTGGAACGCGGCGGCCGCCATGCCTACTCCGGGCAGGTGCCCCGCCCTTGGCGACCGGCCGTCGCTTCGGACGCTGCCCGGGGACCCGCCCCGCGCCCGGGGCCTCCCGCGGGGCCGGAGCCGGTGAGGGGTGAGGGGCCGCAGAGCCCGGTGCCGGTGTGCGTTGAGGGCCCAGTGAGGGGCTGCAGGGCCGGTGAGGGCCCGGTGCTTGTGAAGGCCTGGTGACAGTGAGGGGATGCAGGGCCGGTGTCGATGAGGGTTGAAGGCCTCGTGAGTAGCCATGGGGCCACCCCAGCGTGGCAAAAAGCCACCGACACATGGTTCCAACAAAAACACTTTATTGGAGCACCCCACGCCACGGGCCGAGGCCCCGCTCCCCTCCGCCCATGCCCGGGGGATGTGCACACCCTCCTCTGTCGTGACAGACAATCGGCCATCGCTCTCCCACCCACCCCCGTCGGTGCCAGAAGCCCCCACAGCCGTCCCCCCCTCAGTAGCGGCCCAACGTGATCCGGCCCCGCGACTGTCCCCGTCCCCCTGCCACCGCGGACGTCTCTGCTCGTCTCCCTTCCAGCCTCCCCTTCTCAGGGTGTCCCGAGGGCAGCCCCAGGCTCCCCTCTCCCGCGGCACTTGCACCCAGGAGCCAAGCAGTTCCCGGTGCTTGGAGGTCCCCAGGGCAGCACGACCCCTCACAAGCCCCCCGGCATCCCGGGCAGCAGCAGCCTCAGGCATGGATGAAGCTTTCAAAAGCAGTGTCAGCTTGCAGGTCTCTGAGTCCTGGAGTGCTTGTCCTGGGACGGGGGATGCTCTTCTCCCGGGTTTCACAGCAGCGTCCCACACCCCACCAGCTCCACCGGCCCCCGTTGCCATCGAGGCAGCTGGGCTCCAGCGGCTGCTCGTCGTCCTGGGGCCGGGCGAGGCCAGCAGCAGAAAGGGCGACAGCAGCGGGGTCCAGAGGGCTGTGGGCATCTGTTGGCAGCTCCTGCTCCTAGGACAGCTCGTACTGAGATCTGAATCGTTTCCACAGGCGATGAGACACGACGCCGGTCAGGATCAGCCCCAACAGTGAGAACGTCGTCCCCGCAGCGATGGCAGGGCCCGTGCCGACCGTATCTGCGGAGACACCAGAAGGATGTGTAATCGCAAACAGACTCTGCCCACACCAGCAAATACCGAGGGGTGAGCACCAAATGCGGCATCGACATAAATCGCTGCAGCCCAAGCCCAAGCGATGGGGGGTACAGGAGAGGGGGCTGCAGACCACCACTCACCGTCCGAGACCGTCAGCTGCAGACTGACCACCTGGGAGCGGTGGCCGAGGAGGATGCACTGATAGTGGCCCTGGTGCTGCGCCTCGGCATGGTCCAGCCGCAGCGTGGAGCTGCTGCCCGCCACCTCCTCCCGGTACTGCGAGAGGGCCACGGGGGTCTGCAGCCAGCGGACGGTGGCATTCCCCGTGCACCGGGCATGGCACTCGATGCGCAGGGCCCTGCCCCGCGTCCCGTTGGGAGGCAGCGACCAAATCTGCAGGCTGCAGGCGGGCGCTGTCCCCACGGACAGCCCTGTCCCCTTCGCCGCCGGGGCAGAGCTGTCTGCAGCTGTCCCCTGAGCCTCAGTTGTGGGGCTCACAGTGCCGGAGCTGGGGAGCATGGTGGTGGCCAGATGTGCCGTGGGACTGCCTGTGACGAGGTCCCGGGGAGCAGGGCGCTCTGTGGAGGGGCGTTCGGTGGCAGCAGCCAGCTCTAGGATGGTCTCAGCGCTGGGCTCCTGCGCTGTGGTGGTCAGGGCTGTGCTGGGATCATGTGTGGGAACACTTGGCTCTGGGGGCAGTGCTGTGGTGGTCACAGGCCTGGCTGTCCTGGGGCTCTCTGTTGTAGCCACCGCTGTCCAGGGGCTCCCTGTGGAGGTGGCCATGGCCACCGGCTGCTCCGTCAGAGCTGCAAACACAGCAGGTCACAGGTGGTCTTGTCATGGCTAGGATCCAGGATGGGGCCTCTCTGGCATGCGTTATCCCCATGGGGTGACAGCCCCCAATGGCCTCATCCTCCTCCACCCCAGAAACATGCCGGCCCCGGGCAGGGAGCAGGAGCAGCACAGCGGCAGGGACGGGGACAGGGATGGGGACGGGAGATTGGCAGAGCGGCGCAGAAATGGGGGTTGCTCCTGTTCCAGCAAAGCTGTTTTAAGCAGCACAGGGCAGTGGGGGCCGGTTCTGGCGGATGGGGCGGTGTGTGGTCCCGGGACCCCAGCTCCCACCCTGGCACTCACCCCTAGCGCTCGCCGCCACAGATGCCACCCGGGTGAATGTCTCCTGCCCGATGCTCAGCGTCACCTCGCACCTGAACTCCACCCCTTCTACCACATCCTTCCCAGCCACTGGCAGCGTAGACACGATGTCAGACAGCTCCTCGTCGGTCTCCACGGCGTTGAAAACCGCCCCATCCAGTGCCTGGTCCCCCCGGTACCAGGTGAACACCAGCCCTGTGCGCGGGTAGACCTGCTGGGCCGAGCAGCGCAGGCTGGTGGGCTGCCCTGGCTCCAGGGCGGGGGGGTCTGCGTCCAGCTGCAGCGTATCTGGGAGGGCTGAGGGGGGGGGAATTGCAGCATCAAACACTGATTTTTGGCATCTCTGCCCAGGAGGGAGTGGGCTGCCCCCGGGGGAGGCAGGACTTTGCCGGGGAGGTGGTGAGGCACGGGCTGGGGGATGCTTACCGTAGACATTCAAGTAGGCAGTTTGCTGGTAGTGCTGCCCGTGGCAGGTTCCCTGGCAGACCTTGGTGCCCTCCATGGCGACCACGGCGCTGCTGACGTGCAGGATGCTGTGGGTGGGGAAGGAGGTGATGCTCCCCAGGTTGGTGTCCAGCCCCTTCCACTGCACTGTGCCCCCCACGCAGTCCAGGGAGCAGTTCAGCTGCGTCGAGCCCCCGTACCGCACCACCGGCTGCTGCGGCATCACCACCAGCTTGTTAGTGGGTCGCCCTGGGTGGAGGAAGGAGGAAAAACATGGGGTTTAGGAACGGGGACAATCACCAGAACCCAGTTGTTTACAAGGCAAACAGGGTGCTGGTTCCCCGCTTTGCTGAGAAGCGCACAGTCACGCTCAGGCACCGCAGAAGCTCCATCCCCATCACTATGGCGGGGGGGGGCACTGCTCGTTAGCGACTGCTCGTTAGGGATGGCCGAGGAAGGCCCCCGCCATGCCCTTATACTGGGACAGCCGCTCGTCGAAACCAGGCGTTGGGAGCACCACGGAGCCAACGTGCCTGTGGCGACTGCCAGCCCGCGTCTGCCCCATCGCAGGCTTTGCTGCTTGATCCATCTCCATTTATCACTGAGATTTTCCAGCCATTTCATGGGGAAATGAGCCCAAATGCCCCTTCCCCCCAGTTCTCATCCTTCACCAGCACCACTGCTCTTCTGGCAGCGGGAGAGCTGATCCCGGCCAGGCACGCGCGCCGCGGCTCTGAGCACTGGGCTGCGGCACCAGGACGAGGAACGCTGTAAATGTGGCACACATGGGACGTGACAGCCGCCGGGGAGATCCTGGGGCTGCGTTGGCCCGTGGTGCCATACGGAGAAGCAGAGAGAGCAGCGGGCAGCGCTGGGGTAAGGGATCGGGACAGCTCTTGGCCGCCGCAGCACTCACCGCTGCAGCCCCACAGCAAGCCGAGGAGGAGGACGAGAGGAGCCGGCTCCATCGCCCGCAGAGCCAGCAGCAGGGCAGGGCAGCAGCAGGGGCTGGTTTTCCTTCCTTTCCTCCTTCCAGGGAGCGAACGCCGCCGGCCGGGGCTGTCTCCTTCTGTCCGCCAGCCCCGTCCTCAGCCCTTCTTAAGCTCTGCAGGAACCGCCCCCGCGAGCACCGGCCCCGGGGCCTCTGCAAATTTCCAGCCTGAGGGGTATTTCCAGAGGGAGGTTTCTGATTTTCTTCCAAGTTCAGCTTTTGCACAACACCCATGTCCACAGCTGAGGGCTGTGCTGGGAGCCCCAGGAGGGCCCTTGGCCTCAAGGGTCCTTGTGTGGCTGCAGGGTCCCCCGTCACCCCCACCGGGCAGCCCTGCGCCGGCTCCTGCTCCCCGAGACGTGGCCGAGATCCCGGTGCTCCCTGGGCTGTTCCCCCTGGAAAACCAGCCCTTTTCATACCTCAAGCACCCACCGCTGGAATGAACCGCCGTGGGGCTGGCTGGGGACGTGTCTCTCTGGGAGGGACGGTCTCGGCATGAGGGCACATGGGAGGAACCTGTCCCCGAGCCCTGTCTGCCCCGAAACGGGGGGTTTGGAAAGGTGCATCCCCCAGGCTGGAGGTGTCCCTGCCAGGCTTGGGTGCTGCTCAGCAGGGCCGCAAACAGCATTTATTCCCAGGACAGGGAGTTTTTGGGGTGTAAAGGTTGGGTTTATAGTACAGCTGGAGAAAGCATTGCCACGTGGAAGACGTTGATTACACCACGTTTTCTAGCCCCAAGGCCCTGGCACAGCCTCAGCGCCTGTCCTCTGTCTCATGGCACGTCTGGCATCACTTCCTCGCTCCTACCCAGCTCTCTGTGAGGAGATGGACCTGGTTCTGCCCCATCCCGTCCCGCCGGGCTGCAGCCGAGGCCAGGGAAGGCACCGAAGGGCTGAGGGATGGGATGTGCCCAGCCCCTGCACCTCCTGTCGCAGAAGGTGGAAAGACGGCACAGGACCTGGCTGTTTCCCATCCGGGAACTCTCCGGAGATGCAGCTCCGAGGACTGGGCGCGTCGCGCATCCTTTCGGGAGACCGAGTAATTAATCCTCTGATGGTCCAAGAGGCCTCCGCGCAAGGGAAGTGCTCTGTAAACAGCCGCCATCGAATATGCACATTCACTCAAAGCCGGGTGATTAATGGCTCTGGGGTTTTTGTTCCTTCCATCCTGTGTTAACAGAGCCACTTCCCGGAGTTCCCAGCAGCCGCCAGAGCCCCCAGCCCAGCCCTGGCGGGGGACAAGCCGTGGCTCTTCCCAGTAGCAAGCCCGGGACACCCGAGGACATGCGCGGTGTCAGGGTTTCACCTCCCGCTCCCACAGCCCAGATCCGCGGTGGTAGGTCATCGCACGAGGCCTCGCCGGTCTCTCCGTGGGTGACGGGCGAGCGAATGCCCGGGAGGGACCAGTGGGGGCTGCAGGCCCACAGCAGAGAGCACTCGGATAAAGCACCAAGCGATGAGTTACTTCACTGGGGGAAGGATTGCTTCCTAATGTCACCAAGTGAGAGTTTAAAGAAGGGAAATAACGTCCTCACAGGCCACTCTCACTGCTACAGGATTTTGGGGCAGGAGGGGCAAAACAGACAGTAAAAAAATAGGTTATCCAAGCCCTGGAAGCCAGCCTTGCCCGGGGTCTGGTGCAGCTTTCAGCTGGGGCTCCTGCAACGATGGACAAACACCAGCAGGTCCTGGGGGGATCAGCCCTGGCCTTTCGGTGCCAGGTCTGTGCCCCGTGCCGGGGGCTGTGGAGTCGCACAGTCTCTATCCACGAGCCAGGGACAAAGCGGCCGTGGCCACCGGGGACCAGACTCTGGCGTTCCTGCGAGAGGCATCTCCCCACCAGCTCTCAGCATCGCACCCCGAGCCCCCGGCTGCCCCTCAAAATGATGAAATTTCTCAAAATGAGAAAAGAAAAACTCCATAAATTAGCATCCAAACCAGAGTTAAGCACTTACGAAGCAGTCCGTCCTTTTAAAAAGAAGCTTTCCCGGACCCATCATCGGGAGAGTAATAGCTACCAGAAAGTCCAGAGCCTTGTGATGCACTTCCTCCGGTTCGGGGCTTGCACCGCACTTGAGGCCACGAGCACCCAGGAGCTGCCGCGGCCTCCGCCGCACGGGCGGATGGGCAACACGGATCACAGAGGAAATCGGAGTTTTCTGATACACCTTCTGATACACCTGATACATCCTGATACACCTCCCGCTCCAGGAGGGTCAACTCTAACGGCGAGGTTATGGAGGCAGGGAGGGGTCAGGGGACCCGTCTGAGCCTCCCGCAGCTTTGTCCCTGAGCTGCCCCGCCGGAGTGACCCACTGCAGCTCCAGAGCCTGCTCGAAGCCTCTCCTTTAACAGACTCGAGGATCTTCCCTCCCATCCCTTGTGGCCAAGAAGGTCAATGGCATCCTGGGGGGCATCAAAAAGGGGGTGGCCAGCAGGTGGAGGGAGGTCATCCTCCCCCTCTGCTCTGCCCTGGGGAGGCCCCATCTGGAGCGCTGGGTCCAGTTCTGGGCTCCCCGGTTCCAGAAGGACAGGGAACTGCTGGAGAGGGGACAGCAAAGGGCTGCCAAGATGCTGAGGGCACTGGAACACCTCTCTGATGAGGAAAGGCTGAGGGATTTGGGGCTGTTTAGTCTTAGATCTTTAGATCTTATCAACGCTGATAAATACTGAAAGGGGGGGTGTCAGGAGGATGTGGCCAGGCTCTTCTCAGTGGTGCCCGGGGACAGGACAAGGGGTAACGGGCACAAACTTGCCCATGGGAAGTTCCATCTCAACCCGAGGAGGAACTTCTTTGCTGTGAGGGTGGCAGAGCCCTGGCACAGGCTGCCCAGAGAGGTGGGGGAGTCTCCGTCTCTGGAGACATTCCAACCCCGCCTGGACGCGTTCCTGTGCCACCTGCTGTGGGTGACCCTGCTGTGGCCGGGGGTTGGAGGAGATGATCTCCAGAGGTCCCTGCCAACCCCGACATTCTGTGATTCTGTGATCCCGGAGTTGCACCCAGGCAGCTCCCTCTGTCCCCAACACGGCAGAGAGATCAGCAGATCGCAGACACAGGGCGGAAAGGGCGAGCTTAGGCACTGGGACAGTTTTCCACCCGACAGGAAAGCTTTCGGGTCAGAGGGAGGGGAACGATGGTTTTCAAGAAACAGAAGCCTGAAGACTTTTCCTGGAAGCCGGTCGTGCTTCCTCCTGAGGGGCAGGAGCAGGGGGCTCTCGCTGGGCAATGCTGGCAGGAAACAAAGCAGAGACATGCGGTGGGGGGATGAGCGCTGGCCCCAGCACAGGATGCCCCCACACGCCGGCAGCGACGCCGGAGCCCCTCGGGCCGGGGTGTAGCCCCCAGCTGTCATCGCCTGCGCTTGCAACCGCCCGACATCCGAAATGACAGGGCCGGAGTAGAGGTTAATGAGGATGGCTGGAACAAGATGAAGGCCTTCTGCACGGTGCAAAACACGGGAATCCCACTCCTGGGAGGCTCATCCCGCAGACCGGCTCTGTCCCAGTGCGGTCACAGCGTCCCCATGTGCCCGAGAGACCAACCCCATCGCGGAGGGGACGGACACCACCACACCGCATCAAAATACCCCCCCTTGTTTCTCCAGTGAGGCAAAGTGAGACGAGCTGAGGGTTCTTTCTCAAAAAATGAAAAAAACCCACAAAAACCAACACCCCTAAGCTCAAGTCCAGGGGAAATAAATACTGTGTAATAGACGGGTTGTGTTTCCAGCTCCTTACAGGATATCGGCCATCAAACACCAGATCCCATCCAAGAGCTGACTTGGATGTGTTTATATGTCTTGTGATTATATTGTTCACTCAGTACCGTCTTCAAACACCCAGAGAAGTGCTTAAATGAGTAAGATAAGATCTAAATTAAGCCTGGCTGGAAATGAAGACAATAGAGTCCGTGATGCTGAAACCAGCCCCGGGAGGAGGCTGCCGTGGGGCAGGCAGGAGGTGGGGACCGGGCTGGGGGGTGACAGCCCCCTCCCAGTTCACACTAACCCGGTGCGCTGCCCCGCCACACGCAGCAGCGAGGGACCACTCGCTCCTCCACAGCGTTTCGCTGCTCCCTACTTGGCCGTTGATACTGTTAATTGTTGCCCTGCACAAACTGCCCCAAAACAGCCTCTTCGCCCCCAAGCACTTGGCCCCGCCAGGAGCCGTGGGGTCAGGGCTCAAAACCATTTATGCCCCAGCACCAGTTCATCACAGACTCACAGAATGTCGGGGTTGGCAGGGACCTCTGGAGATCATCTCCTCCAACCCCCGGCCACAGCAGGGTCACCCACAGCAGGTGGCACAGGAACGCGTCCAGGCGGGGTTGGGATGTCTCCAGAGACGGAGACTCCCCCACCTCTCTGGGCAGCCTGTGCCAGGGCTCTGCCACCCTCACAGCAAAGAAGTTCCTCCTCGTCTTGAGATGGAACTTCCCATGGGCAAGTTTGTGCCCGTTACCCCTTGTCCTGTCCCCGGGCACCACTGAGAAGAGCCTGGCCCCATCCTCCTGACACCCCCCCTTTCAGTACTTATCAGCGTTGATAAGATCCCCCTCAGTCTTCTTTTTTCCAGCCTGAAGAGCCCCAAATCCCTCAGCCTTTCCTCATCAGAGAGGTGTTCCAGTGCCCTCAGCATCTTGGCAGCCCTTAAAGAAGTTCAAGCCGTTGAGGTCCTGCTATTTTAATACTCCGGTGGAAACCTGGATAGCTATTTTAGGATCGAGGGGGAAAGCGCCAAGCACTTTGTGCTCTACAATACTCTCGTTTTAAGGGATTGGTAGAAATAACTCGCCAACTTGTGCCCGTTCGAGACAGGAGGCCAATTTACAAGGCCTGCAGCGTGGTCTCTTGTAACAACCTCTTCGGCACCATTTCCAAGGGTGGATTCGGGGCACGACGGGGAAGCCGTAACGCAGGTGGGAGAAGGACAAGGACAGAGAACTTCAACACAACAGGAAAGCAGCAGTTTAATAAATAATCTATCAGAGGGAGAGATTAGCCAGTTCTGAACACAACTGGAACTGAAATAAATACATTTAATCGTTAGCTTAAAAAAAAAAAAAAAAAGATATACAGAAATGCACGCAATAGTAAACTTTGAGAGAGCAGAAGTACCGCCATTCTGCAGAGAACGTGGGCTTGCCACCCGCCCCCCCTTCCTAACGATAACCCGAGTTGTGAGCAGACGTTCAAGTGCAGAGAAAAGAATAAAAAAAAAACCCCAAAACAGCAAAGTCCAAAGTTACTAGTTTGCAAAAGTAATGGCAAAAGAGAAAGCAATGGTTTAACGCAGGGTTTTTTTAACGCGACAAGATCAGTTTAAACTCGCTGGAGCTGCTGCCATTGTACTGGAGCTGCCGAAGGGCAATTAAGCCAATTTTTGCCTTATGTTCGGGGCGTTGCTGTTACCGACCCGCAGACGAATTCTAGGAATAGTGATGTTAAACCGCCAGGTTCAGGCACTACACCCACAGCCGATCAAGGGGGATTTTAAGAAAAGGCTCTTTTAAAAAAAAGTTCCGTTTTCATAGAAAGTAACAAAAATTGGCAAAACTAGCTGAACACTCCGTACAGATTTTCCAGTCTCCACGTGGGATGCTGCAGAATTACCGGCCCTTCAGAATGAGACATTCGTCATTCAGGTCCGGTAATTTCACCTCCGTCACCGCTTGGCCCAAGCCCTGCTGTCACGTAAAGGCAGAACGGTGGGTGGGTCGCATCCCTACGCCAATGGGGAGGGGAGTTACCGGAGGCCGAAGCCCCCCGTGACCCGGGTGAGAGCAATTCCAAACCCTTGGAAAGGAGCCCTGCCTGCTCCCGGCGCCGGGGACGAGTGACACGGGGAGCCCCGTTCCCAGAGCGGGTCCCAGGGCCAGCTCCCTGGGCCAGCATGAGCTGGGGGATGTCTGCGTCGCTGGAATTTCGGGTGTCGCATCGTGACGGACGGGAACCGAAGAGGAAAGCTGGCCCGGGTAATTCCGCCGTCTGAAGGGCAGGAGAGGGCGAGACGCCGCAGGCAGCAGCGGCGGCAAGAGGCAACGGGACTAGAAACACATCGGTTTCAATAAACTATTCAATAAAGGAAAGAACTTTAAAAAATATATCTCTATATACTTTATATCATATAAATTATGCTCGTCTTTTTTTGTAACGTTCCACTATATTCTACCCGTGAAGCTCCAAGTGCCTCAGTGTGAAGGAGGTAACGATTCGGAGTTTCGTTTCGTTTGTGTGTGAGGGACAAACCTACTTCAGGTCATTTCAATACAGTGAAAATAAATTAATCACAGATGTACTTGGTAAAGTTCCAGTCTAAAAAAGGCATTTTTGTGAGCAATACAGAGTTGGGGCTGCTGCCTGGAAGTTTAAGTGACTGGATTTCCTTCAGGAAAGGAGTCTGCTGTGCACGCACGGTGCAGACCATCCCGGTAACGTTTGGGAATTTGGAGCATCACCACAATGAGCTGGGGAAAACTGGAGTCACCGCAGGTCACAGACTTTGTGCTCCAGTCCTGCATTAGATCCGCATCAGCAAACCCTCAGAGTCCGAGGCGGCCGCCCTCTGCACGGCCAATTAATCTACTCTTACAGTTCTGATTACAGGATCTGGGCACCAGGCCGGATTAACGCAAAACAAACTAGGAATTATTTCACTTAAATGTCCACCTCCAATAACTAACTGGTCCAGAAAACTGGTAAACAGACATTGCGTTATTAGTTCAGACCAGTCCAGGCAGGCAGTGGTTCCAAGCTGTTAATACCTGACGGGCGTTAGGGAGACCTACACGAAACCGCAGCTCTCCATCTGCCCAAAGTGAGCAGGAACCAGCCCTCGCGCTGAGAGCGCACCGCAGAGGTCGGACGCTGAGCACACCCCGGAGCTCAGGTCCCCCCATGTCCCCGGAGCGAGACGAGCTGCGCTGCCAGGGCAGAGCCAGGGACCGGGAGCAGGTCAGGGACCAAGCTCTCCAGCATCATCCAGTTGGTGTTTTCCATCAAACCCAGAGGCAAACGGCATTTGCAGCCCCTGCAGCGCAGGCACGGCATCCGCCACGATCACCCGTTTGCAAAGACCCGAGACATCAAGTGACAGCACTCCCTCCCTTTGGCCCTTCTGCTCTAAGTTACCGTCCCAAACCCACAGCGACGGGATCCCAGCCAGAGAACAACAGCTGCCGCAGAAACCCCGCTCTGAGACAGGACTAGTTTTGGCCATTGAACCCTCGATTCCCTGGACAACTAATTTCTTAAGTGTTCCCAGTTTGGTCTTTACTTCCCCAGTGATTGCTCAATGCCTTCATTTTGATCTTACTCAAAATGAGAACAATTGTTTCCTGCCCTCTGCCACATCTCTACGTATCTATAAACAACCAAGCGTTCCCTATACGTTTCGTCTTTGCCTCTTTCACAACACTCAACTTCAAGTATCTGCTGCTCTTTCTAACCAGAGCCGAACCCTGCGGCACAGCCTGCAATTCCATTTTTCAACAAAACGAAAGCCTTCACAGCAGGCTCAGAAACGCTACACGGAACCCAAACCTGTAAGTTCAAATCAATTGCAATCATCGCCATCAGGATCTACTGGACTGAGAAAAAACAAGCTACAGTCATTATCTGGTTTTAATATCAGACGGCAAGAGCCCGGGGAAAAATCAGCATGCTTTATAAAAAGTGCTCAAGATAAACAGCTATTTCTTTGACCTTTCTCTCAGGAAACCGCTCTTTACCAAAGTGCTTAGCAGAGTTCAGTTGTTTCTGCAGCCTCTCAGGGAACTGTATTTTCTAAACAACCCTTACAGTTCCAGAAAAAGAATTCTGAAAAATCCTTCTACCTACTACCTATGGAGGTAGCGACAGACAAATGTTACATCAGCGTACCACAAGAAGAAAAAACAAACAGAAATACAAATGTTGACCATCTAAGCATTTGTAATTCCTGTAGTTGCCCTTCTCTCATCTGCCCATTCTCCCTTGTGTCAGTTGCAACTTTACTTCTTAATTTTTCTTATCTTCAGCACAACATGAAGTCAGTAGATTATTTCTTTTTATTTTTTTTGGTCTAAGTTTCACTTGGGCCAGAATGGACAAATTCATCAGATCCTCTAGCAGCGAGGAGCCGCTCCCAGGTGACTACACTATCGCTTCTTCGAACACGCACAGTTTTTCCTCGGTGTCTCGGCGCAGGCTGTGCAGCCAGCGTCCGGGCTGTCCCAGGGCCACTGGCAGCCAGCCGGGCTGTGACGGGACCGGTAGCAAGTACCAATTATACGAGGGGACGGGGCACGTAACAGACGCCTTGTTTTACTCTGGCTGGCAACTCAGTTAGTCCACATCAGAACAAAAACAACGCTAGCTCCTGAATTTTTCACTGGCGAGTTGAGTATTTGGCAGGTCACACCACGAAGTTCAGTATTCTCACACAAGGGCAGGTTTGCTTTAAAGAACTATCCCTTCCCGTGGAGCAGTTCAGGATCTCCCCTTTCCGTCAGCACCAGGTGATACAATTCCATTTTTGCCCCCTGCTGGGTATATTTGGCTTGAAGGGAAACTCTGTCCCTTCTCATTAGCTGTTAGTGGTACAGTCTGTTACCTCGTTTCTTCTTTCCCCCCACCCGAACTCCCACTGGCTGAGTCCATCCTTGCTCTGGAGTTGAGACACAAGCCAGGTCCTTCTCCCCAACCTCACACGCTGCTGTCCTCCAGCAGCGGCTCCTTGCCTTCCGCTCCTCCGGCCTGCGGGCTGTGGGCATGGGTCTGCGCTCCATTACTGTGCTTCTTGTGGCTGCCTGATCTCAGTGCAAGGTTGTGTTCTGGAATGAACAAGGCCACCAGGAGCGACAGCAGGACTGAACAAGCCCCAAACAGGAATGGAGGCCCTGGGATAATGCTGCTCTGTAGGGAGAAACAGAGGAATGATTAATGCTCAAGTGCAAGGACAGAAGCAGCCCGGCAAACGGAACGACAAAGCTGAACAGATTACCTCATCCGTAGGGTTGGCCATGTTGGGTTTGGAGGCTTTACCCAAAGTTTCCACCTCAGCCATTTCATTCAGCTCCACGTGGAAGAGATAGAAGACAAAGCCATAGAGCGCTGGCCCCAGGCCGTTACACAGACCCCGAATTCCAGTGATCATCCCCTGCACCACACCTGAGGACAGAGCAAAGACAGGAAGATACGCCTCCAGCTTTCTGAAGAAACTCGTTTTACTCATGGATGCTTACATATTTAAAGACAGAATGAAACATTCCAATCTGGATTAACAGATGCCCTACAGACGAAGTGGCTAGCTGGCGATTAGCTTCGCTCAGGATCAGGATTTGCAAAAAATCAGTAATGCTGGGCTTGCTACTTTGGAGAATAAATTGCGCTTGGGCACATCAAGCAACCATTTCTGAACTGGAATTTAAGGCAGCCAAGTCTGAGGACTCAGGGTCAAACCACGAAGCAGGCAAACAATTAAGCAGCAGTCTCCTCTACCTCAGGCAGGCAACACTGAACACCTACGTCCATAATTTAAGAATTCCCTCCCAAAGCAAGAGTGTCAATACTGTTATGACTAAAGCGATGCTCCACAGTTGGCAGAGATGTTCCTGCCCACCCCTCCACCACCGATGCTGAGAACTCGACCGTGCGCCAACTCAAGCGCCTGCTGGATGAACTCGCCCGTCAGACAAATCCCCGAGAGACTCACCCTGTTGGTCGGGGTCTGCGTTCCTAGACACCATGGCACTGATGGCTGGGAAGGTGATGCTGGACATGGCAGCCACAGCTCCGGCTGCCCACATCATCCTTGGAGAGAAAGAGGCAGCAGTTATGAGACAGGCTGCCGAGGGCCAGCCCAGACTAGCAGTGTGGCAGGGCAGCATCTCCCCCCGCCACAGAGCCACCGTGGAGGGGAAACAAACGGGGACAAACTCTTACCAAGGCTGTGACCCAAAGCCGTACCAGGCAAGCTGCAGGATCTGGAAGCCCAGTCCCAACAGGATGGTGTTTTTATTTCCTATCGAACGCATGAGAATTCCCAACACTACTGTCTGGAAAGAAAAACACGTGCTTTCAAAGTTAAGTGCAAAGAAAGATGACAGCACTGGAAACAAGAGGATGGGAATCCGAGGGAACTCGTGCTGCTGTGAGACAAGCTATCACGCACATGCTGTCCTCCACTCTCATAACGTTGTGTTAGAAACCAGCACATCCCTGGCCACAGCAATCAGAGCACAATCAATGGTGTTTTACAGAGTAACACGGGGCCACCCCACGGTTCACCACAGTTTGTTACGCAGCAAACAACAGCTGCATTCAAAAGACAACAAAGAGGGACTGCAGGTAGCCGTGCAGGGGTCTGATGATGTCTGTGTGGCCACAGGGACTCTAACAACTCACTGGCCCTGATTATCAGAAATTTTGGACATTCTTATAATCAGACTGCTAGAGCCATGACAGAAATTGCTTCTCACCTGAGCCAGTATAGAGAGAATTCCAACTACACCAATAAAAGCTGCCACAGTCTCCGAGGAAAAACCAATGACCTGTGAAAACACCAAAGAGGGACTTTTCAGGCAAGAGATTTGTACCATACAAGAAAAGCCACTCCGTCGGTGTCACTAATGTTTACTGACATTGCTTATCAGCTACTTAGACATTAATCAGCCGTACCTTCCACTACCTCCCTGCCGACACAGAAATAAAATGGAAGATTTTTCTCTGGCTGAAAAAACAGCTTTAAATCACTGGGCTCACCTTAAACGCCCGAGAGCGGCAGGGACAGGGTGGAGAGGCAGACCACCAGCAGGAAGCCAAGAAAGGGTCCTGGCAACGCCTACAGAGTGGTTGCCAGGCTCCCACATTTTTAGGAAAGCTAGAACAAGTCCCTGTTTCTTATAGCTTCAACTTTACTAAGCTATTGGCCGAGACTAGCTTCCTCAGGACGTGCAACTAAGACAACATTTGTAGGCTGGGATTTGCTGCGTTCAGAGCCTCCCCTCATCGCCAGAGACTGACCTGTCGCAGGTAGAGGAAAAAGCTGGAGTACTGGCCGGCTTCAGGAAGGTAGGAGAGAAAGACGGTGATACAGATGAGCAGCACTGTAGAATCCTGACCCACTTTCCGCAAGGACTGTAGGGAAGGAGGGTGAGGAATGAAAGAAGAATTTTTAAAAAATGGGTTAATATCATTAAATATCCCTTTTGAGAGAAATTAGCAGAACTAAAGTAAATATAAGCATTAACAGCATGCAGAAAAACAGCAACAAGATTTTCTTACAGCAAACGGGTCTGCTTGTTCCCAAGAGATTGGAGCTCCCCAAGAGACCGGACGCATCTCTTCTGGCAGAGACTCCGGCACAGCCAGCAGGATGAAACCAATATCCAGCAAAGCAACGCCTGACGCTAGCACAACCACCAACGTATCGCCGTAGGCTTGGGAAAGGTATGCACCAATTGCTGGGCTTGTGACCAGACTAGCAGCAAACGTGGCTGACACCTGGAAGCATAAAACATTAATACAGCCTCTTCTTCCTAGAGCCTGTTTTCTCCTCTAGAGTAACCCAAGGGTTTTGCCATCTTTGATGGAGCTAATCCAGGTGGACAGGGATTCCTTAGACAGAAAGGCCACCAAGTTCTCCTGGTGCAATCTAGGCTAAGTTCTAGCAAAGGGAAATTAAAGGTAACCTAACAATTCTGCCCCTTTCCTGCTGCAAAGAAGGTCACAAACCGGGCTTGTTTAAAGGCTAAGCCACAACACAGCCAGTATTGAGATCACACGAAAATTAGCCCTCTCCCTCGGTGCTAAATCACAAACAGAAGAACAAACAGGAGACTGTATTATTAGTGAAGTGCAGATCATTTTTTCACTGACACTCTCTCAAGCTTGTCAATTAGTCTCCCACCCTAATTTTATACCTCTCCTGCCTGCAGAGCCCCAAATATTTCTTACAAGAGACAAGCCAGTCATTCAGCCCCTTACCAAGCCATACGCCGTGCTGCGTTCATGCTCCTGTGTGATATCAGCAACGTAGGCAAAAATCACAGAAAAGGTGACAGCAAAGACTCCAGACATGGAAATGACAGCAAAATACCACCTGAAACAGGCATTGCCAAAGGCAGAGTTAGAGTAGTTAGAGTAGTAAGAGCACACGGTAGCCCGCAGCGGCTGAATTAGAACCTCTCCCTTATTCTTCCTTCTAGTCCATCCTACTTCATTGCACCAGAAAGAGCTCAGAACACCGAGCTTCAGTCTGGTGGCCCACGGAGTTTTATCGCTTCTTTTCCCCACACAGGAAGGAAACATCAACATGCCCTAATAGTGATAACGCACCTATCAGGAGAACAGGCAACAGGAGAGGAAAGACAGACTTTCTTCTGACACTGAACCCTCTGGTAGAACCAGACAAGTAAATTAGTCTCTAGGCTGAGCATCCTTCTCCACTGGACGGACTCTTCCATCTCATCCTCAGATGTAACACCCGCAAATCCCCTATCGTTCAGCCTCACTCTCCTCAGAACCCCACGGTTATAACAAGAGTAAACTCACCACGGACTGATCTTCATAAGGGGAATTGGCGCACAGGTGAAGAAGACAGTGAGGAGGAGGAAGGATTTCCTGCCCCAGACATCAGAGAGAGCACCAATCAGGGGGGCACTTAGAAAAGAAAGCAGACCCTGAGAAAGACAGACAGGACGACAG
Organism: Rissa tridactyla; assembly: GCF_028500815.1. Taxonomy (NCBI): domain Eukaryota; kingdom Metazoa; phylum Chordata; class Aves; order Charadriiformes; family Laridae; genus Rissa; species Rissa tridactyla. Next base: position 3,218,099 of record NC_071487.1, read on the forward strand.
AGAGAAATCCCTCAGTCAAATTGTGATTGTTGATAGCAAGAGCTTTTGACAGCATCATCTAAAGATAAAAATACAAGGAGATAACCCATTCCTATTTTCTACAAGCAGGCAATATTACCAAAACATAACAGTTTGTTAAACTGTTCATCCTTTTAGGGAGGAAAAACCCCAACAACATCCTCAACCGGCTACGTGCTGCTAAATATTCCAATTACTGCCCGTTCTCTGCAACTGCTCTGCCTGCAGCCGTGCTCTCCCCAGGCGCCTCTGTGCGGCAGGGGCTGCCCTGCCAGCACCCAAAAAGATGTTGGCACAGCTCCATCACATTAACATCCACCGCAGTTCTAGGGAAAGCTTTCTCTTCTAGATGGAGACAAGACAGACCCGACCAGATGCCAAGGCCATTAAGCACAAATAAAATTATTCAATGCCTTTCAATGTCTTTCCAACCCAAGACGGGCAGGGAAGAGCCCTTAAGTGTATTTGGGAGTGCCCAACTCACGTCAAGGCAAACCTTTTTGGGGGCCATTTTTTGAGATCCTCTTGCCCGAGCCAGGGCCTAACAATCTGCTTTCCCGAGTCAGAACACATGGCTACTGGTTGTTTGCTACAGTTGCCTCCAATTCTGCTCTGGGAATGCTGGTCTCGGCCAAACTCACCGCGCCACAGCATATTCCCCTGCTTCTGCCTGGGCAGAGCCCACTGAGGCCCGCTTAGTTTCAAATTCTGTTGTTGATAAGTTCAGATGTCGTTGATTTTTTATTTTGTTACGCTCCAGAATACAGTTACAGGGCTGATCTCATGATGATTAGAATATTTTCAGCTGAAACACACAGCTGTTATAGCCCCAAACCCATGCTGACAAGCAGCACCTAGTTAATACTGCTCAGTAAGGTCAGCTACACAATTTCTATGCTCTGTCATTTCTCCATTTTGCTTTAGCTGTGCCAATGAGCACCCCAAACCGAAATATGAACCTTTTTCTGTCCAATACTGGTTGACATCAGCAATTGACACAGATTATAATGGCTTGCCACTCCTTGCACTGATCGCGGATTTCAATGAAAGCCCAGGAGGAATATTCCTTACTTTGACTCCATGAATCAGGCCATTCATCAGGAACGTATGCTGAGGAAAAGTCTGGTGTAACACCTAGGGGGAAAAAAAAAAAAGCCAACAAAAACCAGAGCTAGCAGCTTTTGCAAAATTTCCATTAATTTCCACCAGCACCTGACAGACAGATGCCTGGAAGAGCACACCAGGGAAAACGCCACTGCTGTACCTACGTGAGGAGCTCTACCTCCTCTCTCCAACATTGGCAGCCTCTTTCTTTAACGCTTCCCAGGCCTATAAATTATTCCAGCAGCTTGGGCAAAGCTAAGATAATCTGAAACATGCCTTTCTCCATCCCTGCCCCATCTGATTTCCCTCTGTTTTGTTTTTTTTTTCATATTACCAGATAATTTTTTATTCTCTCCCCTTTTTGTACTGTCTGTATCTTTTGATTTGCATTTCATACTTCATACATTACATTTCAAAATAATTGCCCAACTCCATAATAAATTGCAAAGCTGATGTTCAGATCTCTTCCCTCACCAGCCCAAGGGGAGCTCTAGTCTACCAGAGCCAGGATTATTCCCCAGGGAGACTCACTCACCGTTAGCATCGGCGTGGTCAGCAGCCCCCAGGCAAAGAACTCCAGGAAAATGACCACCACGGCATGGTACACACTGGGCTCTCCAATCCCCTGTCGCTGCAAAACAGAGCTCCGTAAGTCAAACAATACTCGTATCCTGATCTGCGATAGATCCGAGACGTGTGGTTGGGTGCTGAAATCTCAACTCTGGCCCAGGGTGATTCACTGCTGCCTGGTGCAGGTGAGCTCCTGCTGCAGCGCCTCCATCCGGGGCCCACCAACACGTGCCTCTCCTACAAAGCTAACCGTTTTTGATTTTCTTCTCCAAGAACTAATATCTTTGATACCATTACACTTTCTCTAAATGTTGCCGGCCGTACCATCCTTTCAATCCTCACCTTAACGACTTTGAAATGAAATGCCTCAATTTTCTAAATATTTTCACAGCAGTACATGCAAGATCCCAGAAAAGACTCTGGGAGTTTGGGAAGGCGATTCTACTCCTCAGCGCCAACTCCATCTACCCAGCACGGTGGGAAAGGCACAGTCCTTAGATCAGCCGTTAAAAACCCCCACACCTCAAGGCCTTGCTTATCTTTCTTTCTGTAAAGGTTTCTGGTGGCGCTTTCAGGGCAGTGCTCGTTCTGTCCCTTTTCCAAGTGCCAAATCTCAACTGCCAGCCCAGGAGGTTTTCCCCTGCCATGCAGAACACACGTGCAAAGTCACGAGCTCACAAGGAAAACAAATCACAAGGAACAGGAGGAAAGCACAAAAGTTTCAGCTGAATTACATCAGGGAACCGCACAGGCCAAACACCGAGTAGCACAATATGTTTTTCCACCAGAACCCATTTCTTTTATTAGCAAACCACATGATATGAACTCACCAAGAAGCGTAGTCCAGCCCTGATGCATTTTTAATAAAACCACCTGAAATGTCTGCAATCCCAGCAATTTAGACGGCTTCAATGGCTTGAAGAGTATCCAGAAGTTAAAAAAAACTTCCATCAGCTGCACAAATCTCAAATCCAAAGGGATATGGGATTTGGTACAGGAAACATCAAGTCCACAGGCATTTCTTCCAGGCTAAGAGATTAATTCCTCACAGCTGACTAACAATTATACACTGTGCTCCTGTGACAGAAATCATTTAATGGACCAGACCAAAGATGCATCTGTATCAAGACCCTGCCTCCAGCACTTGCTACTGACAGATTCTCTGGGACAGGAATTCAAGAAACGTGGCATGGGAAGAGCAATCTTTTACCCAGTCACATCCTTCCAGGTTTTAACAGAATAATACTGCATTTCAGATAACTAATACACCTGTAAGTTATTTGAAATACAAGAGAAGGCAGCGAGAGACGTTATTCTGCTGAAATACTGTTTGCGTTCACAGACTCTATTAAAACTGTCTCCCGCAGACAGGCTAAGTCTGCTAAAAAAGAAATCAACAGCATCAACACCAGAGGCACCCTAGCGGAGGGGAAAACGGTCATTAAAATAATTCAGTTTTATTGCACACAAATGAGATAATGTTTTGCAGCAAAGGGAGAAGCCCCAAGCCAGTAATTAAGAGTACAGCTATCATTACCCACCTCGCTCCACAGAGCGGCCCCTTCTCATCATCCCCCTTTCTATCCTCCCAAGCAGTTAAAACATTTCTACCACATGACTGGCAACAAAATTATCAGCCAATCTTGCTTTACAGAGTAGGTCTAGATCTGACCTGCTCACAGCTTAGCGTTACTCCTTCCACTTATCGACCATCTTACTGCCTGAGCCTCCCTGAACAACTCAGGGGAGCTGGGAGCTCACAGTCACCCCACTGCGCTGCTGCTTCGGGGCAGGACAGGCAGCACCTCACGGCCAGAACTGCTGTCCCTCCGGACAGCAGCCCCAGAGGGAAAGAACCCACAACCATCATAATCTCAGGTGCGCCCACTTCAAAGCTGTCTGGGTTCAGGCACGACGCTGTCGCCCGCACTGTCTGGAGCCTCTGCAGCTCTTCCCCCGCAGCAAAGAGCTCCTCTCCTGGAAGTAAATATTTCACAGGGATCTGAAGATAGTTTGTCACCCTCAAAACGAATATTAAACATCAGCATTGACATCTCACGACCAGTGAACACCGGCACCCAGCAAATCCTTCCAGAAGCCCGCCTGGAGAGCGGCGGCCACAGGCTCGAGCCTGAGGGGAGCCCTGGGGCAAGGGTGCTCTACCGGCACGGCGGCCAGGCCCCGGGACAGGACAAGAGCAGGTGCCCCCGCCAGCCCGGAGAAGGGGAGAGGGGACTGAGGGGACACACCTCACCCCAGGCCCGGCCCCGCCAGACCGCCGGCCCCACGCCACAGCCCCGGCCCCGCTCAGCCCCCTGCCGCCCCACGCCCCACCCGGGCCCCCGCCGCCCGGGGCGCTCAGCCCCGGCCCCGCTTGCCACCCCGCACGCTCCCGCGCCTCCCCCCTCGCCGTCCCCGCGCTCACGCCGGCCCCGTCCCGGATAACGATCTTCTTGGCCAGCAGGACGCTGCGGTTGAGCCGCTTCTTCTTCTTCTTCTCGCCGGTCATGGCGCCGACGGGCCGCTGCCGTTCGCCGGTCTCGGCGGCTGCCCCATCCTCCCTGAGGCGGGCCGGGCCGGGCCGCGCAGACCGAGCCCGGGCCCGGACCCGGACCCGCACCGGGCGGGGGAGCGCCGGGCCCGGGGCTGCCGGGCGAGGGCGGCGGCGGAGGGCGGCCCGCCCGCAGGCCCCACCCCGTTGCCCGGACAACGGCGCTGACGAGAACTTCCGGCGTCGAGCTCCTCACTCCCTATTGGCTGCTCTCCTCCTCCTGGCCGGCTGATTTGACCTCTGATTGGTTAAGAGGGGAGGAGGGGGCGGGCGAACGACGCCGCGCGGAGTCTTCTTCCGCCGGGGGCGGCGCGGAGCATCATGGGATACTCCGGTCCTTCACTGGTCCTCTACCGCCGCCCGCTTCAGGGTACCGGCCTAGGCCCCGGTGGAGGCCGGTGGCCTGGGAGGATCCTGGCCTTTTCCCCGAGCCTGGTGCCTAAGGGGAGACGGGGAGAGGGCAGCCGGGCCCGGGGCTGGAGGGGCCCGGCACGGCCGAACGTGCTGTTCGGCCGTGCCGGGCCCCTCCAGCCCCGGGCCCGGCTGCCCCCGCTATCCCCGGTGAGCCGCTCGGTGCTTGCACACACGCGTTCTCGTCTCCTTAATTAATCCTTCGTGGATTGGAGAGGACTTGGTGATGGTTCTAATGCGGTGCCGGGGATGTGAGGAGGTTTAATTAGGCTGAGTTTAATTAGGCAAAATGGGTGGGGTGGGAGGGTCTCGGTCTGCGGGGACGGGATGTTGTGGTTTCACCCCAGCCGGTGAGCAGGACCACGCGGGTGCTTGGTCACAACCCTCTGGTGGGGTGGGCGAGAGAATTGGGAGGGTAAAAGTGAGGGGAAAAAAAACCACCCAAAAACTTGTGGATGGAGATAAAGGCAGTTTAATGGATGGAGCAAAAGCTACGTGCACCAGCAAAGCAAAACAAGGGATTCATTCCCTGCTCCCCATCGGCAGGTGGATGTCCAGCCATCTCCAGGAAAGCCATGCTTCATCAGGTGTTGCTCGGGAAGACAAAAGGCATCGCTCCCAACGTTCCCTCCTTTCCTTTTTCTCCCCCAGCTTTATATACTGAGCGTGATGTCATATCACAGAATGGTTTGGGTGGGAAGGGACCTTAAAGACCATCTAGTTCCAACCCCCTGCCCTGGGCAGGGACACCTCCCACCAGCCCAGGCTGCTCCAAGCCCCGGCCAACCTGGCCTTGAACCCCTCCAGGGATGGGGCAGCCACAGCTTCTCTGGGCAACCTGGGCCAGGGCCTCACCGCCCTCACAGCAAAGAGTTTCTTCCTAATATCCAATCTAAATCTCCCCTCCTTCAGTTTGAAACCGTTCCCCCTCGTCCTGTCATTACACTCCCTGACCCAGAGTCCCTCCCCATCCTCCTGTAGGCCCCCTTTAGGGACTGGAAGGGGCTGGAAGGTCTCCCCGGAGCCTTCTCTTCCCCAGGCTGAACCCCCCCAGCTCTCTCAGCCTGTCCCCACAGCAGAGGGGCTCCAGCCCTCGGATCATCTTCGTGGCATGGAATGTCCCTTTGGTCAGTCAGAGTCAGCTGTCCCAGCAGTGTCCCCTCCTGACTCCTTGTGCCCCTCTAACCGGCTCACTGGCAGGGTAAGGAGCGGAAGCAATAACTAAAACATCCCTGTACCACCCCCATTGTTTCCAGCACAAATCCCTCGCGCAGCCCCACACCAGCTCCTGTGAAGAAAATTAACTGTACCCCAGCCCAAACCAGCCCAGCACGGCAGGTCGGCGAAAGCAGCGCTGGGGATGCTGGAGCAGAGCGGCTGTGAGGAGGGCTGGCCAAGGCTCTGCCTCCCCCGGGACGGCTCTCCGGGCTGCAGGGACCAAGCAGGACACAGGAGGAGCCATCAGCGGCCGTTCTTGTGCCCCCCCTTGGCCTGCTCACTGGTGGGGTGCGGAGCAGAAAAGGCCTTGACTGCTTAGTGACAACCAAAACCAACTGAATAGTGTTTTACTGACACTATTCCCATCCCAAACCCAAGCCGTAGCACCACACCAGCTGCTAGCAAGAAAGTCAACCCCATCCCAGCTGAAACCACGTTGGGAGGGAGCTGGTGGGGTGAGAAAAGGCTGCGGGACTCCCCCCTGCCCACAGAGCGCCTGAGGCTGCGATCCGGACTCTATTCACGGAGACTTTCCTTTAAGTAACGATTAAAAGCAGACGGGGGAAAGCCCTTGATGTGAAGCTAACTCTCCAGAGCCCGAGACCGGCTGCAAATGAGATGAAAATAACCCCCGGCCTCCGAGGACTTGTGCAGGAGGGGATGGAGCGGCTCCATCTCCCCAGGGCAGCAGGCAAACACGCTGCTGCCCTGCGCCAGGGCAGCGGGGCCTGGCCCCACGCCGCGGGGTGCCCACGCTGGCGGGGAGTAAAACACCCACGACCTCCCCGGGGACCTGGCGCCTTCCCTTGGGCTGACCCCCAGCGCCCTCAGGGACGTGCGCCCAGGGCCGGGTCCCCACCGGAGCCACCTCGGGTCCCCATCGGCGCCCAACTCGTTCCAGTGCTCTGCGGCGGTTTAAAAACAAAACAAAGGAGAGAGGAGAGAGCAGAGAAGCGGTTCCTAATATGGCAACAGCAGATGTAATTCTATTACTGTGATTTATTGATCGCACTTAGAGCAATTACTGGCTTTCACCCCCATCACCTGCCAGGGAGCAGGAGACGGCCAGGAGAAAGCAAGACAAAGGCGGCCGCGTTGCCCAGGGCACGGCGGCCCCCGGGGAGGCTCCGGTTCTGTTTGTGCCGGCTGGCGAGTGGGGGGAGCAGCAGCATCGCCCCCGCGGGCCGGGGAGCTGGGTTTCCTCGGGGGGGCCGGAGCCAAGCGCCTCTGCTCTGCAAAGAGCCCGCGGTGTTAACGGAGGGGACGCAGGGCTGGGGTGGGCTGGGGGAAGGCGAGGGTCCCCAGGGCACCAGCGTGGTGGAGCAACTGTGGGCTCAGCTTTGGCCTGGGGGGGGAGGTTTTGGCTGTGGCCCCCTCGCCCCTTTGTGCCCAGCCAGCCTGGAGCCCTTGCCAAACATCCCTGGAAAGCCCTGAAAACGCCAGAGGGTGAACCCCAAACACGGAGGTGGCCCCGGGCTTGGTCCCCGGCTCTGCTGGAGCATCACCCGCAGGGATGGGGGGCTGCACCCGCCGCCTGCTTCCAAGGGGATTCCCAGCTCCATCCACACCATCCCAGCGCCCACCTTGCACCGGGGGGGACCCTCTCGGAGCCCCGCGGTGGGTGATGCCAATGCCTTGGGCTGGCACCAGGCTCCGCAGCAGGGCTGAGTCCTTCGAACCACTGGAAAAAAGCAGCAGCCCCTGGGCTGGAGGAAGGACCAGTGACTTGATTAAGGTCAGAAAGTTCCTTTAAGGTTGGTTTGTGGGTTTTGTTTTTTTTTTTTTACCCTGCTTGCTGCAGATACTGGCAAAGAAGCAAGAAAATGATTGTGCTTTTTACTGCCGGAGCCCTCTAGGCAGATATAAACAAGTGGGAGCCAGCCCTGGATGTGCCACTGGGCTGGGAGGCGCAGAAATAGGGCAGCCCTGTTGTGCGGCAAAGCCCCCCCCAACCCCCCGCCTCCGCCAGCCCCAGGCTCCCTGTGAGCGCGTCTCGGTGACGAAAATGTGGGAAGAGCAGAAAATGTCCCCACTGGGGGTGAGGGCAGCGGCCGGGGACTGCTGGCCCCTTCCAGAAGCTGCCGGCCCCTTCCAGAAGCTGGCTGCTTGCCACTCTGACTCATTGCCAACCGGGGGCAGCCAACAGCCCGTGCCCTGTGGCACCCGGTGGGAGGTACTAGCCTCCCTGGTAGCCCCCCAGCCCGTTAGCCCCACAGGCACCTGCAGGGCCGGTGCGAGCCCAGGGGTTCCCGGCTCTGCCATGAGTGGCAGCGGGGGTTTTGGAGCAGGGTGAGGGCAGAGCATGGGGGGCTCCGGCCCTGGGGGGGGCATCCGGGGTGCAGGGGCTGCGGAGCTGTGCCTGGGGGTCAGGCCGTACCGGGAAGAGCTCCATGCTGCCTGTCCCGCGGCTCCCGCAGCCCCCACTGTGACTCGGGGGGGGGCAGCACCCCCCAGGGGGCACAGGGGATGCTGGGGGGCACAGAGGGTACCGGGTGGCACAGGGGATGCCAGGGGGCACAGGGGATGCTGGGGGGCACAGGGGGTGTTGAGGGGCACAAGGGATGCTGGGGGGCGCAGGGGGTAGCCAGGGGGCACAGGGGATGCCAGGGGTCACAGGGGATGCTGGGGGGCGCAGGGGGGTACCAGGGAGCACAGGGGATGCTGGGGGGTACAGGGGGTGTTGAGGGGCACAAGGGATGCTGGGGGGCGCAGGGGGTACCAGGGGGCACAGGGGATGCTGGGGGGCACAGGGGGTGTTGGGGGGCACAGAGGATGCTGGGGGGTGAGGGGCGGCCTGAGGATGCTCGGAGGGGCCGGGCTATGCTGGGGGGGGGGGGGGGGGGGGCGCCGGGCGATGCTGTGGCGGCGGCGGGTCGGGAGCGGCGGGGGGGGGGGCCGGAGGGCGGGGGATGCGCGGGGGGGCCGGGGGGGGGGCGGCGGAGCGCTCGCACCATGACATCAGCGCGGCGCGGCCCCGGGGGAGCGGGCGGGGGGCGGGAGCCGGCGCGGCGGCGGCGCGGAGCGGATCGGCGGAGCGGAGCGCGGCCCCGGGCATGCTCCCGGAGCCCAAGTATGACCGCTTCCGCGACGAGCCGCTGACCGCCCCCATGCCGTCGCCGGCCCCCCGCGCCCTGCCCCGCGGCGGGCGAGGAGCCCGAGCCCGGCACCACCTTCTGCGCGCTGCTGCCGCGGATGCCGCAGTGGAAGTTCCCGGGACCCGCCGGTTTCCTCGGCCGCGGCCCCGCCGGTGCCGGCCGGGAGCTCTCGGCGCCTGCCCGGGGAGGGGGCGGCGGCGGCGGCGGGGCGGCGGCGGCGACGGGGACCCCTTCGGCGCTGGCCGCCGTGTTGGGCGCCTGCGAGCCGCTCTGCGCCGCGCCCTGCTCGGGGCCGGGCGGCGGGCGGGCGCGGGGGGCGGCGGCGGCGGCGGCGGCGGCGGGGCGGGCGCGGGGGGCGGCGGGGGCGGCCCGGCCGGGCGGGGAGGAGTGGAGCCGCAAGGGCAGCTTCATCCGCAAACCGGCGCAGGGCTGGCTGCACCCCGACGAGAGGGTGATGGGGCCCGGCGTCTCCTACATCGTCCGGGTAAGTCCCGCCGGAGCCGGACCCCGACCCCCGCTCCTCAGCCCCCCACGCCCGGTCGGGGCAACAGGCCGCCCGGAGAGCCCCATCACCGGCGCTCGGCGGGTCTGTCCCCTCCTCTCGACGGCTGCGGGCGGAACCCCCGGCTCCGGTCCCCCCCCCGGTTCCCCTCGGACGGGCCCCGAGACGGGCGTCGCGGGAGCTCGCGGTGCCGTGACAAGGGGACGTGGTGGGGTCCGGCCCCGAGGGTGCCCTGGGCAGTCACCCCCACGGGCCCATCGCCCCATCACGGGCAGCCCGGCCCCGTTACTCTGCCCACATTGTCTGGCCCATCCTGGGAGGGACGGCACGGCCTCCCAAATTGTCCTGGGATGGGCCAGGGGACGGGGGGGCTTCTGGGCTGGGGAACCAGCCCCAGGACCCAGCAGTAGCCGGCCCCTACGAGGGCGGCACAAGCCATAGCACACCGGTGAGTTTGTTGGGTCTCAGGGCCTGGGCATGCGATGGGGCATTTTGGGGTGGAGGGTGAAAGGGTGCCATGTGTTGGGGTGAGCACCCCAACATCAAAGGGACCCTTCTCAGTGACACCCGGCTCCTCCCTTCCCCTCCTCTCCATCCCCTGCCCTGGGCTGGTGGCGGTGGCCGGAGGAGGCTGCTCTGACCGTGTGTCCCCCCCGCAGTACATGGGGTGCATCGAGGTGCTGCGCTCCATGAGGTCCCTTGACTTCAACACCCGGACACAGGTCACCAGGTATGGCCCTGCAGTCCTGCTCTCCTGCACCCCAATGCCACCCAGAGCCCCCAGCAGCCCTGGGCGCTCCCCCTCCTGGGGCCCTGTGGAGTGTGTGTCGGGGGGGACACAACTCAGGGCCAGGGTCTGGGGTGCCCCATGGGATCCACCCGGCGCATGGGGACACAGGCGAAGGGCACTGCCGCGGATCAATGGGTGGAAAGAGGAGAAGGGAGGTGGCCCCGGCTGGGATTACGTACCGCGGGCGGTGACGTGGGGCAGCGCTGCGGGGAGGCTGCGGTGCCCGGGGCTGCGTGGGCTGATGCCCCCAGGCCCCGCGGAGCCAGAGGCAGGGGAAGGAACAGGGAAGGGGCCGGGGTCTGCAGCAGTAACCAGCCGGGGGCCGTGGCTTGCAGGGAAGCCATCAACAGACTGTATGAGGCAGTGCCAGGCGTGAAGGGCATCTGGAAGAAGAAGGTGAGTTTCATCCCTTCCTGGGCTCCTTCCTGGTGCGAGCCGGGGCTCCGGGGCTGGGGGCGTCTGCCCGGTTCACGAGGCAGAGCCTGGGGTCTCTCGGGGCACCCCTCTTTGCCTCCTTCACCCCAGGAAACCTGGTCATGGGGGTTGCATCGCCCCCACGCTCCTTTTTACGCCCTCAGGCTCCCAACAAAGCCCTTTTCTCCATCCTGGGCAAGAGCAACCTCCGCTTCGCTGGCATGAGCATCGCTGTCAACATCTCCGTCGACGGGCTGAACCTCATGATCCCCACCACGCGCCAGGTGAGAGCCGTCCCCGGGGATGTCACCCCACCACCCGCCACCTCCCAGCCCTCTGCCTCCCACCGCGAACCGGGGGGATGGCGGCCCCCACGCTAACCCCCTCCCGGGCCGTATCCTCCCCCCAGATCATCGCCAACCACCACATGCAATCCATCTCCTTCGCCTCCGGCGGGGACACGGTGAGGCACGCACGCCCCAGCCCTCGGGGGCGGCGGGGACAGGGGCTGTCTGTCCTATGTGTGAGCCGAGCTGTGGGGCAGCCCGGTCCCGGGGCAGGATGTGGGGCTGGGGCTGAGCCTGTCCCCTCGCCCCGGTACCCCCAGCCCTGCTCCCCCCACGGCAGCGGGACGCGGGGCCCTGAGTTCCCCCTGTGTCCCCAGGACACCACGGACTACGTCGCCTACGTCGCCAAAGACCCCATCAACCAGAGAGGTGACGCCGGCCCCTGCGCTTGGGAGCTCTGCAGAGGAGGAGGGATGCGCTGGGGGATGAAGGCTGGAGGAGGGGATCCCTTGTGGGGGGTGGCTCGGGGTGGTGCCGGAGGGGTGATGGGTGCGTGGGGGAAACACTGAAGCCATCCGTGAGTCCATCCGTCCGTCTGTCTGTCCACAGCCTGCCACATCCTGGAGTGCTGCGAGGGGCTGGCGCAGAGCGTCATCAGCACGGTGGGACAGGCCTTCGAGCTGCGCTTCAAGCAGTACCTGCACAGCCCCCCCAAGGTGGTGGCACCCCCAGACAGGTAGGGGGGGCAGGGGGACCCCGCTGCGGCCCCGCGCCCCCTGTGCCGGGCATGGAGGGGGGGGGGTCCAAGCCGGGCAGGGTGTCCCCAGCTCGCCTGTCCCCGCCGCAGGGCGCTGGGTGCGGAGGAGTCGGCGTGGGGGGAGGACGAGGAGGCGGCCGAACACGATTACTACAACAGCATCCCGGGGAAGGAGCCACCCCCGGGGGGGCTGATCGACTCCCGGCTGCGGCACGGCGCAGGCCTGGGCCACGTCCACGCTCAGCCCTCCGGCTCCGGCCCCCCCAGCCAGGTGAGCCCCCCGGGCTGCTGCCGGCCCTGCCATGGGGGTCCCGGGCATGTCCCCCCGACACCATCGCTGTCTCCTCTCCCCAGGGTGGCTTCGCAGCCAGGCGAGACCAGAGCAGCCAGCCGGGGCCGCCATGGGACCTGGAGAGCCAGGGTGGGTAGCGCTGCGGGGGGGGACCCTGGGGACCGTGAGCAGGGCCCCCCCGCGGCTCTGCGCTGCCCGGGCCAGCCGTGATGCCGGGTCCTCTCGCAGGCCAGCCCTGCGATGGGTACCTGCAGGCGGACGGCCACCCCCTGGGCCCGCGGGACTACGAGGAGCACATGTACGTGAACACGCAGAGCCTGGACGCCTGGGAGCCGGAGGCGGCGGCTCGTGGGGCGCCGGAGGAGAGCCCCAAAAAGGACCTCTTTGACATGAGTAAGCCGGCGGGCTTTGCGGGGGGGGCCTGGTGCAAGACCTGCTGCAGAAGGGCTGAGCTGTGCCGCGGGCTGCCCGGCCACATATCGCAGCCCCCGTGGTGCCAGCAGAGCCCCGGGGGCCACAAGTTGTGCCCCATCATCACCCACCCTTGCCGGGTTGGCCCTGTGGGGGGGTCGGCCATGCCATGCAGGGGGGCGCCATCCCCTCTGTGCCCGGGCGCAGGCACAGCGTCGTGCCCGGGGTGGCGGTGGCACAGCGGGGTCTGTCCCAGAGGTGGGTCTGGCCATAACTGTGGGTCCTGCTGCCACCGCTCGGCTCGACCCTGTCCCCGCCGCCCCCCCCCAGCCCTGCTTCATGACCCCCCCCCCGGCATCCCCTGGCTCCTGCAGGGCCCTTCGAGGATGCCCTGAAGCTCCACGAGTGCATCGCGGGGGGCAGCGCCAGCCCCCCCATGGAGGACCAGTGGCCGAGCCCCCCCACGCGGAAGGCCCCCATCGCCCCCACGGAGGAGCAGCTGCGGCGGGAGCCGTGGTACCACGGGAAGATGAGCCGTCGGGACGCTGAGAGGCTCCTGCAGACGGACGGGGATTTCCTGGTGCGGGACAGTCTCACCAACCCGGGGCAGTACGTGCTGACCGGGATGCACAGCGGGCAGCCCAAGCACCTGCTGCTGGTGGATCCTGAAGGCGTGGTAAGGGGGGGGGGGCACGGTGGTGGTTGGGGGGGCGATGGGGACAGGGTCGGGGCTGCACGGGAGGGATGCTGAGGAGATATCCGTGGGGGGGGAGGGCGGGTGGGCGCTGGGGGCTGCGTGGGGACCCCGTGCGGGAGGCAGCTCTCCTGGGTTCAGGATGGCTGTGCTCCCCCCCCCGCCCCAGGTGAGGACCAAGGACGTGCTGTTTGAGAGCATCAGCCACCTCATCAGCCACCACCGGCAGAACGAGCAGCCCATCGTGGCTGCGGAGAGCGAGCTGCACCTCCGCCAGGTTGTCCGGAGGAAGCAGTGATGCTGGGGGGGTACGTGAGCCCCCGACCCCCCTCCCCTGGCGCCAGACTGGCCCCGGCGCCACAGCAAAGCCGGGGCCCCTCCGTGCTCCCCTCCTCCGGTTGTGCCTGGCCTTGGAGAGGGGCAAAGTCCCCAAAACCCCGGGGTTGGGCTCCCCATCCCCCTCCCCAGCGGGGCCTCGCGGTCCCTGGCCCCAAAGGCCCCCCCCCTCCCCCCCACTGCCTCCCCTCCACCGTCCGCATGCGGCCCCTTGCCCAGCCGGACACAAAGACATTTATTCCATGTGTGGAGGCAAAACGCTGCCGGGGTGGGAGCGGGTGGGCAGCCTTGTCGAGAGGGGCTGAGCCCAAACCCGGCCACGGCGGGGCTGGGTGGACATCGCTGCGGGGCTGCCCCCTCCCCTCCTGCCCGGGGCCCTACCTGTGTAGGGCTGTGTGCCCCCCGCCCCCCCACCGCTGGTACCGCCAGAACCCACTGCCTCCCCCAGCGCCAGCTCCATCCCAGAACTGGTCTCTGGATGATGATGGAGCAAACAGGGTCAGGGCTGGTGCCAGGACCCCCATCCCAGGGCTCCTGGGGTGGGATGGGGCCAGAAAGCTTGGGGAGTGTGAGTGTGTGAGTGTGTGTGTGTGAGTGTGTGTGTGTGAGTGTGTGCACCCGTGTGCGTGCACAGGTACGTGAGGGGCAGCCGGGGGACCAGCCCCTTGCCCACAGAGCCGTGCCTCTCGCCCAACGCCGCTGCTCAGGACCCAACTCCCCGCCTCCTTCCCCCCGCCATCTGGGAGTCCCCCCAGCCGTGGGGTCCCCCATCCGCGGGGGCTGTACCCCCCCCGGCTTGGCTCTGGCCGTGGGACTGGCCACAAACATCTCTTGGAGGCCGGTGCTGCTGGATGTCCCTGTCGCTCCCACATTTCCAGCTGGATTCTCCCCAGGAACTGCTGCCGCGTGAGGCTCCCGGTGGCGCTGAGCCCCCGCAGCCCTCCCCGGACCCGGGCCAGGACGAAGCTGCTGCGGGGAAGGCGCGGGGTGAGCTGCTGGCACTGGCTCGGGAGGCCAGGGCTGCCGGCAGGAGAGGGGTCCCACGGCCCCCAGGGAACCACCCCCCCCCCGGCCGGCTCGGGGCTTTGGCAGGTTTTTACGGCATACATGTCCCCTTCTCCAGTGTGTCTGGCTCTGGGTGCGGGGTCGTGGTTTGGAATACGTTTCTAATTAAACCTGGAAATGAGCAAAGTGCCCGGGTTGTTTGTGCCACCCCCCCGGGCATGGTGCTGGGACGGGGGCTCCATGGGGCCAGGGATGCAGAGGGGGCCGGGACGGTGTCTCCATCACCACCAGCTCCTGGCTGGTTCCATGTTGGTGGTGGCAGCCGGCCCCATCCTGGCTCATCACACTTGTCTCTGCCACCCTGGGTCACCTTGTCCCACTTCGGCAGCTGGGTCACCCCCGTCCCCCCAGCTCCGGAGGGGGCTGCAGCACCCGGGGCTTGGCCCTGGGGTGCTGATCTTGCGTGGCATCTCCTCCCTGCACCCGGCATCTCCCTGCCCTGCCCATTCCTGCTGCCTGTGGGCTCATTGCCCACCCCTGCCCGGGGCAGGAGGTGGCCACTCGCCTCCGAGCCTCCTGGCCAGGCGTCCTCTGGCTCCTGCCGCAGCCCGGGGCTGAGCTGCCGTTCGTCACCCATTAATGAGCACGGCGGCCAGTGGAGTGGGAGCGCCGTGGTGGGCCTGGCCACGCTCCCGGCCAGCAGATAGGAAAGGCTCCTGGCTGGAGTCGTCGGAGGTGGGAGAGGCTGCGCCGGGCTTTCTGAGCCAGCAGCGTGGCCGGGCTGTGAGCCACGGGGCACGTGCACTGGGCGGGCAGCAGCCTCCCAGCAAGGCCGGCACCAGCCCCAGCACTCCTGGCTCCAGGGTTCTGCCGGGTCCCCTGCACTCGCCAGCACCAGGTGGGTGCCACCGGCCCATCTCGGCTCGACGCCCGCTGCGGGGCGCGGGGTCAGCCTGGCACCCTCTGCCCCTGGCGGGGGGGCAGCACCCCCGGGGACAGGGCTGGCTGGGTGCTGGCTGAGTCAATGAATGAAATAAGCCCCTAAATAAAGCCCGGTAACGAATGTGTAATTTTCCATTGATGGTTTGAATAGGACAGTGGCGCTCCCATCTCAGCTGCTATTTTTTGTCGTGTAGTAATGCGTCTGCAAAGATAATTGCGCCGTTCCCTCAACGGCAGAGGCAGGAAAAGGCAGCGAGAGCTCGGACTTCCTTCTTTGACCCCCTGAGATCGAGCCCACGCCTTCCACTGGTGGCCGCTGGCTCTGCCCCGGCCCCTTGGCCACCGGCTGCTACCAGGAGGTGCCTGAAAGGCTGGTGGAGGACTTATTTTAGGGGTTTTAGGGCTTTGCTTGAGGTTGGGGTGCGGTGCCAATGGCCACGGGGTGCGGGGCCGCTGTGTAGGGGCTTGGGGACCCTCCTCAAGAGGGTCCCGCTGTGGAGCAGCACCCCACGGCCACCCGGCACAAGGGCAGGACCCCGTGGAGGGAGGTGGGTTGGGAGCCACAGGAGCATTCTTGAAGCAAAAACCCAATTAAAACGAAAGTGAAGCCTTTATTGAGTTAAGTACGGACATAAATAATGCATTTGGAGCACCAGGGAGTGCCCCCATCTGAAACTGGGTTTCCTTCGGTGTGATCTGCACCACCCCCAGTGCGGCTCCACTCTGGACTGGTCCTCACTGGGACACGGGCAAGGGAGGCTGGGGCCGGGCGATGGTGGAGCAAAGCAGGTAGCGGCACCTGCTGAAAGCGCCAGTGTGTTCGGAGCAGCAGCAGCAGTCTGTAGGCTCCAGAGTTAACACCGGGCTGAAGGGCAGAGTGATTTGCCTCTCGGTGCTGCTCCTTCAGCCCGTGTGATGGCGGGGAGGCCGGGGGCTTTGGGGGAGGTTTGGGAGCCACAGAGAGCGACTGCGACCGGGGGTCTCACTGACCAACCGTCCCTCTGTCTGTCTCCAAACGTGCTGACAACAAACATGGCCCAGTTCAGTTTTCCTGCACATAGAGGTGAGAGTCTCTGACATTGGCCCTCAGCAAGTTTCCTGGAAATACCTGACCGGCTGGAAAGAGGAGATGTCTGCAGTGCTCCTGCCCCGGAGGGGCTGCGGGGGGATCCCGGGGGCCCAGCGCCAGTCCCTTCCCCTCAGGGCTCTCTCCTTCCCAGCTTCCAGCAGGTGGTAGCATCCTGCCGGCTCCGCCAGCCACGTCCCCAGCCCTGCCGGCATCACCAGCCTTGCCAGCATCCCCAGCCCTGCCAGAATCCCCAGCCCTGCCAGTGTCCCCAGCCCTGCCAGCATCGCCAGCCCTGCCAGTGTCCCCAGCCCTGCCAGTGTCCCCAGCCCTGCCACCATCCCAGCCCTGCCACCATCCCCAGCCCTGCCAGCATCCCCAGCCCTGCCAGTGTCCCCAGCCCTGCCACCATCCCAGCCATGCCAGCATCCCCAGCCCTGCCAGCGTCCCCAGCCTTGCCAGTGTCCCCAGCTCTGCCAGTGTCCCCAGCCCTGCCACCATCCCAGCCCTGCCAGTGTCCCCAGCCCTGCCGGTGTCCCCAGCACTACCACCATCCCCAGCCCTGCCAGCTTTCCCAGCCCTGCCGGTGTCGCCAGCACTGCCACCATCCCCAGCCCTGCTGGTGTCCCCAACCCTGCCAGCATTCCCAGCCCTGCCGGTGTCCCCAGCACTAACAACATCCCCAGCCCTGCCAGTGTCCCCAGCCCTGCCACCATCCCAGCCTTGCCACCATCCCCAGCCCTGCCAGTGTTCCCACCAGCCATCGCTTGCCCACGGTGCCTTGCCCAGCCCTTGCCAGGCACCGAATGCCGCCGGCAGCCTCCAGCCCAGCATGATGGACCCTGGTCCATGCCCTCGCCCGTCTCCCCTTCGCGCTGCCCGGGGAGGTGGCTCTGGAGCCCTGAGAGCCGTCCCCTCCTGGCATCCTGTGCTGCCCAGATCCATGGAGAGCCCTGGCCAAGGGGGAGGCAGGCGAGGAAACGCACCCCTCCCGGCTCCATGCTGCTGGGTGCCGAGTGAGGGTCCGGAGACTGTTTTGGAGGCCCTGGAAACCTTGTTTTCTGCTGGCCCCGCAAGTGTTTGCTCTCTGCCTGTTCCTGTTTCGTGTCCGGCTGCTCCGGCTGCACAGAGTAACATCGGCAGCGTGGTGCTGCAGGCGAGTGCTCGTCTCTGGCTGCCAGCCCTGCCTGCGCTGCTTGGGAAGGGATGCTCCCGGCACAGCCCATGTCCCCGAGTGCCAGAGATGCATGTCCCTGTGCCAGCTCCTGCTGCGAGCGCAGGGTCTCTCCTGCTGTCCCTTTGCATTCGGGACCCCAGCTCCTCTTCTGCCTCAAACCTGGAAGCCCTGCCCCAAGCTGAGCCCCAACAAACTCCGTGCAGGCAGCTCCGAGCACCCTGCTCCCCTTTGCCCCCCCAGAGACAGCTGGCCCTGGGCCGAGCGGGCAGGGCTGGCCCCGCTCCAGCGCTCTTTGTTATCTCCAGGGAACTCAACCATTTCTGCACCTTGTTTACCCACCGTTGTGCAGGGTGGAGGAAAGGCAAACAGTAGCCTTTTG
This sequence comes from Rissa tridactyla, assembly GCF_028500815.1. NCBI lineage: Eukaryota > Metazoa > Chordata > Aves > Charadriiformes > Laridae > Rissa > Rissa tridactyla. The sequence continues at coordinate 3,236,118 of NC_071487.1, forward strand.
TTCACCAGCCTCCCCTCCCCGTGAGCCTCATCCTCTCCCGGGCTCCATCTGCCCTCTCCTCCCCCTACGGGACCCAGCACTCAGCGCCCTGTGGTGAAACGCCCAGGGTCCAGCCAGGACACCGCCGTCCCCCTTCCCCACCGCTGACCCCGAGACATCCCTGCCCAGACTCCCCCCAACGTCCTGGCTTGTTCCCGCTCCCCACTCGCCCCGTTCGGAGGGTTCCAGCAGCTTTTCCCAGGTCCCCTCCTGTGCCAGCGAGGGGCAGCCATGCCGAAGGGCCCACTCCCGGTGAAGGTCTGCAGCTGGCCTGAGCCGCTGCTCCCCAGCAGGCAGAGAAACGTGCCAAGAAACTCCATAAACCAGAGCGCTCGCGTTGCCAGGGAGCGACCGCTCACTGCCGGGAGAGGCCTGGGCACGGCGGGCAGAGGGCACACAGTGAAATGGGGGGGGTGCAGGGAGCGGGGAGGGCGACTTGCTTCCAGAGAGGGAGGAGTGTTGTCCCCCAGGCCCTGGGGACCTTCTTCCCTGCCACCCTTCCCAGGCGCTGGCAGAGCTGTTGGCTCTCGGTCTGGCTCCGCAGGGCCGGCTCTGTTTATCAGCTCAGTCGGGATGCAGAGGGAGCCGAGACCTCCCCTCTCCTGCTGCCCGGCGGCCGTAGCCCCCGCTGATGGAGTCCACCACGCCAGGCTCTGTTCCTTCCTGCTGATTATTCCCAGCCCCGCACTGTGGGATGACGGAGCCTTCCCTGCAGCCCGACGGCACCCACAGGGCAGCAGCCAGGGAGGAGCAGCCACTGGCCCTGGTCGGTGCCACTGTCCTGCTCAGCTGCATCCCTGTCCCCAAGGCCATAAATCCGTGCGGTACCTGGACTGGGGCCGATCACCCTGGTTTGGGAGTCTCCCCTCCTGCCCCTCTGCAGCACTGGGGCCTGCAGTGATGTTCCGTCGATCCTCTGGACATTTTGCCCTGGTGTCCCCACTGTCACCTGGGCCGTGTCTTGCCCCAGCGCTGTGTCACTGCCAGGTGCTGTGAGATGTGTGACATGTGGCACTTTCTCCCCCCCCCCCCCCCGCCAAAAAAGCTCCTCCAGCCCCGATATTAAACCACTTGATGCACTCGGCGAGCCCTTGAGCTCTGCGCCGCCGCGGAGAGCTGCCGGCTTCGCCCAGCGCCTTGACGAGCTCAAGAGCTCGGAGAAGAGCCCGGGCAGCGCCGGGGGGGGGGTGGTGGGAGGGCGCTGGGAGGGAGCACGGGGTCGCCGCCATCCCGGTCCCGGCGCAGGGACCCCCCCCCCCAGCTCCCGGTCCCGTCCCACGGCGCTCCTGTGGGCAGGCGGCCCGGGTGTCCCGGCAGCTGGTACCCGCACCCCGGGTCATCGGCACCCCGGGAGCGCTCGATCCGACTCGGTGCCGGTGCCGGTTCCGGTGGGTCCGGCGGGGAATTGCGGGGGCGCCGCGCTCGGAGGATTACGGCGGCGGCGCGGGGAAGGAGCGGGGCCGCCGCCGCCGCCGCCGCCGCCGGTATAAAAGCGCGTCCGCGCGCGCCCCGCCCGGGCTGCGGCGGCGGCGGCGGCTCCGCTCCGGCTGCGGCGGATCCGGCGCTTCCCGGTCGGTCTGTCCCTCCCTCCCTCCGTCGGTGGTCGGTCGGTCCGGGTATCGCGTCGTTGCCGGCGGCCGTTCCCGTGCGTCGCGGCCGCCCCGTCCCGTCCCATCGCTGGGGTCCGACACCGCCGCGTCCCGCGGGTCCCCGTCCCCCCCCCGGCGCGGCCGGTTCCTTCCCGTCCCCCCCGGGCTGGCGAGTCCCCGTCCCTCCTGGCGCGGCCGGTTCCTTTCCGTCCCCCCCGGGCTCGCGGGTCCCCGTCCCTCCCGGCGCGACCGGTTCCTTCCCGTCTCCCCCGGGCTGGCGGGTCCCCGTGTCCCCCGGCGTGGACGGTTCCTTCCTGTCGCCCCCCCGGCGCGGCCGGTTCCCTTCCATCCTTGTCCCCGTCTCTCGGTGCCGCCGGTTGCCCCCCAGGCTGACGGCTCCGGTCTGCCGGTGCCCGGCCCCTGGTGACAGCGTTTCCCCTCGGGTCTCTTCCAGCCCCGCACCCGGTGGCAACATGTGGCTCCTGGAGCGGCTGCGTGGTGTGGCGGAGAACGGCGGGTCCCGGGGTGCGGGGCCGGAGGAGTCCCCACGGGGGTCCCGCTACAGCAACGTCCTCACCCCCGACAAGATCCCTGACTTCTTCATCCCACCCAAGCTGAGCGCGGCACCCGCCGAGGCTGAGGGTGCCGAGCCCCCCACAGCGCCCGCCCTGGGCCCCTCGGCCTCGGAGCAGGACCTGGCCGGGCGCAAGCCCCCCCGCAGCCCCCGGCCATCCAGCCGACCCCGGCAGCGGGCAGCCGGCCGGCACATCATCCAGATCGAGAGCGCCGAAGACTGGACGGCCGAGGAGGGCTTCAGCACCAACGCAGACCCGCAGGCGCAGACGGCCATGTCACTGCCCTACGTGCCCAAGGCACAGACCTCCTACGGCTTCGCCACGCTGATGGAGAGCCCCCACACGCGGCGCAAAGAGTCGCTCTTCCACAGCGAGCACAGCAGCCTCTGCCCCTCGCCGGCCACCTCGCCCAGCGCCCAGCGCAGAGCCAAGCTCAACGGCGAGGGCAGGCCCCGGGCACCCGCCGACCTGGGCGCAGCCCTCATGCACCCCGGCCGCTACTTCAGCGGCGGCGAGAGCGACACGTGCTCCTCAGCCGAGTCCTCGCCCTTCGGCTCCCCGCTGCTCTCCCGCTCCGTCTCCCTGCTGAAGATCTTCAGCCAGGAGAGCCAGTCCAAGGTCATCAAGCTGAAGCACTCGGTGGCCCGCAACAGCTCCCTCTCCACCGACGACAGCTCAGCCGACACCAGTCCCAGCGCCCAGCGCCGCGCCAGGAGCGCCCCGGCCGGGGGGGCAGCCGCCCGCCGCCCTGCTGCCCCTGGACCTGCCGCCGGGCCGTGACCGGGAGCACAGCCTGCGTCTCAGCCGGGGCGGGAGCCTGCGCCTGGCCGCCGAGTACGACCCCTCCAACGCCCGGCTGCGCGTGCGGCTCGTCTCCGCCGAGGACCTCTACGACGCCCTCGTCGACCTGCGCAGCATCAACTGCTGCGTCTCGCTGTGCCTCAACCCCGGGAAGCTGCAGAAGCAACGCAGCACCATCGTCAAGAACAGCCGCAACCCCGTCTTCAACGAGGACTTCTTCTTCGATGGGCTGGGCCCCGGCCACGCCAGGAAGATGTCCCTGAAGCTCAAGGTGGTCAACAAGGGCAGCAGCCTTAAGCGGGACACGCTGCTGGGGGAGAAGGAGCTGCCGCTCACTGCCCTCCTGTCCTGCCTGTAGGCACTCGCTGCCCACCCGGGGGCGGGGGCTGGGTGGGGGGGGTTTGGAAGGGCCCCTCGGACAGGGGACTGGGCGGTGGCGGAGCATGGGGGTCCCTGGGGGCGGCTCTGTCAGCACCAGTCCCCCCCCTTGCGGTGGGGGCAGGCAGGGCTGGCAGCCGCAGCCTCTCCCCTCTGCTCCCTCCCGGGGCTGCATCTCCTGGAGCCCAGCGGGAAGCGGGGATCCACCGGCCCCGTCTCCACTGGGAAGGATGGATGTGCCCTGCTGGGCTCTTCCCTCCCTGGTGCCTGTGGTCTCCAACTGGCCAGCACGGAGGTTGGAGGTGGGTAGATCCCTGTAGCATACTTTCTGCCACCTCTCTCGGAAGTCCCAGCTCCTCGAGTCAGGTGATAGCATCAATCTCAGCTTTAATTTAAAAGACAGGTTTCTAGCCTTGGAAACTGCAGAGAAAATACTGCAGAGGTGACCCAAGAGTGGGCCAAGGGAGGTGACCCTGGGGATGAGTCAGGTTTGTGGGTTTTAAGCCTTTTCCGGAGTGTTCCCAGCCCTGCAGGACTGCACCGATGCGCGGGTCGACTTGGTCTGACACCTGCAGCTCCCGGGACGCCCTCCCTGCCCACCCCCAGCCGTGTCCCCCGCTGCTGACCCCCTGCGGGACGCTGCTCCCGGAGCCTCGGGGGCGCTGGGTTTGCCCGGATCCAGGAGGCTGCCTGTGCCCGTCCCCTGCCCGCGGGAGGGAGGTGCCGGGGCTGGCACTGCCATGGGGGGGCCTGGCACCCCTCACACTGCGCCCGCAGCTGGTCCCAGGCGGTGTCCCAGCAGCCGTGCTCGCTGACAAAAGCTGAGGTGACAGGAGTAGCCCTCCCGGAGTGCTGGTGGCCTGGCTGGCACAGGGGACATCCCCAGGTGTCGCTGGGCAGGGGGGGCAGGCTGTGGCTGAGGCCCCCCTACCCTCCGCCCTCGCCTGCGGGGGGCTCGTGAGCGGCTGCACCCACCGAGCGGGGAGGGACGAGTCCTGTGGGACCACGAAGCCCCTGTGCCCAGCGGGACCCGGCTCCCAGGAGGGACCTGTCCCTTCCCATCCCTCCCTGCGATCCCGGTCACCCGGCCGGAGGCAACGGCAGCGGGAGAAACGCCCGGCCGGGGGGCGTTTCTGCGGGGATAAAACGGGCGCCTTGTTGTTGTTTGGTGTGGTGTTAACCCGTTGCGTCGGGCTCTGCATGTTTCCGTGGAAGGGAGCGCATTTCGCAGTGCTCCCGTCCCTGCCTGTTGCAGCACGCGTGGAGACACGCGCACACCCGCGTCCCCCTGTGTAACCTCTGTCGGTGGCAGTTGATGTTCCTTCCTTGTCCTTTGCAGCAGATGGCAGATTTCAGTGTTGGCTATTTATATCCGAGGCTGATCTTTCCCAGCGTGTTTTTACTTCTGTCTGTAAATACGTTTCAGGTACGCGAGGCATGGTACTGGTAGCGCGGTGTTTGCATGGCAGGGCGGGGGGGGGGGGGGGATTTGGGGTGATCGTGGCTGTTTGTCGAGCTTGTGGCTGAAAACAAACCGTGCAGGACGTAAGGAGCAGACACCTCCCTCCTTCGCGGGGGATTTCCCACCTGCGGCTTCCCCCCTCGCCAGGAGTCAACATGGATGGGGGGGTGCCCAGACTCGCCCTGGGGGGGCTCTGGGGAGGGTGGGATGGAGAGATGGGCCACATCCCTGGGCTGGGGGAGAACATCCTGGCCCTGAGTGGACCTGGGGCAGGAAGGGGACCCTGTCCGGCCGGCTGCTGCCCGACACTCCCGTGTACCCCTCGCCCTGTGGTCCCCGGGGTGCAAGAAACTGGTGGAACCCAGGCGTTGCTGGGGCCGGGGATGGGGGGGGACACCCAGCAGGCTGCGAGGGGAGGGCGAAGAAGAGCTGGGCGAAGGTTTTGGTGCTCTATGAGAGGGTTGGGGGAGGGCGGGGGGTGTGACGCATCCCCCACAGTGGAGCTGTGTGCCTTTGGGTTTGGGCAAGGGGGATGCTGAGAGCACGGCCCTGGGCTGCTCCTGGGGTTGGGTCTGGCCCTGGGGGGAGAGCCAAGGGTCTGGGGGCTTGTGCTGTCCCCCTGACCCCCCCCTCCCCGCCCCGGCCTGTCCCAGGGTTGCCTTGCTGGAGTGGAGTGGTGTGTGGCTGTCGGCCGAGCCCTGGGACACGCTGCCATGAGCCCCGCTCCCGAGGTGGGGGGGAAGGTGGCCTGGCTGGGTCTTTCCTCCCCTGTAGCTCTTTTCTACTGTTCCTGCTTTTGATATTTCTGTGGCTGGATTTAACGATGCATTTTTGGAGTGGAAAAAAAAATAATAATATATTAATACCTGAATGGAATGTTTGTTTACACATGACTTCCCCTTTTTAGGGCAATAAAGTCATTTCTAAAACAGATGCGGGTGGTGCCCTGTCTCCTGCCTTCCTCGAGATCTTCCCTTTGCTTTTCATCGCCGGGGCTGCAGCGTCCCCCCGGCTCCGTTACCTTCCCCCCGGCTCCCGGTGCCGTGGAGGGGTGGGGGAACAGAGCTGGGACCCTGGGACTGCCCAGCCACCGAGCGGCGGCTGCGGTTCCCCATGGGCTGCAGCGAGGGAGAGCCCCTGCCTGCTCCTTCCTCCTCCTCCTCCTCCTCCTCCTTCTCCTCCTGGCCGGCTCCCCCAGCCTGGCCTCTGTGCTCTTTCTCGGCAGCGCTGGTGATGAAGGATATGACGATGGTTTTGTGCTCCCCGTCAGCAGCGTGGGCTGGAGCGCTGGCCTGGCCGGGGGGGGGCTGGCCCCCAGCACCCCCAGCCTCACGGGGGGGCTCTGAGCTCCAGGAGACCCTCGGGGGCAGGGGGGGGGAGCTCTTTGGGGCACAGCTGAGCTCTGACGCCACGGCAGCGCAGGGGTGGGAGCCCTCCCTGCCGCTCTCCGAGCTTCGCAGCCCTTTTTCCCCCCGCAAAACCCCGGCAGCGGTTTGGGTGTGAAAACCGCCGCGATGCATCTCCCCAGTGCTCCATCGTGGGTGTCGGATGAGCCGCTCTTGGGGTGTCCCCTGGACCATCCCCCCCGCCCCTCTCTGTTGGCATTCAGCAGATTACCCTGTTCCCCCCCCCCCCACCTTCGTCTTCCAAATCTGCCTTCAATCAGACGCCGCTGAAGAAAAGAGGGAGGTTACCTAGACGCCGTTTTTCTAATTTCCACCATTCTAATAATTTGTCATTTTTGGTAAAAATAAAGGCTGGGAGCACTAAACAGATCCGCCCTCCCTCCTCCTGCCCCCACAGGGGCAGAGAAAGCGGCGTGGCGAGAGCTTGGCAGGTGCCAATAATTTAAGTAGTGCTTTTTCTAGAGGTGTAAAGCTACAGCAGCGAGCGATAAAATGAGGCTGATTAAGTTAGTCTGAAGTAGAGTGGATGGGGTCAGCCTGAGCGCACGCAAAAATCCCTGGAAAGTGTTCAACGCTCCAAGCGCTGGAAGCCGGCAGAGGGGCGGAGGGGGGCGTCTTGTGGGGGGAAGAATTTGTAACGCTGAATTCGTAATCCAGCCGTTGTGGGAAGGAAACGCGGCTGCTTCTCTGCACCCCGGGCCGGACCCGGGAGGGCTGAGATGAGCCTTTGAATGGGAAGATGCTGGTGGTGGCAGCGGGGGGGGGGAGCAGGGGGACACATCCCCTCTCCACAAAGTGGGGATGGAGGATGCCCAGGTGAAACGGAGCCGTCGGAGGCCGCCAGGCGAGAGCCGGTGAGCGAGGGCGGCTCTGCCCGTGGTTGGTGATGCCCACGCCGAGGGATGCTCCAACCCCGGGAGCTTTTCCCCGCAGAGGGGTTTCTCTGGCCTAGGGTGGGGGGTCCCCAGGCCACCACAGCCACAGGCAGGTTGTGCAGGGGGACGGCACGGCGCAGGGCGGCAGGATCCACGCAGGAAACTGAGGGAAAGGGGGAGAAATGGCTGGACGCGGAGGAGCTGGTGGCAGCCGCTGCCTCCTTTACCCTTATCTCCGGGGCGAGATTCACCTGGGAGAGACGTGCACGCAGACCCCAGCTATTTTTAGTCCCGTGTTCCCGCAACGCGAGGACTCAACTTCTGAGAAAATTGCCTGGAGCTCGTTTAGCTGCGTGCGCGATGGCTGGGGAGGGAGGGAGACGGGCAAATTAGGGGCTCGATCTCATTCGGGGCTTGCGGCGCGGCCGGGGCTCCCCAGGGAGGGATTCCCAGGGAGGAGGCCAGCGGAGTTGTCCCCGCGGGAGGACGCCCTGTCCCTGCCCCGTCCCCTGGCCAGGCAGGGGGGGGTCCCAGGGCCGAGTATTGTCCCCGGCTGATGCTCAGGGGCCCTCGGCAGTGCCTGGGGCCGGAGCCGCTTTTGGCTGAACGGGGCTGCCAACGCCTCCTTCTCCTCCTCTCCAGATTTTTGGGTGCTGTTGGGTCTGGGGGAGCATCGAGTGCCTCCCCCTCGGGCAGCCCCAGCCTGGCCATGTTCCTCCCCCTCCCTGCCGCGACCCAGCTGCCGGTTTACCGTTTTGGTCAGAAAAAGCATCTTCCCGTTGCCTGGCAACCCTCGGCTGCCCGGTCCAGCGGCGGGTGCAGGCGGGCGCTCTGCGGGGGAGGGGGGGGGGTTGTCTCCCGCCCGCAGCCCCCACCGTGCTGGAGCCAGTGTGGGGGCGAGGGGCTGCGGGGGCTGCTGGGTGACGGAGGTGGGCACCGCGAAGCCGCCACAGCATTTTCCGTGCCTGGGTTTGGCACCACAGGGCTCGGTGGCCTCCCGGCTGTGCCCGGGGTGCGGAACTGGTGCCATGGGCTCACCGCTGGGGAGCACAACCCACCGCCTTCGAGTGCCACGGTTCCCCCAGGACGCGATTCACCCCGCAAACAAGCAACCGCGTCTAACCGTCAGACGGCACAGAAAAACCTCCAGAGCGAGAAATACCTGGCTCCCACCAGCATTTTCTGTGCCCGGGGTCATCACCACAGGGCTCGGTGGCCGCGACAGCCCGGTGCCTCCCGGCTGTGCCCGCGGTGCGGAACTGGTGCCATGGGCTCGCCACTGGGGAGCACAACCCTCCGCCTTCAAGCACCGTGGTTTCCCCCAGGACATGTTTCACCGGGCAAACAGGCAATCGCATCTGTCAGGCGGCACAGAAAAACCTCCGGAGCGAGAAAAACCTGGCTCCCACCCGGGGCGAGACCCCCGTGGCCATCGTTGCCCAGCGGAGGGGCAACAGCTCTGTGAAGCTCGGTGAGACCGGCTTGGCAGCAGCCGCCCTTACGAGCCCCCGGCCTCTTGGGGCTGCCATGGAGGCAGCGGCCGAGGCAGCGGAAGGCGAAATGGCCCCGTGCCCGTTGCTGGCCGACAGCCGGGGCCGCGCGGCGGTCCCGCTCCAGGGCCCACCGGGTGCCTGCAGCAGCACTGGGCACCCAGGACTGTCCATCGGGATGCGATGCCGGCGGGACCGGGCGTGCGGCAGCGGGGCGGCAAGTGGCCCCCAGGCTGTGCCGGCTGCACGCGAGCATCAGCCTCCCCCGGCACACGCGCGCCTTCGCTTTATTGCAAGCATTTGTCTTCCATGGCAGCGTGTCTGTTTCAAAGCGGAGAGGAGAGACTCCCACTGTTACTGGGAGGAAAACAGAAGTTAATTGAATCCCACAATCCCTTGTAGTCACATCAGGCGAGAGAGAAAGCCAGAGAGCGATTTCCCCCCCCGCGTTCCCCCCAGGCGCCGGTTGTGCCGTGCCGGCCGGCGGCCCGTGCTCCTCCAGGGGACAGGGAGCCCCCCGTGTTGGGTGTCCCGGGGGTCTGCCGGGAAAGGGGATGACCTGTGGCTCCCTGTCCCCCGCGGCGCTAAGAGCCACCACGGTGGAAGCAGCAGCCGCCGCCGGGGTGTCCCCGGGGCAGGGAGCGCTGCCTGTCACTGTGTCACCGCCAGCCCCGGGGTGCGCGCGCGCCATGTGTTTTGCTTTTCCGTTTCAGCTTTGCTCTCCTGCCTTGAGGCTGGGAATCCGACAAGGACCTGGGGCCAGGGGCTGGATCCTGCCTCCGGAGCCAGGGAAAGGCAGCAGCGAGCGGGAAGCACCGCCCTGGGCTCTCCCTCCCCGTCTCCTCTGGCAGAGGAGAAATTCCCGCGAGCCACGGAGCCAGCGCGGGCTTGGCCCCGGCTCGGGGCCAGCGTAGGGAGCGTGTGGCTACGGGGATGGGTGAGGGCGAGGGATCCCATCCTGCCTCTCCTCACTGTCTCCAGCGTCCTGCACTTCGCTAGCTGCCGGCTGGAGTTTTAAATGCCGCCTTCAAAATGTTTGCAAAATGCCTAAAGCATCAAATAGGCCCAGGTGGGAGGGAAAAAAAAATTAAAAAAAAAAAAAGGCCTAAACAAAGCAGACAGGAGGATTTGTTAAACGCCAGCAGCTGCCGGCAAACACTTTAATATTGGTGCAGATGGGCGCCAATCGATAGGGCACGGGGGGCTGCGGGCTGGTCACCGCTCCATGCCCGGGGGCTGGCTACGGTGTGGGGGGCTCGGCTGAGCCTGGGGTGGCCGAGCGGCATCGGGGTCCGGCTGTGGTGCGGGGCACCAGCCGCCGGGGTGGGAAGGGCTGGGAGATGCTCCCGTGCCGGTGGGGGCTGAGCTCCATTTCTCCCCCTGCTTCCCCTCCCAGACCCAAGGCCCTGGACGGGGGGACACGTCTCCATGTCCCTCCCTTGCTCTCCCAGGGCTCCGCAGCCCGTTGAGGCTGTGCCAATGCCCTTGCCCGCTCCAGGGCTATCCGGGTGAGAGCCAGGTGTGGGCCCGCGTCTGCCATGGCGGCCGAGTCTGCTGGGGTGGGCTGGCCGCGCCGCAGGGAGCTCGTCTGGCATTGCCATGGCAATGGAGAGAACAGGCGCAGGGAGGGCAGGGAGCTCGGGCAGGCTCGGATCGCCGGGGAAATGGCACCGGCCCTGCTCATCGACGCCGGGGCAGCGCCGGGAGCCCCTGCCCAGGGCCCGTCTCGCCGGCGTCCCCTGCCCGAGCCCTGCGACAGCCCCGGCGGCAGCGAGGGCGTCCTCACCGAGAGGGAAGCCCTCAACACCCCCCGCACCCGCGACAAAGCCAGCGCTTGCACCGGGCGACACGTAAAAATATATATTCGAAACCTCGAATCACGCGGCTGCCAGGTTATAATTAATTCCCATTTGCAGCTCAGTCCAATTTCCCTCACACAGCTCCCGACTCAATCCAATTGCCGTATGAGATTTCTGTAATCACTAATCTTATCAAGCACGTCGGTGTGAAGTGAGAACACTGCAATTAGCAGGAAGGGGAGCAGCAGGTGAGCTGCCGTTCGGCGAGTATTTATTTCACCTGTGCCAGGGGAGGATGAATGCTTGGTCCAGCGTGTGCTGGGGCCGGCCATTCCCCCCCGGCAGGGTGGGATGCTCGGGGGGGGGGGGGGGGGGGCTGAGGTCATGGTCATGGTCATGGTCATGGTCATGGTCATGGTCATGGTCATGGTGGTGCCGGAGCCGCTGAGCACCAGCAGCTGTTGGGAGCTCCGCAGGCAGCGTGGGGAGAGGGCTCGCCTCTCCCAGCCCCCCGGAGCCAAGAGACCTGGAGAGGATGCAGGCGAAGCATCCTTAAGCAGCGCTGCCGGTGCCTCGGCTTGTCCCAGCGGCAGGAGCTGCCCATGAAGCGTCAGCCTGAATCCCGGGTTTCCTGCCTCCTCTCGCTGTCATTCCCGGCTCCATCCCAGCCCTGCCTGGGTGCCCCTCGCTGCACAGACAGAGACACGGGCTTTGGGGGCAGGGGGAAGCTGCCGGTAGCCCGATCCCCAGCAAAGCATCGCCCTCCTCTTGGCAGCTCTTGCTCCGCTTGGCCATGGGGGAGGCAGCTCCCGTTCCCCATCCTGGTCCCAGCAGTGCAGGACGGACCCGCTGCCGGGACACGAGCCCTGCATCCCGCCTGGCGCGAGCACCGGTGTTGCTGGACCCACAGGAGCTGTGCCGGGGACAAACCCTCCCAGCGGGCTCCAACGGGGTGTAAACCTGCAGGAGATCCTGCTCCGAGCTGCTGCTCGGGGACTGACATGCTTTTTTGCGGACAATCTGTTCCCCTCCCACCTCCGCTGGCCGCCTGCCCGCAGCGTCTCCTGGCAGCGGCACCGGGGGGTGGGAGCGGGTCTGGCCCCTGGGCCGGTTTGCCGAAAGCCACCAGGTGCTGCTGAGCTTTTGGGAGCTCCCGGGTGCCAGGCTGGGCTGAGCGGGAGCTGCCGGCGGTTGCCACCAGTCCCCGGTGGCAACGGGGTTGCTGCCTGCACTGGCCAACGCCGGGGCCCACCGAGGCTGCAGCGCAGCCGCTGGGATCGGGGAGCAGCCGTTACCCCTCCTCGGAACCCCCTCCGGATCCAGCTGGTGACTCAGCTGGGATGGATGGGGCTCCGCTCGTTTGGGAGCGGCCAAATTATTTGTATTTTGCACAGTGTGGGGGGAGGCTGGGGGTGCCTCAGCGCCGGGCACCGCCGGTGCCAAACCTTCCTGGGCGCAGAGAAGTGGCTCAGCCGCCATCTGCGCCGGGAGAGCGTCGCCGCGCAGCCTTCCCTGCGCATGCGGGTGCCCCCCCGATGGCACTCAGCGGGGGGCGTCGGGGTCCCCACCCTCGCCGCAGCTGCAGCGTCCGTGGGGTGGTGTTGCACGGGCACCTACCAAAAAATCTCTCGCTTCGCCACCCCCAGCCGTCTGTCGCCGCTGACACTCGCCGCCAGGAATAAACTCCAACACCTACCATATGCTTTGCTACTTCTGCTGCCTGCGCTCACTTGTTACTATATATTTCCAAAGCCGGGGCTGCCTCGGCGCGGGGCATCCGTCGGGCTGTGCCCCGGTGGCGGGGAGATGGGCTGTGGCACCTCAGGGACACCGCTGCGTGTGGGGTCCCGGTGGTGGATGAGTGCAGCGTGTCTCTGCCCTTCGGTGGGCTCAGCCCCGCTCCCCAGGGCACGGCTGGCTGCGGGTGCTGTGCCGGCGGCTTGGGCGCCAGCGGGGCTGGCTAGTCACCGGATCACAGAATGTTGGGGTTGGCAGGGACCTCTGGAGACCATCTCCTCCAACCCCCGGCCACAGCAGGGTCACCCACAGCAGGTGGCACAGGAACGCGTCCAGGCGGGGTTGGGATGTCTCCAGAGACGGAGACTCCCCCACCTCTCTGGGCAGCCTGTGCCAGGGCTCTGCCACCCTCACAGCAAAGAAGTTCCTCCTCGTCTTGAGATGGAACTTCCCATGGGCAAGTTTGTGCCCGTTACCCCTTGTCCTGTCCCCGGGCACCACTGAGAAGAGCCTGGCCCCATCCTCCTGACACCCCCCCTTTCAGTATTTATCAGCGTTGATAAGATCTAAAGATCTAAGACTAAACAGCCCCAAATCCCTCAGCCTTTCCTCATCAGAGAGGTGTTCCAGTGCCCTCAGCATCTTGGCAGCCCTTTGCTGTCCCCTCTCCAGCAGTTCCCTGTCCTTCTGGAACCGGGGAGGCCAGAACTGGACCCAGCGCTCCAGATGGGGCCTCCCCAGGGCAGAGCAGAGGGGGAGGATGACCTCCCTCCACCTGCTGGCCACTTTGCCCTGGGCAGATTTTGGTGTGAGCAAAGGAGACTTGTCTGCCTCTACGTTGATTTAAGAGAGTTGTTCCAGTCTCCTCATCATCTTCGTAGCCCTTGAAGAAGTCCTGCCCTGCCGAGGAGCTCAGCACGCCAGCCATGTGGCCCCTCGGTGGCACGGTGCGGCTGGCTCACCGTCACACCTCGCCGGGCACCGACAATGCACCTGCCCGGGCGCTGCCGCTGAGCCTTTGTCCCGTGGCCCCGGCCGGCGTCAGCCTGCGCCGGAGCTGGATGCAGCACCCGGAGCCACTCTCGTCAAGCCGGGAGCGGGGCGCTGGTGGCGCGGGCTGTCCCCGGAGTCCTTTGGCTCGCGTCCCTGTCCCAGCAGAGTGACGGCTCCAGGTTGGGCTGATGGGAGCCGCATCCCCAGGATTATCCCAAAGGAAAACCACGGGGAAGGGTGCAGTGGGCGGCCGTCAGCGTGTCCCCTGGCCGTGGGGGCTGGAGGGTCCTGTGTGGGGACGGTCACTGCCCTGCCCTGGCAGGAGGGACATTTAACCTCCGCGTACAGGCGCTGAGCAGAGCCCATCTCTTCCCTCCCCCCCGAGCTGCTCCGTGTGTTTAACGATCCTCACAGCCGGGAAAAGTCATCTTGCTTCAGGAGTGGACGCATCCCAGCGCATCCTCCGGGCGCCGGATCCGGTGACGCCGTGAGCAACAGCCAGACCTTTACGACGGAGCTCGGCTCGGCCCGTGCTGCCGCTGCCACCGCTCCCCCCGCACCCCAGCAGCGCCCCGGGGCTGGCGGGGGACGTGGAGACGCGGTGACAGGGTGGGCGAGCACGGAGCTGAGCGAGGGCTGTCTGCTTCCCCCCCTGCCCCGGCATCCCGCATCCTGCGCACAGCTTTAATTGCGCCACGCGGCTTTGATTCCTGGTTTTAATTGCAGCCTAACGAGGCCGGGGCAGCAGGAGAGGAAAACATCAAGCTTAAGGGAAACAAATGGGGAGAGAAAAGAACATTTACTGGTGACTAATAGGTCCGTGGCTCGGCGCGTGTGTGTTTGCCTGCCACCGCGCGGGACGTTGCCAGCGCGAGGAGGAGAGGGGATTTCTTCCACGCACTTGGCACGCCGAGCCAAGCTGCGCGGTACGGCATGAGGAGAGCAGATTTTTTTCCTGGGACCGTGCCGTTTTCGTCTTATTTTTAACACACCCCCCGGTAAACAGAGTGAATTTTGCGTGCTTGCACAGGCAGGACTGGGGCTAAATCGTCCCACGGTAACGGACGGGCCCATTTACACGCCACGCTGGTCTCACCGGGGGAAACTGAGGCAGATTCGGTGCAGAGGAAAGGAGAGTTTCTGGCTCTGGTACCTGGAGCCCTGGTGCCACCACTGGCCTCACCGAGTGCCACCACGCTGGGAGAGGATGGGTCTTGTCGGGGCGAGCATGGCATGGGGGTCCCCCAACATGAGCCGGATCCCCCGGGGAGGCTGCGGGACCCCCCTGCCGCTGGGATGCCCTGGGGTCTCCAGCCCCAGTCTGAGCCGCAGGGTCTGGTGATGGGGGACCAAGATCAGTGTCCCCAGCATCCTCTCCCCGGGGGCAGATGGGGTCCCTTCGCAAGCTGGGGCCAGGGGAGCTTTGCTGTCCCGGCGAGGGATGCCGGGGACAGCCCCGCGGGCGGGCTGGCTGGGGCAGGGCATGAGGATGGGGATGGGGACAGGGATGTGGGGACACAGCGATGGGGACACGCCAGCACAGCGCAGTGCCGTCCCCGACCCCCACCCTGCTCAGTGCCATCCTGTTCCTCTCCCTCCGCCATCGGGGCAACCCCGCGGGCATTCGTCTGGCTCCCGGGCTGTTCTCCCCGCGCCAGCGAGGGCTGGGATCTCGTTACCGAGCTCTTCGACTTTGAGCATCTTGGAAACCGGCGCTTGCTAATAAGACAAAAAGAATGACAGCAAATAAGGCCAGCCGCGGGAATGTGGCCTTCTCATCCAGCATTTTTTATTCCCCCACGTTCTCCCCCTTCCCTCCTTTGCCAACGGATTGAAGCCACTGTAATAAAATTACTAAATAATAATAAAAAAATAAAAAAAGCTGTAGCCCCCACCTCGATGCGGCAACCATGGAAACTGGATCAAGGGGACACCTGTACATTTCCATTCTGGGCTCCCGCTATCTGAATATACAGAGGAGCGCTAATTAAAAACCCGGCGCCAGTGGCAGGCGGAGGGAAGGAGCTGGCCCCAGGAGAAGGGTGCGTGGCTCGGAGGCTCGCCAACGCCGGCGGGCACAGGGACGGGCCCCACCGCGTCTCCGTCGAGCCTCAAACGCCATCCCCAGGGACGATGCCCCATGGGTCAGGGCAGAGCTGGTCCATGGGGCCGGCGGGTCGGGGGCTTTGCCCCGTGCCAGGAGGAGTCACGCTCCTGCACCGCGGAGCCGGATCCTGCCGGGAGACGGGGAGCATCTCCAGCGGCGCCTGCTCCCATCCCTGTCCCGCGGGACAGCCCCGGGAGCCGCGTCACCCTCCGCAGCGGCAGCAACAGGCGCTTTCACGCCTGGGCCCCCCCCGGCCGGGGGCGGGAGGGCAGCGGGCGGCGCGGGGGCGAAGCGAAGTGTGAGATCTCGCACCTCCCACGGGGAGGGCGAAGGCTGCCGGGAGGCTGCCAGCCTGCGCCGCCAGCTGCCTCCCTCCGCCGGCACCGGTGCCAACGCCACGAGCGGCACCGCCTGCGCGGCCCCGGCAGCTGCCTGGGTCTCTGCCGGCCCTGGCACCGGCCGCGCAGCTCCTGCGTCCCCCCCCTCCTCGCCTTGGCCCTGGCTGCAGGGTGGCCATGGCAGGCGCAGGCGTCCCCAGGCACAGCTCCTGGAGCTTGTGCTTGATTTTGGGTTTTTAACCATTTCCCCGGGAAGCTCTCCGATCTGGAACAGGTTGCGCACAGAGGTGGTGGAAGCCCCATCCCTGGAAGTTTTTAAGGCCAGGCTGGACGGGGCTCTGAGCAACCTGATCTAGTGGGAGGTGTCCCTGCCCATGGCAGGGGGCTTGGAACTAGATGATCTTTAAGGTCCCTTCCAACCCGAACCATTCCATGATTCTATGATCTGGCACGCGAGCACCGAGATGGAAAAGGCTGTGTTTAACCTGCAGGTTTATTTTTACCGACAGCAAATGGCAGCGCCTGGAACATTCCCCTGCTTGGAGTTAATTTTTGCCGAAGCTCAGTTTTAGTCATTGTTGTCTAAACCCGTCTCCTCCACATTTATCCCATGGAAAAGCTCCTGGAGCTCAGCCCTCAGGATTTTGGTGGCCCCAGGGCTGTTGTCTCATGCCCGGTGCCCGGTGTCGGCCATGCCAGGCCACGGGAAGGTGGGAGCAGACCCTGGTTGAGACCCCCGGCTTGCGGGGAGGGCGGCCCCGATGCCGCTGCTGCCACGCTTCCCCAGGGCTGGCGGCCGGCGAAAGCTTTTCCTCTCATCAGAGCAGCCATCGGGCTGTCGCCTTCCCGCAGGAGGCGAGCAGAGCGCTGAAACCCTCTGATTGCTGATGGCCGGGTCTCAAATCGCTCCCCGAACGTCCTCCCAGCCTGAGCCAAAAGCAGAGCCGGCTCCCCGCTGCGCGGCCATCACCCACCGGGCTCCCGCGTCGGGGACGGCTGGGGCAGGAGCGAGGGTTCTCTGGTCATCTGCCGAGCAATTTTCCCAGCAAGCTGCTCATTTTCTCCGGCCAAGCTGTGGGAGACGACGGGGCATGCTCAGCAGGAGACATTCCTCCTCCTCAGCCCGTCTCCACCCGTCATGCCGAGGGGAGAAAGCCACCGCGACGTCCAGCGCAGTGCAAAGGGGTCTGCGCCGACCCCGGCTCTGCCATGGGGCTCTCGCTCCGCAGACACGCTCCCCCCCGACGCCGGCAGCGCCGAGGGCATGAACGCGCCCTGCCAGCCCACCCCGCAGCTCCCCCAAAGGGGTCATCCAGGGGGGTTCCAGCATCGGGGGCTCGATTTGGGCAGGCATCGCCGCTGCCTGTCCCTGCCCGCTGCCAGCCCCGCAGCCGGCTCAACTTTGGGGAGAAGAAAATTCCCCGTTTCCATGGGAACCAGAGGAGGAAAGTTTCTGGGGCTGCGGTTGGGATTGTGCCAGCCCGGCGAGGCAGCGGGACCCCAGGGCCGGCCGTGCGTCCGTCCCCCCCGACTCCGCTCCGGCAGGAGGCTGGTGCCCGGCTGCCAGCCCCACTGCCCGCACCCCGAGAGCTGCCCACCCCGGTGAAGGGCTGCTGCCGGGGCTCCTCGTCTCCCCCTCCCGTGCTGTGTCAGCCGCGATCTGACATTTAGCTCTGCAGCTCGGTGCGTGGAGATGCAGCGATAGCTCTAATCTGCTTTTCTCCTCCTCGCGCTCTCCCCGGAGGCAAAAGCTACTGCTGGGAGAGCAGGGGGGCTCTGGCAGCCCGGCGAGGAGGGCGCCCGCAGCACTGCGCTGGGGGTCCCGGAGGTGTCCTGGCAGCATCGTGCCCTCCTCGCCGTCCCCTCCTATCAGGCAGCAGCTGCCAGGCCTGGATGCCAGAAATTTGGGGTGGTTTCAGAGCACCTCAGGGCTCTCCATCCTCCAGGAGGAGCGGGCTGGTGGCTGCGGGGCCAGCGAAGGGGTTGTGCCGTCTCCGCGCCGCGCTGTCTCTGCGCCGTGCCACCGACAGCGACAGCAGCAGCCACCCCCCGCCTCCGCAGCCCCTTCCCACGGCAGCCGTGGGGTGCCGGAGCCACCCTGCCCTCCGGATGGAGACACCCCGTCCAGCCCCCTCTCCCTTTCCCGGTGTCTCAGCTCCAATTAGTGAGGCCCCTATTAATTTTTTCCGCTCAGCAGCTCATGTCAGTGTCAAACCGGCAGCGTGCGGTGCGGGAGGGAGCCCGAGCTGCCAGAAGCGGCGGAGGGGAGACGAGGATCAGCCTGTTAACGAGCCCCGGGCGCACGGGGCACCGAGCCCTGGCCCCGCAGCCACCCCACAGCGGGAACGACCCCCCGGAGAGCAAAAGCTCTCATATGGCTCCACCGTCCCGGTGCATCCCTGCTCCCTCCTTTCCTGCAGCGTCGGCCCCGGGTGTCTGGGGGGGATCTGGGAGCCCGTATTCGCCCCCATGCCTGGGCTGGGACCTGGCAAGTGCAGCGATGCGAGGGCTTGGGCAGAGCAAGGGTGATGCCAGCGCGGCACGGCCCCGGGGCTGGGGTCCCCGGACACACACCGGGGTCGGCAGCGACTTGAGGCACCTTTGGGGACTCCTGCAGCCGCAGGCGGAGGCCGGACCCCCAGCAAGGGCCAGTGCTGGCCACTGGGCTCCTGCCCCGGCAGCACCACCCTCCACCCACCGTGGAGGACACCCGAGACCCCTGAGATCCCTCCCCTCCCAGCCCTCGGAGATTGCCTGGAGCAGGGGGTTAATGATGCATCCAGATGGAGCCGACCTTTCCACCTTTCCACCTTTCAGCTTCACCTGCGGCTCCCTTTTCCCTGCCATTATCTGCATGGATGCCTGTGGATTTCATTTCCATATTCATGGTGTTTTAATGACCCTGTAATATCTTTATGTTCTGCAATTAAATGTGGAATCTTTTTTTTTTTTTTTTCCCCTTCTGCAGATTAGCATCTGCATAGGATCATTGGTGGCATTTGAGCAGAGGAAGGGAAGGCTGTGCAGGAGGGAGACAGGGTTAATTAAACTTCAGAGATCAGCAGGCTCCACTGCCAAATGTCCTTCTTGCTGGTGGGACCGTGGAAGGTGGGGAGGGAGCAGCTCCAGGCTAGCTGAGAGCTGGGATGGCCGGGATGGCTGGGATGGCCGGGATGGCCGGCCGGGCAACTCCCGTGGGCGTTGGAGTGGCTCTAAGTCGTGCAGGAACACACATAGACACTTTGTGCATGTCAAAATCTGCATCCGGATCCCTGCCGAGGGGTGCAAACCACGATTTAACTGCTGCTGGCATCACCCCTACCCCGTGCAGGAGGGTCCCACTCCCCATCCCGCCCCCCCCACCGAGCTCGTCTCGCGTGCTGCCCACGAAGCGTGCTGTCCCTCCACTGCCCAGCACTCAGATGGACAGACGGACAGACGGCATCAGGGTGGAAGTGCCACCGAGCGGTGGCAGGGAGCTGGGGGCGGCCGGGGGCACGTGGGGGACAGGAGGTGCCCCCCATGCTCACCAGCCCTGCAGCCCCCGTGCAGCCGGGGCGGCCAGCCCGACATCAGGGCTCGGTGCAGAAGCCATTAGAGCTCCTATCGCTCCATCTCCATTCCCCGGAGCTAATGGGCATCTGCGGCTGCACCACCCCCCTCCCTGTGCCGGCGATGGGATGGTAATTGGGTTTCGGGCCTGCAAGATGGATGGGGCTGGGCTGAGAGCAGAACAGGGAGGACGAGGAAGGCGCAGAGGCAGCTCTGAGCAGGACAAACCCCACCTTGCCCTCCATCCACCTCCTGCCCCTCTGCTTGGCTGTGGGATGCCGCCGGCCCCAGACCCTGTTAGAGGTGTCTCGCATCGCCTGAGGACCGGCTGGGAACGGGCAGGTCCCGGCCGTGGGGGAGCAGAGCCAGGGTTGTGTCCAGGGGGGTCTCAGCTCCCCCCTGACGGAGGACGGTGACGCCAGGCAGCCCCCAGCGCGCTCCGTGGCTTTGTGTTGCACCTCGCAGCTCCCCCTCCTTCTGCCTTGGTCCTTTTGAAGCTGCAGCTGTGAACAAGATGTTTGCAAGGCTGAGGCGCAAGAGCGGCGTGTTTGGCGCATTGAATAAAGATGGGGCTGAAAAACACCTTCTCGTGTGGCTGTTTGATGTGAAGGGCAGCGCTGAATTCATTAGGAGCGCTGCCAGGCGCGCCGTGCTGCGGGGGCCGCAGACGCTGCCCCGGGCGGTGGGAGCCACGCGTGCCGGCGCCCCATGGACATGGCACCCGGTGTGCCGGCGCTCGTGGGCACGCGGGCCATGGCGGCCACGCCGAGACACACGCGGGGCCCGGAGGCCGGCAGCCACATGCCACCAGGAGCCGGCCGGCCCCACGCGCCCCACCAGACCCCGGCGGAGCTGCCTCCGCTGCTGCGGGCATGGTGGGGGCAGCGGCTGCGAACACCCAGCAGATAACCCCGGCATGCGGGGGCACATGTCCACCCCACAGCCCCCCGCCCGCACGTGGGGTGGGCAGATCGGGGGCTGGATGCAAGATGTATGTCAGGACGGAGGGCGCAGGGACGGCTGCGGGAGAGGCGTGGGACGGCAACGCTGCTCCATTCCGGTCCTGCTGCCGCTGCGAGCAGCAGGATGCAGTGTTTTTTCATCCTGCGTGGCTGACAGGCACCAGAATTAATGAGTTCCTCATCAGCGCCGCTTCATTTGGCTCCCTCCTGGCGTCGCCAGCTCGGGGTGACACACGCGCGGCCCCCCGAGCAGCATCGGGGGCTGATGCCTCGGCCGTGGGGTGAGGTGGGGGGGTGAGTTGTGGGGGGGGGTACCTGGAACACGTGTGTGTGCACGCACAGGTACACACGTGTGCGCACGCACGGGTACACAAACGTACGCACAGGCCGAGGGCTGACACAGACATACCCAAGGCTGGAAGGGGGTGAAGCCCCCAGCTGGGTGGATGGGGGCTTCTGGAGCCACACTGACCCATGGCGCAGGGGGCGCAGGGGGCGCAGGGACCCCAGTCCAGGCAAGGCTGGCCCCCCATGCATCCCTCGTCAAGGCTGGAAGGAAGCACCTGCTTTTAATTTCTTGACAGCAGCAAGAAACACTTGTGGGCAGCGCTAGCGAGGGAGCGGGGAGGGGGGAGCATCCTCCGCTCATTACAGCTTTTTAATTCTGTGATTAGACCCCAGCGGGGGGGGGGGAGGTGGGCAACCTGGGATGGGGGGGGCACCTGCAAAGCTTTTTTAAGCCCCTCACGCAAGGGGCTGCTCCTCTGCCGTGGCCAGGAACCTGCTGGAGCTGGGCGAGGGGACCTGGGGTACGGGAAGCCCCATCCCTGCGTCCGCCCCGAGGCCGGGGCTTCCGTGCAAAGGTGGGATGAAATGGTGCAGGGCAGGAGGGGTAAACCCGGAGGAGTTTACACTGCCTTATCCTTGGTGGTTTGCATTTCTCGTCAGGTTTGTCCCGTGCCTCCTTTCTTCGGAAGGGTTTGGGGTCAGGTTCTGCCCGCCGGAGCCCACCCAGGGCCGTGCCTTGGGCTGTGGGGAGGTGATGAGTGAAATCAACGCAGGGATTGAGATGGCTGTGTGTATATATATATATGTGTGTGTGTGTACACATCAACATGTTTCTTCTCTGCCTTTCTTTGCAAGCAGCAGTTGTAGTTGTTACTTACGCAGCACTCCAATGCAGGCAATCAGGGAGGGAAATCAAGGGACGGGAACTCGCCCTCAGCGTACATTTCAAATACAGGACTGTCATCGGGGGCAGGACTGATCCCACCGTCGGGGAGGCTGCAGCCTGGGAATTGTGTGATACGCCAGCGAGCTGACGGCGTGTCCCTCTGCTGTCGCAGGAGAGGCTTTGTGCGGCTTCGCCGTTCCCCTTGGCTCTGACTCCGGCCGTTATCACACCAGCGGAGCGTGCTGGGAAAAGGAAAACACGCCTTGTCTCTTCTCTTGGCGCTGGCCTTTTCAGAAAGTCGACATTTTGAAAGGATTTGCCATCCCACGGCCGGTTTATTTGGCAGACCGTGCCGACGCGAAGGCTGCAGAACTGCAAACCCTTGACTTTGCTATTCCAGCTGCTGTCAGGTTACGTCTCCTGCCCGCACCCGCGATGCCGTCCTCCATTCCAGCACAGGGGATGGCAGCCTGGGCATTACCTGAATTGCAGGATTAATCCCTCGTGCGCGAGCCTGGCGGCTGCGCTGAATTTCCCACTCCCGTGGCAACGTCATAAAATCAATAGTTTGTCAAGAGCTTATTTCAGGTGGATTTAGTGAGTTATAGATTGTTGCAGGAGGGAGGGAAGAGAAAATCGTGTCCACTTGGGATGCAAATGGAGGCACAATAATTCCAGGAGCTGGGAGTGGTGAAGCCCCAGCCTCTCACGGGAGGTGTCTGCTCCGAACGCTGTTTTTCCAAGACCTTGTAACTGTCAGAAAGACAAATTTTTGAATTGGACCAGGCTGCTGTGTCAGGGCCGTGGTATCATCACCTCTGAGAAGGATAAGATCAGTAACAACCGGAATGAAGGTTATGAGGACATTCCCCCCAGGAAGCTCATCACTGCATTGCAATTAAGAGCGAGTGTCCGCCCCGCAAGAGAATCGTTAGCTCGGGGTCAGCGGGAAATTCTTTGCTGTGAGGGTGGTGAGGTGCTGGAACAGGTCGCCCAGGGAGGCTGTGGCTGCCCCATCCCTGGAGGGGTTCAAGGCCAGGCTGGAGGAGGCTTTGAGCAGCCTGGGCTGGTGGGAGGTGTCCCTGCCCAGGGCAGCGGGGTGGAACTAGATGATCTTTAAGGTTCCTTCCAACCCGAACCGTTCTATGAATCCCAAGGTAAGACCTGTGGGCGTTGGCAGGCTGAGAGCGAGACTGGCTCGCGTATGATGGGGCACTGCCCCGGGGGGCAAGACGCCAGGATAAAAAGGCATCGAGGGTGTGATCCACGGGCTAAGGAAGCTCAAGGGGGAGAATGGTCCGCGTTTCGTGAGCCGCCCCCACGGGAGCACCCAGATGAGCTCCGACAGCCTGGCCTAACGCTTGCGGGGGGTTCTCAGGCACTGGTGGCTGATACAACCATCAGGTACGAAAGTATCTACTTACCTCTGTAGATATCGCACGTATTTTTGTGAGCCCCCCAGAGACATTACATAGTAAAGTATTTTGACTGTAAATAAACTGTATTTGTCACTTGTGATGACTTGAAGTCCGTCAGAAGGGAGGGAGGAGGGATAAATAGGTACAAGAAGGGAATTCTACAGCCATGATGCGGGCTTACTCGGGTGGCCGGGCTGCCTTAACTAACGTAGAAAAGGACGGTGTAAATTGTACGTGTCGAATAAAGAGCTGACAGAACTGGTGGGTTGCGAGACGCTGGCATGGTGTAGAAGTATAAACACTTGTCTGAAAACCTAAACTCGTACGTTATTTGCGAGTAGCATAGCTCCATCTAGCATTCACGAAAACCGATGCTTCTCTAAAGCTTAATTCATAACTACTTTGTTAAGCGTTAAAAACTGTTCTTCTGCCCGTTGACAGCCACAACCACCAGGAAACCAAGGGTTTCTTTACAGTCAAAGCTTATACGCACAGCTCGATCCCCTCCTCTGCCTTTAGACCACCCTGTGCTCGGCAGGTGCCTGCCATGTGGCAGGACACAAACCTCTGCTTTCCCAATACTGATAGAATTTTTTTCCTATCAAAATTGCTTTATGAACCCATGTAAGCCATTTTTTTTTTTTTTTTTTTTTTTTTTTTTTTTACATCTTCAACCCCTTGTGTCTAAACAGCCCGTTGCTGAACTCTATTAGGTGAAAAAGTATTTGCTGTTTTGCCTCGGGGCTGTGAAGCTTTTCCAAGAAGAAGCGTTGTTCACCGGGTAGAGCGCAGGCAGAGGAGAGAAAGGAGGGCAAGACCTGGGTCCACCCCAGTTTTGCAGCCAAATCGACCCTGGATTCGGCCACAGCCACTTGACTCTTCTGTCTTTTGTCCACAGAGCAGCGATTCTAAAACAGTGTGCTGTTGGCGTGTCATGACTAATCACTTGCAAACACCTGGAGAGTCCAAGCCACCCTGTATTCCAAGGCCCTTCAGGTTTTTTAAAGGCCTTTGAAAATTTCAAAATACTGAATGTCGGGTGCTAAAATCTCTGAGTTACTGACACGCCAACTGCTCTGCAGCCCGGCACCGCAAACGGGCTGTGCGCTGTCTTCAGAGCCTGGTGGTGGCTGCAGGACGGAGAATCACCGCACCTGGCAGTTCTGAGGACAGAAATTAACATCCTGGGCAATGGAAGTGTCTACTGAAAAGTGTTTCGGCACTCCCTCAGGGAAGCGCAGCTGCTTGGAGAGACTCAACCTGGCACTTGTCACTGCAATCGTTAATCGGAGCAGCAGAAGTTGGCACGAACGCTGCTCTGGGTCAGTAGAGCTGAGCTCCTGGCGCAGCACTCAAATAATGAGTCGAGCCGGGCAATTGTCATGAAGAATTAAATTTGCTGCAACGAGTCCTTCCCTCCAAACATTTGGGAGAGCGACGCTTGCTTTGCGAGGTCCAGGGAAAGCTGATACCAAAGTGTGAAGAGGAATTCACGCTGGAGCCTGCAGCCAGCCTGCGGGACTCTGTGGGTCCGGGTACCGACCGCTTGTGGGATGGGCACAGCGTTTGGGGTAAGCGCTCCCCAGATCACGCTGGAGGGGCAGCAGACCAGCAAGACGGCTTGACCCCAAATCCAGGCCTTTCTACTTTTTGTGGTGACAAAACACCTGGGCGCGCTGTTGGGAGCAAGGCAGAAAGCAGCAGTTTTTGTAAAAATTTCTCAGAAAGTTAGAGACTAGGTTACTTTTTAAATTGAATAAACAGCATCTGCAGTCTGTTAGTCCTTTAAGAAGAGCTAGACAGATCTGTGCGAGGGAATAAAGGCCTGTTCAAGTGCTCTGGTTCTCAGCTCAAGGGCCGCCACCACTTCAGAAGCACTTGATAACACTTTGCTTCCCAAGCTGAAAAGCGCGAG
This sequence comes from Rissa tridactyla, assembly GCF_028500815.1. Lineage (NCBI taxonomy): Eukaryota > Metazoa > Chordata > Aves > Charadriiformes > Laridae > Rissa > Rissa tridactyla. Next base: position 3,260,728 of record NC_071487.1, read on the forward strand.
TGAAACCCGACGCAAAGCAAATTGCCAGGGTGCCGGGAGCGGAGGCTGCTCCGAACGACTGAGCACTGAGAGCCTCCACAGGTACAGCTCTGCGGCTGTATCGCTGCTGTCTGGTTGCAGCCTGGAGAGGCATCAGCTTGAGCTGAACGATGATTTACTGGACTTGACGATACTGAGCCGAGTGGTGCGGCGACACGCCTGACGGACGGGATGCCATCCAGAGGGACCTGGACAAGCTGGAGAGGTGGGTCCGTGTGAACCTCCTCAGGTTCAACAAGGCCAAGTGCAGGGTCCTGCACCTGGGTCGAGGCAAACCCTGGTCTCGGCACAGGCTGGGGACGGCGGGATGGAGAGCAGCCCTGTTGAGAAGGACTGGCCAGCAGGGCGAGGGAAGGGATTCTGCTGCTCTGCTCTGCCCTGGGGAGATGTCCCTGCAGTGCTGCCTCCAACTCTGGGGCCACCAACAGCAGAAGGACACGGAACTGTTGGAGCGGGGCCAGAGGAGGCACCGGAGATGCTGGGAGGGCTGGAGCCCCTCTGCTGTGAGGACAGGCCGAGAGAGTTGGGAGGGTTCAGCCTGAAGAAGAGAAGGCTCCGGGGAGACCTTCCAGCCCCTTCCAGTCCCTAAAGGGGCTCCAGGAAAGCTGGGGAGGGACTCTGGAGCAGGGAGGGGAGCCACGGGATGAGGGGGAAGGGTTTTACACTGACAGAGGGGAGATTGAGATGAGATCTTGGGAAGAAATTGTTTGGTGTGAGGGCGGTGAGCCCCTGGCCCAGGTTGCCCAGAGAAGCTGTGGCTGCCCCATCCCTGGAGGGGTTCAAGGCCAGGTTGGCCGGGGCTTGGAGCAACCTGGTCTGGTGGGAGGTGTCCCTGCCCAGGGCAGGGGGGTGGAACTAGATGGCCTTTAAAAGTCCCTCCCAACCCAAACTATTCTATGATTGATCAAATGGCAAGATCTGGTGCCGAATGCAGCTGCGTGTCCTGCCAATCGCATTGGCAGGTCGTTAATGGTCCCTTTGACGAAAGCACTGGCTGCGGCTGTGGGTCCCTGAGGGACAGAAGGGTCCTCTGGCAGGGCGCTTGTCCTGGTTTCAATTGGTACAGAGTGAATTTTCTTCCTAGTAGCTGCTGTGTTTTCGATTTACTATGAGAATAACGTTGACAACACATATTGTTTTAGTCGTTGCTAAGTAATGTTTATATTAAGTCAAGGACTTCTCCAGCTTCCCACAGAAGCTGAGGGAGCACAGACAGGACAAGCCAGCCAAAGAGATATTCCAATATTCCACGCCAGTGTATAAATCGGGATTGGCTGGGCGGTAGGGATCCGTGATCGCTGCTCGGGACAGGCTGGGCGACCCATCATCGGGTGGTGAGCGACGGCATCGACATCGCTTTATTTTGTATAATTTCACCATTATTTTTTTCACTTATCTCATGTTACTGTCCCATTAATCTCTCTTTATCTCAACCCACGAGGCTATTTTTCCTCCTCTTTTTTCTCCCTACTCTACTTGGCGGGGGGGGGGGATGTTGCGTGGTCCTTGTCGCCGGCTGGAACTCTTCGGCCTTGCCTCCTTCCGGGCGGGATGGCTGACAACCTTCCCTGACCGCTCCCACTCCGATCCCCTTCCGCCGCCGCGTGACATCCGGTGACTTTTTATCAACCAGTTGCTTTATCGACAAGATTCGGGACGCGGGAAAAGCCCTCGGGGGCGCCGGTGGCGGCGGGGCCCGGGACGGAGGCCCAGCCTCCGCCCCGGGCCCCGCCGCCACCGGCGCCCCCTGACCCCCGACCCCGCCCTCGCGGCTCCTCAGCCAATGAGCGGCCGTCGCCGCATCCGGGGCTTCCACCACCCCCCCCCCCCCCCCCGAGCCTCCCGCCCGCCGCTCGCGCTCGGCCATGGCGGAGGTGAGTGAGCCGCTGCCGGGCCTGGGGCCTCCCTCAGCCGGGCCGGGGCAGCGGGACCTCCCCCTACTTCCTCCTCCGAGCCCCGGCATCCCGCGGGGCGGATGGCGCGGGGGGCTCCGGGGCTGAGGGAGCGCGGCGGGGGGCGGGCAGGGGAAGGGCCCGGCGGGAGGCAGCGGCTGAGCCCGGGGAGCGGCGCCGGCTCTGCCCACCCGCCAGCGCCGAGGAAGCAACAGCGGGGCTGCCCGAGGCCGGTCCTCCGGGAGAAGGGTCCCGGGGGGCGCTTAAAGGGGTTTTGGGCCGGGGGACGCGCCGGAGCGGCTGGGGGGCAGCGCGGCCGCGGTGCCTGGGCCCGTGGCCCGGTGAGGGATGGTTCCACCGCCGGGCAGCGAGGGTCCATAAGGCTGGCGGAAAGGGGCAGGGAGCAAAGCGGGAGCCCCCGAGGCTTCGGCACAGCAGGGTCCGACAGCATCTGGGGAGCCGGGGTCGGAGGGGTGCGGAGCTGCTGGAAAGGGGCACATAAAGGCTGGAGGTGAGCGACAGGGCCTGAGCAGCGGGAGAACAGGGAGGTGGGGAGAGAGGGAATGGCAGAGGTCTGGGGAAGGTGGCGGGAATAGTTCGGCTGGGTGTCTGGGACCAGGAGAACCACCTCGCTGAGGGAGCGGGCAGGTGAGGGGGGCTTGTGGTCTGGTGCCCGGTGGAACACCCCTGCTGCCTCTCCCATTGCGACGCCATGTTTGGCTTGGTGCGTTGTGCCAAAACATTACTGCCGCCGCTCCACCAGACTTATGGTTGGTGATGCCATTACCTGTCCGGTCTTGACACGTCCTTGAAATATCCCCATCCTGTCGTAATGGTTTTCATGGCACATCCGCCTTCATTTCCATCACAAGATCCTTGTGGTGACCACGACGTGGGAAAAGGACGCTGGGAAGACATCGAGGTAGCTGGCTGCCCTGTCACAGGATCTCAGAACACTGCTAGCTGAGACAGCTTCTGTTCGACGGCAGGGCTTCGCTTTCAGGGTATTTCAGCGTTTTGCGTGAGGAAGGTGCATCTGGCCTGCCTGCCATCCCATCTAGAATGGCTTGGTCTTGGCTGCACTGATTGTCCCCAGCAGTGCAGGAGATTACCCATGTGTCTTGTCCTCTGTTCATTTTTTGCTCTTTCAGGTCCATAGCTTGCAGGATGAATCCGTTTCCATCCATACCACTTCCCTCTGGCTACAGCTGGGGTTTGTAGAAAATGGACCCACGTCAAGTAGTATGGACAAGGCAAAGGAACAAGGAACGCTTCTCTCACTGAGTCTGAAACACATGTTAAACTAGCTCAGGAAACCACGTTAGTTGTTAAAGCAGTAACACTGGAAAGGGAAACCTTCCCTCTTTTTCCTCACTTTCTTGCAAGTGCAGGTTTCAGCCTGAAGGGTTTTCTCTGGACAAGCAATCTGCCTTGCACTGGAAAACAGCTTTTTCAGTGCAAAAAGCTCAGGCCCTTCCTGTGCCTCTGTTTTCTAAAACATGGCCATTGCTTTGTTCCATGTGCTCAAAAACTTGAGGCCAGAATTAAGGAGGGAGTCCTGGAGTTATTCAGAAATACAAACATGGGAGTGAGTAATTAGTCAACCTCCATGTAACTCTTGACAGGAAAATTATTCTCATGCCTGAGAAGCAGAGACTAGTGGAAGGAAAGCAGCTGCTGGGAAACGTAAAGAGCGATTAAAGGAATTTAATCTCCCTTTGGTTTTTCCCTGCGGTTAAACGGTACATGGATGTAGGAGCCATTTTCCAGCATCGTGCTGCACTGCCAAAATAAATGGAGTTCGTCACTGTGACCTCTCATGGTGATCAAAACTGTCACCAGCCATAGGAGCATCTACACCTTGGCCAAGAACCATTCTTGATCTTGGAGATGCCTGGTAGTGCCTCGCTGTTGCTGCGTCTTTCTGACAGGTGTAATGATGTTGCTTTTTCTGCCTTCTCGGTGACGGTTGGATTTGAAGTGTCGGACTGCAGCCACCTCACCTTCAAACGGAATAACTCCACATCACGTGGCGTCGGCAATCAGTGTAATCAGGAATATTCTGTCATCATTTACATATTTAAGCCAGACTCGCCTTTCTTCCCTACTCATTTGACTTTGACTCTTGTTTCCATGGTCTTCTGGATTTGTAAATAATCTGAGGGATCTTTCAGTTTCACGCGTGTTTAAATTTGGGTGTGGAATGGGCTGTTTGCTTTGTCTGTCACTTGTCTCTTCTTTTCTCAGTCCAAACACGGCAATACTAGTTTTTTTATGGTGACTCCAGCTCACAGCAGTTCCCACTTGCTCTAATGCTACCTTATTGCTTTGGGGAAATAAACTCGTGATTAGTTACTGAGTTGTCATCCTGTCATACTGACTATTACTCTTCATTTCAGCACCTGGTCATTAATGTAAGATCTCTCCATTCCTGAAGTATTCTTGGCATCTTTTCAAGCCATCCCATCCACTGCTAACAGTTTCAGTCTTTGTTTTCATAATCCTTTGCGTGCAGCTCCTTATTGATCCCCATGCGAAGGAGGCGCAATCAATATACAGATTATTGTCTCAGGAGGGAGAGTTCTGCAGATCGCTCAAGACTGCAGGGAGTAAGTGTAGACCTCACCCTTCTCCTTTTTGTGAAACCGGAGTTGTTTGCTTGGAAGGATTTATCCCAGCAGGTTTTGTACTAGGTCACATTCCAGCAAGGCGCAACAAAGGGGCATTGACACTTTCCTGAGTTACAAAGCCGTTTCCCGGTATGACCATCCTCCAAATGGAGGCTGTCCGAACCCTTTCTGTCCCCTTCTCCTTTCATTATCCCATAAACTCCTCCCTTTTCTTTTAGTGCACACAGTCACTGGGCTCTGCTTGCAGCCAGACAAAGTGGTTTCCAGTGGGGTTATCTTGCTGCTAATAATCAGATGCTGAGGGATGGTGAGCTGCAGCGCAGTGTGCGCTCCAGTTGACTGAAGGCATCCTCTTTTCACCAGTTCTCGTAGAGGAAGGAACAAGAATTCCACAGGTGTTTCACAGATTCTTTCCCTTCCTCCCTCTCCATCCTTTTCTCATACGACAATATCTTCTGCTGCCTTCCAGGCCAACCGTTATCTTAGTGGTAATTATACCGGCAAAATAGCTGCCTCTCTAGTTGCTATGGAATTTGCAATATATGTGTTGATACCTGAAGACACTAACTTGGGACCCAAAGTCTGGGGTGGCTGTTTTGGTGTATGCTTTGCTCTGGTGTTAGAGGATGAATTTCGATGTGAAGCTGCACTGTGTTTCCTTAAATAAGTCTTAGGAACCTCGTACTGAAGCATTGTAGTGCCCTGGCTCCCACTGAGTAAGTGAGGAGCAATGGTGCACGGCTGAGATTATTAATGGCTGAGGATCATAAGAGATGTCATTGGTGACTGGGGGACTGACACTGTGATTTTCTTCTGCAGTCGGATGCTCTCAGTCACCCAAAGGCATCGGTTAATTACCTGCTTGCTCCCTACCTAGGCTGAACTTGATGAGCAGCATTTCCATGCACAGCAGCCCAAGGAGCAGCAGATGTTCTGGGTTGTTTTCCAGGCCTCAGCCCATTCTGCTGCCTGAACTTCTGACCGAGCACTGAATGCCAGAAAGCAGGTGCCTCTTCTTGGTGTCTACCTGTCTCACCCTTTTTCCCACCTCGCCTGTGCCGCTCGCAGTCCTACCAGACTCCTTCGCTGCCTGCTCAGCTCTAGATTTCTTTGCTCACCCCTCTGAGCCTTCTGGATGCGGTGAGGCGGTGGGGAGAAGCCAGCGGCTTGCGGCCGGCTGCTTCCCATTGCCTCTCCAAAGAGTGGGTCAGTCCATAAAGATGCTGTGTTCAAACAAGCGTGATGTGTTGAATTTAGAATCATGGCTTAGGGTCAAAATCCTTCTTTTATGTGAAATTGTAAGCCGTAAGGATCTGAGGTCTTAAACTGGTGAGAGGATAAATAATTAGTGGAGTGCTGAAGAGAAAAAAGATAAAATGGAAACACCGCCATATGCAGTTAGAGACTGAGGGGAAGGTGATGAATCTGGAGGAGAGGAGGCCTGGAAGAGCTGCTAAATACACTTGACTGGAGCTCTTTTTGCGCAGCACAGTTTCTAATGTTCCCCTGTGTGGGTTTTGTTACCTTTTGCTCTGAAATTAAATTAATTGCATTTGCTGGTGGGGTTAAGTGGCTGGAGGCGTGTTACGTCTTTAAGTAGAGATGTCTCAGCCATATTTTTCTCTTTTCTTGAAGGCCTCGGTTGGCCGGCAGAGTCCGAGGGTGGTGCCATACCCAGCCCACAGTCTATGTCCTGGAGAGCCTGGCCTTCAGAGTGCAGCAGGTAGCCACAGTTTAAGTATGCTTCTGTTTGTTGGTCTGGTTTCCAGAGGAAACAAGGCTCCTGTGATCAGCCTGTCTGTTCCCTTCTCCTTCCAATGTCTTCCGAACCTGTTGGTTGATTCCCATGCCATATGACCGAGGAGGAAAGTCTTAAAGATGCCAAAGCTCCTACAAGTGTCCATTTGCCCGTTCTTGCAATAAGAGGTAATTATCCTAAAAATGCCTCGGGCGAAGGAAAGGCTGCAGTGTGCATTCACATGTTATGACATTAGCGAATCCAGTCAGGAGACACACATAAATACTCAGAAAACCTTCAGATTCAGCTTTCAGTCAGTTGTGGGACTTGAACGTGCAGAGAACCGGGCTTTGCAATTTAGCGTTCACAGAGTGACTTCTTTCAGTTGTGTTCCCCAGCCCCTGTCCTTCCTTTCTGCCGAATCTCGTCCTCTGGCTTCCCATGGCTGCACACACACACAAGATGGGGGGCGTCCCGAGCTTTCTTGCGTCTGAAGATTTGGTCCGGGGTGGTGCTAGTATCCCAACTTCTTCTCATCCCTGCAGTTGTGTCAATGGGCTCAGCTGATCATCGACTGAACCTGGCAGAGATCCTTTCACAGAATTATGGTGTACGGGAAGAAAGGGAAGAAGAAGATGATACTCAGGAGAAGCAGAAATCTTTAGAAGAGCTGGAGAAGAGTATCAGTGCCTCTCAGGTAAAGGCGGCAAGGGAGGGGAAGGGAAATTAAGTGCTGGATTTTCTTGTTTGCTTCGACAGTACTGATACCGAAAGTCTTTGTGAGAAGCTCTGACTTGCTTGCTCAGCTGCAGTGCGCTGTGTTTAGGTCCACCCATCAACGAGCCTTAATGTTTGGATTTGGATAGGAAGGAATTGGTTGACAGCAGGTAACAGCAGTAAATTTTGGAGTCCTCCTCTGCCGAGTAGCCACTCTGACGAGGTGGTCTTTGCTCGCCTTGCTAAAGAGCCATCACCGGCTTGGGTGCGTGTCCGTTTTGCAGCGGAGGAACCACAAAGACGAGGTGATGTCCTCCTGTGGGTGGTCCCACGGAGGCCTCGGTGGAACACAAAGCGTGTTCTTGGGGACAGAGACTTCTCTTCTGGTCAGGCACGAGACTAATATAGGGATTTGCTCCTTCCCTGCCTTGGTATAAATACAGTTCTGCTTTCTGGCATCTGTTCACCAGCAAGAAATCTAGTATAAAAAAGAAGTACATTTTGCAAATGCCCTCAACTGTACTGCTTTGGGGTGAAAGTTCCTGGCTTCTCCATACCTTTGAGAAGAACAGGTTATGGGGAGTCCCGACAGACTGTGCCTCCTTCATTACACAGCATTACCTGAGGCAGTTCAGAACCCCCAGAAGAGCAGAGCTGCCTTGACTGCCTCTGCGTGTCTCTGTTCACTACAGCTGGTGTTGTACTCGGTGATTGTTCCATTCCTGATGAAGCTTTGTCCTCCTCTCGCTCAGAACAGTGAAATGCCATTTGAGGAGCTGCTTGCACTTTACGGCTATGAGGCATCTGATCCCATCTCGGAGCAGGACAGTGAGAGCAATGACATTACTCCAAACCTCCCAGATATGACTCTGGATAAGGTAAGAGCCACTGCGTGTTCGGGTGTATGCCGTTAGCCTGCTCTGTGGGTTACTGTACTGTCTTGGAGCTTGAGACGTCTCGTTGTCCTGGTTTGAGGTAAAACAGAACCAGTTTTCTCATTTGTAATTTTACTTTTTAGCTGGGCCTCTTCTAACTGACTAACGTCTGAAATTAACAGCGTATGGTTCAGAAACTGTTCACTCTCAGAGTGATAAGACCTGATTATACCAAGGAACGGTGCGCACAGAGGCTCTTGCTTATACTTATTGCTATACCAACCAAGGGCAGCGAACTTCGCCGTTTGCCCCGTTAGAGGGTCGGAAGCGGAGAAGCGCAGAGGGATTCCACCTGCAGGGAGGAGCAGACGGGACAGGCGACCCAAAACCGACCATCAGGGTATTCCATCCCATCTGCATCACGCTCGGTGTAAAAGCCGAGGGATCAAAGGGGCAAGGCCGCTCTGGCTCGTTTTTTCTTCGATGGCCGACGTCTGAGGAGGACCCTGTCTGTTCATCTGCCTTTGATCCCGATCCCAGCATTCCTGACTCTAGTTGCGGAATTCAGCTCCCGTCCGTCGCTGACTCCAGTCTGGGGCTTTCCCTGCGTCTGCTGGCGACGCGATCGTCATCCTGGGAGCTGGATACGGTTTTGTATATATTGTACACTTTTTTTTATTATTAGTCTATTATTATTTACTATTTCCTTACTTATTATTATTTTCGTTAAAGTAGGTTAGTTCTTTTTCTACACTCCTAGATCTCCTTATCTCTTCCTCTCCTCTCTGGGGCTGGGGAGGACGACCATCTGTCGTTCTGATTGGCCAATCCGGCCAAAACCACGACAGATTTCTTGGTGCCCAACGTGGGGCTTCAACCCACGACCCTGAGATTAAGAGTCTCATGCTCTGATAATAAATCTGTCGTGGTTTTGGCTGGATTGGCCAATCAGAACGACAGATGGTCGTCCTCCCCCCCATCTCTCCCCAGAGAGGAGAGGAAGAGATAAGGAGATCTAGGAGTGTAGAAAAAGAACTAAACTACTTTAACGAAAATAATAATAAGTAAGGAAATAGTAAATAATAATAGACTAATAATAAAAAAAAGTGTACAATATATACAGAACCGTATCCAGCTCCCAGGATGACGATCGCGTCGCCAGCAGACGCAGGGAAAGCCCCAGACTGGAGTCAGCGACGGACGGGAGCTGAATTCCGCAACTAGAGTCAGGAATGCTGGGATCGGGATCAAAGGCAGATGAACAGACAGGGTCCTCCTCAGACGTCGGCCATCGAAGAAAAAACGAGCCAGAGCGGCCTTGCCCCTTTGATCCCTCAGCTTTTACACCGAGCGTGATGCAGATGGGATGGAATACCCTGATGGTCGGTTTTGGGTCGCCTGTCCCGTCTGCTCCTCCCTGCAGGTGGAATCCCTCTGCGCTTCTCCGCTTCCGACCCTCTAACGGGGCAAACGGCGAAGTTCGCTGCCCTTGGTTGGTATAGCAATAAGTATAAGCAAGAGCCTCTGTGCGCACCGTTCCTTGGTATAATCAGGTCTTACCCCTCTGAGAGTGAACAGTTTCTGAACCATACGCTGTTAATTTCAGACGTTAGTCAGTTAGAAGAGGCCCAGCTAAAAAGTAAAATTACAAATGAGAAAACTGGTTCTGTTTTACCTCAAACCAGGACACTCATAGTTCTTTTCAGGTGGGGTTTGACCAATGCCAGGGGAAGGGGCCTGCCTAGTTCTGGTGTCCCAGTGAGGAACGCCAGGTGCAGAAATGTGGATGCAAAGAGCTTAGAGGAGACCAGAGAAAGGATAACTGTTTTAAAAAGAACACTGCAAAAACTCTATGGAACTTGGGTTACGAGTCTTTGCACGTAGATGTGGATCTGTGGAGAGTCAGGGAAGGTTTGTATCTTCCCAGGTGAAGCTATGGCTCCTCCTGTTCTAGCCAAAGTCTTTAGAAAGCTTTTTTCTTTTTTTTTTTTTTTGTTTTTTTTTTTTTTAAACTTCCAGGATCTTTGAGATACTTGCTGTGAGTGGAGCTCTGCAGAAGGGGCCACTTGCTCATCTTCTCTCTGGCTTCCATAGGAGCCGCTCTCTTGGACCTTGTAGAAATGCTTCTAGGGAAGATAATCTAGGGGTGGTGGGGAGTGTGAGAAGGAATCTGTCTTCAGAGAAGCTATGGGAGGGTGAGGAGAGGTGTGGATGTGGCCGCCTTTGGCCAGAAATGCTTTACTGTAGGCCTCACCTCCCCTCATATACTTTTTTTTTTTTAATTTAAAAATATTTTTCGCTTTCTTGTTGTTGTTAAAAGGAACAAATAGCGAAGGATTTGCTTTCAGGGGAAGAAGAGGAGGAGACGCAGTCTTCAGCTGATGATCTGACTCCATCCGTCACGTCCCACGATGCATCAGACCTATTCCCAAACCAGCCTGGCTGTATGTGTTGCCAATTTCTAAGTAATCGTTTATTGTTGTGCAGGGTAGGGCAAGAATGTTTTTCTTTGTTTTGTCACTTTGTTCCACTTTCCTTTTGGGGGCTGCAAATACACCTGATTGCCAGTGCTGTTACCGAGCATTGGTTAGGATGTGATAGAGTGCACGTGAGCAGCGGGACGAGGAAAGAATGGTCTTTAGCTGCAACTACCTTTTTGCTGCCTGCTGTAATTGCAGGCTGGAAGATCAGTACCTGATCTGACATCCCTGGAAGTGAATAAATTCAGTAGTCCTAGTGGTGTGATATATTGTGGCACTTCCTAAATATTGGGATATATGGGAAACCAAAGTGTGTGATAGATGCAGCATGAAGTCATGTTACTCCTTCTGCTAGCCTGCAGGATGAAGGAGTCTGAGCTCCCCACGTTGGTCCGCATCACGCATGTGGCAAGCGTACAAATTCATTTATTTAAAAGGAGAAAAATAAAACATGGATAAGCTGTCACTGAGGACCATGCTGAAAGTAACTTTAGGACAGAAAGCGAAGGGAAGGAGAGGGAACATAGAGCAGAAGCAAAAAAACCCCCACGTTTCATAACTACAGATCTTTTTCTTCGCCACAAAGCAAACAACTTCCTTGCTGATGAAGACAAAGAACCCTGTTCATCTCCATGTGCTTCCTCCATGGCTGAGGATTCAGAGGAGGATTCCATCCCATCCAACGAGTGTAAGAAGGTAAACGATGCGAGCGCATTGGGAAGGGGAGGTGGTGCAATGTGCCTGAGTCTGAGAAAAGCACGACACCAAAGCGCGGTGATATTTCCCCAAGAAATTTTCTTTTTATTTTCTTTTGCTCAGCGCCTTGTGTTTTGTGGTAAGGTGGTAGAAATGGGTTACAGGAGTTTTTTTTAATAAGACCTTGAATCTGTATCTGAAATTATCTTCTGCTTCAGCTATGGAAGATGCTGGTGTGCCTTGGTAAATTAAAACTGCAGCCTGTAGCCCTATAAAGGTGAAATGCTGTGCGATATTCCCAGCTGGATTTACTCAGAAAAAAACATCACACAAAAGAGAGGAGCGGGCTTCCAAATTTGTGAAGGTTGCGGGAGAGGTTCTGCGTTTCTTTATCTCCAGCCTTAGCTGTTTGCCATATATCTTTAACATTAAAACTATGTAAATGCCTAAGGTCCCCACAGTATCATCTGGCTGGTAGTAACTCTTTTTAGTTACCCTATAAAATAGTCAGGGTTCCCTAGAAGTAATAGTGACAGTGGGGACTATAGATATATAAATCGGCCTCGCGGTGTCATAGTCCCTAAATCATGAATTACACCTCAGTGCCTACGTGGAGCGTTTTCCATTTCAATTTACCCACTTCTCTGTGGTGATATTTCAGGAGATCATGGTTGGACCTCAGTACCAAGCCAGTGTTCCCATCCTCCACTTAAGCAGGCATGGTGAGAAAGGTAAGGCGACCTGCTTTCTGTATCGGGTTTGGGTGTAGGGCTACTGGCCCGGCGTCCGACGGGGCCCTGCTTCACCAGTTCTGCTCTAGATCTTGGCACCTCTCAGTGTTGACACCAAAATTTACAGCTCCACCTGAGCTAGCTGTAAACCAGCCCGTTTGAATAGGGCTAGTAATACAGCTACGGGAGATAACGGAGCTCAGTGAAAACTGGGTTGGTGCGACAGGTTTGGAGGAGGGGGCTCAGCTGTAGCCAAACACAAGGAACACCCTTCTGGAGATACTTAATTTCTTTTTCTCTGTCTTCCTTAAGTGGAGTCGGTCCCTTTGTAGAAATAAGTACAGAAGATGCTAATGTTTTTATCTGAATAGAAAAGTCTCAGTATTTCTGATTATTTTTTTTATTGCAGAGTCTTTCTTCTTGCTTTCCTCTGTGCTGTTATTTTACTTAAACCTCTCTCTGCGTCCTTGTGTGCTGTGTTCTCGTGGACTAAGAGCTTTGAAAGCCAAAAGGGGCAAGAATCATAGTGATGCAGTGTGCTCCTGCTGGTCTGTGTGGGTGGAGCAGCTCGTGGAGGAGCGTAACAAGCCATCACAGGAGAGGGACAGCCTTGCAGCTGCTTAGGTTTGTGTCTAGGCCAGGGAGAAGGTCTTCAGCCTAGGCCAGGGTTGGAGCTCAAAGCTGCCTTCGCCTCCCACTCCTTTTGTTTACTCTGTGCTGGAAAGGACACCTGAGAACCTAGGGGGTTTTAGTTTCCAGGAGTAATGAATCAAAGCAACAATCTTTTGAGAACATGGTAACAAAAACCTTGTCAACCAGCCCTTCTGAAGAAGTGGAAGCAAGCCGAGCCTGTGCTTAGGGCTCTGAAAGAGGTATAAAGAGTATTAAGCTTATCTGCCTCCAAAACTGGGGGGGGAAATGTAGTGCCTTCACAGAGATAGTTTCTTCTCTAGCGCCAGGTTGGAGTACCAAGCAAAGATTTCCTCCCTCCTTCTGTCTCTCCCATGCAGACCATTTCTCAAAAGCAGCAGAATTCTCTGATTAGCTTATTTCAGTGCTTTTTCTGTTAGCCTATGAGAACGAAGATCAGCTGCTTTGGGACCCAAACATACTCCCCGAGAGAGAGGTTGAAGAGTTCCTGTACCGTGCGGTGAAGCGGCGATGGGAGGAGCTGTCTAGCAGCAGCCTGCCCGAAGGAGAGATGGTGAAGGACAACGAACAGGTAAAAGCGGGGGCTTCTTGCAGCCCACAGACGCTCTAATGGCGCTGGTGTAACAGTGCAAGGTTTGCTGCAGAGATCCTGACTGAGAGCCCGAAAGAGAGAGAGAATGAGAATGAAAGAAGAGAATGAGACCGGACTCCTGTGATCCTCTGCTCCCACTTCCTGGATAAGTGAGGGTGTGCTTCTTGGCTGCAGTCTCAGGAGGCCGTTCCCCTCCAGTTGGGAAGACTGGAAAGGGATAGTGGATCGGACCACAGGCCTGTCTAGCTTAGTACTTTCCTTCCAACACAGTAACGTGTTTGTGGGAAGCAAGTAACAGATGGGGCAAGTAGAGAACGGGTACCATTTTGACTGTGTTCTCCCAGTATCCCAAACTCTCTGAGCCAGAGCTTGCAGCAGGAACATCCTTTTGGATCTCTCCTCTATAGCATTGTCCTAATTCTTCTTTGAAGCCAGCAGAAGATCAAACATTTGGCTAAGAAGCTTCAGAGCAGTTGCGTTTCTTCTAAGCCAGCCAGGTTAGGTTCTCATGGTAAGCCTGCGGGAGCACGGAGGCATACCTGTGATCTGCGGAGCCGCTGGCAGAACTGCATCTTTTCAGTCCCATGGTTTGTTATCCAGTGCCTTGAAAAGTGGAATAATCTACGCTGATGGTCAAGCTGGGGTTAACGGCAAAGTGGCTCTTGGGAAAAATTAAGTTTTACGAGGCAAACATGAGTCATGAGCAGGTTTGGTTTGTGGTGTGTTGCTCAGGTACGTGCTGTTGGTAATTTTCTTCTGTTTCCTAGGCTTTGTATGAACTGGTTAAATGCAATTTCAATGCAGAAGAGGCACTGCGGAGGTTACGGTTCAATGTGAAGGTTATCAGAGGTGAGAACCCCCCCATATTTTGGGTTTTACCCGAGACATGAAGGCACACGTGACTAGATTCTGTACATCTCCAATTCCTCTTTCTTTCTGCTCTAGATGAGCTTTGTGCCTGGAGTGAGGAAGAATGTAGAAATTTTGAACATGGCTTCAGGGTCCATGGGAAAAACTTTCATCTTATCCAAGCAAACAAGGTAAGGACACTCACCCCTGCATCCCACTAAGGCAGAGGGAAGGAGGCACGTGCGTTTGCACCAGAGGTACGTTTCGAGCCTCGGCTAATGCAGGAAGTTCAGGACTGCTGAGTTCCGACCCCAGGCTTTGTGTTGACTCATGCTAGCAGGTGATGGGCTGTTCACTGCCCTGCTCTGCCTTATTTTCCAGGTGGGAGAAGTCACAAACACCACTGACCTGCATGAGTGATGTCAGTTAATTACTGATTAGCCCTTTCTGGAGTCTCAAAAGTTCTTTCCAAACTCTCAGCCCTTGCAGTACTTCTGTGAATGAGTGAGTTGAGCATGTGGATGTTTTGTAAAGTCCCCTGGGGTCCTCTAGAATGAAAGATGCTGTTGTAGGGAGAGCTGGGCCCCAGGACATACGCTGCTGTGCTGGGAGTTGGCAGAACCAGAGAGTCCAGTTCTACCGCTGATTAATTGTGGGCATGTTGACGCTGGCCGGTGAAAACGGACGCAGGTTTGCTCTCTTGATGTTAAGTGTGCTATTGGAAGCGCAGGAAGGCCCTGCCCGAACGTGCCGTGTGTGAAGCCACACTGGGGTCTGCAAGAACAGTTGTGCACTGTGGGGAGTTCTTCCTCTGGCCGGTTACCACCTCGGAAAGCTCAGTATGTGCTTCTGTTCTGCAGCATAGATGTGTCCATAGCAGTATAAACGACTCTAATGCACTTTGTTTTCCGTGCTGATTAAATGGGAGAATAGTCCTTGCTCCATAAGATCCGTGATGCCTGGCTTTCTGACTAGGATGTTTCTCCTCAGGTCCGCACCCGGTCAGTGGGTGAGTGCGTGGAGTATTACTACATGTGGAAAAAATCAGAGCGCTATGACTACTTCACTCAGCAGACTCGTTTAGGAAGGAAGAAGTACGTCCTCCACCCTGGAGCCACGTGCGTGGAATATTCTCACACTAAAATTAGTAATATTAACCTCCCATTGAAGATTCCTGCTGCAAAGCACCTGCGCTTAAAAGACTGCGCTGTTTCTGCTTTAGGAGGTTTCTTGGGTGGGAGCACGGGGGGATGCAGCGGATATTCTCAGAACATAAACACTGTTAGCGTGGGGAGGGGAGATAAAGCCATTATTTGCTTGGACGTAGACTTCCTTGTGTCAGAAAAAACTGTTTTGTTTCAGACAAATGCAGCCAGAAAAATGAAGGCTAGGGTCAGGGATTCAGAGCTGATCTCGGCAAACAATTCAGTGAGGTTTCGGGAAGGAAGCATTTTAAGTTCAAAAATACACTATTTCTGGTGGCCTGGAACCTGAATTAATTTCTTTCGCTGCTGCCACCCTTTGAGGCAAATTCTTCACTCTGAAATGTATGGTGAT
Source organism: Rissa tridactyla (assembly GCF_028500815.1). Lineage (NCBI taxonomy): Eukaryota > Metazoa > Chordata > Aves > Charadriiformes > Laridae > Rissa > Rissa tridactyla. The sequence continues at coordinate 3,276,175 of NC_071487.1, forward strand.
GACCGAAAATACTTTTCAAAAAGGTCGAAAGTGAAATATTTTAAAAGGTCAAAGTGAAGTATTTAAGTTAAATCAATTAAAAACATTAGGTGAAGTATTAGATGTATTTTTTTTTTTTTTAAATTGTGATGCAAGACAGGAAAATACCTGAAATCTCAAATCCCCCCCGGGGTGGGAAAATATTTTCTCCTCGCTTGCTCTTTGCGGGCACACTAACACTGTCACAACCCGCTGCAGTCGTCCTACGAAGCTGTTCCCCGGGGAGAGCGTTTGACTGTTTATTTCGTTATGGAAGGGGCTGAGGCTGAGAGAGAGCTGGCCGGGGGGGGCGGGCAGTGCAATTTGTTTCGGAAAGATGCAGAGCCTGGTCTAGTTTATCCTGGGCTAGTCTTAGCCACGCTGAGCTAACTGCCATGGCCTCAGTGCAGAGGCTACGCTGAGCTCTGCAGACCAAGAAGGGTTTGGCCATTCATTCTAGTGAGGTTTCTACAATCCCGTTGCTTTATTTGTTAACGGCTTTTAATCTGGCACCGTTTTCCCTGCCTGCATCTCTCTGCTTAACAGGTGGTGGCAGTGCTATCTGTCTTTCCCCACAGGGATTACGCTGACAATGACTTGGATGGGGGTGAAGTAGAAAACGCCAGTCGTTCTCGGAGCTCCCCACCGATTCCCTCTGCGACTGGCTGCCTGGATTCTCACTTCGGTCAAGATCAGCTAGCAATAGAGAGCACAGGTAACGTCCTTTTCTTCTCTCTGCCAGGGGGATGACTCGTCTCCCTCACTCAGCAGCACACACCCTCCTTTGCCTTTCTCCCATTGCCGTTATCCAGCTTCTTCTACCTGCGTCTTGCCAGTGTGCTCACGTTCAGAATCACAGAATGGCCGGGGTTGGAAGGGACCTCTGGAGACCATCTCCTCCAACCCCCGGCCACAGCAGGGTCACCCACAGCAGGTGGCACAGGAACGCGTCCAGGCGGGCTTGGAATGTCTCCAGAGACGGAGACTCCCCCACCTCTCTGGGCAGCCTGTGCCAGGGCTCTGCCACCCTCACAGCAAAGAAGTTCCTCCTCGTCTTGAGATGGAACTTCCCATGGGCAAGTTTGTGCCCGTTACCCCTTGTCCTGTCCCCAGGCACCACTGAGAAGAGCCTGGCCCCATCCTCCTGACACCCCCCCCTTTCAGTATTTATCAGCATTGATAAGATCTAAAGATCTAAGACTAAAAAGCCCCAAATCCCTCAGCCTTTCCTCATCAGAGAGGTGTTCCAGTGCCCTCAGCATCTTGGCAGCCCTTTGCTGTCCCCTCTCCAGCAGTTCCCTGTCCTTCTGGAACCGGGGAGCCCAGAACTGGACCCAGCGCTCCAGATGGGGCCTCCCCAGGGCAGAGCAGAGGGGGAGGATGACCTCCCTCCACCTGCTGGCCACTTTGCCCTGGGCAGATTTTGGTGTGAGCAAAGGAGACTTGTCTGCCTCTACGTTGACTTTAAAAGAGTTGTTCCTGCTTGGGGCTTGGAGGGGTGGCCTAAGTCATTTGCAAACCTAAAAGATTCGCACCGGCATTGGGCATCTGAGTCAGGTGCTTCCAATGCCGTAACACGCAGACGCTCCAGACACGGGCAACTCCTCTGGAGGCTGGTGCAAGGCTCCAGCAGTCAGGCCGTACCCGTGAGCCGCTTTCAGAGCGAGCTGGATGTGAGAAGACTCACAGGGAGCCTGAAATGGGTTCCTTCCCTCACCACCCCACCGCAGGCGAGGGTTTTGTGTTGGCACCTCCCGGGGGCTGTCGGCATGAGGGGGTAGGACTTAGGATTTGGCTTATCTTGGAGTTTCTCTGCGAGATTTCCTTCAATTTCCATAGAAACACTGATGGCCTCCCATCTGCTGTCTGCATCTTGCCTTTCTTCGGTACATGCTGGCAGGGATCTTGGTTGCTATAATAAAGAAACATTTGTGCCATCAAACAAATACTGTTGTGGTGGGGTGGGATTGAACTGGATTCTGGTTTTTTGTACGTCATGGGCTCACTCTGGCTTTCTTCCTCCCTGTCTGTCTGTCCCTCTCCCGCGTGTCCCTCCTTTGCGGTGTGCAGAGCCCCTGAGCGTGGAGAGCACAGCCTGCAGCCTGGGCAGCATGAGTGAGTCGGGGCAGGGCTACGAGTGCAGCACTCCTTCGGAGACGAATTGTTCCTTCGACCCCACGGAGGAGACGTCCTCAGGCGCCATCTCGGCTCCCTGCACACGACATACTGTCAACCCCTCGGAGTCGGGGCTCTATGCTTTGCCGCCATCAGGACCAGGACTAGCGGAGAAGCAGGAGACGTTGCAGAGCTCTGGTGAGACGATAACCATGGACTTCACTCTCCCTGCAGACATTAACGAGGGTTTGCCTTTAATTGCTGGCCCTGTGGATTTGGACAGAGACCCAGAGGCAGTGGTGGCCCCTGCGCAAGTGTCCTTATCGGTCACAGATTTTGGCCTCATTGGCATCGGAGATGTAAATAGTTTTCTGACTGCTCACCAGGCTTGCCCGGCACCTGTGGCTCGGTCAGAGCCTCTGTCACAGTGAGAGTCTCCAGTCACAAACTTGTCACAGACCCAGCAAGGACTTTGACCTGACTGAGTGAAATCCTGGAACTTCCGCTGTTCCGCAGGGACAGTTTGGAGCTGTTGGTCAGAATCCGTCTTTCCATCCTCCTTGATCCAAGGCTACAGTGAAACTAAAACACCTTTCTGCTCCAGTCTGTTCCGACACAATCACGCAAAGCTGGTGGCTGGCTTTAGTGAGGGGGGGGCTCCGTCACCCCCCCGTTTCGTTGACCGCGTGTCACCCCAGGTAATGCCAGGCTGTTCAGAGAGTCCCTGCCCTTGGGACAGGGAAAACGTCCCTTGTCCCCCGGCGGGACGGTCTGAGTACAGAGATGCTTTGAGAGCAGGGATGTGTCGCTGGGACGGAGGAAGCAGTCTGGAGGTCCGAGAGCTGAGGAAACCCGCAGGGAGCACAGGTCCACCCAGGCCGCAGGGCGGTTTGCCTGCAGCGAGGGCCATGGCGATGCCAAAGGAAGATGAGGGGTCTCGGCCCTTCCGCCACGGCGAGCGTGTTGCAGTAGAAGTCATCCTCCCTCTTCCCCTCCCAACAGCTATCCTGCGCTCCTGAGCCGTGGCTTGGGACGGGCACCCACGCCGCTGTTGCCAAACCACGCAGCTCGGCGTGTCTTTGCCCGCTCTCCCGCCAGCTCCAGGTGCCTGGTCCGGCCCTTGGGCGGGAGCGTCAGGCCTCGGGAAGGGATTCTGCGTGGTGCAGTAGCGCTCTGTGCGCTTAAGTCCTTCTCACCGTTCCGTCGCGGTGGCTGGGCCGTGCAGAAGTTGTAAAGGGAGTTTCTAGACCCCACGAAGCGACGTTGGCCCTCACGGCGGCGCGGTGCTGCCGCTTCTCTTACTGCTGGTGGGTGACTGATCCTTGCTGACTGCTGCAGTGCAAGAGGGTAAAATGCAGATGAAAACATCCGTAGCTTCCCAGCTCGTTCCGACCATTCGTCAGCTGTGGGAGGAGGAGGTTGCTCGGCTCCCAGGCCACCAAGTCTAGGACGCCAGTGCCACCAGCGCGGTCCCAGGCAGGAGAGCGCAGCAGTCCCTGGGCATCCCTGCCCCGTTCTGCGTCACAAAAAAAGCTCTCTCTTTTCTGAGAGGAAAGTATGTCTTTACTGCCATTAGCAATGTTTCGAGGAGGTGACAGTGGTGGCCCCGCGTGGCAGCGAGGTGGCCGGCTGTGGTGCAGAGGGCCGCAGTGGCATGTTCATGGGTGTGCTGGAGGCCGGAGCTGCTTCGTTTCCCGGGTGTGTTCCAGGTCTGGCGTTTACCACTGGCCTAAATCCACATTCCCCTTTTTTTCCATGCAGGGAATGCTGTCTGCTGACTTGCTGGGCAAGGCTCTGGTGCAGATGTTCCTTCCTCCAGCCATTTTCTGCGTTTGGGAAGGGGTCTGGGTTGAGGTTTTTGCTTGTTTTGGTAGAAGCCTTGGGGCTGTGATCCTCCAGTTGGTTCGGCTGCCGGTGGATTTGGAAGATGGCTAAAACTATTAGCCTGGATCCTCCTTTTACCCGGCCCTGTGAAGTTGTGCTGAGCCCTGCAGTGGGAGCCCGGAGACGGCACGGGCCAGCTTCACAGGATGGCAGGATCAGACCTCGCCTCTCATCTTCCAAGCCCCAGACCCGTGTTGGTGCCGTAGCAGGGGTTTGCTTTGGTCCCTGGCCAGCTCTGCTGCGAGGTGCTGAGCTCCAGCCACGCGCAGCTGCCTTCACCGGGCAGCGCTTTGTCAACCAGAAGACGCGGTGACCGGAGGTCTCCCCTCCAGCTGCTCTCAGCTGCTGGGAACGGAAAGCAAATACGAGTGCCCGCTCCATAGTGGAACTGCCCAGGCTGTGATTTCCCCTTTTCTGGGGGAGAGAGGAAGCTCCTTGGCTGGGAGGAGAAGAGGAGGCAGGGTGAGAGCACGGGCAGCCCTCCCAGGGAGGGCCAGGCCTTGGCATCTCCTCTCCATCAGCCAAGAACATTCTTAGTTTTCCTGAAACCATTATTTTTTTTTTTTTTTTTCCTTTGGTTTGTTTCAAGCCCTAATGAAAGGAGAGGGGAGGCTGGGGGAGGCAGAAATGCCTCTTATTTATGTTCTTCAGTGTTGTTTACAGATTCGCATGGGGTCTTTCAACATGAGTGCGGCGCTTTTTCCACATAACTTTTAAGGGAGAGGGGTGGAAAGGGCTGGGACAGGGAGGTCACTTGGGGAGGAGGTTTGGTTTTGGTTTTCTGTTGGGGTTTTCTTTTTCCTTCTTACAAAGCACATTCACTTTGAGCCGTTCCCAATGCTGGACTCTTTTTTTTTTTTTTTTTTTTTTTTTTTCCCCCCCCCCCCCTTCCCCCCCGCCCCAAGCCCTACACTGTGAAGTGATACTGCCTTGAAGACCCCTTGACGTTATTTATTTAATTAAAAACCTAATTTGAAAGCGAGCCGCAAGCCTGTCGTGGTTTTGGAGGCTGAGATGCCGCAGTCCTGGGCTATTGTGATGGCGGAAGCGAGAAAAGGGGTCGGGGTCTGTGCCTTTTCTGTCTGATCCTCTCCCAGCCCGGGTGAGGGCTCGGCGGCTCCGTGGGCAGGGACGGGATGCCCGGCTCGGCGCTGAGGAAGCTGGTGGCTAAAGAGCTGATCTCGGGTCGGTCCTCGGGGAGGTGGTGGGGACAGGGAGTGACCCTGGGGGCTTATGTCCTCCCATCTCGGGTGCCACCGCTGCCTGTCGGAACAGCCCTGTGTCCCGGTGCAGAAGCTGAACTTGACTTGTCTTTAGCGCAGCTGCTTCTGCTTGCCGAGGAGCGTCTTCATCAGTGAAGAGCTCGTGCCTCCAGCCCGCCTTGCTGGAGCCAGGTCTGGTCCCCGTGGCCGGAGCGCCCGTGAGCTGCCCCTGTGGCTGCAGCTCCTGGCCTGGGTGGTCTGGGGCTGGTTCTTGGGGTCCCTCCTTTCTCCATTCATAGAAGGTGTTGGGTCGGAAGGGACCTCTGAAGGCCATCCCGTCCAACCCCCTGCAGCGAGCAGGGACAGCTTGAACTAGATCAGGTCGCTCAGAGCCTCATCCAGCCTGGCCTTGAATGTCTCCAGGGATGGGGCCTCCACCCCCTCTCTGGGCAACCTGGGCCAGTGTCTCACCACCCTCAGGGTAAAGAACTTCCTCATGTCTGGTCTAAACCTGCCCTGCTCTAGTTTAAACCATTGCCCCTCGTCTTATTGCTACAATTCCTGGCCCTGCCACCTTCCCGTGCCTTGTACCAGGGATGCCATCACAGCCCGGGAGGAGGCCTGGCTTCCTTGGCCGTATTTACCCCCCCGGCGCTGTGTGTGGAGGGGCGGGAGGTGTCCATTGCTCTTACAGGTGCCCCGAGTCCTCTGAAACCCCGGCAGCCTTCGGAGAGCCAGTGGCGGGGGGAGGCGGGGGTCCGTCCATGTCTCACCGGCTTCAGCCAGAAATAACATCCTGGAGGCGAGGGAAGCGGTCCTGCTGCGACTGCGTTGTACGGTTCCACGAGAAGGCTCCTTCCTCACCACAAAGCCCCTCTGTTTTGCCAGAAACCCCTTAAATTCTGTTCCCCAGCTCTTGCCTTATGCCCCAGGGCCTTGGGGTGGCACGGGGTGGGGGGGGTGGGGGGCTTCTGCTTCCCTTGCTCGCAGCTGGAAAATGCCACCTGGAAAACCAGCAGGAAAAGGGGAACCCGCCCCACTGTATGGGAGCTCTCTGCGTTTCTGGCAGCGCAGCCGGTGAGGGCAAGCGCCCGCTGGCAGAACACGGTGGGGAGCGGGCAGAGCGTCCCGGACACCGGCCACGCGGCAGGGAAAGGAGCAGGAGCCGCTCTCGGCCGAAACGCAGCACCCCCCTGGCTGCTGGGGTCCGCAGGGGGCTGGGGCTCAGCCCTGCAGAAGAGGGCGGCCATCGGCTGCGGCTGTGTGGGGCTCTGGCCATGCAGCCCCCGGCTGCCTCCTGCAGAGGCCGGGTGCGATGGCGGGCACGGCCTGAGGGATGGGAGCGGGTTCCCCGCTTCCTTGGAGGCCCTGAGGAGTGGTGGGAAGGGTGGGTGTGCTCGAAGCCCTCCGGTGGGATCGCTGTCTCTCGTCACATCCTTTGAAATGCCTTTTTCTGGCCCCGAGCGATGTTTCCGCGGGTGTAAGATCAGCAGGACCAACCCCCCCACCGAAGGCTCCCGCATCCCCGCAGGTTTTGGGGGGTGGAAAAGGTTCCTCTCTGCTTCCAGGGCGCAGGAAAGCAGCAGCGACGTGTCGGGGCCGTGCGGGATCTGCCCACCCCACGCTCCCCACACGCGGCCATGGCGGGTGCATGGCTGCTGCAGCCGCGGCGCTTTGATGGCAGAGGGGACCCCTGTGCCGGGGACCCCTGCGCCAGGGACCCCCTACCCCCGGGTGCCGGACCTTCACCAAGCTGCATGGCCGCTCCCTTTCCTGCAGCGGCCCAGGGAGGGGGCTCGGCCGCCCCCAGCAGCCCCCGCTCCTCCAGCTCGGGATGGTGGGAGACCACCGTCCACCTCCCGTGAGCCTCCGTGCGAGGGGCCGGCAGCGGAGAGGTGGGCAAACCTCCTGCAGGGGGGAAAAGGGTCCCAGTCCCCCCCAGAGCGGAGCATCAGCATCCCCCCCTCAGGATGGCGTCCCAGTGCTCGCCGGGGGCTGGGAGGGCTGGGACTGGCATCCCACAGGACTCCACGGCCCCCCGGCATCCCCCCCGGGACTTCACAATGGCCAAGCGAAGCTGGAGGTAACCTAACAAACAGGGCCCAAATGCCGCCAGCCCCCGACGCAGCCGAGAGCGGGGGCTGCTTTGCTCCCCGTGACACCCCGGCACGTGGCCCGAGCCGAGGGCAGCCCATCGGGCCGGGCTGGGCCGTTCCGGGGTGGCTCCCGCCACCCTGGCACCGTCTGATGGCCACGGCACCGCGTGGGGCAAAGTCCTGCCCGCCGCGATGCTGCTGCCTCTCGCTCCGCTCTGCCCCGCCGGGCCCGATCCTGCCCTCGCTGAGCCCCACGCTGCCACCTCTTTGTCCCCACCATGGCTCAGCCCGGAGCCTCCACGCCAGCCATGACAGCGGCTGAGCACAGCCAAGGACGGCTGGGACTGTGACAAGGAGGGGAGATTTATCCGCCGTGGGATAAAACCCGTTTTAAACCCCACGTCCCCCCCTTGGACAGCCCACAGGCGCCGGCCAACCTCCCCTCCTGCGGCACCCCCCTGCCCTGGGGCTGTCACCTCCCCGCCACCGGCATTTGGGGCAGCACGTGCCAGGCAAATCCTACTCCGGCAGCCGTGACAGGACCCCGTGGCACCGACGGGCCGAAGGGAGGTTGTCGGAGGTTGGATGGGGTCGGATGGGAGCAGAGGAAAGCCAGCGAGTGGTTCTGCCCCTCTCCTTAAATCCCAGGGCAGCCCAAGAGTGTTTCCAGCTCCGCTGGCTTCCCGCAACAGCTCCGACATTCTCCACAGGCCACTCACGCTGCACTTAAATAAACCAGCCCAGTAGCTATCGTTTGGGTGGTTTCTGTATTATTTATGTTTCCTTCCGCTCCCGACCAAGAGCCGGGCCTGGAGCAAACAGCCGGGCTGCGGCCGTCCCCGCTCCCAGAGGGACTCGCTGTGGGGACCCGCACCCCAACCTTTCGTCCCGTCCCCGCCGCCGGTGCCAGCGGCTCGGCGCGTCCCCAGCCCCAAAGGGCAGCACCGGGAATCCCATCCTGCTCCGACCACCTCCGAGTCTGGGGAAAATCCCGCTCCAGGGGTTAAATCACTGCTTAAAACAAACACTCCTCGCCTCGTCCTGTGTTTAAATCCACTGCTCTGCTCCCCGCGGCCTCCGAAGGCTCCCGGGGAACCCTCCTGCCCCCCCAGCCCCCGTATCGCGACTGGGCCAGCCCCCGTATCGCGACTGGGGCAGCCCCGTGGCCGCTGCCGGTGCAGCCGGCGCGTTTCTGGCCGCGTTTTCCCACTGATTTTTTTTTTCTTGTTTTTTTTTTTTTTTTTTTTTGTTTTGTTTTGTTTTCCTATTTTTACCCTTTTTCCCCTCAGGAAAGCAGCCTGGCGGGACACGGCCGGCTCCCCCAGGCTCCCCCCCTCCTTCTCCCCCTTCCCCTCGCCGCAGCCGAGCCGGGGCGGGGGCGCGGGCCGGAGCCGAAGACGCTGGAGCGGGGCCCGGGGAAGCGGCGGGGCGGGGGGTCCGGGCCCGGGCCGCCCCCGGAGGGGGACCCACCGTCCGCCCCCGCCCCAGCCGCGGGCGGGGGCAACGGCGGGCGGGGCCGCCCCGCCCCGCCCCGTCCCGTCCGCCCGGACTTTACCTCCCGACCGGGCCCGCGTCGTTCCGGGCCATGTGAACCGCGGGGCCGGGCCGCGGGGCCGCCGACCGGCAGCGGGATGGAGCGCAGGAAGGTCTTCGTGGTGCTCGACGTGCTCTGCCTGGCCGTCGGTGAGCGCTCGGCACCGGCGCGGCCGCGGAGCCCCGACCCGGGCGGCTCCGGAGCGTACCCCCGGTGGGGCTGGGGGCGGGACCGGGGGTCCTGGGTCCCCCCGCGCCTCTCCCCGGGCTATCCCGCTGCCGGTGCTGTGGGCCCGGGGGGGCACCTGCCCGGCGCCGGTCCTGGGGCTCTGGGCCTCCCCGAGGAGCCGCGGGGTGGGGGGGGCTCGGCTGGAGGCGGTGGGGCCGGGCGGGCAGTGGCTCCTGCCCCGGAGCTGCCGGTCCCTGCCGTGGAGCTGCTGCCCCGACGTGGGGCCTCCCCGGTGCCCCGGGGGCTCCGCAGCCCCCGGGCCGAGCGGAGAGGGGGGCGCCGGGGCCGGTCCCGGTGGCCGCCGGCGGGACCCGCCCGGGCGTAGGGGGACGGTTCCTCCTCCCGCCGGCCGGGCCCGGTGCCCCGCCGGGGGGAAGGGGGGGCTCCGCGGGCGGTTGGGGTCGGGGGAGCCCCTTCCCGGTGCCCCGACAGCTCCCCCCCCCGGCCCCGTGCAGGCAAACGCCCGTTTCTAAAACTGACGCTGAGAAGCACCTAATTAAGACGGACTAAAAATAAAGGCCCAGGTCGTAATTTCAGCCTGAACGTCCCGGGCCGGGAGCTGCTCCCGGGCTCCGGGCCCCGGTGGGGAGCGGCAGGTTCCTGTTTGTGTTCGGGCCGTTTGTTGGGTTTTTTTTTGGTGGTTTTTTTTTTTTTTTTTTTTTTCTCTCTTCGGGTGTCGGTGCCTTTTATTTTTAGGGGAGCTTTTTTGGAGGATGAAATTATCCCGAAAGAAAATTCCGTGTCTAATTTGAGCTGCAAATTAGCCTTGGAGGTGTACACCGAGGCGGCCGCCGCCGGAGCCGGCAGCAGCGGGGGGGGCTCCTTCGGGCGGCCGATGCCCCCGCCCGGGAAACCGGGGGGGGGCGGGCAGCAGCCCGGTGTGTTACCGTCGTTTCCCCCCTCGCTTGGGGGGTCTGGGTGCGGGTTGGGGGGGGGGGCAAAGGTGCGTGTTCCCGGGAGACGGTAGAAGAACGGGAGGCGGAAACCGCCGGGAGAGGCGGAACCGGGAGAGGAGCCCGGGTTTAAGGCGGACTGCGGGCCGGGGCAGGGCCGCGCGTCCCGGGGCTTTTACCGGAGAAGAGCATCCCGGGGCCGTTGTGCCCTGTCTCCCCCCGGGGGTGCTGGGGAAGCGTCCCCTGGGCGGGGACGGAGCGACCGCAGGGGCGGGAGGTCCCCTTCCAGTGGGGGGGGGGGTCTGGCAAGCCTCCTCCGTGGGGCAGACACCCCCAAAACCCCTCTTGATCTTGGGCATGAGCCCATCCAGGGTCGAGCTGGAGGATGCCCGTGGTCGGGGCACGCTGGGCGGAGAATCCTCCGTGCCCGAGCTGATCCGGCCGGTTGTGGCATGTCTCCAGAGCCCTGGCAGGAGCGAGGGCTGCCGGAGGGCGTGGGGTGGGAAGCCAAGCGTGGATCGCCCCCCAGCATCTCTGGGCACTGGCTCTCCTGGAGCTGGTGCGAGGCACCGAGGCCATCTGGGGCCTGGGGGCCCTTCCCTGCTGTAAAACAGGTTTGCAAAAGATGCCTGTGCTCGTTAATTCTAATGAGCTCTGTCCTCCTGGGCCAAAAGACCCAGGGGAGTGTGAGGAGAGGGCACAAGATCAGCCCCGGTGTCCTGCACTGCAGTGGCAGCTCCTGGGGGGAGCGGGGCAGCCCTGGGGGCTCTGCGGGTGCCCGGTCGCGGCCGTCTCCTGTGGTATCTGGGCGCTGCAGGCAGCTGCGAGCTCCGATAGGGCCCTATCAGCGGCGGGGGCTGGTGGGTGCGAGTCCTCCTGCCCTGGGCGCAGGCGGCTGGGGACTGTGTCCCCAGAGGGGATCCCTCCCCAGCAGCGGGGAGCGGAGACCCGGGGGCGAGGGACGGGGAGACGGCATGGCGCCGGGTGCCTGCGCGGGGCCTGCGGCCGAGTGTCCCCAGCCCTCGCCTTCTTTCTGCCTTGCAGCGTCTCTGCCCTTCGTCATCCTGACGCTGGTGAACTCCCCCTACAAGCGGGGCTTCTACTGCAACGATGACTCCATCCGCTACCCCTACAAGGCGGACACCATCACCCACGGCCTCATGGCTGGGGTGACCATCACCTGCACCGTCGTCATTGTAAGGAAGCACCAATGCCATCCCGCTGGGGCGGGGACGTCCTGGCAGGCGTCATCCCGGAGCTGGGTGCCAGCACAGCCCTGCCCTGCTGGGGGTCAGGAGCTCCCTCTGGGGCGGTGGGACCCACGTCCCCATGGGGGTGGCTCCCTGCAGGGAGGGGGAGAGGCCCCGTGGGCTCCTGTGGCAGGCGGGTGCCAGGGGCTCCTCTGCCACAGCCCTGGGAGCCGGAGCATCCCGTGCCCCTGGTGCTGGGGAGCTGCTCGGTGGCCCCCGGACCCTCACCCCTTGCCCCTTGCCCTCTGCAGATCTCATCGGGGGAGGCGTATCTGGTCTACACGGAACGCCTCTACTCCAAGTCAGAGTTCAACAACTACCTGGCCGCCCTCTACAAGGTGGTGGGGACCTTCCTCTTCGGTGGGGCCATCAGCCAGTCCCTGACAGACCTGGCCAAATACATGATCGGCCGTCTCCGGCCAAACTTCCTGGCTGTCTGCAATCCCGACTGGTCCAAGGTGAACTGCTCCATCTACGTGCAGCTGGAGAACGTCTGCCGGGGTGACAGCGGGAACGTCACCGAGTCTAGGTGAGCCGTGGGGCCGCAGGACCTCACCCCCACCCCCCCAGGCTCCTGTGGTCCGGTGGCGGCCGGGGGGTATCGACGCTGTCCTGCTGCAGGGCAGAGCCTGAGGAGCGGGTGGGGGGCCAGCTGGGCGCTGGGGGCTCGCTCTCATGGCCTGACGTGTCCTTTTTTCCCTGCAGACTGTCGTTCTATTCTGGACACTCCTCCTTCGGGATGTACTGCATGATGTTCCTGGCGGTAAGTGCCACGGGAAGGCGATGAGCCCCCGCAGGTCCCGTTCCCCCCCCGAGCACCTCGTCTTCTGGCCGGTTGGTGCCCCTGGCGCTGGGTGATTGCTCCCCCCTTCGCTGCCCAGCTCTACGTGCAAGCCCGGCTGGTGGGGAAGTGGGCCCGGCTGCTGCGTCCCACCATCCAGTTCTTCCTCATCGCCTTCGCCATCTACGTGGGCTACACCCGGGTGTCCGACTACAAGCACCACTGGAGCGACGTGCTGGCGGGGCTGCTCCAAGGGGCCCTCATTGCCGTCCTCATCGTGAGTGTCCCCCCGCCGCGCGACACGACGCTCTGCCGGGCTGCCGCGGAGCTGCTGCAGGAGGGGGTCCCCAAACCCTCTTTCTTCCCTTTGGTCTTTTCCAGGTCCGTTACGTCTCTGACTTCTTCAAGCAGCGTCCCCCGCGGCAGTGCGACGAGAAGGACCCCGAGCGCAAGCCCAGCCTGCCGCTCACCATGAGCGACCCCGACCGCAATCACTACAGCTACCGGGGCGCCCCGTGAGCCGCGCGCGGCCACGCGCCGGACTGCACCACCTGCCCCTCGCTGCGCACTGCTCCTGCCGCGGGGGGACGGGGACCCCGGCTCCGTCTTCACCGTCGGCTCCACGTGCCTCCGGTTGCCGCAGGTACGTGCGGGGCGGCCCTGCACCCCCGGCTCCCCGCGGTGCCTCGGTGCTGGCCGGTGCCCGGCGATCCCAGCGCCCTGCCCGCGGGAAGGGGGAGGTCCTCGGTCCCCTGTGCGTCTGAGTCACGCTCCAAGGCTGCCGTCCCAGCCCTCCGCACGAAGGGAAGGGAGGGGAGGGTGGCACGTGGGGGTGGATTTATCAGGCTGGCAAACCGCGCCGAGCAAAGAGCAAACTCGTCGGGAAGTCTGAGGTTGCCTGTGCCGAGTGCGTGTTATCCCTGTCAAATTATCCAGCCTTACGAGTACAAATCCTCGCGAGCACAGGGGGGAGGAGGACAGCTGCTGGGCTAGCAATACTTTTTTTGGAAAGGATTAAAGCGATCCAGGGCTCTTCTCTGTTCCCTCCTTACCTTGAAAAGCAGTCTTGGCTGCCAGCAGCCCGTGCGAGCGAAGGGGCCACGGCCGGGCTTTTCTCCGGTGGTGCCCCGTGCTGGAAGCCAAGGGCTTGGTGTGCCCGTCTGCTTCGTGCCTGGCCTGGGGCGAGGGGAATGCTTCAGCCTTTGTCTCTCCTGCGGCTTCAGCTGATGCTTTAGGGGGTGCTGGGGGTGGGCAGGGAGGGGTAGGGGAGAAGCTTTCTGTGGTAAAGGAAAATAAATGGGGATGTGGAGCTGGACACAGGACTCCGAACTCCGTGGGAAGGTGAGGAACGGGCCACAGAGCCATCCCATCGCTGACACGCAGCCGCCTCCGGCGCCGGAGCGCTGTGGGCCTCTTCTTAAACTACACGCGTTTTGATTATGATATGTTTTTATAATTTTTTTTTTTTTAAATTAGATCATCCGTAAAGAATGTCTGTGTCGGGCCTGTTCTCTTATTCCTCGGATGCTCCTGGCCTCGGAGTAGATGGGCTTAAGTGGTGAGAGTTTCCTCTCCCAAAGGAAAGGGGTCTGAAGCCCTCCGTTAGCAGGAGGTTTGCTGCGCTGGGGAGGGGGCTCTCAGGGCTGCTGAGCCCCCTCTCCTGGTGGTGCTGAGGAACTTGGGCTCGACTGGGGCCGATGGGGCGGTGGGGGGGCTGACGGGAGCAGCATCTCCCCGGGGGAGGGAGCCCCAGCAGCCATGGGGGCGGCCAGCCGCCCCTCTCCCGCGCTGCCTGTGAAATATCACCTCTCGTATCGAATACGATATTCTTCGACGTACCGTAATTCGAGAAATACCGCTTTGTTCTTTGGCTGGCCGGCCCCACGAGGGGCGAGGAGAGCCACGGCCGGCGCAGGGCTCCCGGACCCGTCCCGCGTGGGCTCCCGTCCTGGCGCTGCCTTCGCCCTGGCCCCGGGAGTCTGTTGCGCTCCCCGGCACCGCGGCGGCCTCCGCGAGGGGGAAGGGAAGGCGGGGAGAAGCTCTTGGAAAAAGTGACGTTTTGTGCCTGCAGCTCCCTTGGCCGCTGCGGCAGCCGGAGCCGAGGGAAGGCCGGGTGCCGAGGGAGCCTTGGCACAGCCTCATCGTGTCCCTCCTGCCGCGGGGAGGGCGGCAGTGGGGCCAGGCTGGGGAGCCATGGGGGGCACCGGGGGGGCAGCACCCCGGCCGGACAGGCTCGGGGTCAGCCTGGGCTGTGTCTGCCCCACTGCGGTGTCGGTACCCCTTGTCCTGGGGTCTGGATGGAGGTGGGGGCATCCCAGCTCTGCCTGTGGCACTTGGGTCCTGCCGGGGGCTTGCTGGGGGGCGGGGGGGGGGGAAATGGAGCTGCCGATGCGGCACTGGGAACCGGAGCCCTGGATGGATCCCTGGATCCTGGCTGCTCCCTCCAGCCGGGCACATCCTGGCCTCTGCAGGGGTGGGGACGGGACACGCCGGGTGCTCCCCAGTCCCTCGGGGACACGGTGGCCGGTCCGGGGTGCCCTGGCCCAGCGCAGCCTGGTCCGTCGGGGCTGGGAGCAGCAGGCGCCGTGCGCGGTGCCCATGTGCTTACGCAGCATGGGTTACTCCAGTCTAGACAAGCCCCGACCAAAAATACCTTCCCTGCGCCGAGGGAACTCCCTCGCCACACGCTGCTCTGCTGTTTTCCTGTGAGAGCTTTCCTCCTGCAAACCCTTCCCCGCTTCCCCCAGCAGGGTCCTTCCCCCCCCCCACCACTCCCCGTCCCAGCCCTCCAGGGCTTTGGGACATTGTTTAAGATGTGACGGTGTAAAACAAAGCTGGTGGGAAGTGCCAGGGCAGGGCTCTCTGCCACAGGGTTTGCAAACAAAGGTCTGTAAAAGCAGCAGCTCCCGGAGTCGGGGGCAGCGAGGCACAATCCGGCTCCGGGAGCTCGGCTCTTTTGGGTTTCCTCTGGCCGGTGCCCGGCATCGGCCCCGGTTCCTGGCGCTGCCTCGACAGCTCCTCTGTGCAGCCAGGAACGTGCTGCTCCCTTCCCTTGAGATCTGATTTCACCCCTTGGATGCGTCTCTGGAAAAACCAGCTGGGCCACAATGCTGCAGTGTGCGGCTCCCAAGGGCAGGGCAGCGGTGGGGAGCTCGGTGCTCCTTCACCAACCGGACGACGCTGTCGGCTCACGACCGTGCCCCGGGGCCGGACAGGGGCTGAGACCTGACCAAATTCGTGGCACGCCAAGCCAGCCACATCCTGGACTGCATCAAAAGCAGCGTGGGCAGCAGGTCCAGGGAGGGGTTTCTGCCCCTCTGCTCCGCTCTGCGGAGACCCCACCTGGAGCACTGCGTCCAGCTCTGGAGTCCTCAGCACAAGAAAGACACGGAGCTGTTGGAGCGGGGCCAGAGGAGGCCCCGGAGATGCTGGGAGGGCTGGAGCCCCTCTGCTGTGAGGACAGGCTGAGAGAGCTGGGGGGGTTCAGCCTGGAGAAGAGAAGGCTCCGGGGAGACCTTCCAGCCCCTTCCAGTCCCTAAAGGGGCTCCAGGAAAGCTGGGGAGGGACTCTGGAGCAGGGAGGGGAGCCATGGGATGAGGGGGAAGGGTTTTAAACTGGAAGAGGGGAGATTGAGATGAGATCTGAGGAAGAAACTCTTTGCTGTGAGGGGGGTGAGCCCCTGGCCCAGGTTGCCCAGAGAAGCTGTGGCTGCCCCATCCCTGGAGGGGTTCAAGGCCAGGTTGGCCGGGGCTTGGAGCAACCTGGGCTGGTGGGAGGTGTCCCTGCCCAGGGCAGGGGGGTGGAACTAGATGGTCCCTTCCAGCCTCCCGAGCCCTGTCTGGACACAGCGAGGGGCTGTGAGGCACAGCCAGCCCCAGCCCCCTGCGGAAGGACTGGGGGGTGCAGGCAGGGGGCTGCCTCCGTGCCGGCACCTTGGCCCTGTGGATGCCAGTGGGGCACTGGGGAAGGTGAAGCAGGTCCAGTTTCTGCTGCAAAGTCTACGACGGCCCTGGCCGTGGCTGAAGGCTACGGTGCGCTGCCAGCGCCGCTCCAGCTCTGGGCCAGCCCCCACTGCCTCCAGCCCCCCACTCTGAGCACCAGCAGGGTCTGGGGCGGGCTCGCTGCGCTGCTGGCATGGCTGGCTTGGTACCGGGCAGGGGAGCAGGGTCCCATGGTGGGGTAAAGTGGCCCCCACCAGCTTGTGTGCCTCACTTTCCCTGTTTGAGGCTTGGGGCCGTACCGTGCCCCGTGGGTCAGAGCTGGCTGGAGCTCTCTGCATCCTGCTTGGTGGATCCCAGGCAGCTCCTCTTGCGTTCAGGGTGAGCTGTGGCCCCGGGCACTGTGCTGGCTTGTGACAGGAGTGTCCAAACCCCTTTGCAGTAGGTGGGTGACTCGGGCATTAAGGATGCAGTCCCGGCTGTGCTGGGGCAGATTCAGTCCCCGGTCGAAGCCAAGCGGCGTTGGCCCTCGAGGCATGGCTGGGACCTGCTCTCTCAGAGCCGTCCTGTTCCTCAGCGTCAGCAGCTCCACGCACCAAGCGCTCAGCCAAAATGCCTCCTTTCCAAAATAAGCCGTTTCTGGCAGCGCTCAGCCAGGCTCTGGCTTCCAGCCCCGCTCCGGAGGGGGCCCTGGGCTGCCTCCCCCAACCTGTGCCTCCTGGCTGCCTCCTGCCTTGCCACGCAGCGTCCTTCCCTCCCCTCTCCCTGGCACCTGGGACTCCTCCTGCCCATTCACAGTGCAAAAAGGGCTTCATCTGGGCTCGTTTGCCCTGGCCCCATCCCCACGTTCCTTCCTGCTCTTGGCTTCTTTCCCCAGCTGATTGGGGGCAAGAGGCAGGCAAAGGGGCTGAGCTTCCCAGTGCCCGCAGCACGCTTCCAGGAGCGGGCAGAGGCCTTTGCCAGGAAGGATGTTACTCATCCCATAAACATCCCCTTCCCTGGCCGGCAGCCACAGGAGGAGGGTGCCACCAGATGAGGCTGTGGCTGCAGAGGGGGGGGGTGGGTGGTGGTGCGAGGTGGCCCCAGCTCAGGGATGCGCAGGAGGGGGGGTCGGTGCCCGTGGGGAGCGGGTTGCACCTTCCCGCGGGGATGTTTGTGGCTCCCTGCCCCAGCGCAGCCTGCGAGGAAGCAGCTGGAGGGAGGCTGCCATGTTGCATGGACCTCTTCGTCTCAGCATGGCGAAGGCAAAGCTGGGGGGGTCCGGGCCGGGCCCCCCCAGACCGTGGCCCCTGGAGGTGTTGGTGCTGCCTAACGTGGCCCTGGGGGGCTGTGGGGGCCCAGAGCGGCTGCGAGTGAGGGGCTGGTGCCTGCACTGGGCTCCCGGTGCCCCCGGCATCAGCCCTTGTGCTCCCCGGGGAGCCGCGGCCGGGGAGCGGGCACGGTCCCGGGCACCACGAAGGGCGGGGGGTGTGGGGGGGGGATGCCCCGTCCCGCCCCACACCGGGCTCGGCGGGGCGGCGGCGGCCGGAGCACCGGGGAGCGGCGGCGGCCGGCGGCAGAGGGCAGCAAGAGCCCGGCGGAGCCGCGGAGCGCGTCCCGGCCCCGGCGGCCCCAGCCCCCCGCAGCCCCCCGCTGCCCGCCCCGGGGCCCGCCGAGGCAGCTCCGAGCCCGGGGAAGGTCCGGGGCTGTCGGGCCCCTGGGGGGCACGGCCGGAGGAGCCCCCAGCCCCGCAGGGCCGACGCCGCGGGGTCCCCTGCACCCTCCCCGTCCTGCCGGGACCCTGCGCAACCTGGGTGCTCCCTGCGGCCTCCCTTCCCCTTCTCCTCCTCCTCCTTCCCTTTCCCCTTCCCTTCTCCTCCTCCTCCTTCCCTTTCCCCTTCCCTTCTCCTCCTTCTTCCCCTTCCCTTTCCCCTTCCCCTTCTTCTTTCCCTTCTTTTCCTTCCCCTTCCCCTTCCCTTTCCCTTTTTCCTTCTCCTCCTCCTCCTTCCCTTTCTCCTTCTTTTCTCCTTCTCCTTCTCCTTCTCCTCCTCCTCCTCCCCCTTCTCTTTCTCCTCTCATCCCATCGGTGCCGCCTCCCCCCACCCCCTTTAAATGAAATGTGCCCGGTGCCACAAAGACTCCTTTGATCTCACCGAGTAAAGGAAGGATGGGGCTAGAGAAGGAATTAAATAGCAAAAGGAGGAAACGAGGAGGGGAAAGCCCTCCCATGGGAGGCTGGTAAATGATGCTTCTTTCTCGTTAGAGCAGCCGGACAAGAGCCTGTCCCAAGCCGGTGCCCCATCGTGCCGGGGTTGTCCGGCTTCTGGCTCTGGCTCAGGGGCTGGGGCTGGCTGGGGGGGTCCCTCCACAGAGCCAGCGGCCAGGGTACAGGCACGGCTGGGAGCCCCCCACCCTGCCGCGTAACCTCGGCCCTGGTAGAGCCGCTCTGGCATGGAGGAGCTGGCAGCCGAGCCTGGAGAAGCAGCCAGAGGGTACGAGCAGCAGTTTGTTGTCGGCCGCTTGCCAGGAGCCGCGGGGAGATGCGGCGCTGCCAGGGACGTGCTCTCGGAAGCACGGGGCTGCCGAGTGCCAGCCCTGCGGGACGGCCGGCCTCCCCCCTCCGGCCCTGGCTCTTGCTCCGGGGAAGGCCTGACCCGTGCGGCAGCGGATGGGATGGGTGTTCCTGGGGTCCTTTCCTTCTCCTGTTCCCACCAAACCAGAGCTGCCCTGCGAGGCCACCAGGAGCAGGGTGCCAGGGGCTGCAGGTCCCTCTCCGCCATGGCAGGGGTTCACCCAAAGCCTTGGGTGAAAGCTCAGCCCCTGCCTCAGCATCTTCTTGCCCCCGTCTGCCCCCTCCAATGCTCTTTCCTTTCCCTCTGTCCCCCCACCCAGCTCGACAGCAGCTGAGCAGCCGGACCCGGTGCGTTGCGGGCTGTGGGAGGAGGGTGGTCCCTGCTCGGACCTGAGCCCCTCCATGGCCGCAGGCCTGGGCAGTGCCGGGCACCCTGTTGCCTGCAGAAGTTTCTCCCCTTCCTCCCTTCAGGGACGTGCTCTGGGCTGAGCCGAGCAGCCCCTGCCAGGCATTCGGCTGCCCCTCGGAGCCCGTCCATCCCTGCTGGCCCTGCGGCCCCCGCTCTGCATCCCCTGCGCTCACACGGCGAGCGGGTCTGGCCCTGCCAAACATGCACCTCCTCCCTGCCTGCTCTGCCTGCTCTGCCTGCGCCCGGGGTGGGTGGCACCGGCAGCCGACGGTGGCGGATGGTGCTGCCAGAGCCCCGGCACCGAGGCCGGGACGGGCAGAGGGGCCGGTGCTGCCCGGTGAGGACAAGAGAGACCAGCACGGGGCAGGGGGGTCCTCAGCCGCGCTGCAATGGCGTTGTCCCAGCTCTGCCACCGTCGTGCCCTCATGGTGGGGAACCGTGTGGCAGGGGGGAGCCCATTTTCCCCCCGTGACCACCCAGCACCACCTCGAGCACATCGTCGTCCCCAGCACGCAGGGGCACGAGCCTGTCCCCGGTCCCATGGCCCCGTGTGGGGTCTGGGGGGGACTCGAGGGTGTTGCAAGAAGGGGCCACCGCAGAGGGAGGGTGTCAGGGTCCTGCCGGGGCTGCTCGCTGGGGGTCTCTGCTCCCTTCTGCCCCTTCGGCCTCTCCCCCAGCAGCCCTTCGCTCCCGTCTCAGCCCCCTCGGCCCCGTGGGGCGATGCTTCCCCCGGGAAGCGGCAGGGCAGCGGGCAGGGACCGGCAGGGCAGAGGGGACAGGGTTCCCAGGCTGGGGAGGGGGTTTGGGGCGGGGGGGGGGGGGCGGCGTGCCAGCCCAAGCTCTCAACTGCATTTTTGTTGTTATTTTAATATTTTTCCCTTTTACACTCTTGCTGCCTCAACGTGACCTTGGCCAAATTATTCCCCCTCCCTTTGAGATTTATGGCCCCCTTCCAGAAATGATCTGTTCCATCTACGAAAATAGACGTCGCGCCGTTACTACATTTTAAAATATAATAAGGGCTGGGAGACCGCTCCTCTGCCGCTCTCCCTTCCCAGCCCCAGCCATTCCCCCCTCCCACTCCCACCCACCCCCAGAGCACAAAACCCCGCAGGTCCCAGGGCTGTGAGTGGGTGCAGCGAGGGTGGGGGCATCCCAAGCCCTTTCCAGCTCCAGAGAGGGGGGGTGTCCTTGCCTGGATCCCCTCGGCAGAGCTGGGGTAACAGGAGATTTCCCATCTAAGCCGCTCTCAGAAAACGCTGGGTCTGCCGGGGGGATAAATGGGATGAAACGGGCTGGGCTTCCCATGGCCGGGGGGGGGGGGGGGGCTGGGGGTGGTCCCTGGCTCACTAAAGCCATCGGGATCTGGTTCATGGCTGGAAAACCCTCCTCGCAGCCCGAGGGGACAGCGTAGCCCACGGCTCCAGGGACTCCTGCGCCCTCTGGGCACATGCAGGGTGGCCTTCGCGCAGTCAGGCTCTATTTCTGTGGTTTCGTCGAGGTTATTATTATTGTTCTTTTCTAGCAGGGCCTGGAGGCAAGTTTTCATCCCCGAGGATGGGCTCTCGTTCCCCCGCCGCGTACCCCGACATCTGGTGCGACGGGGACGGGGAGCGGAGGCAAAGGCGAGCTCGAACCCACCTCCCCGGCCCCATGTCAGCCAGCGGGGGTCTGGGATCACTGGGGGTGTCCCGGAGATGCGAAGCGGCTGCAAAACAACCAAACGTGTAAATCAGATCAAACCCGGACATTTCGCTTGTTGCTTTTCCTCCCCGGGACCCTGTTTGTTTCCTGGCTTGTGCGTGCCTGTGTCTCCGCGTGCGGCTGTGGCTCTGGGGATAGGGTTTGGGATGGTTCGTTTTCTGATGGATTTTTTCCTCTCCCGCTGTAAATGCGGAGCCTCGTGCTGTCCCCGCTCGAGACGATCTGCGGCTGTGAGCCCCTAACGGCGGTCGCCCTTGGGTGCGCGCAGGCTGAGCGGCCCCCATGTTCAGGTAATTTAAGGGATGCATCTAACAGCAAATTTTCACTCTGCAGGACGTCCAGAGCTGATGTCTCTCTGGACCAAACACCATCTGGGCAAAGGAAAAGGGGCTGGGGGGGGTGTGTGTGTGTGTCTGGGGAGGTTGTTTTGCTTTCCACTCAGAGGAGTCGCTTTGATCATCCTGGAAAGGCTGTGTCTGGGGTTGAGGATGGCCCTGTCCCGTGGGCCGATGGCATCACCACCTTCCTGGACGGTGACGGGACCCGGAGGCCAGGACGGACAGAGCTGCGGTGGGGAGGGAAGGGGCCAGGCCTGCGGGTGGATTAAGGTTAAACAGGAGGAGAAGCTGACCCCTCACAGCTGCTGCTCTTCAAATGTTTTATTTCCTGCTCTCTGTAAGCCTGGATTGACCCGCAGGCAGCAGAAAATGTCGAACAACTAAAACGGTTTCCCTGAAAGGAGAAAAACACCAGAAAACCCCTGAGAAAAACCCAGTGGGTCGTACGGACCCCAAGCTGCTGGCTGGAAACGTGGGGGGCTCTGGGGTGGGGGGACACTGGGGCCGGTGTAGGGCAAGTGGGGGTGGCGACGTGGGGGTCCCTCTCCCCAGCTCGAGCATCCGCCAACGCTGGAGTTCCGCAGGGAAGCAGCTCAGCCATGGGCCTCCTGGAGCAGCATCCCAGGAGGCGGCCGGGGCGCTGGCGGACGCACCCCCGGGCCGGGGGGTGCCAGACCCCTTTGCTGGAGGGTGGGGGGTGCGGGGGGGGTCCCTAAGGCGGGGGGAAGGGGTCTCTCGGGGCCATGGGAGAGGGACAGACCCAGGAGCCCTTCCCAGGCCAGAGCCCTGAGTGGTCGGGGGGGAGGATGCTGCCGCTCCCCGCCATTGCACGGCAGGGGGGATTCTCGGTGAGCTGCGGCCCCAGAGGATGATTTGTGGTTTCTTTTCTTTTCTTGATCAAAAAGAAAAAACCAAACCAAAACAAAAAAAATAGATGGGGGGCGGGGGGGGGGGTGGGGGGCGGGGAAGGCTTCTCGTGTTTAGTCTTCCTTAGAGAAAGCCCAGACCCGGAAAGCCGTCGGGCCGGGAAGGGGCGGTGGCGGGGCCCCGGTGCAAACCCCCCGGCTCCGTTTTGCGGGTGAAGCCGCGGGGCGGAGGGGGGGGGGGGGGTCCCCGCTGCGGGGCGGTGCGGGACGGAGGTGGGGGGGTCCCCGCCGCGGGGCCGGGAACGGTCCGCGCCGCCGGCCGGGGGTCCCGCGCACCGGGTCCGATCCCGGGAGGGTTCCGGGGGGTCCCGGTGTGGAGGGGGGTCCCGGTGCCCCCCCCCCCCGGCACGGCGCGGGTTAAGCCACCGGTGCCGCCCGCGCCGCCGCCGCTCTCGGCCTGCCCGGATTGACACCTCCCGCGGGCGCCGGGCCCGGCCGGCCAATGGGAAGGCAGCTCGGCGCGCCCCACGTGGGGGCGGGCCGCTCCCGCGGCGCTCCCATTGGCTGGCGGCCGGGGGCGATCGCCCGCACGGGCCAGGCCCCACGTGGAGCTGGCGCTGGCGCGCGTTCATTGATCGCGCTCCGCAGCGCGGCCGCGGCGCGCGGGGCGGGGCGGGGCGGGGCGGGAGGGGCGGGGAGGGGAGGGGGGGGGCGCCGGTGCGGCCCGGTGCAGCTCGGCCCGGTACAACCCGGTACGGCCCGGTACAGCCCAGCCCGGCCCGGCCCGGCCCGCCCCACAGCAGGGGGCGCGCCCGCGGCCGGGGCCAGCAGCGCGGTGAGTCCCGTCCCGTCCGGTCCTCGTCCCGCACCGCTCCGGTTCGGTCTCCGTCCCGCGCCGGTCCCGGCCTGCTCCGGGAGTCCCGCCGGCTGCCGTCAGGTCCGCTCGGAGCCGGTCCCTCCCCGTGGCCGTACCTGCTGTGGGCGGCGGCGGGGCCATTGTCTGCGCGGCGCGGGGGGAGCGGGCCGGGGCCGTGCCCGCGGCGGCGGGGGCGGGCGGCCGGCGGGTCCCGCAGCGCCCGGGAGGAGCCCCGGGGGGACGCGGAGCGGGGCGGGCGGTGCGGGGGTCCCGGTTGCCGGAGGTCGCGGAGGAGCCGCGGGCGGTGCCGGTGCCCCGAGGCTCTGCCCCGCTCCGCTGCGGCCCCGCGGCCGGCGGTGACTCCCCGTCTCTCTCCAAGGGCCTGATCCGGAGCTGGGAAGCGACCCCAGGACGCCGTCCTGAGCCCGCATCGGGGCCCGGAGCGGCAAGAGGGATCCCGGGCCTGTCCGGTGCCAAAGATGTTCCCACAGAACCGGCCCCCGGTGAGCCCCGCAGCTTGGCTTCGTCCCCCCCGGGCCACGGGCGAGCACATGGTGCTGCACCCCCACACCCAGCTCTTCGCCCGCCTCGGTGGCGGGAGGTGTCGGCCTTGGCCTGGGAAGTTGTGCCGCCGGCGCGTAACGCGCTCAGGAGCGGTGGTGTGGCTCTTCCCCAAGTGATGCTGAGCCCCAGCGCTGCGGGGATTTGGGTTTGGCGACACGCGGGCAGCCGGATCGCGGTCAGGGCGTGACCGTGGGACGGGTGACAAGCGGGACAGCAGCTCTGCCATGTGGCCCCGCGGGCGAGAACAGACCCCCGGGCTGGGGCTGGGCGGGAGGGCCGGGGGCTGCGCGCTGGGTGCCACCCCGGGGTTGTTAATCCTCCTCTTCTGGCTCGGTGGCTGAACCGCTGCTGAAAAGCTGGAGAACTGTTGCCCTTGGTGCCTGGCTGGCGGCGTTTTCCTCTGGGCTAACTCCTTCTGCCTCCTCCTCCATGTGCCGCTCTCCCAGACGGGCCCGTAGCTTCTTCCCCGGGTGCAGGAAACCCCCTGGGGGACTCACGAGCCTCGCTGGGCCAGCAGCAGTGACCCCGGGGGTCCCCTCTTCTGCCTAGGCCCATCTCCAGCCACCCTCCGCTGCCTCCGGAGCCGCTGTCGCTGCCAGCGCCATCCCCAGCACCCCCCAGTCCCTCAAGCTGACTTATCCGGAGACATTGGACCGCATCAAGGAGGAATTCCAGTTCCTGCAGAACCAGTACCACAGGTGAGAAGCTACCAGAGCTCGTGTGCCAGCCGGGCACCGGGCATTTCGCTGGTGCTGGCACGAGGCAGGGACCCCTCGGCGCTGGGCATCGCCGTGGGCTGGCGGCAAGCGCCCGTCCCGTGCTGCTGCGGGCACTGGTCCATCTGCAGGGTGGCTGTGCCAGGCACCACCTTGGAATGATGCTGTTTGAGGGGGGAAACTCACCCTCCTCCTGCCAAAAGCCCCGGGACGAGGGTGCTGGCTTCCAGGGCTCGGCTTCTGGGCTGAGCTGGAGCCGTCACTTAGCAGAGCCGGAGTTCCCCCTGATCCCCCCTGCTGCTGGCCAGGATCACCTCCTCCCCTTCCCCACTCTGCTCGGGAGCAAGGTTTGAAATACAGCTCGGGCCATTTGGGAAGCAGATGCTAGGGAGGGGGTTAAGGCTCCGTGCAGATTCCTCCCTGACGCCTGGATCCCTCTGCTGTCCATCTCCTCTTTATCAGCCCCTTCCCACCCGCTTTCAGGTGGTTTTCTTGGCTTGCGCTGGGAGACGGGTCTGAATCTGGGAGCAAGAGGCTGAAGCACGTGGGGCTGGGGGCGGCTCGTGCTCTCTCCAGCCCGGGAGATCTTGTCTGGGGGGGGAACAGGGGGTCTCTCCCTTCTGTCTTCCTCCCTCTCTCTCTCTCTTCTCTTTATTTTTACAGCTTGAAGTTAGAATGTGAAAAGCTGGCAACAGAAAAAACAGAAATCCAGCGTCATTATGTCATGGTTAGTGAGCTCCACCTGAAAGGAGGAGGGCGGTGGGGGGTGTCTCCTCTGAACCATCAAAGGACACGCAGCCCTGGGATGCTTTGGCTTCCCCTTGCGTTCGGGTTGTGTGGCCAGGCCCCGAGATCTGTTTCCTGGGGGTGGTTATTGTCTGTCTTTCACCCAAAATGAGCCGTGGTGTTTGAGCAGGGCTTGCTGCCGCGGCTCGCGATGCCGAAGCCACTCCAGTGCGGGTTGTCCCCTTTCCCGCGAGCAGGAGCCCTGGCCGGATCATATCCCGGAGAGAGCTCCGTCTCCGGGCGAGGGGCTGAGGACTGTTTCCTCCTGGCATGGCCTGGCCTTTGTGGCCAGGCTGACCCCGCACGCCGGCACCAAACTTTGTGTTTGCTTGTTCCCCGGGCTCCCCAGCCCCTCCTGATGCTGCTTTCTCTCCCTCACAGTACTACGAGATGTCCTACGGCCTGAACATCGAGATGCACAAACAGGTGAGTCTGGGTGGGACGGGAGCGTTGCCCAGGCTCCCCTGCCCCGCGTCGCCTCCCGGGCTCTTCGAGGTCGTCCCTTTCCATGGAACACGTGGGGAGTCGCTCCCTGCCATAGCCCAGGGAAAACTGCCCTTGTGGGGCTGTGCTGCCTCCTCGCTGCTTTTGGGGGGACTCTGCCCGACTTGGCGTCGCGGCCGGGGGCCTGTCTCAGCTCCCCGCACGCGCGTGTGCTCCGGCGTGAGCTGCCGTGTCCTCGCCGGCTTCAGGGAGCGCGTTCCCCGCCGGGTCGCGATGTGCTTGTTGCAGTGGGGAGAGAGCGGCGGTGGAGCACGTGTGCTTACATGGCTGCTCACGCCAGTGGTGAGGGACCGTCGAGGAGGAGACCGGCCCCGGCAGGACAAGGGGTGCTGCGGCGCCAGGACAGGGTGACAAGCTCCGTGGCGTTACCTTTGCCACTGTCCGGGGCCAGCTGGCCCTGGGGGCAGCTCGCCTGGGGGCCAGGGATGAGGAGCATCATGAGGATGGGGCCAGGGTGTAGGTGCAGGGTGGGCTTCCCGAGGGTTCGGGGCTTCGCATCCCCCCTCGCTGCCTCCCTGTCCCTCCCTCCCTCCTTCCCTCCCGCTGCGCCGCGCTCCGGGTCACCAGCTGCTCTCAGACAGAAGGTTTCTTCTCATCTATTTTTAAAGAGGCTGCGGAGGAGCCCGGCGAGGCGAGCTGCAGCCGCGGCCTCCTTCCCTCCCGCCCCACACCCCGACGCCGCCGACAACTGTTGCGCGGGGGTCCCGACCCCCCAGGGCCCAGGGCAGGCTGGTGGCCGCTCTCGCCGCTCTGTGCCCGCCGGGTGGGTGTTTCTGCCGCCCCCGGCGTCTCCTGCTCTGCCCCGTTCCCGCCGCGCGAAGCCAGCCGAGGAGGAGGAAGAGGAGGCGTGAAGCCACCCTCGCACGGGGCGATGCTGAAGGTCCCCCCCGGCCCGGCACCCCCTCCCTGAGGGCTGCGTGCTCCTCTCATCTGGCCGCCGGTTCTCCCACCCCCGGCCGGCGCGGGCTCGCGTTTTCGGCCGGTCCCAGGTGCCGCTGGCCGGGCGCCAGCGAGCTGTCTGCGCTTTTAACGAGGGCCCGCGCGGCTGCTCCGACAGCCAGCGGCCATTGTGTGAAAAATGGGACTGCCTGCGCCGGGAGCCGTGGGTTATTGCCGCCGCGGAGAAGGCGGGGGGGATATCAGGTCGCCATCTCTCCTCCCCTTCCCCCAAATCCGGCGCTGCTCGTGGGTTCGGGTGGGGGGTCCTGCCCCGGGACCCCCCGGGCAAGCGCTCGCCCCATGGCCGCTGGCGAAGGCAGTGTTGCGGTGCGGTGCTGCCTCCGTCCCCGCTCCGTCCCCAGCGTCCCCCACGGCGTTGGCGTCGGCAGCGCTGGCAGCGGCGAGGGCCGAGGCGTGGGGTGGTTTTGCCTGGGTTTGTGCGGAGGGGAAGGGGGCTGGGGGGGGCGGCTGTGGTGCCGCAGCTCTCCAGGCAGCCGCGGGCTCGGCAGGGGAGGCTGAAGGCAGGAACGAGCAGGAGACGTTAATTTTTTATTGTTGTTTTGTTTTTTGGCATGGAAAAGGGGCCTGTAGCTTTTTATAAAACCACCTCCCCGAATCTGCCTGGCCTTGGACTTGCTCACCGCAAGCCAGAGGGGAGGTGGCGGTGCTGGTGGCTGGGGGGGCTGCAAACAGCATGATCATTTTTCATGCTGAGAGCGTTAAAGTGCCAGTAAATTGCACATTAACGAGTGCGAGTGAATTGGAGGCAGCTCTCCCCAAGGAGCTGCTGCCCATCAGTGCATTAGGGAAGAGAATCCATCACTGCCGGCCCCGGGAGACAGCTAAATCCTTCCCAGAACTGCCGGCTGCCAAATCTCCTCGCTCCCCCCTCCCAGCTTTTTCTTTCTTTTCTTTCTCTTTTTTTCCTCCTTCAGAAGGGGAAGCGAGGGCGGGTGCTGGATTGTTTCTGCTCTCTGAGGGTCTGGCAGAAAAAAAACCAAACGGGTCGGTGGCTGCTCTGGAGGGTGGCGTGGGGTGTCCCTGGGTCTGAGTCCCCACACCGGCTGCCCATCACCCTGGCACTGCGGCGCCTGTGCCAGCCGGGCTCGGGTGACGTGCCCAAGGTGCCGGTGGGGAGATTTCGGGGTCGGCTCCATCCCTGGCTGTTGGGGCCCTTCAGCCTCTGGTCTCCTCCTAGGGCTGACAAGAGGGTCGGGGTTTGACCCCTCCTCTCATCCCCATGGCGGCTCTGGAGCGCTTTCCTCCTCCCCACCGGGGTGGGCAGGGAGCTCCTCGGGGCTTGGGGCAGCGCCTTACCTGCAGCCGCCATGCCCGGGGTGTCCCCCTCCTTCCTCCGGGAGCGGAGGACCCCTGGGTTGAGGGAGAGCTGCTGATGTCTGTCTGAGGTGGGATGGGGTCCCTGGCTCCGCACAGTGAGGAGCAGCGTGGACGTCTCCGCCACTGTGTCCGCTCTCCCGACTGTCACCCACTCGGGGTGCTCGGGGCCGGGGCCTGACCCCGAGCCACCGGGGATTCTCCCTAGGGATGCATCTGTGGGGCCAGGGATGGCTTAATGTCTGTGCTTGCCCCCAGCAGGGCAGCGTGGGGGCGGCGGGGGCCCTGCCTGCCTGTGGGGTGCGATGGGGGCTCGGCGCGACTCTCCCTCCCCGCGCTGCTCCCGCTCGGCGCTGCTGATTGCCCGTGGCACTCGAGTGTTGCAGGAAAACAGCAGCTGTAAGGAGAGCACCTCTCCAGGGCTTCCTGCGGGCGGGAGAGACGCAATTAGCGGCCGTGGCGCGGGCAGGAGGCGGCGCGGAGCCTTTCGGGGCCTGACCTGCGGGCTGGGGGCTCGCTCGGGGGTGGCCCTCCATGCCATGGGGCTCCGCGTCCCTGGGAGGGAGGGGGCGGGAGCCATGCGGGGGCTCTCGGTGTGGGGTGGAGGGTGCTGGGCTCTTGGGGACAAGCGCCAGCACCCTGTGGCTGCTCGGGTGGCAACAGGGGGGAGGGGGGGGCCTCTGCCTGCCTGTGGAGCGCCCATGGCGGGGAAAGGGGTCTCCGGCGGCATCGCTGTCGCGGGGCAGCTCTGTCCCGTGCCCTGACGCTTCCTCTTCTGCCGCCAGACGGAGATCGCGAAGCGGCTCAACGTGATCTGCGCCCAGCTCATCCCGTTCCTCTCTCAGGAGGTGGGTGAGCCCTCGGGCACTGACCGGGTTGGGCTGGGGGCGGTGGTGGGTGGGTGGGTGGGGGGGGGCCTGGCTTTGCCCCATCCCCTGGAGAAACGAGCCCGGCACAGCCCCGCTCGCCGCGGGGGCATCGCCCGGTGCTGACGGGCTCCTCTCTCCCCGCAGCACCAGCAGCAGGTGGTCCAGGCCGTGGAGCGTGCGAAGCAGGTGACTATGACCGACCTGAACGCGGCGATCGGGGTACGTCAACCCTCTGCCCGGGTGCTGGGCTCCCGCCGGCGATGGTGCCTCCCGTGCTCCCGCCGTCCCCTGGGCTGGAGGCCCATCCTGCCCCGGGCAAGCGGGGGCCGGCTGCAGCCCCCTGCCCTATTCTCCTTCCCTACCCGTGGCTGAGTTGGGGGGTTAAGGGGGGGGCAGCCAGGCTGGGTTGGGGGGCTGCCGGCGGTACTCAGGGTGGGGGAGATGCTGCAGCGGCGTCAAAGCAGGGAGCGGGGCTGGTGTGTGTCGCTGTGTCCTGATGCCCTGTGGCTTGGGTGGAGGGGGGGGTTCACCACCGTCCCCACACCTTGGTTAGTCCCTCCAGACGGTGGTGGTATGGATTTGGGTAGGGCCCCCCATCCATATGGATTTGGGTAGGGTGCCCCCATCTGTCCCAGTAGCTCCTGTCGCAGGGTGGGAGGAGGCGGCGGGAGGGACCTGGTGGCCCCCGTGGCTTGGCTGGGGACTCGCTGGGATCGTATCCTGCCCCTCCTCGCCCGGGTCGCCGTTCCCTGGGCTGACCCAGGTGGGGAGGAGCAGCCCCTTCCCCTGCCCGGCGTCTGTCCTGACGCGACCCTTCAGCTCTGCTCTCTCCTCCCGCTCCTCTCCAGCACCAGCTTCAGACCCAGCACCTCTCGCACCACGCTCCCCCCATCCCGCTGACCCCCCACCCCTCTGGGATGCAGCCCACCGGCCTCGCCGGCATCGGCAGCGCCTCGGGGCTGCTGGCGCTCTCAGGGGCGCTGGGGGCCCAGGCCCAGCTCCTCGCCAAAGACGACCGAGGAGTCCATGACACCGAGCCCAGGGGTGAGCGTGGTGGGGGGACGGGAGACGGTGGGGGGAGGTTTGGTGTGACCCTTTGGCAGCAGGAAAACCTGGGAAGGGCTGGTGCTGGGCCCCGGGGCTGCCTCTGCTCCCCGTGCCCCCCTGGAGCGGGGGCCAGGGCTGGGTGGGGGGTGGCTTGTCCGTGCCTCTGGGCTCCTGACAGGGCTGTTGGAGCAGGGGGTTGCCGGCCGGGAGGGGTTTGGGTGGGGAATGTCCCTCAGTGAGCAGCACCTCCTGGCAGGGCAGTGGGGTGGGCTGGGGGGGCCATCCCCGGTGGGGTCCCGGGGCTGCGGGAGGAGCGGGCGGCTTTCCCGGGGGGCTCTTGGCGGTGGCACAGCGTGTCCCTCCTTCCCTCCTTCTCCTGCTGCTCCGCGTTGCCACGGCGACAGAGCGGGACCCCGGCCCCGTAAGTGCCTTTTCCTTCTCTTGCGCCATTTCCCTGCGGCTGCGCGGGCTCCGGCCGGGACCCTGGGAGCGGGTCCTGGGGTCCTGCTCCCCGGCCGAACCCCCACGGTTACGTGGGTGAGAGCGGGTGGGTGCTCTCCCCATGGGGACCCCTTCCCCGTGTCGCGTGGGACCCCATCCCCATGTCGCGTGGCCAAACCACACTGTTCCCTCGAGCAGCATCCCCCTCCTCGCTCCTTTGCCGGGAGCCGAAGCCCGTGCTGGCGGCACAAGGGGCTGCGCTGGGGCCCTCCGTGCCCCAGGAGCCGGCCGCAGCCCCGCAATGGTGCTGCCTGTCCTGGGAGCCGAGCACAGCGGCTGGTGGCCCCTAACGCTGTGTGCCCCCCACCCCAGAGCTCCCTGGCGCTGCCCAACGGGGAGCGGGCACGAGCCATCTCCGAGTACCTGAGCAGCAGCAAGAAGAGGAAGGTGGAGGAGAAGGACTTCGTTACGGACTACGTGAGCCCGGGGCTGGGGGGCTTGGGGCATCCCCGTCCCCTCTTGCGGGGCGACGAGCGGAGCCGCCCCGGCGCTTCCCAGCGGGGAGCGAGGGCGGCCTCAGCCCCTTTGGCTCCGACCATCCTCTGTTTCAGGGCAGCGACGCGGACAAAAGCGAAGACAACTTGGTGGTGGATGAGGTCAGTGTGGTGGCGGGGGCTGCGGTCGGCGTGCGCTGCCTGTCCCTCTGCCCGAGGAGGGGTGGGGGGGTCACAGGCTGTTATAGGCGGAGGTGGGCGGCACGGGGGGGTGGCGGTGGGACCCCCCCAGAGTCGTGGCCCTCGCCGATGGCAGCGATGAGCCCCTGGATGCAGGCTCCCGTTTGAGCCACCAGCTCGCCGTGGCCTGGGACGTCCCCGCGCTCCTGCCTGCTCTGCCGCCTGCTGATTTCATTCCCCCCCCTCCGCCGCAGGACCCCTCTTCCCCGCACAGCGTCCACTCCTACTCATCCCGGGAGAACGGCGTGGAGAAGGTCCCGCTGGGGAGGAAGGAGGCCGTACCGCTCAGCCCGACCTCCATGGCCTCCTCCAGCAGCACGTCCCCGTCTCGGAGCAAGGATGCGCCCGTGGTATGTGCATTGCCTGGGGCAGATGGGTGCTTCGCTCGCGTCCCCCCGCTGGGGCTGGGCTGGCAGAGCTGCTGGACGTGGGTCCACCTGCCTCCAAACTTACGGGGGCACAAGTGACACCGGGGGGGACGGGGGGGGACTCCTGCTCCGTGAGATCCCCCTGTGTCCCATCCCATGGACCCTACGGCGCTGGCTGGGCTGGGCTGGGCTGAGCTGGGCTGGCATGGTGGGGTGAGGAACGGGGACCAGCTCACCGGGGGGGGACCTGAGGAGACACACCTCTGCCCCCCACCGTCAGGGTGGCTGTCAGATCTCCCCGCTCTGTTCCCGCTAGGTGGAGAAGGCAGGGACGCCCAGCCTCAAGTCCAGCACCCCCACCTCCCAGGGCGACGCCACGGCCCCGGGCTCCAGCGGTGCCCAGCAGTTCCGCCCCGCAGCCGCCAAGGCCCCCGTGGACCCGCTGGGTGAGCTTGGACCCCCCCCTACCCCGGGGGCGCGGGCAGGCGGCTCCGAGCGCTGCCCCTGCCAGCCCCCGCGAGGACGGACCCTGCGCCCTGTCCCTTCACGTCACCTCTCCCCCCGCAGCCCTGGGCCTGAGGAACCCGCTGGGGGTGCAGAGCCCCTACTCGGCCGCCTTCGGCATGGCGCACCCCGCCGTCAACGGGGACATGGCCGGCACCGGCGCCTACGCCAGCCTCCACCTCATGTCCCCGCAGCTCAACGGGGCCGCAGCCGCCGTGGGAGCCGGCAGCTACGGGCGCTCGCCCCTGGTGCGTGACCCTCTTCCCGTGGGGCGGTGGGGACCGCGGGGCGCGAGCCGCTCTCACCCGTTCTCCCTCCAGGTGGGCTACGACCCGCACCCCCATATGCGCGTCCCGGGGCTGGCGGCCGGCATGCAAGTGGGGACCTCGGGGAAACCGTAAGTGGGGACGAGGTGTCCTGGGGGGATTAATCTGGGAGACGCGGGGGGCCGTGGCCAGCAGGGATGGGGGACAGTGGCCTGGCTGGGGGGCACCCGGTCCGGGGCAGCAGCCGGCTGTGGCGTGCCCGGCACCGCTCTGCTCACGGCTCCGGCTCAAACCGCGCTGGGTCCGCTGCGGTGCCAGCCGCTCTCCGTGCAGGATCCTCGGATGGGTCTCACCGCTCTGCTCCCTTCCAGCGCCTACTCCTTCCACGTCAGCGCCGACGGGCAGATGCAGCCCGTGCCTTTCCCCCCCGACGCCCTCATCGGCTCCGGCATCCCCCGCCACGCGCGGCAGCTCCACACCCTGACCCACGGCGAGGTGGTCTGCGCCGTCACCATCAGCAATTCCACGCGACACGTCTACACCGGGGGCAAGGGCTGTGTGAAGGTGTGGGACGTGGGGCAGCCGGGCACCAAGACGGCCGTGGCTCAGCTGGACTGTTTGGTAAGGAGGGGCGCGCGGCCGCGCTGGCACGGCTCGATTCCCCCTTTCCCTGCCCTCTGCCACCCACCCCGCCGTATCGAAGACAGGGTCTGGGGGTCCCCATCGGGGAGCTCAGGGGCGCAGGGGGTGTCTGAACGCGCTGCTGTGCACCGGGGAGAGTCCCCGGGTGCGTTTCTAAGAGGGGACGGTGCAGGGCTGCTGGGGAGGGATGGTGGCTCCGTGCTGCCAGCGTGCTCCTCTGCGCTGCCCCGGCTCTTCTGAGCATCCCAAGCCATTGGCGGGGTGTAAAAGCCCTTGGCACTGCTTTGTCTGGCAGTGCCCGCCCTAAGACAAGCCTCTGTTGGTGTCAACCCCCCGGGTCAGATACTTCATACGGGCCAGAATCGCGTGGGCTTGAAGCATCGCTCCGATTCAGCTCTGTCCTCGTTTCTGCTTTCGCTTGTGCGAGTCTGGCTGGAGGGAGACCTTCTGTTTCTTTTAAAAATAAATGAAATGGACTGTCAGACCGCAGCAACTCGCCACAGCCGAGCTGGAGGCGCAGGCATCACCTGAGAGTATTTTTAACTTGTGTTCTTTGAGGTTTGTTTTAAACGGGCTGCTGGAAGCGGGAGTCCCTGTGCCTGCTTTGAACAGCCCCAACCCCAGTCCTCTCCGCGGCTCGCTGGCCTTGGGGCCCGCGCCGCCTGACATATATTATTCCTGGACGGTGCTGACCTTGAAGATACAGATGCATAAACAAGGAAATGACTGAGTCATGATAATTCCAAGCCGCATCAGAAATTCAGGAGCGGGGGAAAACGGTGTTTCCCTGCTGGGAGCCGTGGGCTGTCGCAGCCTGGAGGGAGGTGCCTCCACCGCTGCCCTTCGTGTCTGGGGCAGGTGCTCGTGGGGACGCTGTGGGGTCCTCGACGCCATTCATAGCGCGATGACAACTTGGGGGGCTGCTGTAGGGGATGGCGGGGTGACGGCTCTGGGCACGAGGAGGGGTGGGCTGCACAGCCCCCCGCTGTTCCGGGAGGGTGCTGGGGGTCTTCCCCACAGCTGCTGCTCCTGCCCTGGGGACGAGCAGGCAG
Organism: Rissa tridactyla; assembly: GCF_028500815.1. Lineage (NCBI taxonomy): Eukaryota > Metazoa > Chordata > Aves > Charadriiformes > Laridae > Rissa > Rissa tridactyla. The sequence continues at coordinate 3,309,605 of NC_071487.1, forward strand.
GCTGAGGGGGGGTGGGGGGGTGCAGAAGGGCAGGAGGGGAAAGGGGTTAAACGTGATCCTCCCTCCTGCACCCCCAGAACCGCGACAACTACATCCGCTCCTGCAAGCTGCTCCCCGACGGCCGCAGCCTGATCGTGGGGGGGGAGGCCAGCACCCTCTCCATCTGGGACCTGGCGGCCCCCACGCCCCGCATCAAGGCTGAGCTCACCTCCTCTGCCCCCGCCTGCTACGCCCTGGCCATCAGCCCCGACGCCAAAGTCTGCTTCTCCTGCTGCAGCGACGGCAACATCGTGGTGTGGGACCTGCAGAACCAGACTCTGGTCAGGTGAGCGTGGGCTGCTCCGGGTTCCTTGGGCCAGGAACCGCTCCGTCCCCTCCAGGACATCCCCATCCCTCCCTGCGCTCTGACCCTGGCCATGGGACAGTCCCCATCCTCGCAGCGGGGATCTCCCCCCTCCCCTCTCCCTGCTGGGTGCCGCCACCCCTGATGGCCGTGCCCTCGCCCTCTCCGTCCCCCTCTTTCCCAGGCAGTTTCAAGGCCACACGGATGGTGCCAGCTGCATCGACATCTCTAACGATGGCACCAAGCTGTGGACGGGGGGGTTGGACAACACGGTGCGGTGCTGGGACCTGCGGGAAGGGCGTCAGCTGCAGCAGCACGACTTCAGCTCCCAGGTCGGGGCTGGGGCCGGCCGGGCGCTCCACGGGGGGGGCCGCTGGGACCTGCCAACCGGTGCCTGACCCTGCTCTGTCGTGTCCCCCCCACCAGATCTTCTCCCTGGGCTACTGCCCCACGGGAGAGTGGCTGGCGGTGGGCATGGAGAGCAGCAACGTGGAGATTCTGCACGTCACCAAACCCGACAAGTACCAGCTGCACCTCCACGAGAGCTGCGTCCTCTCCCTCAAATTCGCCTCCTGCGGTAGGCAAGAGCTGTGTGTTCCGCTGGGGCTCTGTCGGCTTTGGAGCAGGGGGCTGCTCCCTTCAGCCCCACACGGGTCCTTTTGGTTCCCCCCCGGCCCCGTGCTCAGCCCCCCTGAACGGAGTCCCAGGGCTCGTTGTGCTGGGGGCAAGCGCAACCTCCAGTAGCCAGCCCGGTCGTGCGTGGGTGCTGGTGGTATCCCTCCGAGAAGGGGCTTCCATGGATGCACTCTCAGCTCCGTTGTCCCGGGACTGCCCTTTGTGTTCCTTAAAACGGCCCCTTGGCTACCGCGCGGCACAGCCCTCGCCTTCTCGTCCCCACCTGGGCACGCTTTGCTGCAGTAATCCGCCTGTCGGGCGTAGTTTGGTGACACCGTGCTCCTCCTTTGTCCCTTCTTGTCCCTCCTCCAGGGAAGTGGTTCGTGAGCACGGGGAAGGACAACCTGCTGAACGCCTGGCGGACGCCCTACGGAGCCAGCATCTTCCAGGTGGGGTTGTCCATCCAGGTGGGCTGTGCCTGTCGGTGAGGTTGGCCGGAGCTGGGATGGCCCAGCTCCACCCAGCTCTAGGTGTATCTCAGCCATAACGAGCCCCATAAACGAACTTCTCCCCGCAGCCTCCCCGGGCACAACTCAGGTCCCAAAGGTGGGGAGCGGGACCTTGCTCGGGGCGGGGGCCGCTTCTTGCGCTTATCCCCCCCCTCTTCTTCCTCCAGTCAAAGGAAACCTCCTCCGTTCTCAGCTGCGATGTCTCCACGGATGACCAGTTCATCGTCACTGGCTCAGGGGACAAGAAAGCCACGGTTTACGAGGTCATTTACTGAGAGCAAGGGAGAGGTGCCGACTGCGGGGAGGGCCCACGCCACGGGGACGGGTGGACGTCCACGGGGACGGATGGGTGGCCTCTACCTGCCAAAGAACAGCCCGTGGCCGGGGCGTCGGAGCCGGAGGCGAGCGGCGAGGGGTGGAGGTGGCCCTGGGACCGCGGCCAGGCGTCACGCTGGGCTGGGAGGTGGCGGCTGCTGCTCACAGCGAATTTCCTGGGGATTTTTCTCCTTGTTTTGGTCTTTATTTGTTGGTTTGTTTCTAAATCTGGACTGGGGAGTTGGGGGGGGGGGCGGCGGGAGGGGTTGGACATTGTTAGGGGTTTTTTTTTTTTTGGTTGGTTTTTTTTAAAGTGTTTTTTTTTTTTTTTATTTTACTTTTTGTTGTGTGGGGTTTTTTTTGTTGTTGTTGTTAAGGCTTTGGGCCAGGCCAGGGAGGATGGGCTCTGTCCTCACCTCCCTCCCTGCGTCCTGGGGCGTGTATTTAATAATAAAAACAAACAAAAAGGCAAAGAGCTGGGCCTTGTCCTGGGCAACAGCCGCGGTGCTCGGTGGCGGTGGCCGAGGAGGGGAGAGACCGGGATGGAGACGCCTTTGGCCACCGCTGCCGCTCCTTCCCCTTTCCTGCATGGAGCAGGTTTGCCACGGGCTAGGCGGCCATGCCGGCAGCGGGATGGCGATGCCGGCAGCGGGACGGCGACGCCAGCGCTCAGCCCGGCATTGGTCCTGAGCACTGGGCTGAGGGGCAGGACACGCGGCGGCCGCCTGGTGCCATCCCTGGAGCAGCCTCGTCCCTGGGGGTTTCGGGGAGAGGCCGGCGTTGGAGGAAGCGGGTTTTTTTTTGTGAAGGAAATGAGACGTGAGCAGCCGGCGCTGGTTTATGGGTCTGGCCTGGCGCCAGGGCTGCCGCTCAGAACCTTGGAGCGCGGCCGGCCGGCAGTGGCCAGGGCTGGCCGGCACACGGGGAAGCCACAGTGCGGTAGCCGTGGCCACAGCGTGCTCCTGCCCTGAGGCCCAGCTCGCACTATCCTGCCCCGAGCTACCCGTGGGGCTGCCGTGGCCAAGGCAGGTGGGGGCCACTCCTGGACTCTCCCCCGCTGCACTTGGTCACCCAACCGGTGCCATGGCCACCACGGCCCGGGAGCGATGGTGGGGGGGCAGCGGTGGCTGGGGAAGGCGTCCCTCGCTCTGTAGCCACGAGGGGTTGCGGGATGGGAGCAGGTCCCGCTTCTGTCCCCTCCTGGGGTAGGACCCTGTGCCCCCCACCTGTGGCTGAGGGAGGGGGCTGAGCCCCCGGCTCCATGGGGCGCCATTGCAGGGGATCCGGGGCTGGTGGTCGGCTCCCCCGGACGGGTTTCCATGGGTCCTGCAGTGAGATCAGCCCCCCCACACCCCCGCCTCGGGGCCCACCATCAGACCAGCTGCTCTTTTGTTCCTTTTTATTAGTAAGGGATTGAAAACACAATTAAATACATTTCTTTACTGATAATTTACAGCTGTTTCCGCAGCAGAAAAGGGGGGGGCCATTAAGTCAGTAGCAGTTATTTCAGGAGCAACGCTACCTCAGTCACTCCTGGCCCTGGCTCGCTGCCTCCCCCTACAAGGGACAGACCCAGGACCCCCCCGACCAGCCCCAGCCCACCCTGGGGGATGCCTGGCCCCGACCAGCGCTCGCCTCCAGCTGCCCTTCACCTCCATGATGCCCCGGGCGGGGAGCGGGGCCGCAGCCCACACCTTGGTCTGGGGGCTAAAAGGAGGAAGAGGAGGAGGAGGAGAGCCGGGCTGAGGGAAGGCTGACCAGCTTGGGAGGCCTCCGCCAGCCCCAGCGGCTTTGGGCAAGACCTGGCCCCTTCCCCGATGGACAAGGGCCAGGGAGCGATGGGACCTCAGTACACCACCTCGTACACTGTGGCCTTCTTGTCACCAGAGCCCGTAACGATGAATTTGTCATTGATGGAGATGTCACAGCTCAGCACCGAGGAGGACTCTTTAGACTGGAGATGAGAGAGGCGGCGGGTGAGGGCAGCGCCGTTGGCTGAAGCCGCCCTCATTCCCCCCTGCCCCGCTCCGCCAAATGCCTTCTCCCCACCTGGAAGATGCTGGCTCCGTAGGGCGTCCGCCAGGCGTTCAGCAGGTTATCCTTCCCCGTGCTCACGAACCACTTCCCTGGAGGAGGGACAAGAAGGGACAAAGGAGGAGCACGGTGTCACCAAACTACGCCCGACAGGCGGATTACTGCAGCAAAGCGTGCCCAGGTGGGGACGAGAAGGCGAGGGCTGTGCCGCGCGGTAGCCAAGGGGCCGTTTTAAGGAACACAAAGGGCAGTCCCGGGACAACGGAGCTGAGAGTGCATCCATGGAAGCCCCTTCTCGGAGGGATACCACCAGCACCCACGCACGACCGGGCTGGCTACTGGAGGTTGCGCTTGCCCCCAGCACAACGAGCCCTGGGACTCCGTTCAGGGGGGCTGAGCACGGGGCCGGGGGGGAACCAAAAGGACCCGTGTGGGGCTGAAGGGAGCAGCCCCCTGCTCCAAAGCCGACAGAGCCCCAGCGGAACACACAGCTCTTGCCTACCGCAGGAGGCGAATTTGAGGGAGAGGACGCAGCTCTCGTGGAGGTGCAGCTGGTACTTGTCGGGTTTGGTGACGTGCAGAATCTCCACGTTGCTGCTCTCCATGCCCACCGCCAGCCACTCTCCCGTGGGGCAGTAGCCCAGGGAGAAGATCTGGTGGGGGGGACATGACAGAGCAGGGTCAGGCACCGGTTGGCAGGTCCCAGCGGCCCCCCCGTGGAGCGCCCGGCCGGCCCCAGCCCCGACCTGGGAGCTGAAGTCGTGCTGCTGCAGCTGACGCCCTTCCCGCAGGTCCCAGCACCGCACCGTGTTGTCCAACCCCCCCGTCCACAGCTTGGTGCCATAGTTGGAGATGTCGATGCAGCTGGCACCATCCGTGTGGCCTTGAAACTGCCTGGGAAAGAGGGGGACGGAGAGGGCGAGGGCACGGCCATCAGGGGTGGCAGCTCAGTTGCCAGCATTCCCACCCCCCAACGTTCCTGCCCTGTGCCACCAGCCCCTGCCCCGGGCTCACCTCACCATGGTCTGGTTCTGCAGGTCCCACACCACGATGTTGCCGTCGCTGCAGCAGGAGAAGCAGACTTTGGCGTCGGGGCTGATGGCCAGGGCGTAGCAGGCGGGGGCAGAGGAGGTGAGCTCAGCCTTGATGCGGGGCGTGGGGGCCGCCAGGTCCCAGATGGAGAGGGTGCTGGCCTCCCCCCCCACGATCAGGCTGCGGCCGTCGGGGAGCAGCTTGCAGGAGCGGATGTAGTTGTCGCGGTTCTGAATTGGGATTAGAGGGGACGGGGTGAGTGGAAGGAGGAGCTGGTCAGTGCACGGGGGATGCGGGAGAGGGACCTCCTTTTCTCATCACAGACATGAAAGGACCCTCTCTCCCCCTCCGTTGTAACGGGGGCACATTCCCCTTCTTCCCAGCTCCCACACAACGCCCTTCTGTTCCTCTTCCTTACCAAACAGTCCAGCTGAGCCACGGCCGTCTTGGTGCCCGGCTGCCCCACGTCCCACACCTTCACACAGCCCTTGCCCCCGGTGTAGACGTGCTGCGTGGAGCTGCTGATGGTGACGGCGCAGACCACCTCGCCGTGGGCCAGGGTGTGGAGCTGCCGCGCGTGGCGGGGGATGCCGGAGCCGATGAGGGCATCGGGGGGGAAAGGCACGGGCTGCATCTGCCCGTCGGCGCTGACGTGGAAGGAGTAGGCGCTGGAAGGGAGCAGAAGACAGGACTGACCAACCCCCCCCCCGTGTGAAGCCCGAGTGGGGGAGCCGACCTCTCCCGTTAGCCACGCTCGAGGCAGATGGAAGGTGCCCGGTGGACTCTGGTTAATGAGGGATATAATTAACCAGCTCCTTGTTACCACCAGCTGCCCAGAACGAGAAGAGAGGGTTGGACTCAGAAGTGCAGCGAAACTCCAGCCCTGCCCCACACCTGCTGGGTGTAGAAATGAGCCGTGGGGAGGGAGACCCCCACCCCGGCACCCACCCCGTGCTGCCCACCCTCCCTGCAGCCCCCCCTGTGTGTGGCCACACTTACGGTTTCCCTCCGGGGATGGTGGAGAGTGAAGATGAGATGGTGGAAGCCCTCAGGTGAGGGTGCGACTCAAAAGCCACCTGCACGAGGCAAAGGGCACAGGGTGACCAAAGTGCCAAAACCCCAGGAGGGGACACGAAGGCTGGCTCCTGCCCTGCATCCCCCAGGACGCTGCCAGCCCAGCCCTGCACAAGGTCCCTGCTTCTGCTTCCCCCGCATGCAAGTGACACAGGCCAAAATGGGCTCCCAAAGACACAGCCACACACCAGCAGGACCCACGTGGAGACCTTGGCAGCCTCCACCGGCCCCACAGCCCGGCCACCTCCAGAAGGGAGCCCTTCCTATGGCTGCACCCCCAGCTCGAGCTCATTGCAGCACCGTGGGTGCACGGTGGGGACGGTGCGTGCCCTGGACATCAGGGGACAGGCGGCAGAGCCAACACGGCAGATTGGGCCCGTCGCTCGGCGACTTACCATTGGGGAGCGGCCGTACATCACGGCGCCGCTGACCTGCGGCGAGAGGTGGATGCCCATGTACATGCTGGGGGCTGGGAGCTCCCCGTTGAGGGTGGCGTGAGGCACCATCCCAAAGGAGGACGCGTAGGGGCTGGACACGCTCAGCGGGCTGCGGAGAGCTGCAGGAGGAGAGACCCCCGCTCGTTGCCCTGGCCAAGGGGTGTGAGCGTCCCCCGAGGGAAAAGGGCAGCTGGCCCTGAAGCCGGGCAGCATCGCCTCCGCGCAGGGCCCAGCCAAACCCAGCACAAACCAGCGGACGAGGAGGAGGGCAGACAGGTCATGGGTTGGAAGTCAAAGACCAAAGGAGAGGGGTCGGTCGGTCACGGATGTGGGATGCAGATCCAGCCCGGGACACCAAACGGCTCCATCCCTCCACGGGATGCACCAGAGCCCAGCCGCTAACCCACGGTGACCCCCAGCTCTGCTGCCAACGCCTCTTCAGACTCGGCCAGGCCGAATTACTCGCAGTTGATGGCTAAGTGGCTCGACCTCCAGGGTTTCCATGGTTTATTGAAATCGATTCCAATTCAATTTTTGCTAAACCACCGTAATTTTCGAGCCAGGCAAGGGTTTAACATCTCCAGTCCTGGCTCTGTTTCTCCCTGGGGCTAGCTGTCCTGCTCCCATCACCTTTTGGTCCCTTTGGCTAGACGGTGACCAAGCTGTTCCCGAGACCTCTTCCCAAGGCTTCCCCAAATGTTTTGAAGGAAACTGAAGCAGGAAAAGGAGCGGGGGGTGGGGGGGGGGCATGACCAGTTCACCGTCAACCACCACTGAGCGCTCAACCCCACCTCCCCTGTGCTTTCAGAAGGTGGCAGCCACCGACCGGGGCTCCTGGGGCAGCTGGATCTCACCCAGGGTCCCCGCAGCACCCAGCGCACGCAGACCCTCATCCCTATGGAGACCCTCATCCCTATGGAGACCCTCATCCCTATGGAGACCCTCAGCTGCACAGGGAGACCGGCCGCGTCCTGACCTCCTGCACCCCTCCGTGGTGGCACTCGGCCACCCCTCCTACCCCCGGCTGCACGTAGCAAGAGCAAAATGGCAGCTTGTCAGGGAAAAAAAACTACGCTCTCCAGACAAAACACCCACCCCCTCCTGTAGCGAGGAGCTCCGCGCATCCGCACAGCACCTCCGGCGGGTCTGAGCCTGCCAGGAAAGCGTCGGCAGTCGGGTACGGTAACGGCACGTAGGTGCACGTGTTGGCTGCGGTCGATACATCTGATTACGTGGCACAAAACGTGTGTGTCCCCCCCCCCAAGCTCTGCTGACGGGAGAGCGTGTCCTGCCTCCCCTCCCCTCGCCCCAGCCGCAGAGCGCGACACCCCTGCGTCCCCCCACACTCACTGATGCCGTCGGTGGCCGGTGCCTTGGCGGGGGGCGGCCGGAGCGGGGCGGCCGAGCTGGGCCCGGGGGAGTCGCGGGGCGACGAGGAGGCAGCCGGGGGCTTGGAGGAGGGAGCGCCGGCGGGGGGGGTCGGTCTGCGGGGCAGAGCAGCCTCAGCGGTGGGGGAAAACCCACCCCCAGCACCGCACACCCGCAGCCCCGAGCCACCGGGAGAGCAGCAGGCACCGAGAGCTGGACGGGGATGCGGCTGTCATGGGCCCGAACCCCACTCCCTTCCTCCTTTGCCCCCCACACCCTCCCCACAGCATGGAGGGAGCCCCACGTCTCCACTCCCCCCGGGTGCAAATGCCCAATGCAAGCCCTGGTCACCCCGAAATACCCCAATTCCGCACCCCTACAGCATCCTGCTATCAGCACGGGGCCCGGGGGGGGCCATTACACAGAGATCTGCTGCTCCCTCGCCTGAAACCACCCTTGTGGGGGGGGGGGACACCCCCGTCCCCAGCCTCACAGAGCAGCAGTGGGACACCTGGGACCAACCGTCCCCTCTGATCCCCACAGCCATTTCATGCCTTTCTTTTTTCTTGCCTCTCCTATTCCTTCCTCTTTTTCTGCCTGGGGATTTTGTCGACACCAGCAAAGGAGGGGAAAAAAAAAAAAAAAAAAAATTAATAACAGAGAAAAAGCTCCGTGCTGCGCTGGCAGATTGCTCAGGGCGCTTTGTCTGCTCTAATCCGATTGTGCCGGGAGCCGCCACTCGCTGCTCCCGCGGCCCCCGGCCGGCTCCTGACCCCGGGATGGCGGGATGCATCGCCCTGGTCCCCATGGTGCCGGGAGGGATGAGGATTGTCAGAAACCTCCCTCCCCCTTCCCGCACGCTGATGTTTCAATCTGAGCATCGGGGCTGGCGCTTGGCAAGGAGGAAGGGGAGAGGGGAAAAAAAAAAAAAAAAAAAAGAAAAAAAAGAAAAATAAAAGAATCGATTGCTGAGAGCAGCTCTGGGGAATCCTGCAGGCAGCTGGATGGAAAATACCCGCAGAGCCAGGCTTCTGCCCAGCCCACGGTTATCCCCCCGCTCCGAGGGCACGGACCCTGCTCCCCGTGCTGCGGAGGCCGGCGGGGGGTACCAGGCACCCGGCACCAGCAACTCCTCGCCCCACTTCGGGCTGCGGCCGATGGGCCACACAGAGAAATTCAGGGCCACGTCCCCGGTCCCGCTGCCCACGCCGCTCCCTACCAGACTCTGGTCCTTCGGCTTGAGGGGCGTCGTGCTCCGGCTGGAGGCGATGGAGGCAGGGCTCTCGGGCATCTCCTGGCCGGCTGACGGGAGCCGGCTGCTGGGTGTGTGGCCGGGGCTGCCGGGCTCCGAGGGGGGGTCCTGGGGGAAGAGCAGGTCTCTGGCGAGTGGGATCCCCGATCCCCCTGCACGGGAGGGCAGGCCTGGAGAGCCACCCCCGGACCGGAGCCCAGCGGGGACCATCAAGCCCCCATCTGATGGGCGCGTGGCTCGTCCAGCCACCTGCCGCCCCGCGTCTGTCTGAGCATCATTAATGAGGAGCGTTCACTGAGAGGCATCAACTCTCCTCCACCATCCCCTGGATGAGAAACCTCCTCGATTTTAATCTTTGAACAAAATTAGACAGCAGATTCGGAGGACGCTGGTGACCACGGACGCCTCCACAAGGAGGGATGGCGACCAGCGCACCCGAGGAACCGAGAAAGGGCCTCTTGGCAGCCCCTTGTCACCATCTCAGAGGCAAGGCCACCCTTCAGCTCTTGCACTCCGACAACCGTTCAATTAGGGCTGTGATTTTTATCACCATAATTACACCGACGAGCAGTTTTTATAAGTGTCATTTTCTGCGGAAAACCCCGCCGATGTTCCCTTCAGGGCTTGTATTTTCATGGGAATTATCAGAAGGGAAAAAAAAAGTATATATATATATATATATATATATATATATATATATATATATATATAAAAAAAAAAATCACTTGTGTTATCCCTTCCCCCAGTCTTGGAGGGGAGGAAAAGGGATGTCCCCCAAAACATCATCTCTGCCAAGAATAGCTGGGGTTGGGATAAAGTACGTGCCTTGGTGGTCGGGGAAGGTTGTACCAGAAGCACCTGGCAGTTTGGCAGCAAGAGGCTGAAATTCAGCATTCCCCCCGCACTGAGACAGGGACACGGGCTTGGGGTGTTAAAACCAAGGCTGCTCCGAGGCCAGGCACCGTTCGTGGCCGCCCGGATGGGGCTGGCAGGGCCGGGGGTTGTGCTGCGGGCGCTCCTGCAGCCCGGCATCCCTGCCCGCCGCCGCCACCTCCGTGCGCCTGAGCTGCCAGCAGCAAGCCCAGCTCCCCGGGGCTCTCATCCCGGCTTATCAGCCTCCCCATATGGGATGCTACAGGAGAGGGGCTGAAACGGGATCATGAAGCATCCTGGGCTGCATCAACAGAAGCGCGGCCAGCAGATCGAGAGAAGGGATTCTGCCCCTCTGCTCCGCTCTCCGGAGACCCCACCTGGAGCACTGCGTCCAGCTCTGGAACCCTCAGCACAAGAGGACATGGAGCTGTTGGAGTGGGGCCAGAGGAGGACCATGAAGATGATCCGAGGGCTGGAGCCCCTCTGCTGTGAGGACAGGCTGAGAGAGCTGGGGGGGTTCAGCCTGGAGAAGGGAAGGCTCCAGGGAGACCTTATAGCGGTCTCCCAGTCCCTGAAGGGGGCCTACAAGAAAGCTGGGGAGGGGCTGTTTGCAAGGGCATGGAGCCATAGGACGAGGGACAATGGTTTAAACTAGAGCAGGGCAGGGTTAGATCAGCCATGAGGAAGAAGTTCTTTACCCTGAGGGTGGTGAGACACTGGCCCAGGTTGCCCAGAGAGGGGGTGGAGGCCCCATCCCTGGAGACATTCAAGGCCAGGCTGGATGAGGCTCTGAGCGACCTGATCTAGTTCAAGCTGTCCCTGCTCGCTGCAGGGGTTGGACGGGATGGCCTTCAGAGGTCCCTTCCGACCCAACACGTCGATTCTATGATTCTAAGCCCAGCTCCCCGGGGCTCTCATCCCAGCTTATCAGCCTCCCCATATGGGATGCTACAGGAGCGGGGCTGAAACAGGATTGTGAAGCAGAGCCAAGTCTACCGCTGGCACAGCCGAGCCCTGGCTGGCACAACCTTCAACCCGCAGCGCTGTGAATCGGCATCAGCCATGGCTGGCATGAACACATCAGAGCAAGGCTGGCACGTGTCCTGCTCCTGCCCAGCGGTAACGACCTGGAACCTAACAAACCTCGGGAACCAGAGTCCTAAACCTGATGACTACAGCTCGAGCTGGACGCCCTGCAAGGCATCAGCACGCCATGAAGGTTGTGGGCTTACCTCATCCACCACCAGGTTGTAGTCGCTCTTGTCCCCATCGCTATCCTGCAAGGGGGGAGAAACCCAGAAAGGCTCAGTTGGGGGTGGGAGAGGCTGGACCACGCTCCTGGCTCTGCCCCACTGGACTCGGGCCAGTGGAGAGATCCCATTTTCCCCTGCACATCGCTTCTCATGGACCAACACCATGCCCCCGCAGGCAGCGACTCAACCCTCTGCCTCAGGGGCCTCCCCCGGACTCTTAATTTTCTTCCATTTCTTTTCACAGGATCCCAGCCCTCCGCACCCAGCACAGGAGCTCCGCAGCCACCTCCAGGGCCCCGTCCCGCCTCCCACCGCCATGCTCCCGGTGCACTCACATAATGCCCAGGCAGGTCCTTCTCCTCCCGCTTCCGCTTCAGCTCCGCGCCTCCCGTCCGCTCCTCGTCCTGCGGGCTCTCGGGAGGGGAAGCAGAAACGCTCTGAGGGGGGAGGAAAGCGTGTGAGCTGGGGGGGGCAGAGCGGGCAGCCCCCAAAGCCCTGCCGGCCCCGTTTCCTCTCTGGAAGAGACTTCCCGGTGCTGCTGGCTGCACCCAGCCAGTGTCCAGCACCCAGCCAGCTACCGGTGCCATCTGTGCCACAGGCAGTTTGGGGGACAGGGGTCCCCTTCCTGCACCAAGCGGGTGTCGGGGCGAAGAGGGAGGCACAACTCTCCCCCCGCTGTGCAGATACCTGTGGCATCCCCTTACTGGCATCCCCTACACCCAGGCTTAGAGTCCTCTAAGATCCGAATTTACCTGGCGGCAGAGACGGGGTTGAGCCTGGTGCTTTAGGCAAGGCTGGGGAAGACATTTCCAGACCCCTGGGTTCTAGCCCAAATTCATCCCTTCGGCTCTGATGGGGCAGAGAGAAGGGATGCAGGGTGGGGGCTGTCCCTGGGGGTTGGCTGCCGGCGGTGCCCTAGTGTGGACGGAAGGCAGCCGTGCTTTTAGGGTGCAGTCCCAACACGCCATCCCTCTCCCCGAGCCAGCCGCCTGCCCTCGGCCCTGCCAGGAGCCGAGCGAAGCAGCATCCCCGGCAGAGCGCGGCTGGAGAGCAGATCCGCCCCTGGGGAGATAACCAGCCATGGCGGAGTGGAAAATCCCCATCGGAGCCCGTGTTTACTTCGCCTTAACCCCGCCGCTGCAGCAGCTGGCGGGCTGGGAAGCAGGATGGAGCCGAGGAGGACGAACGTCCCTTCCCCGAAATGCTGCCAGCAGCCGCGGGGGTGTCTCAAATCCCCTCCCGCTCCTCCCCGCCCGCTAACGCTTGCTGCTCGGAGGAGGATGATAATGCAATCAAGTGGTGCCTGCCCACCCACAGCCCCCCGCAGAGGAACACCAGGCCAACGCTGTGACCGGGGAGGCTGCCCGTCCTCCCAGAGCAGCCGGGGTGTTGGGCTGGGGCAGTTTCTGGGGTACGGCTCCCCGACCCTCCCGGGAGATCGCGCCGGGGGTCAGGAAGAAAAAGCCCCATCCTAGGGCTCCCACACGGCCAATTGTTTCCAGCACAGTAGGATTAAGAGCCTCGTCACATACAACCACGGAGCAGAAAGGATGCTCCCTGTCCCCTGGGTGGTCTCTGGAGGAGGAACCCACATCCCATGGGATCACAGGGGCGATCCATCCTGCACAACACAGCGACCAGAGCCTTTCTCCTCCTCTCCCACCTGACTGCAAGCCTAGGAAGATCAATCCCAATTGCTCCCAAACAGAGGGACTCATTAACCCTTCCTTGCCCTGCCTGCGCCAGGAGCTGGAGCTCTGGTTCACTGCAGCCACAGAGCCTGGGAAGGGAGTCACAGAGCTGGGATTCGCGACAGGCTGGGGGGCATCTTAAAAGGAGGGTGCAACCAAGGGTTGCAGAGGGGCTGGCAGCACTGGGCTTAGGTAAGGAGACCCGTTCAGCCTGTTTCCTATACTGGAAACTCCTTGAAAAGGACAGGGTCGGTTATTTTGGGAGCAGCCCTCGACCTTTAGATCCTCACATCAGCAAAGACTCCGAATTGAGGTGGCCCAGAAGCTTCGGCTACAAAACGCAAAGGCAAACACATTCTGCCCAAGCCAGCAAAGTGAGCGGGGGCTACAATACGCAGAGCCCCTCTGTCTTACATCCTCTGGTCAGGTGTTCTCCTGGGCTCCCCGACATCCCTACGCAAACACATTCAGCTCCACTGGGAAAGAGGAATGACCCCAGAATTGCCCAAATCCAGAGACTTGGCACTGCCTGCGGGAGAGGGCAGAGCTGCCCCAAGCCCCTCTCCCCCCTTACCCCCAGCCTCATGGCTTGCCCCTACCTTCTTGACCATGGGAAGTTCCATCTCAAGACGAGGAGGAACTTCTTTGCTGTGAGGGTGGCAGAGCCCTGGCACAGGCTGCCCAGAGAGGTGGGGGAGTCTCCGTCTCTGGAGACATTCCAACCCCGCCTGGACGCGTTCCTGTGCCACCTGCTGTGGGTGACCCTGCTGTGGCCGGGGGTTGGAGGAGATGATCTCCAGAGGTCCCTTCCAACCCTATGATTCTGTGATTCTGTGTGATTCTTGCCACGCTGAGCCCTTGCAAACTCAGTGCCCAGGGGAAGGTCAGTGCTGGGAGCCAGTTGCCCCAGTCACCTTGTGTGCAAACACAGGCAGCCTCGAAAGGCGACTCGCGGTGACAGGGGGAGACGTCCACTGCCCTTACCCCTCAAGCTGGGGTGGGAGGTGCTGGAAAGGAGCCCGCGCATCAGAAGCACCCGGTAGGAGACCTGGAGCCCACAGCAGAAGGGGAGCAGGGTGCCAAGAGAACAACGTGGACCTGCTCTGCCCACAGCACTGCCTCCGTCCCCAGGGAGACCCACAACCCCAACGTGGTCCCCGGTGCGTGATGGAGACCCCAGTCCCTGCCGCTGCCACCAGACAGAGGACAGCTCGGCCACCTCAGGGCTGTTTGCTTTGAAAGGGTCAGGAAACAAAACATTCCTGCAAGCCCTACTGCGGGCGCTTGCCGAGGGAGCCGGCTGCGGTGCCTGCAGAAGACGCGATCCCTGCACCCGCCCGGCTGCCAGCCCCGGCTCCGGTCACCGGGGTCCCCACAGCCGAGCCCACCACTGCCCCAGTGTCCCCCCAACAGCCAGGCTCCCCCAGCACCCGCCGCCCTTCCCAGGAGCTGGCTCTGCCTCCTGCCCGGAGCGCCCTGGAGATGCTCAAAGTGACTCGGGGGCTGCCGGGTCCACTTGCCCGCCCATTGGGGCCAGCTGTGGCCACTGGCCCGGCCAGAGCCAGGCACGATGGTGTGACTTACCCGGCTTGGGGTGCGCTCTGGAGCCCAGGCAGCAGCAGGGGGAGCGTCCGGGCAGGTCGGTGTCGGCGGCAGCAGGGAGAGCGTCCGGGCAGGTCGGTGTCCAGCGAGGCAGAGGGGAGGAGAGGAAGAAGCCATTAATGCGGAGGTTGTGCCCCACGTACCGGGTAGGGAGGAGAGGGGGACACAGCAGGGAACGCAGGAGGAGACAGCAGGCTGAAAAAAGATTCCCACCCGATTATCCCACTTTGCCCATCTGCAGCATGGATTCTCTGATGTCTAATAGGAGGTGAGCACACCAGTTCTCCTCAGGGAAGCAGGGGGAATCTCTATCCACCCACCTACTCTCAAGAAATTCAGTCCAGCTCGGGAATCTCTTCCCTGGACACGGCGACAGGTCCAAGGCTGCCAGGAGGGGACGAGCCGGTCGGCCAGCTGAGACCTCCTGAATCACACCCATCCTATTTCCTTAGGAAGCCATGCTAAAAAGGCCGGCTTGGAAACCCGCCAAGGGTTTTTTTACGTGCCCAACAAAACAAGTCTCCCCTCCCTAAGCTCGGGGAAGAAGTGCCAGGCATTTGCTGCAACCCCAAGCGCGAAGTTACGGGCTGGGGTCTAGCAACCCCTCCCCGCTTGATTTTCACTCCGAACGATCGCATGGGGACAAACCCGTCCCAGTCTCTGCTGGCGGCAGGAGGCAGGTGGGTACCAGGAGATGAGGGACACCCCATGCCGGCAGCTGCTCCAAGAATACGGTCAGCACGAAGCCACCGGCCCCTCAGCCCTGGCTCGGGCTGATCCACACCAGCTCTGGCTGACTGAGATTAACCCAAGCCATATGTAGCCTTTCACTATTATTATTATTTTTTTTTTTTTTTTAAAGGCGTTATTCCGGGTGTCTTTGCGCCCTCTGCCACGGCTGGATGCCCTGGCCAAGGAGCAGCTCTGGGCGGCGGGAGGCAGAGGCTGCTCGGGGCTCTAAGGGTTAAGGCAGGCAGAGCACAGCCCGCTTTTATCCGCTTTCTGGAGTTTGTTTTTCTCCTCTGGGGGAAGGCCATCCTTAAAGAAACACTGGCAGAATCAAAAACCGCAGACACCTGCGTACAGGGGCACCCAACAGACGCGGACAGTTTCCTGCTGCTATTTTCACCACCTTTGAAATCTTAGAAGCGAAACCGCGCCGTTAGGAAAAATGCAACAAACCCCTCCGCTGCCCAGTCTTGCTGTTACCCTTGGGTCCCGTCCCAGCAGGCCCCGAACCGGGGACATGGGGAGCAGCCGGCGCCTTCCCAGAGGAGCGTCGCTACGGCTGCTGAATTTTACTGCCTGTTTCTAACCCACGGAGCTGCCCGGAGCCCTCTGCCCGCGCCTCAGCATCCCCCTCAGCGCAATAACCCGATGCCTGCGCTCTGCGGAAGGGGACGAGCTCAGAGCGGCTTCTCCTTCCTGCACCACTTCGATAGCAACAAGCCACCGGCAAAGCTGGGTAGCGTTATTAATTTGGCCCGGGCCTGCCAGTAGCATTCAGAGCACTGATTTAACGAGGATTAAATATTGATGATGTTTGTAAAGCACTTTGTGATCCTGATAGGAGGAGGCACCCATAAGGATGAGGAATTACTGCTATTTACAAGGCACCACACACGCAATATGGCTCTGCTTTCTCAATTCTTTGCCGCCGACCTGCGGTTCCCACAATTTTTAGGGGCTTGCAACAGTATTTTTCCTTTAAAGTCTTGGCTTCGGGCATCAGACCTGGTGGAAACAGGGAGGGTTTCTCCGTGGCGGGGCTCTCATGTCCCCGTCGTCCCCCCAAAGCTGGAAGGGTGGTGCCAGGGGACCCTGACACACTGGAAACCCCCAGGGGAGCCGAAGACCCACATGTGCTCACACAGTGCCCAGAGCCCTGCTACCCAGCGTCTGGGGCGCACACGCAGCCGCCCCCCCCGCCGCCGCTCACCGTCCCTGCACGGCAGCCGTTCCCTGGTCAGAAACAGAGCCAGCCTCCGGAGGCTGCAGATATTTAATTAGCTGGATCCGTCACTCGCGGCGCTCGCCGCTCCCCCCCGGCCCCAGGGAACAGCTGCCGGGCATCGGGGAGCCCTGGGAAACAGCAGGATCCCTCCCAGCGCTGCCCAGCACCGACCCCGCCAGCCTCCGAAGGGTTAATCCAGCTGCGCTTCCCCTTACCTCTGTTCTCCCCATCCTGGGCCACTCTGTCCTCCTTGGCGGCCAGCTGGGACTGGGCCATCAATGCCCCCGAGAGGGCCAGGAGCCCCGAGGTGCCGCTGGCCCCGGGCATGCCGGAGGGGTGGGGTGTCAGCGGGATGGGGGACGCGTGGTGGGAGAGATGCTGAAGCTGCTGCTGCTGAAAGAGAAAGAGCAAATGGTCCCAGATCCCGGAGGAGACGGCCGCAGCCATGCCCGGCACCCCTCGGGCTTCCTGCAGGAGCTGCGACGCAAAGCGCGATGGGATGAGACGCGAGGATGAGGAGGGGAGCAGAGCTGCGGGGGGTGCACAGTCCAGGTCACACCGCCTGCCCCGGCCACCCAGAGCATCCCGAGTTCCTGCCTGCTGCCGACCCCATCCCAACACGTGGCAGAGGAGCCCAAGCTGTGGCTCTGCCCTGCTCGGGGAGGATCCCAAAGGCCATCCGCTGCCTTCAGGACAGGGTGGCAAAGCCCCCCTCCCCGCAGGGGACCAGCCCTGGGCTTATGGCAGCAGTAAAGACCCCGGATCCCCATCACTGCCCCGCACGGTCTGACCCCTGAGCAGGAGGAGCCTTCACGGTGCCACTCACCCCGACGATGCTGTTCAGCTCCCCCATGGTCACCTGCTTGGCCCGCTCCACGGCCTGCAGGACCTGCTGCTGGTGCTGGCAAGGAAGAGCACCGGGAGGTCACACCGCGCTCCTGGCCGGAGGGACTCCATGGCCCAGCATCGCCCCGGCCACCCCAGACTCCCTCCCTCCATCCCAGACACACAGGTTTCCCCCCCAGAAAAATCTAAGTTGCTCAGGCTGGACTCAGGTTCACCCCTTCCTGAGGGCTTCAGGAGAAGTCCCAGCGATCCGGTGCACCCCCCCTGCCTCCCCCCTTACCTCCTGCGTCAGAAAGGGCATAATCTGGGCGCAGATGGCACTCAGTCTCTTGACGATCTCTGCCTGAAAGAGGAAGCGGGTATCACGGTGGGCGAGAGGGCTCAGCCCCGTCCCATCTAGCCGAGCATCCTGCAGCCTCCGCCGGGAGTTAAACCCCCCACCGCCACCCGCTCAGCATCAATCCTGCCGCCGCCTCTGCTCCCCGCTGGGATTTCCCAGGCTGCTGCCAAGGGAGGGCTCTGCCCCGGGCTGCGGGACCCTCCCAGGCTGTCAGGTCATCCCCCTGCCCTGCCCCAGGCACACAGAGGGAACCCGACTCCTAAATCCCTCTGTGGATCCGGGCCAAGCCCAGCTCCGAGCTGTCAGTCCTTTCGCAGCCCAGCTGGCTTTGCTCAGCCCAAACCCATCTTGGCTTTGCGGGCTGCCGCTCTGGCAGCCAGCGGGCAGGCTGGCAGGGGGAGGAGGAGGAGAACCGAGCCACAGGCGCTGGCAGCCGGCCACCGGCGCGCGGCTTGCTCCTTCCTCTCCGTGAACATCGGACTCCAAGCCAGGGGAGAGCAAGGGGGACGCAGTTTCAGCCCTCTCCGCATCGCGCCAGCAGAGATGGTGGTACCTGCTCTGCCATCCCGGCTCCCACTCCTGCCGAAGGCCCCCGGCCGGCCGGCAGCTCCCCCTGCCCCTGCTCCCCCACAGAGCTCCCCCGTAGCCGCCCCCTGCCCAGCCAGCGGCAGCGAGGGGACACAGAGGACCTGGCGCATCCTCTGCTCAGCCGGTGGTTACAGCCAGACCCACAGCCCGGCCGCATCCCCACCGGAATCAGCGGCATTTCCCAAGGGAAGGGCTTGCAGCTTCCAGCCCAGCCTCTCCAAAAGAAAACCCGCATCTCCCGGGGGAAAAGTTGATTTCCATCCCCCGCCCCCCCGCCGCCCGCTGCAAATCCACCCTGGCACTGCAGATTGGCTGCTCCGAAGTGTTTTCGCATCTCAGGTTTCCGACAATCCCTGACAGCATTGCAGAAAGGTCAAACCCAGCGCGGAGCCGGCACGGAACAAAGGGAACATTCACCTGCTGCGCTCAAAGGCCGCCGGCGCCCCAGGGGAGCTGCCCTGCGCCCACCAGCACCCCGTCACCGCGGGACCCCGGGAGCCAGAGACACCCCCCCTCCGGACCTCTCCTGCCCACGCAGAGCCGGGAGCCTGACCCAGGTGGTTCCCTCTCCCCAACAAACACGGCCATCGCCTCCGTCTCCCCGCATAGCTCGGGCCACCCCGGGGTCCCAGTCCCAGCCCCGGGGTCCCAGTCCCGGCCCCGGGGTCCCAGTCCCGGCCCTGGGGTCCCAGTCCCGGCCGAGCTCGGTGCACGTGGGGACGGCAGGAACGTGCTCGCAGGCTCTACGACTCTCCCTGCTAACAAAAGGAGCAAACTCGAAGGGGCTGAGCCAGCTGGAGGAATATGGCAGTTGACTTGCCACTTTGTCAGGCATTGGTCCAAACTAATTTCCCTGGCAGAGAGCCCGCGATGACTAGATTGATAAATCTGAAGAGGGAAAGCAAATTAACGCTGGAACAAAAGGGGAACCAGGGAAGGGTGAAAACACTCCTCCGGCTTCAGGAAAGGAAGAGGGGATTAAAAAAAAAAAAAAAAAGAAAAGAAAAGAAAAAGAAAGAAAGACAATCCATTTGCCTCTGGGCTCCGGCTCCTGCTGTTTCCTCCAGGCTCCCTCCTGCATCAGGGGCCCCCGGGAGCTGTGTGCGCGGGGGCTCGTGGCCGGGCTCCGAGAGGGGCTTGGGGACGGCAGGGCCTGTCCCAGGGCAGCCACCGGAGCTCAACAGCACGCATCCCAACAACCGCCGAACCCCTTCGCAGACAGAGAGCCCTGCTACGGCTCCCGCACCGCTACAGACACAGGGGGACGCGGGAGATCGTTTTCCAACAAAGTCCCCCCCGCCTCGGCCTCTTCCCCACCACCCTCTGCTGCCGGCCCGGCCCCCACCTCACTTACCTGCTTGTGCATTTCGATGTTCAGCCCGTAGGACATCTCATAGTACTGAGAGCAAGACCAAAACACAACCCGGTTAGGAGCCGCCTGGAGCAACCGTCCCGTGGCCAGCCAGGGGCTCGGCAGCCAGCCCACCCCGCTCCCCCCGGCCAAACCCCTCCGCCGAGGGTCCCTTCTCCCCCCAGCCCACGAGAAACAGCTTGTCCAGCACAGCGTGGGCCGAGACCAGCCACCAGCCCGGGGCAGGGTAGGGAGCAGCCACAGCGTGGGCCGTTGAACACCCGTGATGATTACACCGCAGCTTCTGTCTCAGTTGACGCCAGCCCCGCTGCCCCCCAACGTCCCCTCCTGTCCTGGCCCGTCCCTTCCCACTCCCAACCCTGACCCGCTCCCGACGCAGCGTCCCGCCCCGGCACATGGGTGGCCGTGCCCGTGCAAAAGCACAGACGACATCGGGTTACACCTTTCACCGGTCACGAGTGACTCTGGACACGGTGACAGCGGCAGACCCTGTCCCCTCGCCCCTGGGGACGGGGAGCAGGGGGGGACCAGAGGACCTGCCTTCCCCAGCAAAGCCCACTTCAAAGGTAGCAGCGCAGCCCTGGGAATCCCTGAGCCTGCGGGATGTGGGACGGGATCCCAGCCGGTGGGTGACAGGAACGTGCCCCGCGATGCCATTAAAGCCCAGTACACCCCCAGCCTCACAGAGGGGTCTGGCATCACCCAGGGGCTGGGGGTTGCCCAAGTTTAGGTCCGTTTGCCTTTTGGCTAGCATAATTTGGGTTCCCCCTTTCCCTAGAGGGGCCGGTAATGTCGGATGCTGAAGGCGAGGGAATGCTGCTCCAGCTGTGCAGTTCCCATCCTCTTCCAGTCCTTCCAGCAGCTCCCCCCACCCCTGTTCATCTCCGGCTGGTGCCCAGGGGTGGGGGTGTCGGTGTCGGGGGCCTTCGGAGGGGCCCTGCCCTGCTCCTTCTAAAGGCAGCCCCCTCCCACCAAAACACCAGCCTGGGGGTGTCACCACTCCTTGGGAGAGAGACAGGGAGGAGTGGGGAGACGTCTTAAAAGGCCAAACAAAAAGGCAAAAAAAAAAAAAAAAAAGAAAATAAGAGAGAGAAAACCCATGGCAGGATTGCTGAGCGGCAGCAGACAGCAGCAGAAGAGCCAGCGGTTGCTAGGAATAACCATTAACTCCTTCCTAACTCACACCCCCCCACCCCCACCCCATCGCCCAGGCCAGGCACCCCACAGCAGGGGGTGACCCAGGGAGGCCACTGGCCATCGGGGCAAGTGGCCGAGTGGAGCCCCGGGACCTCGCCGGAGGGTGGTGGCCTGCGACGTGCTGGGGGAGGCCGGGGGACAGGGCGGGGGGGGGGGCTCACCATGACATAATGTCTCTGCATCTCCGTCTTCTCGCTCACCAGCTTCTCACATTCCAGCTTCAGGCTGCAAAGAGGGTTTCGCTCAGGGACCCACATCTCCCACCCCGTCCTCCCAGTCCCCACATCCATCCCCCACGAGCTCGGCACATCTCCTGTCGTGCCCCCCCCAGCAGCCACATGGGGCTGGGGGGGTGTGCGTGCGTGTGTGTGTCACACACCCCCAGGTGTTGCCATCCCTGGGGGACCCGAACCCCACGGCTGTGCCCCGGCTCCCCCCGGAGGGTCCATCGCGCCCACCCAGAGCCCCGCTCCCCCAGCACCGCTGCCGTCCCCTCCGTGTCCCCTTGTGCCCAGCTCGGTGGGGGAGACGCGCTGTGGGGGCTCTCCCCCTTGGGACCCCCGCCCCAACTCACGGCTTCATGCTGCCCCTCAGCTTTGACACCCCCCTCCCCCACTTCTTCCCGGAGCGCCCCTTTCACCCGGACCCCTTTCTCCACCCTCTCCTGCCCCGATTCCCCCCGGTTTGAACCCAATCCTCCCCTGCGCCCGCATCCCCCTCTCCCCGTGCCCTCGGCCCCCGTTACGCCCCTTCCCCCGTTGCTCGCCCCTGCCTGACCCACGGCACCTCCAGCCCCCCCCCCGGCACCTCCCGACCCCCGACCCCTCGCCCCCGCCTCCCCCGTCCGAGGCGGGGGGTCCCGGTCGTCCCAACCCCCCCCCCCGTCCCCACCTGTGGTACTGCGCCTGCAGGAACTGAAATTCCTCCTTGATGCGGTCGCAGATTTCCAGGACGGAGAACTTGAAGGGCTGCCCGGGCTGGAGGGGGGTCTGGGGAGACACGGCCCGGCTGGCGGCTGCTGCCCCGCCGCGCTGCCCCGGCCCCGCCCGCCGCCCGCCCGCCCCGGGACTTACCGGGTGCCGTCCCTGCGGGAACATCCTGAGGGCCCGGGCGCCCGCCCCGGACCCCCCGCTGCCCGGACCCCGCTCCCCGCCCGTCTCCCCGCCCCCGCCGGGCTCCGGGGACGCTGGGGGGGCGCTCGCCTGGGCGCCGGCGGCGGGGGGGCGGCGGGCGGCTCAGGCGGGGCGATGGCGGCTGCCGGCGGGAGGGCGGGTGGGGGGCGCGGGGTCTCGGCTCGCCCCCCATGGGGCCGGGGCGGGGCGGGGACGGGCGGCCCCAGCGGGGCCCGGAGCTGCCGCCGGCCCCGAGCGCCCCGTCCGCCGGCGCCCGTTTAAGGTGGCGCGTCCCCGCGGGAGGTAGGAGGGGGACAGCCCCCGGGCAACCGGCAGCCCGAAGAGGCGGCGGCCGCGCCGCCCCGACAGCTCAGCGGTGCGCGGGACCGAGGGGGTCCCCGGGGACGGGGCGGGCCTGGACCCGCCGCTCCGGGGCCGAGCGGAGGCACCCGGGAGGCGTCCGCCGTGTCGCTGCCCCAGCCCTCGCTGCCCCGCTCGCCCCCCCGGGCCCCTCCCTTGCCCCGGGTCCCCCCTCCCGCATGTCCCGGAGCCGGGGACGGAGGGGAGCGGAGCCGCGCCGGCAGCCCTAGGGATCGGGAGCACCCCCGCCCCCCGGAGCACCCCCGGGAGCGTAGCCGCCGCCCCGGGTGGACACGGCACCGGCCGCCGGCGGGGCAGCGCGGGGGCACCGAGAGCACAGACGGAGGCGGCCTGACAGCGCCCGGCCGAGCCGGGGCCCCCGGTGCGCTGTGACGCGGGGTCCCAGCCGGGCCCGGCCGCCCTCACCCAGCAGGAGCCGGGGGTCGCCGGGCGGCCCCGCGCCACCTTAACCAGCCTCACGGCCCGCGACGGCGCTGGGAGCCCCTGCCATTGGCTGCCGCCGCGGCAGCGCCAGCCAATCGCCCTGACCCGTTCCCACATGGGTTCGTGACGCCACGTCACGGGAAAGCCAATGAGAAGCGAGCGGGCCGCAGCGGCCCTGGCGGCGGCGCCGCGGGGTACGCTGGGAGTTGTAGTTCGAGACACGCGGTTCCGTGCGCGGCGGCGGCGGCTGGGCCCGTCCCGTCCCGTTACGCCCGCTCCCGCTGGGTCCCGCGGCGGCGCCGCCCGTGCTTCCGCGCGGGGACGGCTCGGTCCCGCCGCGGGCCGGGGCTCCCGCCGCGGGAGGCCGGGGCGGGCGGACTACCCGTCCCACAAGGCCTTGCGCCGGCCGCCGGCTGCCACTCAAAGTAACGTGGGGCGGCGGCGGCCCGAAGCGGGAGGCTCGGCCGCCCCGCGGGGAACGGGGCAGCCCCGGCCCCGGGCTCTGCCGTGGGGGGTCCCGGGGCCGGGCCGGGCCGCCCCAGCGCCGCCGCCTCCCGCGCTCCTCCGAGCCCCCCGGCCAGGCCCCGCCAGCCCCAGCACCACCACGAGGGGCCCTTCCCCGGCCCCCGTCCCGCCGCGGTCACCGCGTTGGGGGACGGTAAAGGGAGGGCGAGGAGCGATCCTTAAATATTGCAGGGACGAGCTGTACCTGGGCACGGCACAGGGTTAAATATTTAATGCCCCGCATTTCAGCCTGATCTTTTATTAATCGCGTTATTTACTTGCTGCTTGCGGGAGAGAGGGGGGGGCTCTGCCAGTCCCGGGGGCGAGGAGGGAGGGGGGGGATAGCGGGGGCTCTACCAGTCCCGGGGCCACCGGTGGGGACCGGGACAGGGACAGGGACCCTCCCCGTGGCGCTGGCCGGGCTCGGGGCCCCCCCGGCCCCACACGCTCCCCGGGGGGGGGCCGCCGGCTCCGTCCAGCCCCAGCCCCGCCAGCCCCCACCTCAGCCCCAAAACCACCAAAATCCTTCCTTTTGCCCGTGCCTGTGTAGTGTTTGTACATCACGTAGCTGCACATGCGAATACACGTATTTTAATCCAAATGTAAAATCTTGGGAGAATTTATTTTTGGTTTGTTTGCCTTATTGGGGCAGTTGTTGGTTCGTTTGGTTTTGGTTTGGTTTTTTTTTTTTTTATTTAAGGAAAGTTGTTTTTTTTCAAAAGCTGGAAACATTCCAGATCGTGTTTCAAGGGAAGGGGAGGCACAGAAGATGTTTTGCGGTGTTTTTCCAAACTCCTTACCAAAAATTGCCGCTTTTCCTTAGGCAGTTTCTCTGCTCTCCTGTCTCGGAGAGTGACACAGGTAAACCTGGAACAGTCAGCTCCGGAATGATGGATGTCACACGCGTCTTCATCACCCTCCATTAATGATTGACGCGGGCCCTGGAGCAGGACAGCCTGTAACCCAGAGATTAATTTGCTTCAGCGAGTGCTCGGACTGGGGAGAAAACCGCTGTGGTTAACCCTTTGCACCCACCAGGGCTTCTGGATGCAGCAGCGCATCCAGGAGGAGTGGGAAGAGATCCCACTCCTCCCTCTGCGGGGATGCGGGGGTACCGGGCAGAGGGCTGAGACTCCCCCAGCAAAGCCACCCCGAGCCCCGGTGCTGCCGCCGGTGCCGGATGCACAGCCGGGGCCCGGCCGCTCCCCGCAACAGCCACACGCTTGTGCCCGGTAGCGGCAGCGCTTGGAAGAGCCCCAAAGGACGAGGGCGTTTGAAATCCCCGCGTCAGACCGAGGGGCGAGGGCTGTAAACAGCAGTTCTGTTTGGAACCAGCGGAGAAACCGAACAAACCCAGGCTTCGGGACGCTCGGGAGCTCCATTTGAACCCACATCCAAGCAAAACAGGTGGCTGCTGCTGGAATTACCCCGAGGATTTCCCCTTTCAGCTCCCGCCCCAAAACGCGAACGTGTGGCTCCCGCCCTTGCCAGCGAGGGCAGCGTCGGCTCTGCCCTGGCTCCGTGCCCCACGGCGAGTTATTTCTCTCCCCCTGCGCCTCCAGCACCCAGCGCATCTCCAGAGCTGACAGTGAAGGACAGAGACCGTCGCGTTCCTCAGAGGTGCTTATGGCGGGGGGGGCAGCTGGATCCTGCACACGCGGCGCCTCCTCCAGCCCCACTCTGAACCCCCCCGGGATTCCCCTTCTCCCGTCTGCTCTGCTCAGCTCCAGCCCTTCCAAACATGCACCGGGCAGGACAGTGGTGACGAGCCACGTGCCACCGCCTCGCGTCCCAGGGGGCTGCTCTCACTGCGCAGAGCCGCTGCGTGTCCAGCTTTGCTGGCCCAGCAGGTGACCACCAGGGATGGTGGCACAGCTGGGACCCCACGCGGCCTCAGGCTCCTCGCGGCAGCGGAGACACCCCGTTCTTTGGGATGGAGATGCTCTGTTCCTTGGGATGAAGATGCCCAGTTCTTTGGGATGGAGAAGATGCCCCATTCTTTGGGATGAAAATACCCCGTTCTTTGGGATGAAGATGCCCCATTCTTTGGGATGGAGATGCCCCGTTCTTTGGGATGAAGATACCCCATTATTTGGGATGGAGGTGCCCTGTTCCTTGGGATTCAGATGCCCCGGTCTTTGGGATGGAGACGCTCCGGTCCCTGCACCAGCCTCTTTGGGCCCACGCAGATTTGGGGTCTGTTGGGTTTAAGCGCGTGGTGGGGGTTTTTGGCAGCCAGGCAGAGCAGGGTGTTGCACACAGGGTTATTGGGTCACGCAGGGACCGTTATGGGGTGGGGGGAGCAGAAGCGGGGTCACCAGATTTTGAAGAGTCAGATTTTCTCCAAATTAAGCAGTTTGCCTGGCCTGTGGAAACAGGGACCAAAGGTGACCATGATGTTTCCAAACCATCCCGGTTTCAGCTTTTCACTTGCACGCTTGAATGAGGAGCCTTGAACTCAGCGGAGCTCTTGGAACCGGGTTCCCGGCACCCCCAGACAGACAACGGGAATTTCCCTGGGCATTTACACCAGCGGCCGGCACAAACAGGGGTCTCGATCCTGGCTGGAGTCCGTCCTGGAGTGAACATCCTGGACTGGATATCAGGAAGAAATTGTTTGCTGTGCGGGTGGTGAGGTGCTGGAACAGGTTGCCCAGAGAAGCTGTGGCTGCCCCATCCCTGGAGGGGTTCAAGGCCAGGTTGGACGGGGCTTGGAGCAGCCTGGGCTGGTGGGAGGTGTCCCTGCCCAGGGCAGGGGGTTGGACGTAGATGATCTCTAAGGTCCCTTCCCACCCAAACCATTCTATGATTCTGTGAACGTGACGGGGAAACCGAGGGAAGGGACGGGCAGCAAGTCAGCGAGAGCTGAGCCAAAGCTGTAGCGGACATCGAGGTTCTCCAGCACGCCGAGCCGCGCTCCTGGCACCGAACCGCAGGTCCCCACGGCCAGGCCCCGGGTGCCATCACCTGCTCTTTAAAGCCACATGTCCCTGAGGGTCTGGACAGGAACGGGGGGAGCTGAGGGGCGGGGGGTCTCTCCCGCCTTGCCCATCCAGAGCCCCCAGCAGCCCCCGCTCCGCTGTGCCGGGGACACCGCGTCACCGGGGGGGCTGTGGGATGGGGCGGGGGGACGCCCGCAAGAGAGAGGCGGGAGCCCTTCGAGCAGCCCAGCAGCTGACGGGCTCGTCTCTGGCGCTGCCTTCGATCTGTACGTTGGCTCCTGTTTGCACTTACCGGCTTTGAGTGGTTTTTAATTATTGATGCCTCTTTTAGCTTTTATCTCCCGCCGGCTGCAGCCAGGAAGGGCTCGGCGTTCCTGCATTAGTGATGAATTGGGAAGGAGGCCCCCGCTCCGCCGCCGCGGAGGAGCGTTCCTGGCTGGCAGGACGGGGCCATTGTTTCAAGCAAAGCTGGGCTGAAAAAAATGAGGAGGGTTGGGAGCGGGAGGGGGACGTGGCAGAGGTGATTCCCGCTGCTGCGGCGGAGGCCGCAGGGATCCCTCCTGGGGGATAAAGCTGAGGGAGGGCGGACCAAGGGTCAAACAGGTGTGGAAATCGCCTTCGCCCCTGAAAAACTGCCACCCGCTCACCTCTTCGAGGAGGAAAGAGGCCATTTTACGGCCCCTGCAGTGACAGGCAGGTGGAAGCGGGGGCGGCGGGGGGGAAGGGATGTGAGACCGTGGAGTTTTGCCGAGCCCCTGGCACCGCCAGCAGGAATCGGTCAAACCTGGGCTAAATGCTGCCCTGCGGCCGGGGCACGGGGCGCTGACGGACAGGGTCCTCCCCCTGCTCCCCGGGCTCCATCCGCCGCAGCCAAAAGCTCGCTGGACGGTGGGACAGTGGCTGCCACCAGGTTGTTCTCTGTCCCCCCCCCCGCCGCTTAATGAGCTTTTTTTTTTTTTTAATGGGGCTTTGCCAAGTTTTTCCAGGTATCCCACGGCTCCAGTCGTGAGAGAGGTCACAAGGCAGAGCTGCCTGTTTGGAAGGAGAGAAGGTGTTTCCTCAAGCCTGCAGCTACCAGGAGAGTCACGAGGGAGGTGTTTTTAACCCTTTTTCTTTCTTTTGGCATCTGGCAGGGGTTAGATTTGCAGCTTTTGGTGCACAGTTAGATTTGAGCCCGAATCCGGAAGGTGTCCGATGAAAGGACTCCCTGCGGAGATGCGGAAGCAAGTTCCGGCGGTTGCAAACCCAGGCAGGGTGGACGCGTGGGGAACCGCGGCGCTGCTCGGCGGTGGGACGGGACGCCAGGCTGCCTCCCACCGCCCAGAGAAACCCCTCGGCCGCGACGCTGTCCCGCTTCGGGAACGGGGGGCGGGGGGGGCATCAGGGGAAGCAGGAGCGGAGCGCGAGGTTCATCTCAGCATCTCGGGGAGGTGCAGGGGGTTTGGAGAGCCCAAAAGCCCCATCTTTATCCTTTACAGCGGGTCAGTCTCCCGCAGGGAGCCAGGAGATGCCCACAGCCCAGTCGGGAATGGCTCCCCCGGCCTGCCGGCAGCCGAGGATGCTCCGCCAGCAGCCTTGTGGTTTGTTCGACCCCTCGCCCACCGAACCGAAGCTGCTAATTAGCTCTAACAACAGGGACGTCTGTTCCTCTGAAACCGCCAGCCTGAAAACGCCCCAGACCAATTTCTCCTCAGTCCTCCTCCCTTGCCACATCCATCAGGAATAACATCCACTTACGGCGCTCCCTACCCCCGGGCTGAGTTTGAACCAGTGACCCCGAGGTGAAAGCGCTTGAAAAGCTGCAGCCCCCCCCAGCCCCTCCCGCAGCCGGCACGCTCCCGGGGGGGTTTTCAGCAGCACTTCCAGAGCAGAGATGGTTTGAGCAACCGCCGCACCGCAGCAGCCCCTCGCCCGGAGCTGCCTTGGCCTTTCACATCGGAAACCTGCTCGCTCAGCGCCAGCGAGGCCTCGGAGCAGCCGCGGGGTCAGGCTGCAGCTCCCGGCGGCGTCTCAGCCGGCTCCTGACCGGGATCCCTGTGCAGCGTGGTGGGGGGATGGCGGGGGGAACGGCGCTGGTCCTGTCTGCCCGCTGCTCCGGACCCCCAAAGGCTCCGAGGTCAGGCCAGCCCCTGCCACGCAGCAGCTCCGCTCTCGCCACGGGCTCCGCGCTCGGCATTCACCCGCGGCGGCCGAGCAACCGGCGGTGACGGCTGCGTCGGGCCCTGCATGGGGCGGCCAGTTTGGAAGGGGACAGGGCTGAGACCCCCTGGGCGGCCCTGCAGAGTCCCGGCCACCAGCTGCGGCTCAAAGACCACCACGGGAGCCGCGGTCCTCCGCAGACCCTCCCGCTCCCTTGCAACCCCATGCTGGGGATCAGCCGCCCCCGGTTCACGCTGGCCGGGTGGCTCGGGCAGATAACGGGGGCATTGCCAAGCCCTCGCGCTGCCACCGGCTCCGGGGCCGCGGCACGGCTGTGCCAAGCCTGGCCGGTGCTACCGTGGGACTGAGCTGCGCAGCGGAACCTCCATCCACTCTTTGCAACGGGACGTTCCGCGCCAAAAGGAGCCCGTCGGAGGCGGCGGCGGGGAAGGGGCCGAGCAGAGCTGCAGCCCCGGCGGGCACTCACGCAGCCCCCCGCAGCAGACACGGCCCCAGCCCCACGTGCCACCACTCGGCAGCCAGACCCTGTCCCAGTCCAGAGCCAGTTCAGCAAATCCCAGCAAATCCCACCCTCGGGCATTTGGCCTGGTCTTTGCCCAGCGCCATCAGGACAGAGGCACAGTGGCCGCTGCTCCCCTTGTGGCTTTCGCCAGGGTCCCCCATCTGTGCCACCACAGTCCTCTGACCTCGGTGGGCAGGCAGGGAGGTGCAAGACACCCCCCCGCCCCTCCCCCCGGACACAGCTTCCTTCCCAGGGGAAGGAAATTTTCCCACTCCAGCTGGCCTGGGAGATACAGAGGGGAAGATGTTATCAGGGCAGAGCAGGCTCTGAAGGCAGAGGACAGCTCTAATTATCGAGAGCCAATTCCATTACAGCAATCTCAGCCCCGGGGCAACACAGGCCAGATTTTCCAGAGGGGCCGAGTGCCACAGAAGCAGCTTATCCTCTGCACCCACAGGAAAAATGAATTATGCACGCGCGGAGCAGGCCTGCGGCAGCCCCCAGGGACCATTCCCATGCGCTACCGAACCACGTTGCTCCAGCAGAGCCGAGAGCCCTCGGTGGCACTTCGCTCCAGCCCTCCTTGCCTTTCATCCGGAGAACTCCCAGGTCCCTTTCGCTGCCGCCCGCTTTCGCCTTGCGCTCCGCTTTGTTCCGTCTTTACCCAAGCATCCGCCTTGCCCCGGCTCCAGCAGACGCCAGCCAAAGCTCCGGCGTGGGCATGCGGCTCCGCAACGATCCCCGTGGGAGGGATGGCGTCCCCGAGAGGGATGGAGGCAACAACGACAGTCCTCATTCTGCCAGCAGCTGTGGAGGCAAGAGCAGGAGAGAAGCCAGAACCGAAGGTGTCGATGTTAACGCCCCCCTTCTCCTGGCTCAGAGAAGCCCCCAGGGAAAGGGGGCTGCCCCAGGGAGGGCAGCACATGGCACCAGTGAGGCAGAAACTGGCCTGGGACACGCTCACCAAGAGGAGAGATGGCAGCTCTGCTGGGAGCTGTGACAGTACGTGGGGAAACTGAGGCAGAGTCCAAGGGTGGCCAGCGAAGCTACCTCTTCTCCCCCACCCACTCCCCTATCTGGGGCAGGAGAAGCGGGAAGGACGTGTTTTAAAGTCAACCCAAAGGCGGCAAGAAAGCAGGCAGCAAGTCATGGTTTTAACCAACCTTCTTATTTCTTTATTTGAAAGGCACAGCTTGTACGTCCTTGATACAGCATTTTCAGTTCCTCTTATTATAGGTCAAGTGATTAAACACAAAAAGCAAAACAAGATCTTTCTAAAGGACTATATACAAACACCAGATTATTATTTAATTTTATTCTTTTTTTTTTTTTTGTTCCATTTTCATTTTTTTAGAAGACACGCTAGCGCACGGAGATAAGAACAGAGAAAGCTGCTGTATCCTCTACACAGGGGCGGGGGCGCGGGGAGGGGAGGACCAGGAAAGGCTCTCGGTCTGCCTGCCCCTCTGCCCGGCTGCCCGAGCCCCCCGAAGCCGGGTGCTGTGCCGAAGGGGAGCGGATGGCGGATGCTCCCCCTCCAGCCCGAGACCAAGGAGCAGCCGAGGAGAAACCCCGGCGGCCGGAGCGCGACGTACTGCCGCGGTGCCGCGGGACCGGTTAAGAACAGATACATGCAGAACAGCAAGGTGCCGGCCTGGTATTAGTGCAGGAGGGGCGCGGGGACGATGGGGACAGGGACGGGGCGATGCGACGAGATCAAGAGCGCTTGGGGAGGGAGGAGATGGTTTCGGGGCAGGGATCCCAGCAGGGAGTTGTGCAGAAACCGTTAGGATCAAGGGGCATCTTTAAATACCAAGGGGGGAGCGGCGGAGAGCCACGTGGCACCGAGGAGCTGGGACAGCCGGGGGGCAAGCGGCCCCAGAGCGGCCCAAGCCAGGCTCTGGCTCGGCTCTGTGACGGAGCGGGAGCGGGGACGGGGAAGCCAGGCTGGGCACGGGGAGAGCGCGATCGGCCACACGGTTACTGCTATGGCGCTTGCATTGCTGCGGAGCAGCCCGTCCGCTGGGATGGCGGCGGGGGCATCCCCCAGGCACTGCTGCCCGTGGGAACAGGCCTGGCAAGCCGCCACCAAACACAAGCCCCCGCGATTCTGCTGCGCAGCAACTAGAGAGAGAGATACTGCATCTTGCATTAACCCGCCCCCCCCCCCCACCCCCCACCCTTCCCCCCCAGACAGCTCCCTCCCCCCGGCCCCCCATTCACTCTAATCCGATTTTTCCCCGTCGTCGTCTTGGTGGGCGTCCCCGTCATGGCCGTTCTTGTCCTCCTTGGAGAGGTGAGCCTGGGAGCCCAAGGCCGAGAGCGAGAGGAGCCCGGTGCCGGCGCTGACAGCGGGGAGGGACGGGGGCTGGAGGCCCACGGGGAGCGGAGTCAGAGGCAGAGCGAGGGCTTGGAGCTGCGACAGCTGGTGAGCTTGAAGCTGCTGCTGTAGGGAACGAGGGACGGACGGAGAGACAGGAGAGGGATATTGTCATTTGGAGTGCGCTTGGACCCCAACTCAAGGGCCTGGGCTACCCGGGCTGTGCCAGCCGCCAAGCTTAAACCAGGGACCTCAGGGTCCTGGAGAGCACAGCAGGCTCAGAGGAGGGGAAAAAAAGGAAAAAAAAGAAAAAAAAAGAAAAAGAAAGGTATTCTAGAGTCTTTGGACTGTGACAGCCTCAAGAGAAACCCAACAGCGTGTCCCCAGCACGACACGCAGCCCCCAGGACATCTGGCCTCAGGCCCCGGCGTGCTCCAAGGATGCAGTTAAAGCCCCCCCGACCTTGACCAAGAACAGATGGTGTTTTCACGTCAAGGAGCTGCTGCGATTCCTGCTCCAAACCAAAGCTCCTCTTCCTCGCACGCTGCCGGGCCAGAGCGGGAATCCCTGCTCCCCCGCAAACCCCTGCCCACCTCACAACAACCGCGGCCAAAACCAGCCTCCTGGGGGGCTGCAGCACCGCGGGTGGAGCAGCTGCTCCCCGCACACGGGGCACGTCCCCAGGTCCCCGCTGCCCTGCCCGACTCCGTCCCGAAGGCCAAAAGGCGCAGATTCCCGTCCCTCCGAACCCAAATTAAACATGCATCACGTACACGGATGATGGAGTTCAGTTCTGGCGCCGTGACCTGCTTGGCTCGTTCGATGGCTCCCAGGACTTGCTGCTGATGCTGGTGTGGGGAGAACAGAGGAATTCAGGGTCATTCCCAAGTACCGCAGGGAAGGAGAGCTGGGACCCAGCCGTGTTGGGCCTGACACACACATGCGCACGCGTTATCTCAGCTGCTAGCGCCCAGATGTCAGGGCACAGGCTGGTTAACCCCACAGCTGGACACATCTGCACCCACTTCATCCGTGGCAGCCACCTTACAGCAGCGAGGCCCGCGGTAGCGGGGAAGGAGGCATCTTGTCTCACTCCAGTTCCTCGCCACAGGGTTCAGCAGGTCCCCTCTTGCCCCCATCCTTGTCCCGCTCTGCCCAGGCCCAGCGATCCTTGCCCAGAAGGGCTCTAAGGTGGGCAATGCCTCTCTCCCGGCCTCTCCAACCCAGACCTGACAGGAAATGAGACACCCCCCCACCCCCAACAAACAAAACAAGCCCTAAAATCAGAAGCTCTTCACTGACTCACAGAACGTTGGGGTTGGAAGGGACCTCTGGAGATCATCTCCTCCAACCCCCGGCCACAGCAGGGTCACCCACAGCAGGGGGCACAGGAACGCGTCCAGGCAGGGTTGGAATGTCTCCAGAGACGGAGACTCCCCCACCTCTCTGGGCAGCCTGTGCCAGGGCTCTGCCACCCTCACAGCAAAGAAGTTCCTCCTCGTCTTGAGATGGAACTTCCCATGGGCAAGTTTGTGCCCGTTACCCCTTGTCCTGGCCCCGGGCACCACTGAGAAGAGCCTGGCCCCATCCTCCTGACACCCCCCCTTTCAGTATTTATCAGCGTTGATAAGATCCCCCCTCAGGCATCTTTTTTCCAGCCTGAAGAGCCCCAAATCCCTCAGCCTTTCCTCATCAGAGAGGTGTTCCAGTGCCCTTATCACCTTCGTAGCCCTTGCGTGGGGAGTTCCCCACTCCTTGGGACACATCCCAGCAGCTGGAAGATGCTGCTGTGGAAGAGCCCAGCACAGCTGCGCCAAACACAGGCAGGAATAACAGCTGTATCACGTACTTTAAAAAAAAAAAAATAAAGGACAACTGTACTTGCTCCTCTGAGAGCACAAGGTCTCGGAACACCGGGCCTGTCGCAAGTGGATTTTTCTTTCTATCTTGGCAGCAGGACAGGGTTGGGGAGGGGGAAGGGGTTGCATTAAGATGCAAAAGGTTTAGTGGTGGCTTAGTTATTAGGCAGCTCTGATCTGATCAGCGAGCCACTTTGTCTTTCCCCGAAAACAGGTGGGTGGGAAAAGCACGGCCCGTGCCCCAGCCCCACGGCTAACCCCCCCACCCCCGACCCAGAAACAGCCTCCACCCGCAGCCCGTCCTGACCAAAACCCAGCCACGGCAACGGCCGCGGAGCTTGGCCTCGGCGGGGTGGTGGGGGGAGACGGACGGCTACCGCCCTAGAGGTGCTTCATCTTCCTCTCGCCTCAGGCAGCAACTCCCAAGCCCTCCCAATTAATTTCTCAAGGGAGTGGGAGGAGCCCATCAGCTGCATTAATTAATGAGGCAGAGGAACCAGACCTCAAGGAGGAGCCATATGGAGGTATTTTTTTTTTTTAAACACACCCGCCCTCCCCCAATTAGCCACCCAGAGCTCCCACCGCTGGTGCAGAAGTGGCCGATGACTCAGGAATCACGGGCAGGACAGAACAGAGCCCATCTTTGTCCGCAGCCACCAACAAAGGGGACGGCCGGGCACA
Organism: Rissa tridactyla; assembly: GCF_028500815.1. NCBI lineage: Eukaryota > Metazoa > Chordata > Aves > Charadriiformes > Laridae > Rissa > Rissa tridactyla. Next base: position 3,343,184 of record NC_071487.1, read on the forward strand.
TTCACCATCGCACAGCGCCCGGGGTGAGGGGGGGGCTGCTCGAAAGCCTCCGGCCAAAACCTGTCTTGAAGGGCTCGTCCCGGTGCAGGGGCAGAGAGCGAGCGACGAGGTCTCCCCCAGAGCGGGGGCGAGGAGCTGCCCCCCGCGGGAGGGCTGCCCCTGCGCCCCCGGGGCCAAGCTGGGGACTCACCTCTTGCGAAAGGTAGGGCAGAACCTGCGCACAAATCCCGTTTAGCCTCTTGACGATTTCAGCCTAGAAGGTGGGAAGAACAGAGAGGAAAAGGCATCAGGCAGCTCGCGGCTGCCCCGCGTGCCCCCCGTCCCCAGGCAGGGCCCAAGTCCCAGCGCCCTGGTGCCACGGGGGGGTCACCTTGCCCCCAAATGAGTTAATGCTGCTGACCCCAAAGAGCAAGTCTTTTGTCTCCGCTGAGACCCCATCCTCATCCTCCTCAGAGTCCCCCTCCCCAAAGGCAAGCGCCAGCACCCCCCCACCAAACAGGGCTGAGCCACAGGATTGGGGCTATTCAGGGAGACCTCAGGGACTGCAGCTTCTTCACGAGGCTCATACAAGCAGGTGGCACATTTTGGGGGTGATAAATGCTTTCCTCCTGGGAAAGAGTAAAGCTACCGGCCCTTTGCAAATCACTTTCCAATGGAGTCAAAAGAAATACAGAGCCAAAGGGTTTAGGTGCACATGAAAAGCGGCCAAGGGGAGCAGACTAAGCTGGGAAACAGTTCATGGGAAAGCAGTGAGGGATTCGTGGCTCAGATCCTTTACCAAGACACAGGTTTTCCCCCAGGGAAGCCAGTCTCACAGGCTTCCCAACGAGAGCGATGGGATCGGAGGCACCTTTGTGGGGAGCAGAATTGCGCTAAGAGGCTTATAACCGAGCCATGACACACAGACGACTTTGTGACTGGAAGGTGGAGCCAGATAAAGTCAGGCTCAGAGGAGGCTCATGTTGTTAACAGCACAGGTAATTAGCCACTGGGGATAATTAACAACTTAACCACCAGTGAGGGTAATGAACAAACTTATCCAGGCTGCAGCACAGTCTCCATCACAAGGTGGCTTTCTTAGAAGGTCGTGTTACCTAACCACAGCCCAAGAGAAGTGCTCTGGCCTGACTGCAGCGAGAGTCCGGGGGAGCCAAAGGTGTTTCCTGTGTCGGGGTGACCACTAGAAGCCTCCCCGGGCACCGGGGAAGGCGGCAGGGCCAGAAGCCCACCCAGGGCCTGGGGGAGGGTGGCAGGGACCCAGGGTCATCTCCTGCCCCCCACCGCAGGTCTGCGTCTGCTGACCGACGCTGAGCCACAGCTCCAGACCCTGCCTGCCCTGCCTTGTCCGGTGCTTAAATACCCGTTTGGGCTCTGGGGAGAACCAGAGCGTGCCCACAGCCCGGGATGGGAACCCTCAGTCCAGCACTGCAATCCCGAGCGGTGGGGTGGGGGGGGGGGGGTCCCTGCATTTCAATGGCAACTCTGACATTTTACAGGCTCACGGCATTTCTAGTTCCTGAAATATCACTGAAGTGACAGAGGGCAAAGCACAGCGGACAACCCACCCTCCCCAGGAATGAGAGCCCTTGGAAATACCTTCCCCCTACCTGTTTGTGCATTTCAATATTCAGCCCATAGGACATCTCGTAATACTGTAGGAGGAGAGAACAAAAGAAATCGTAAGTCAAATCTCCACCAGGTAAAATGGCTCCATACAGCAGGGCCAGGAACTACTACTGCTTTCCGAGCAAGGTCTTCTACAAAGGCTGGGCAAGGATGGAAGGAGAGAAGCCCCTCTCCAGGTGTAAGGCTGAAGCACCGAGCCCTGCCCGCCCCGCTCCAGCCTCACACCGCTGCAGACAGCGACCCGGGAACTTGCCAACCGGGCCCCACGCAACACCCCTCCCAGACACCTTTCGGCAGCCTGCATCAAGGTGAGCGATGCTGCTTCCAACCTGGAAGGGCTCCACAGACTTCCAAATCCACAGCCAAAAGAGCAGCCGCCTGACTTTACAGGCTTTGCCTGGCCGATATCGTGGCTGCTTCAGCAGCAAATGGAAAAGATCACAACTGGGCTTCATCTAGCAACTAACACATCCAGCTGCACATAGATACAGCTGTTTGGGAAGCAGCTACGTGGAAAAAAAAACACACACACACACAAACCCACCCAGAAAACCCCCACACGGCAGCAACAGGCAGCTACAGAGCAATCTATTGGCAGGAGAAGCTAATTCCTGACCCCTGGAAGAAGCCGTTTTAAGGCTGATGTTTGAGACTTTAGAAATCTCCTCCCTCGGCTTGCAGGCTGTGAGCCTGATTCTTCTGAAGGAAAAGAGAAATCCACATCTGCGCTCATTTAATTCAAGGAGAAGATCACTGGCGTTTTGGTACCGACGCTGCAAGTCTGAGAAGCGCCCAGCTTGGTATCGCCATGATCTCAGTCTGCTCTAACACCGCTGCTGGCTCCCAAGGCTCCTTTGCATTCTGAAGACCAAGCAGGAAGCAGGAGCCCGACCCCCAAGCTGTTAATTGTGACTTATTCAAAAAATTGGAGCAGCTGTAGCAGCTTTGCACATTCACAGAAACCCTCCTCTTGGCTCCCCGCGACTCGCTGTGGTGGGGAGCGACAGCGACGCTGTGCCGACTCCGGCTCAGCCACGCAGACGAGGCAGGAGCTGCTGCGCCTGCAAAGCCTCGAGTGCTGCACAACGAGCAGCAGCCCTTCCCCTCTGCCGCCGCAGGAAACCTGAATCAATTCTGGTGACTGTCAGCATTAAGGGGGAAAAAAAGAAATATATATATATATATCTCTCTCTCAGCCACACCTGGAGATGAGAGTCTCCATGCAGGTTGCGAGGCCCAGGAAGCAATCATTTATTGGTGGGAACGGGGCAGGCTTCCCCATTAATATACAAGGAAAGCTGGGAGCTCTTCTCCTTGGCCCCAGCCCCAAGCACGCCAAGCTCCTCGGAGCCTGGACACATGGGCAGCAGAGGAGGATGGAGGGGCCAGCTCCCTTATTTCTGGTTTTAAAAGCCCTAACTCCGCTCTGAAGAGCTGCCGTATTAATTTCTACACCTTATCTCTTCCTTCCAGGGCAAGTGCAGCAGCTGGCAAGCAGGCACCAGCTCATCTTTACGGACAGCATCACAACCTCCTGTTAACTCCTTGATAGGAAAGGAACAGATCGCAGCCTTGCCAGGCATCCCCCCTCCTCTGCTCCAACGGCTCTTCCACATGTGGGAAGACAGAGGCATTACCTGGCAGGCAAACCGTCACCCAGCCTACCAGAACATGGCTGTTTCCTTGGCAGATTTCTCTTTGGAGAGTTACAGCTAAGCCTGCTGCCCACACGTGGCACCTCATCCCATGCCTTTCCCAGGCACTGCCCAGGGATTTGCACACTTTGTGCTGGGACACACGCACCGGTGAGATGTGCTAGTACTTAGCACCACGGCTCCGCAAGGCTGCCGGGCTCAGAGAAGGTGCAGAGGGTTCACCTCTCGCACAGCGACTGGTTTCTGTCTCCAGCTCCTACCAGGCTTGTGGGGTTTCCCAGCTCCATGACTTCTCAGGGGTCTGCTTTGTCTTTCACTGACCATGACTCCCCCAGGCTCCCCAGGTGCCTGCACACCAGCACCTTGCGGCTCCTTCTCGGGCACACGAGAGCTGTGACCTCCCCCAGGGCACAGGGAGAACGGTCAAGCAGCCAGTCTGTGCCCAGGCCAAGGACCCCATCACCACCCATCAAGCAGTCAGACAACGGGGCCATCAGTTTTCTGCGTCCGACAATTCCCTGCTACTTCCCCGCATTTCAACAACCCACAGCATGCGGACAACACAAAATATTAAAAAAAAAAAAAAGCCCCGCTTTCAGAAAAGCCAGCGCCAGCCTCACCCAGAGAGACCTGCCTCTCCACGGGGCTAAGGCTCCCTGCCAGCAAAACCCCGGCGCAGGCACCTGCTCGCCGCTGGCGTCCCACCCGCGCGCTCGGCTGCCGGGGACGGTCCTTACCATGACGTAGTGACGCTGCATCTCCGATTTCTCACTGGCTAGTTTGTCACATTCCAACTTCAAGCTGAAAAGCCAGAAAACAGTAAGAAAAGCACAAAGAGGTGAGAGAGTTGAGCGCCACGGAGCAGCTGCTTCCTGCAGGGCCCTGTCCCGGCCAGGCTGGGGACACCACCGTCCAGACCCCAAAGAGTGGCTGGAGCCGGGTCACGCTGTGCTGGCACAGCGGCCACCGCAGCAGAGCCTGCTCCCACCTTCCCAGCTGGAGTCCCCCCAACATGCGTTCGGGAGGAGTGGCACAAGGCTATCCACCAGCTGGACACTGACCTCCCCCCGGCAAATCCCTTCAGCCAGAAGCAGAAAGCTGGGCAGAAGCAGAGGTGGCCGCCCAAGGAGGGGTTTGTCTTCCCTCAACTGGTCACTGGCAGCTGGGGACGGCTTCAAGCACGGGTCTGTCGGCAGCGCTCAAGAGATGCTGCGATACAACTTCGACGCTGAAGCCAGATCCATTTCTGGATGGCAGGGGGAGGCCCAAGTGCAGCACATCCCTCCAGAAGAAAAGATTTTTTTTTTTTTTTCCTCTCCCGTAGGTTCTTCACACCCTTCAGAGAAGTGCTGCTGCTCCCAGCGTTTTATGAGACTCCAACTCATCAGCCGAGCAACTGCAGCCGGCATGTGCTGCGGTTTTATGTTTCAAACAAGAAACAGCTTCACCTACACAAAACCTGCTTCTTCTCAAGCAGATTAAATCCAAGGGGGTGGGGGTGGGGGGGGGGGGGACACAGAAGGCCTGCTCCTTGGGCTCCCCTGCTGTCTCGCTGGCACTGCCCACACGGACACCAGGAAATAGCTATTTCCCAGCAGTTTTTCGGCCAGAATGACACCACCTCAAACCTGTGACCCAGCCGCCCAGTGGGGAAGGCAGCTGGGGAGGTCGCAGCCGCACGGCACCAAGGCACGAACCACAACCGGCGCCTCGCAGCCTGCGGGGCCGGGGCAGAGGGCATCACCCAGCCCATTTCACCCAAGAGCTTCACGTTTATTTCAGACACGCACACAAAGCAACAGAGCGTCACAAGCCAGCTTTCGGGTCAGCAGAAGTATTTCCACACACACCCACAGAAAAGCGGAAGCTTTTGGATTTAAGCGTTCCCTGCAGCATTCGCCGTCCAAGAATGGCAGCCAGGGAGAAAAAAAACGAGGAAAACTCCCAGCAAGAGAGGGGAGGCCTGGCGAGCTCTGCACGGTGCCGGCCCAGCAGCACTCGGGAAAGACCTTGGCTGGGGAGGGAAGATGCACATTCTCCTCGCTGGGCTCCCAAGCGGACACGACTAACGCCCTGCCTTGGGTCCTCCTCTAGCCAAAGGTGACCCAGGCCACCTGACCGGGTCCCTCCTCGGCATTCCCGTTCGGGCTGCGCAGCGAAGCGGAAGAATGGGAGCGATTCCTGCGTGCGGTGCCACCCGCCAGCCCGGGGGGGGCTGCAGGAGCACCTACCTGTGGTACTGGGCCTGCAGGAGCTGGAACTCGTCCTTGATGCGGTCGCAGGAGTCGGAGGTCGTGAACTTCAGCTGCTGCGGCAGGTGAGAGGAGCCCTGGGACGAGAGGAGATAGCGCTGGGTGCGGGGCCGGCGGCCGGCCCGGCCCACCCTGCTCCCGCCGCACCGGGCAGGGCCGGGACGCCTCGCCCGGCCCCGGGGCTGAGCCCCCCGCGGGGACGGGCGGCGATGGGGACCGCCGGGGCCCCCCGAGGGCCCGGGACGCGCCCAAGGTCATCCGCGGGGCCGCCGCCCCCCGGGACCTTCCCCGGGCACCGCCGCCCCCCCGGCACCGCCGTGGCGGGGCCCGGCAGGGGCTGCGGGGCGGGGAGACCGCCGCCCCCTCGCTGCCGGCGGCGGGAGGCGCCCGGTCACCGCGGACCCGCCGGGGCCGTCGCAGGGAGGCCGGGCGGTCCCCGCGCCGCGCCCCCGCGCCGGGCCGGCCCCGGCCCCCGCCGCCCCCCGGTGCCCGGCCCCGCCCCGCGGCCCCGCCGCCCCGGCCCAGGCCCCGGCCGCGCCGTACCGAGTGCCGGCTTTGTGGAAACATCATGTCAGGCTGCGGCTCGGCCCCCGCTCGGAGCGGCCCGGTGCCGCCGCCCGCTCCCGCGCCCGCCGCGGCTCCCCGCGCCGCCGCCTTTGTCCGCGCCGGGCCCGGCCGCCCCGGCCCCGCGGCCGCCCCGCCCCGGCCGCGCCGCTCGCCCCGCGCCGCTCCCGCCGCCCCGCCGCCGTCGCCTATTGTCTAATGGCGGCTGCGGCTCCGGCTCCGTCCTGCGGCTGCTCGGCACCACCTGCCGCCGCCGCCTCCCCGGGCCGGGCGGGCCCACGGCCGCCCCCGCCCCCGCCGGTCCCCGCCCCCGCCGCGCGGCGCCGCCGGCCGCGGGCACCGGACGGGGCCCGACCGCGGGCTGCGGGCGGCGCGGGGCTGGGCCGCGGGAGCCCGGCAGGGCCCGGGCTGGGTCCGACGCGGCCGCCCGGCTCCCCCGCCGGCCACGGGGCTGGGGCGGGACGGGCCTTTCCCCCTCCGGCGTCCCCTCCCTGAGCCCCGGCCGGGGCCCTCCCTTAGCTGCCCGGCTGTCGGGCCCCTTTCCCCCGAGCGCTCCTGGCCGCCGGGGCCGCGGCGGGACCCCCGGCTGGACGCCGGCCGCGGGGGGGGGGGGGCCCGGGCAGGCGCTCTCTGCGGGGCCCTCCGCGCCCCGCACCGGGACCGGCCGGGGTCGGCGGGGCGGGAGAGCACCGGGCCCGCTTCTGGCTCCCGCAGCTCCCCTGCCTCGGCCTGCCCGGTAAAGAGAATTCCTGCGGCTCCCGGGGTGTGTGTTTATTAGAGGTGTCGGAGGGGAAGGGGAAGCTCTGCAGTTAATGAAGCCACCGCTCCAGTTTCTTACCGGTTCTTACACCTTGGTGTGACACCGCGGGGTCTGAACCGTGCTGGCCGTGCAGGGAACGCCATCAGATGCGGCTCATTTTCACATCCTTCCCCAAGCGGGAGAACCGGGTTTGTTTACGCAGGGGTTTTGTTTTCCTTTATTTCAGCCCTGCCTTTGCTGAGCAGGAGGGAAGGCGAAGGGCAGGGAATTCACCTGCAACTGGCCCCAGAGAAACCTCCCATCTCCAGACAATGGAAAATTCTGCTCTGGGTGCCAACTTGGGTCCCAAACCTGCTGCCTGAGGAGCAGACCCCGCAGTTGGTGTCTGGGGTGGATGGATTGCGTCCCCGGGGAGAGCAGAGAGGTGGGGAATTCAGCCGCAGACTTTACTGCTGGAAGTACTTTGTTGCCATGGGGCCTCTTGCAAGCCGCACACACAGCCGTGCCCGAGCTGAGGCGGGATCGGGTCCTTGTAAGCCAGTCGGAGAATAAGAGGCAGGAATACGGCTGGCGTGTGTGAGCGCCGAGGGAGCTTTCATCAATTTCAGATGCTGCTCTGTGTCTATCTTTAAAAAATCAGTACGTTTTCTGCTTAAAAATAAAACCCTACACGTCATGACTCCAGCAATGCGGGCTGGGCTGTTGTGGTATTTATTTTTAAAGAGAACAATATAGCAGCTGAGTTATTGTGACACCTCCTGCATATTGTGCAGTTGCTTTTTCACTTCGACATCTCCATATTAGTGAAAACTGTGACAGCTTCATGCCAAGGATTATTAATAGTGCAGGCAGGCTTTGCGTCCCTGCAGAATAAGGGTTGGCAAACAGGGTAGACCGTCTCCCCCCCAAACTGGTCGGCATCCCGGTCCCCTTTTTACACATCGAGAAACTAAGCCACCGTAGCTTGGGCTTTGCACGAGGGCAGCAAGATGCGGTTTGTAACCCGGCTGGGTCACTGCTGTCCCCTCGCAAAGCTGGGTCCTGCCTCTCTGCTGAGCTCTGCCTTCGGTGGGAGGCATTGGAGCAAGTCTGGAGCATGTCGTGTTCCCTGCCAGGCTTGTCACCTTGCTGCCACATGGGGGAAAAGAAAGGGACAGTGGGATTTGGGTTTGGCCCTCAGCTATGTGATGATTCGGATGCGCAGTGCCTGCGTCGAGAGCTTTACCATCCCTGGCCCCCAGCACAGAACAGACCGGCCTTGCAGGTAGCGCCAGCAATGGGTTCTTGTGGCCAAGAAGGCCAATGGCATCCTGGGGGACATCAAGAAGAGCGTGGCCAGCAGGTGGAGGGAGGTCATCCTCCCCCTCTGCTCTGCCCTGGGGAGGCCCCATCTGGAGCGCTGGGTCCAGTTCTGGGCTCCCCGGTTCCAGAAGGACAGGGAACTGCTGGAGAGGGGACAGCAAAGGGCTGCCAAGATGCTGAGGGCACTGGAACACCTCTCTGATGAGGAAAGGCTGAGGGATTTGGGTCTCTTCAGGCTGGAAAAAAGACGCCTGAGGGGGGATCTTATCAACGCTGATAAATACTGAAAGGGGGGGTGTCAGGAGGATGGGGCCAGGCTCTTCTCAGTGGTGCCCGGGGACAGGACAAGGGGTAACGGGCACAAACTTGACCATGGGAAGTTCCATCTCAAGACGAGGAGGAACTTCTTTGCTGTGAGGGTGGCAGAGCCCTGGCACAGGCTGCCCAGAGAGGTGGGGGAGTCTCCGTCTCTGGAGACATCCCAACCCCGCCTGGACGCGTTCCTGTGCCACCTGCTGTGGGTGACCCTGCTGTGGCCGGGGGTTGGAGGAGATGATCTCCAGAGGTCCCTTCCAGCTCTGACATCCTGTGAGTCTGTGTAATTCTGTAACTGTTCCCGCTCCATTACACAAATTAGGTATCTGCTACAGAGGTGATTAAGTGCAGAAGAAATATGCAGCATGCAAATGCCGTACTCTGAATCACGTCTTCAAAATGGGGGGTGGTGGGCTCTCTCCTGCACTCCCAGTCTTGCCGTGTTTGGGGTGAAAGCACAGGAGCCCGGCTCCCACTGCCCTGCGCTGCCTTCCCCTCTCTTTGCAGTAACTCGCCGTCGCTCCTTTCCAAGCGGGAAATGAAATGTTCCTTTTATTGGCTTTTATGTTGGCTACAAAATGTTCCATTTTATCTTTTTTTTTTATTTTTTTTTTCCTTCTGCTTACTTTCTTCCAGGAAACACACTAATTTATGGTATAATCTTGGCAAATCCCAATCCAAGGGAACACAAACTCGCTTGTGCCTAGTAAATGACTCTTTAATGGGCCTGTCTGCAGCCGGCGATGGATCCACGTCTGAAGAAGGGGGAATTATAACCTTGCCCAAGCAGCGGGTGTGCGTGTGCCAGCAGAGGTGAATATGGCCTGGGCATGGCAGCCAAATAGCGCGTGGAGGAGCCAGCCTTAAACACACCCTGGTGAGGGGAGGGAATTCCCACCGCCCACCCCAGACCCGGAGCAGGAAATGAGGGTTTTTCCAGCACGGGAAGACAGCTCGGAGCACGGGTGTAGGAGCTCTTCAAGACCCAAGAACCAACTTTTATCTGCTCCCAGGCGGTTTTACGGCGATGTTGGAAAGCTGCGGCTGAAGCAGACGGATCCCCCCACACCTCGGCCAGGAGCGAGGGGTGCCGGGCTCTTGCCGCACCTGGGGCTGGGTCGGGGTCAGGCTGAGCTTGCTGGTGGGTTTCCAGAGACTGTGTCTGCTCCTGGGGAAGCCAGACCACCCTTTGGAAGGGCCACAGAGGGCAGCTGAGGACTTGGCTGCTGACATTGAGAGCTTAGTCCACGGCCTGACACTGTGCAGGGACCTGGTGCGGGAGGATGGCAAAGGCATCTCCAGCCAGGGTGACCAGGACATGGAGGCTGGAGGAGCCACTTCCACCGGCACTGTTGTTGGCATCATCCTTCCAGGGAGTGAGGTGCTGTGCCTACCTTTAGCATCACTTTAAGGCACTGCAAGTACGCGTGGAGATTTCGTGGCATGCTGTTGGGCTCGCTTCTGCCCCCGGCCGTGTGCCCTCACGCTGTACCACGCCGTGTCCACGCCGAGCTTTGCCTTTGGCCGAGTCCTGAGCTTGCCCAAGCCCGTGGGCTCGTCTGGCTGGAGAGCGGGAGCAGTGTCCTGCTCAGAGCCGGGCCTCTCCCACGCCTCCATGATGACCTCCTGCCCCCGGGGGCTGGAGGGAAGATCCTGCCATCGCTCCCACTTCCCACAACATGCCCATCTAGCCACATCCTCGCTCGCCAGGTCGCCTGGCCACTGGCGCTGGAGCCTGGTTACCCAGGGACCAGGAGTTTATATTTAGCATTGATAATGGAGCAAGAGGCTGTCCCAGTCCCCGGCCCCAGCAGGAAGGGTTCGTACAGGGATGTCCTAATGAGACCAGAGCAACTTCCTATTCGTTCCTAAAAGGAGCAGTCTAACAAAGCTGCCAAAAATAAATCTATTTAATGAAGAGCCTTTGTAAATTATTCAGATATTATATCCCACTCCAGCACTGGTTCAAGGAGAGAGGCTGTACAGACACTTTCTTCTCTGAAGCTCCGGACACAAGGTGAAAGTCATGCTGTCATTGCAATGGAAATGCAGGCTCTAAGATCCCGCTTTTACCCGGAGAACACTGTCCCTTTCACCTGGAATTAAAGAAGAAGAAATAAAAAAGGCACAGCAGCAATTCAGGCCCTGAGACAAGGAAGGATTTTTCCTTTCCCCCCTGCCTTGGGACCGCTCTTGAATCCCAACACCTAAAGCTGACCACGTACACAAGTGCTTTGCAGGATCGAGTCTGAGGAATTCGGGCTTCCCTGAGCACCGCACGCCTCAGCGTGGCACGGACAGGACCTCGCTGGAGGTTCAGCCAGCGGCTCCTCCTTCGCTTCCCAGTTGTGGCTGGAGTGCTGTGGACTGTTTCCAGTAGAAACAGGGCTGAGACCCACCAAACGTGGTAAACTTCAGCTGCCATCCATACACCAGCTGCTAACAAATCCCAGCATCCCCCCTCCCCAGGATGTAAAGCGCAGCTTTGCAGAGTGCCGTCCCCCACTGCCATCCCATATTCGGACATCTGTGAGGCATTTTATAAGGCACAGTGGTTGGTAGCTCGTGGGCTATTAGCCACAGCCAGCCCTGTGCCACGCTGCTGGTGCTCACAGGCTTCTCTCCTGTTTCCCAGCGCGTCCTCGCTGGCGGCGGGGCCGGCTCTGGCCGGGGCTGGGCAGAGGAGCTGCTGCCGGGCACACGCCTGCCCTCGGCGGCTCGGGCACGGGGGCAAAGTTTCCCCGCTGACGTTAACGTGGAACCACGCGGCTGCCAGTGCTTTAAAGCTGCAGGGGTTAATTCTGCGTTTTCCTTCAGCCTCTCAGGACTACATTTAGGTTTTTCTTTCCTGCGGTCCCTTGCACCCTGCCGTCAGCAGCTGCCTGCGTGTGGGAAGGGGCAGCATCTCTCGGGGCACAAGGGGAGGTGCTTGGGACTGGAAGGCATTTTCACAGAGCGGGTCGTGGTCAGGGTCCCCGGGTGGGTTGCCGGCGGGCCATTCCCCCACATCCCATGAGGCGGCCCTGCCACCCACAGCACGGCTGGCGTTCTCCCTCCCCACACGCTGCTGCCATGGGCCATGCACGGACTCACTACCTGTGACCCAGGCCAGGCCCTGGGGGGACGCCAGGGGCCTGCGGGACCCCAGCAGCACCCTGAGGGCCAGAGCAGAGGCTGGAGGAGGTGGGGGCTGGCAACTGGGCACCAGGCTCCCACAGCGCTGAGCTGCCTGAAGCCCCTCGCCCGCCCCTGCCCCTTCCCTCTCCCGGCAGCCGCTGCAGTGCAGCCGCTCGGGGCCTCCCCACGCCATGGCTGCCGGCGGCAGGAGCACTGCCAGCTGCCCCATTTCAGCCGCTCGGGGCCTCCCCACGCCATGGCTGCCGGCGGCAGGAGCACTGCCGGCCGCCCCGTTTGCTCGGCTGGAGGCAGCTCTCGCAGATGGGGGCCTGGGGACCGGGATGTCCCTGCGGCACCTCCAGCGTGGCCCCGGCTCCCCGTCACGTCCAGGCCAGCTCTTGTGGGACCTGGGGCCACGCTGTCCCTTATCGCCCCTCTTATCACAGGGATTATTGGCTTTTTATATTAAACTTTCTCCAGATAGCATAACGCAATCTAGCAGACGCCTGGCAAGGGCTTGGCAGGCCCGGGAGTGATTTATAAGCAATCTGTCTCTGCGGTCTCTCCCTCACACACAGGCTGTTTCCTCCTCTCCCTCGCCACCTCCCAACTCTCTCCCCGTGGCCGCCGCCGTTAGCAGCCACGCAAATCTCCCGGCTGCCTCCAAGGGCTGGAGTGAGACGTGGGGCTGCCCCACCGGAGGATGGGTCCCCCCACGCCACCGGCCGGCATGGCAGCGCCGCCCCCGCCGCAGCCAGCAGCCATCTTGCCCGCCTCTCGGGCTGCTGGGCACGGGGCCTTCAGGCTCTGCCCGCGTCCCAGCAGGCGGCCGACTGCCCGGGTAGGAAACATCCTGGCGACACCGGTGGTGACGCCAGCGCTGTGGCCGTGGGGTCGGGTGGCTGCATCCCTCGGGGCTGTATCCGTGTGCCCTGGCACGCGCTTCCTTCTCCGTTATCGTATTTCTCACATCTTCCTTTGAACCGTCTGCTGCCGGCCTCCGTCAGGGACAGATATTGAGCCACACGTCCCAGCCCAGTGCTGCCCGGCGCTCTCTTCCCCCAATTTCAAGGGCAGTGACCCAGGGCTGGGGTCCTGGGCAAGCGCAGGCTCGCGGGGAGCTGAGGAGGACCCACGACAGCCATCCGTGGAATAATTACTAAATCAGCCAAGAATACAAAAGTACAGCATTGTTCACACATTAAGGAAAGTCATAAAATCAAGAGGCTTCTGAGGTAGAATACAGCCGCAGCTGGCACACGAAGAACGCAGCATCTGCCATTCCCTGTACAAGGTTGTTTGCGAAACTACACGGGGGATGGAACGGAACGCGATTGTTCCGTGGCCTTCCCTTGTGACGAATAGCAGATACGGGAACGAGATGGTACTACGGAACGGATAAGCGGCCTACACGCTACCCGAGCCAACATTTCGTCAAATTTTGATGACATGCTGTCCTTTGTGCGAACTTTGCTCATCACAATGTACCAAAACACACCTCCATCCCGGAGGCTATCCGCCCCCGAGGTGCGACCACTCCTCCTTGGGTACACCAATCATAATAAAAGTATTTATGACTAAAGTCACTCAAACTCCACTTTGAAGATAAAAAAATAGTATAAAAATAGCCCGAGAGAGGGGGCATATCAGGGAAGACACCATCGTGAACAAGTCGAGAACTCCATCACTGAATTCCGGGACCAGCCGACGGGCTGAGCCTTTCTTCCCCCCCATAGGGACGCCTTTGGGTAAGACTAAGATTATACCAAGTGTTTTCTCGAGGAACTTAGAAATTTCTCCAGAGAACCTCTATCCTACATTTATAGCCAGGCTGTATTGTTTATAACTTTGTCGCGTGTTTTTTATACTTAACAATATCTTCATTTGCACGTGTTTTGCAGACAGTGTATTTATCACCGGCAATCCTAAGAACCTGTATATCTGTTGTTTAAATAAACTGCACTGTTTAAGTAGCTGGTCGTTTCGGTTTCTCACTGAACGTGACCAAAGACTCGAGAGTGGCCGTGCTACTTCCTGAGCACGACTAGACTGAAGGTGCAGTCCACTATTAGTGTATCCAAATCGTAACAGTTTAATACATATTAAACGCGACGGGACTGATCGTGCTGAATTTGGCATCGCTCAGAATTTAAACCCAGCCACACCTGGCCTCCCACCTGGGTGAGGAGTGTTAGAATGCAAGGGGGTTTATCTTCTGCCAAAACCACTTTGCCCCCTTTTCACCCAACACCGTCAGCGCGGCACTGCCCGCCCCGCGAGCCTGGCCTTGGCGCTGGCGTCAGATGCCATTCCACGGCGCTGCCCCTCGCCCCCGTCACCACCCAGCCCCGACTGCTTCCGTCCCCCAGAACCGAGCACCCCATGACACCCGGGCGCTCATGACAGGACACAGCAGAGCCCCAGCAGCTCAGCTCCCGCACGGGGCAGCAGGCAAAGCGCTTGTTCTGCGCCGTATCCCCACATCACTATGCTCTTTTCCTGGGGAAACTGTCTTGCTGCTTGCCCTCAGAGGCAAAAATGAACTTCAGCCCAAATTCCCCGCCTATACCAAGAAGAAAAACGAGAAATTGCCCCGTGGATGTGCGTGGGTCCCAGCCAAGCAGAAAGGGCCTTTCTCCAAGGAAGAGCCTTGGTCCAGACAGGCTTTTTACAGCTGGCAAAACATTTCCACCCTCTTTGATCCCGTTTTATCAGTGACTTGGAATAATTGGGTTCCATTCCTCATGGTGGCTGCCCCCCGCTTCTGCTGCGGCCTGTGTTTTTGCTGCAGACTGATTAGGGGTAATTATCATCCTTTTTACCAGCTGAAGTTCAAGGAACGGTTCACACTCCTTGCAGGAAGCAGGGAAGGGATTTTGCAGCTGAGGCATGATGAGGAAGCACATGGCAAGGATGCCCGAAACTGCCGGCTCCTGGACCAGGGCTGGGACAGCATCAAGCTCTGGAGAAGGGCTTAGCTCCGGGTGGTGTCTCAGGCGTTTGGTGGGAGATAAACAGGAAGTTTGAAGCTGTAACACGGTCGGGAGGTGCAGGGGAATCCGCTGACCCCCTGACCATGAGGAGGCTCCTGGGCCCATTAGATTCTAGACTTGAATCCCTCTGCATACGAAACAGAGTCTGAACCTGACGGAGGCAGCGCTCAGGAGGGGCTGGAATGGGCAAAGGAAGGTCTTCTAGAGCAAGCCCACTGTGTGTCATGGGCATGGCAAGGACTCTCACCTCTCTCCTTCTCTGTTTCCCTTGCTGGACAAAGGGAGTAATGAGATACCAATTTTAAGGTCAAAGGGATCATCCAGGCTTTCCTCCTGCCTAACCTGAGGCAGATAATCTCTCCTCCGTATCACATTCCTCCTGCCCCTGTGCAGGATCAGCGCTTATCTACTGCAAGGGAGCTCCGGCAAATGAATATTTGCAACAATTTCTGAGATTTGCACAGGGAAGACAGATTACTACATCCTTAAGTGTCTTCCTGTACTCAGCTAGTTTAGCGGCGCTGCATTCCAGGTAGGGAGAACATTGTTTCCTGACCTCAATTTATGACAAAACACTGAAGCATGAGGCTGGATTGATTGCACAAGGAGATTGTGTCTTAGTAACTCATGTGAGTGCTGCAGCAGCTGTGCTAATTCATCATTCCTTTATTTATGAAATCTATGTGCAGGTTGAGTGCAATTAAATGATGTGCTTTGGGATCCTAGGGGATGAAAGGATCACGGTAAATGTAGGTTTGTTATCCTGATTTACCGTGCGTTGAGCCCACCTACAACAGCCATGACAAACCAGATGCGAAACATACGGTTTAAAAAACCGTAATCCAGCAATTGCTGTCACAGGCTGCGTTTGTCAGCGTGTTTGATCTGGGTGCCTTTCCCCCTCTTTTCAGAGAACTCAAGTCTCCTTGTGGCGTTTTCCTGTGACAGCCAATTGAAAAGCTTGTAAAAAATAATTTGGGGGGAGGCTGAAACGTTTGACACCCGCTGTGCAGTGGTAACACCTGGCGTGCTCAGGCTTTAGGAAGAGACGTTACGCACCTTAGAGGTGGCCTCCTGGGCAGCATTTGCAGGCTGGGACCCGCAGCACGGGGAATCATAGGATCACAGAATGGTTCGGGTTGGAAGGGACCTTCAAGATCATCTAGTTCCAAGCCCCCTGCCCTGGGCAGGGCCACCTCCCAGCAGACCAGGTTGCTCAAAGCCTGGCCTTGAAGGAGCTGATGAGGGTGGAATCCCAGTTTATGCAAGGTTAGCACTACTGTCACGATTTCACTCGTGTAAAGGTGCTTTCAGTTATCGAACGGTACCTTGCTTTCCTTTCCCTTGCTCTAAGAG
The DNA here is from genome assembly GCF_028500815.1 of Rissa tridactyla. Lineage (NCBI taxonomy): Eukaryota > Metazoa > Chordata > Aves > Charadriiformes > Laridae > Rissa > Rissa tridactyla. The sequence goes on from NC_071487.1 coordinate 3,359,124, forward strand.
CTGGGCTGGCCTGTGCTGGGAACTGCTGACCGTGCACTGGCCAGGAGGGGGGTTAAAGAATGGCAGGGGCCCGATCCTGACCTGAAGCACCTGGGTTGGGAGGTGTTGGAGGGCTGTGCCTGGCTGGAGACAGGCCGGCAGCGCTTCTGCGGGGCTGTGGCTTGCTGGTGCCCTCCTGTGGGAGGCCGGGCTGGCGCCAGGGCTCCGCGATGGGGCCAGTGGGTCTGGGCGGAGGTGGTCCGTGCCCGGCACTGGAGATGGTGCTGGGACCGATAGGACGAGGGGCAATGGTTTAAACTAGAGCTGGGCAGGGTTAGATCAGACATGAGGAAGTTCTTTACCCTGAGGGTGGTGAGACACTGGCCCAGGTTGCCCAGAGAGGGGGTGGAGGCCCCATCCCTGGAGACATTCAAGGCCAGGCTGGATGAGGCTCTGAGCGACCTGATCTAGTTCAAGCTGTCCCTGCTCGCTGCAGGGGGTTGGATGGGATGGCCTTTAGAGGTCCCTTCCGACCCAACACGTTCTATGATTCTAAGGCAGCTGCAGGTTGCCACAGGCAAGGGGGTGCCTGCATGGCCCTAGCCGGGCAGTTTGGTGGCTGGGCTGCCCGTCCCTGTGTCGCTGGCGTGGCTGGTGGCACAGCTCTGCTGCTTGCAGAGGGATGCTCCCGGGGCTGCTGCAATTTCTTCTCCTTACTCTGTTCCAGAGACTACTTCAGTAACCCCAGTGGTCCTGGCCACTCATTAGCGCTGACGGGAGCTCAGGCAGTGTCTAATTGATGCCACCCCTTCCCAAGATGGTGTGTGGGAAATGCTGCTGCTGCAGGTGCGGGCAGGAAACCTTGAAAGGGATGAAAAAGGAGGGGAGCAGGTGTGAGGCCACTAAAATGCTTGGAAGGGACTTTAAAGTGAAGTTGTTTTTTTTTTTTTAACATGGAAAATGGTGAGCAGCATGAAGCCCAGATCAGAGAGGAGAGTGTTGTGTCCTGTCCTGTTCCACCCGCCTTTAACCACAGCCTTACGTCCTCGCACAGGGCCCAGCAGGTACCAAAGCTCTGCTGTGCAATTCAGAAGGTGTTTCACCTCTCGGACCCGCAGCATGGATCTGGGGCTGCTCATCAGGCTCCTCTGGGGGGCTGGAAGGTGGGTCTGTGAAAGGGGCGAGCTGGGTATGGGCTCTGGAGGTCTGCGGGGAGGGCACCGCGTCCCCATCAGCGCTTGCCGCTCTGCAGGTGACGCCGGCCCCAAGGGAAAAGGGCCCTGGGTTGGCCGGGACACAGGGATGGGGCTCGGTCGGGCTGATTTGATTTCCCCCCACCTCCGGCCGCTGCCCCCCGTCTCACGGAGGTGTGGGGGAGCGGAGCTGGGGATCCCGGCGCGATGGCGTTCCGGGGGCCGGCGGGGAGCGCCGCCCGCCCCGCTCCGCTGCTGCCCTCTGCCGAGCGCGGCCCCGACCAAGACCGGCACCGGGGCCCGGCCCTGCCCGCCCCCCCCCCCGGCACCGGGAACCCTCCCAGCGCCACGGCCCCGGGGGATCCGAGGGGCGGCAGCGGAGGGCAGCGGTCGCCGGGACCTGCGGGGGGGTGGCTGAGGAGGGGAAGGGGCTTCGCTTCGGTCTGGCACTGAACCAGGGCGCGGAGCAGCGGCTGTCTTTGCTTTCTCTTTCCTCATCTCCTGCAGATCGTCTCTCCGCTTCCTCCTCCTCCTCCTGCCCCCCCGGTCATGTCCCCCCTTCCGTTTTGATCTGGCTGAGTGCTCCCAGGCGATCTCCTTTCCCCCAAACCACCCGGAGACAGCCACCAGTGCCCGCTGCTGATCCCCCAGCCCTGCCATCCTGCTCCTCGGGGAGGGGGAGCCATCGCACCGGACACCCCCTAACGTGGGAAATGAGATTCTATAGCTCAGCTCCGCGGGGTTGCCATTGCCAGTTCCTGGAGAGGCACTGAGGAATGAAACACACACACACCCCCCCCCCCCCGCTGCAGTTTTTCCAACAGGTAGAAGGTATAAAATGTTGGCCGGCAGCAGGGCACTTCCAGCTGACAGAAAACGTCACCCCAAAGTCATGGGGGGGGTGGAATCTATAACGCTGCAACACCTCCGCTGCTGAAAGCTTGTCCGAAAGGTGAATTGTAGTAACTAGTTCTTTCCAACAGCAGGAGGGAATGGTTGTTCAACTTACAAAATAACCACAAAACAGAAGATGTAATCAAGGTCCTGATTCAGCAAAGTACGTGCTGGAAGGGGCATGCGCTCGGCTTCCAGAATATGCCCGAGTGTGTGTGTGTGCAGCTGAACTGAGCATCCTGTGCCCAGAGCACCTGGTTCCTGCATTAAGATGGCAGCAGTTCTCATCCTCTGCTTGCAAGCTGCTTTTTTTTTTTTTTTAAGCAGTGAACACTTTCCTCAATTAAACTGTTGATCAAGCAGCTGCAGCAAATTGCAGCTGGGATGTCCCTGCTCCCCTCTGCTCTTGAGCATCTGGAACTCAAAAGCACCTGAGAAATGGGGCCAGAATGGAGAAAGGTAATGGGACTTTGAAATGTGTTGCATCCTGACGGGCGCGGTGACTGCACAGCCTTTCCAAGGGCTGGGACCGTCCTCTCTATAAATGAATGGGGAACATCTTTGTGATTAATATTAACTGCTGCAAATGTGGGACATGGAGGTAGTTGCGATGAAGTGGCCTGACATGTTCAGGATCAGCTTTCTGGGGCGAGGAAAAAAAAAAAAAAAAGCAGTTCTAGCAGTTCTGTCATTCTTAAATTGACGGTTTGATGAGGATTCATCAGAATGGATGTCTGCCCACGGGAACCAAGCAAGTGGTCCAGAGGATGGATGCAAATTTTCTTACTCCTTTTCTTTTGGCAAGCTGTGAAAGTACCTTCAGGATCTTCTGGTCTTTAGGTTTTGATCCTGCCCAGGGGAAAGTAACCAAAACAACAGCCTCTGGCCTATAGCACCTTGTGGTTCGAAGCAGCCTGGCAACCTCAACTAGATAATTCTTTAGCAGCTCCTGAGGCACAGTATCTATCTCAAACTCACAGCCTGAGGACATGCAAAGAGGTTAAGTGACTTGTCTGAAGTCAGAGCAGTGTTGCAGGAACTTAATAGAGCTCCAAAGGAGAGAAGATCATGCTGAGCAGCCCACTGTGACTTCAGTTCTGGATGTCCTGAGCACCTCTGCCTGCAGAATAACTTTTGGTTGCCAAAACAAAATGATTCCTTCACCAGAGATCCATGAGGGAGTAACAGTCCTCTCGCAGCTGTGGGGCATCTGGAAGTAAGAGAACATAAGAATGGGAGGTGAGTATCAATGCTGTGAAAGGCCAAACTATGGAGAGAGCACTGGGGGTGGGGAGGAAGCTACAACCTTCTTTTAATTGAGGCCAAGAGCTCATGGGAATAGCACAGGTATAAGAGGAGCAGGTGGAACGTAAGTGGAAAACAGAACCTGTTTTTTGTGAGTATTTCAATGTTTCTGTCTCAGCCAGACTGCCGTGAGGTAGGGATTGGCAAGCCACGGCACAAGCCAGGCAGGTAATAAGGAAGACGGGTATGGAACAGCTCTATCATGCTTTTTTTAGACCTTCAAAAAGACTGGTTACATGCAGACCTCCAGGCGGAGTAGAGTAGGAAAGATGAGGGAGCCCAGCCCTGGAGGTGTGGGAAGACAGAATGGGCAGTGCTGGAGCTGGGTGTCCCTAAGGACTCCAAAACACCAGCAGAAGCACCTGCAAAAAGGGCAAACAAAAAAACGACTGGGTAAACTGAGGGGTTGGGGAAGTTGAAAGTGAGACAAAGAAACAACAGCAGATGGAGCAAGAGAAACCGAGACAAGCAGGGGGAGAGGAAGGTGAGGAGACTTCTCCTTTGGAAAGTTAAGCGTGCATCTGTTTACCTTGCCACGTGGAATATACAGAGGTCTTGCTTTGCCTACTCTCCTCCTTCTAGGGGGAGAGATTGGAAATGAGGGGCATGTACTAAAGCGCTTACAGATTCATGGGGCTGGGATGGAGGGGGCCCTGCTGAATCAGGATACGTGACCATCCCGGAACAGGTTGTAACAGCTGGAGCCCTGGCATCCATCTGAAAGGAAGGTGAGAGCTGCAGCATCTGGAATTTGGCAGCATCAGCTGCTGCAAGGTTTGGCCATGGAAAAAGAGAATCTTCTCAATTCCCAGGATTCTGTGTCTATCTGTATGGAGGGCTGTGGGGAGGGCACCTGGCTGGCTGGGACACCCTGGCACTGGGTCCCCAGTCCCTGTCAGCGCTTGCTGCTCTGTGGGTAACACCTGAGCCAAGGAAACTGGTCCTGGGGTGTCAGAGACACAGGGACGGGACTCGATCAGTCTGATTTGACACGCACCCCTGCCCCCCAGCTGCTGTCCCCCCTCTCTTGGAGGGGCAAGTGATGAACTGAGATGGGAAAACTGACTCTGCAGGTGGAGGAGTGGAGCTGGGGGGTCCCAGGCAGCTGCGCAAGGCAGGGCAGGGCGATGGGTGTGCAGCCATGGGTGCCCCAAGCAGTGTGTGTGCAGGAGGAGCCTGGGTGTCAGGTCTTCTGCTCGGGGCAGGTTCCTGCTGGGCATGGTGGGGCTGCTCAGAGAGATAAAGGCAGCAAAAGGATGGAGACACGGCTCTGGCTTGGGCATGATGCATCTAGCTGCCGGCAGCAGGGACCTAGTGGGAAGCAACGGGGAACCGGGCTTAGAGACAGCTGTGAGCCCCCAGTCCGGAGGGATGCGGAGCGAAGGAGGGCCCGGGCGGTGCCCAGGGCACTGAGCCGAGGGACTGCGTCCCTGCTTGGCCCTGCCCCGGGAGGACACAGCCGGGGTCCACGGCCAGAGCCCGGCGGTGCCGGCCCGGCGCTCCTGCCCCTCGCTTTCCCTCCTCCGCATCGAGGACTGCCGCAGCCGTGGGCGGCGGAGGGAGGCCGGGCTGGCTGAGTCTGCGGGGCCTAGGGCGGGGGTGGGCCCTCCCCCGCGCAGGGCCAGGCCCGGCGACTCAGGGCACCCCCGGAGGGCGGCTGGGCCCCGCGGGAAGCGCCGCAACGCCCGCGGGCCCGGCCACCGCCGCCCTGACGGCCCCGCGGCGAGGGCCTGGCCGCCCCCGCCCCGCCATGGGCGCCCCGTTCCGCCACCGTCCCACAATGCCCCGCGGCCCCGCCCCGCTCTGGGAACGCGCGTCCGAGGGCCCGCCCCCGCCACCGGCCAACCAAACTCGCGCTCCGGTTGGCCGCCGCGCCCCGCCCCGCCGTCTTGGCCCCGCCCCCCGGCGCGCCGCGCTCTCCCACTGGTGGCAGCTGCTGTCAGTCAGCGCTTGTTTTCGGCGGCAGCGGGTTGGGTTGCGCTGGCTCGTCGCTGGCTCGGCGGGGCCGTGAGGAGGGAGCGGCGGGCGGCGCAGCCGGGCGAGGGCAGCGCGCGGAGGGGGGCGGCGGCGCTAGGCCCGGCCGCAGGAGTCGGGGCCGAGGCCAGGGCCGGGCCGGGCCGGGCCGGCGCCGCGGAAGGAAGGAGGGAGGGAGGGTGGGGAGGGAGGGAGGGAGGGAGGGAAGGGGGCGCCGGGCCGGGCCGGGCCGGGCCGCCGGCCGTGCGGAGGACGGTGGTCGGTGCCGGGGGGGGGTGGGGGGTGGGCGGGGGCGTCCCGGCCGCGGCGCGACCATGACTCTGGAGTCCATGATGGCCTGTTGCCTGAGCGACGAGGTGAAGGAGTCGAAGCGCATCAACGCCGAGATCGAGAAGCAGCTGCGGAGGGACAAGCGCGACGCCCGCCGCGAGCTGAAGCTGCTGCTGCTGGGTGAGGAGCGCCGGGCCCGGCACGGCACGGCCCGCGGGGCCCGGCCCGGCCCGACCCTGGGCCGCGGCGCTTGACAGGTCCGGGAGGCGGCGCGGCGGGGCCGCGCCCGGGCCGCGCCGGGGGCGGGTGTGGCGGGGAAGCGGCGGGACCCACGAGCGATCCCCGCCTCGGAGCCGGGCGCTCGGGGCGGCCTTCCCCTCGGCGCGGGGCCGGGCCTCTCGTTGGCCGCCCTTTGTTTGTTTTTTTTGGTTTTGTTTTTTTTTTTTTATGATGCGGTTCTCTGTCAAAATGGATTTTGACACAAGCAGGAACTATGAGGCCGAAATTAGTGGTGCTAAATGCGGGCACACACACAGGCGCGTGAAAATCATCTCAAGGAAGCGCTTGCTGGAGCGTGCTGGCCCTTCATTGGCGTATGAAGATTCGCTGATGCAGTCGATGCTTTTCAGTATTGTCAGGGAACTTCTGGGGCCCTGAGTGTGAACGTGTCTGGAAAAATTGGCCTCCGGCTCTTAAACCACTGAGTTCCCCTTGCGCGGTCCCGGGGGGCCCGGGTCGGAAGGTGTTGTGGCGAATCTGAAGGGAGACGAGGCAGTAAGAACGCGCAAGTTCTGTGTCTGACGAGGAAATGGCTATGGTGTTCAGCATTACCCTCAGAGGCAGAGATCACCTGTGCGGCGATAAGGATGTCGGTGCTCAGATGGAAACGTAGTAGTGTTCTGTGGTTGTGCAGATGGATAACTATTGCCTGTTTAGATAAGGTTTATAGGGGATGGGTAATCAGTTACAAGAGCAGCCAGCTAAGATTTCAGGCATTCACATCCTCCTTCAGCAATGAGTTTGATATTCGCATGCCGGTAGCCCCCAAATTAAACTTAAGTGACAGTTTTCATGGGTACTGTGATTTATCATTTCTCATGTACGTATCCTGCTTTGTGTCGTAAATACTGTATCGTCTCAGGCTGAAATATGAAGCCAGTCTGGTGGATTGAGCTTATTCATTTGGGGTCTGTCGTGAGTTGGCAAGCCATTGAGGTACAGGTGAAGAGTCAGGATGATTGTCATAAAAACAAATGTAAAACTTTATACAGGTGAAGTGAGGCTGTGTCTGCCCAGCCCTTTGGAGGGCTCCAATACTGACATAGTTACATAGTGATAATTAAGTGAAGGCCGGGGCTTTCCTTCTCACCCTGAATTCTCAGTGATTAACATGTTGCTGTTCTTCAGGTGAAAGGTAAAATCGAGGGCTCGACATTTGTGCTCTTTGAAGATGCCGTGTCAGGTTCTGTAAGGCTGCTTGTAGACAAGGGAACGTGTCGCTTGCTCTCACGCTTCCCTAAAGCAGTCCCGCAGAAGCAGCTGTTTCAAAATAGGTTGGTACTATAGGATAGATCTGGGTTAAGAAGATCCCACTGGATCTACATATTTCACTTTAGAAATAATTCACATTGCTCAAGAATCCTTTTTGCTTTTAAGACACAAGTAACATTCGGCATCAGATTTAAAAAAAAAAATATATCTATATCAGGTGGTTAACTAGTATTTGATAAACAACGCTCCCAATTTTAGGATGTGTTTGCTGATGCGTTTCACTGCATTGCACATTGCCCACCTTAAGTTGTGGCAGGTAATGTGTGTTCTCTCTCCTTGATGTAATTGCTCCTTGCAGGGATGACTTCTGTCTTGCTCCTCTTATGTGCGGTTCTTACATTCACAAATATTAGTGATCGTATTAATGGGAGGGCTTTCCCAAATCTTCAAAATTTTGAAAAGAGTGCATGCCTGGAGGGCGTTTCTGCCTTGTAGAAACTCTGGTAATTTTTCTTGTCACTGTATCTAGTGACAGTTAGTTTAAGCCTAAACCAGAAAATTGGGGTGAAAAATAACAGTGCTCATCAATGATGAACCTGGTAGTAAGAAATTTGATTTCTAGGTATTGGACATTACGTAGTCATTTGTCTTTTCATTGGGTGGGGAAGGGGGAGAATATTTTACATAAAAATTACTTGTGATTAGGTATGGGATAGTGTTGGCTGAGTAACATATTTACAAGTGCCTGTCATGTACTTGAGGGTCATTAGTAACTTACTGTAAACTCTGCTGCTTTCACGTGTTGACAGAAGAAATGGTGAATCCAGGTTATCTCCTTGTCTCAACATTGTCATTAAAAAAAGTTGTTGTGCCCTTATAAATGTAGGAGACCATACCCAGCAGAGCTTATAATGTTCTGGTGTAGTGCTGTTCTGGATTGTTGATGGCCTAGGTAAAAGCAAGTGGCACCTTTTAAAAAAAAAAAACAACAAAAAAAACCCCCACAAAAACCACAAAAAAAACCCCCAAAAACCCCACAAAAAAACCCCCCCAAATACCAAAACCCAGGTGACGGTGCAGTGACAGGATGAATCTGCGTTTGAACTCTTAAGTTCTGAAGTAAGTGAATGGCTGGTGTTGAAGTTTCTCATATGTTTTCCTTATTGCAGTGCTTTGAAGCACCACTTTTTTTTTTTTTTTTTTCTCAGTTTTGGTCACTGTGGTAAAAGACAAGGAAGTATGTCTCACCACACTGAGAGAAACCACAAAATATTTCAGTTTCCAGTTTTCCTACCCTCTATTTACGGTGCAGCTTTCTGTTTGAGATGGAGATAGTTTGCTGCATGTTAGTGGTGTTTATAAAGTTAATTTCTAACTACGCTGACATAACTTCTGTCAGTTCTTGGAGATGGTGAGTTTGTTTATTTTAAACATGCTGCTTCTAGTTATGCGCTTGCTGCTCTTATTCGAGCATATTTATTTGTTTGCCTTTTAGCCTGGTGCTATAAACATGAGTAACTGAGAATCTACGTGTGAGCAGTAATTGTGTATTGTGATGAATGAGATCCTGTCTTAATATATCTCTCCCCTCCTGTGAGGCGAGTACCTGGTGGTTCCTGTGGTGAAAGCCAGGGCTCTGCCAGCATCTTTATGTGTGACTGCAGATCAAACAGATTTGTCACTTAGGCGATGCACTTTAGTTTTTGCTCTCAGTAGACGAGCGAGCTGGACCACTGTATTAAAAAGAGCTGTCTTTTTTTAAAAAATATGATATGTATTTTGCACATCAATAGCAAATTTTAGAGCATTGAGCAAAAGTAGTGAGCAGAAGCGTCGATGGTATATGCTTAGACTTGTGGGATGAGGTGTGGAGGTACGCTGATCACATGCAAGACTTGACCCATATGTCCCCTCCACAAAAGGTGCTGTCTATACGGAAGCTGCTGGGTGCTCTCCGTAACACCAGTTGAATTGTGAATTTAACGAGGCTGTGTAACGGCACGGCTGCTTTATCTGATGATGTTTTTCCTCTTGTACTTGCTGTGTTAGAAAGTTCCCCCCATTTTTTTAATATCATCTGTTGGCCTTCGTGTGTTAAATGACACTTTTCTGCAGCCATAAATGTAGGAGCGGGAGGACCTGCCCAACTGACTGTGCAGGAAGCAGGCGTTGAAAGGGCTGGACTGTTTAATGCGCTGGCATTGCTGCCAGCCTGCCTTGCCCTCCCATCTCCTCTGGGCAGTAAACCTGGGCAATAAGGAACCGGTAGCCACGCCGAGCAGCCTGCTGCCTGTTGAGGATGCAGACAGAGCGCAGACAGCTGCGTGCAGCATCCTGCTCTGTTCTCCCTCCAGTTGCTATTTTTAACTCTACAATATCCAAAGGCTGCAGGCGGTATTAGAGGTATCTTGCCACAATGATGATTATAATTTCAGTCCTTAAGAGCAAACGTTATGCTTGCGCAGTATTTTTGGACTACTAGGCAGATGCACTGACTGGATTGTTTATGTCAGATGGATAAGCAAGTAGTTTCTTCCTTAGGAGCACCATTCTCCTTTAGATTTGATTTTTTTCCTGTCGTGTTCAGTTCTTTTCTCTGAAAAGGCACGTAGCCTATAAGGTAAAGAGCATTTTGTGCCAAATCCCAGCGAAAGAAAATTCGCTCTTTACTGTGGAAATAGGCTTCCCCCAGCCCACTCACTGTCATCTCGGTTTGCAGCACTTACCAACTCGAGAGCGCATCTGGGCCCTCTCTGGCTGGTGCGGTGATTGTAGCATCTTGCTGGAGTATCTGGGAATAGGTCAGGTGTGACGGACAAGGGCCTTTTGACGCAGAACGTGTGGGAGTGGCTGTAATGTGAGATTTGGAATAAGTACCAGAGCTGCTTTTGAAGGCTGCCGTAAAGGACAAGATGTCTTCCCTCTATGCTCTTAGGTTCATCGTGGGGATGAGCAGGACCACCCAGACTGCCTTCAAATATTGGGGAAAGTGACTAAAAAAGTGGCTGGAAGTAGCGTGTACTTGGGTATAGTACTAGGAACTTTGGGGTATGATGGGATTGATTGTTAGCTTGCTTTCTTCTGGAGCAAGCATTGCTTGTGATGGCTCCTAACGCCCTCTCTTGCATTCTGTAGGCACTGGGGAGAGTGGAAAAAGCACGTTCATTAAGCAAATGCGTATAATTCATGGCTCAGGCTACTCTGAAGAGGATAAAAAAGGCTTCACCAAGCTGGTGTACCAAAACATCTTCACTGCCATGCAGTCTATGATCAGGGCCATGGAAACCCTGAAGATTCTGTACAAATATGAACAGAACAAGGTAAGTTTCTCACAATTTTTGCATTTATCTTTAGGCAATGGGGATTCTAGGATTCGACTCCTAAGTTCCTGTTTGTTTGTGTCCTTCTGCATTGCAATCTCAACCTCCCCGAACTCTTTCCCATAAATGTTTGGTACTTAAGGACTGGTTTTTATGACATTTTGCTGATAGCTGGCTCTATTTACTTGGTTGTGTTGAGGGACAGAGCAACTTTCTCAGGATGGTTTGTGCCGCTGATCTGCGTAGTGAGCGGTGAGAGCAAGGGACGGGGATACAATACAGGGTAGGATATAGGAGAGGTGTTCCCTTTACTCATTTCAAGGATTTGGTATTGTTAAATGTGTTGGGCTTTTCTTTGCATGAGATATGATTCACATCGGAACTTGAAGGTGACAAAATACTCGCTGGACTCAAAAGACACCTCTATTGGTGGTTACCGCTATTACTGCAGTCTGTTGGTTTTTCTGACAGGTACTGACCAAAGGTACAAACTTTTCTTCAAGGGTTTTGGTCTCAACCACAGAAGTCTGGCTTCCTGATTTTGGGTCCAGGAATAAATTCTTCAGACAGATTTGGTCTAAATTTTTTTTTTAGCTTTTTTGGGGGGGAGGATGGGAAGAATGAGGAAATTGGATTTATTATTTTTTTTTTTAGTGTGTTTTGCTTCTTTAATGCTTAATACCTTAATATTTTTTTAGTGAAATTGTATTTTATCTGTTCTGTCACACAGTAACTTGGAGCCGATTTTTAATAACTGCTGATAGGCAGTGGATGGTGCCCCAGGAGTTCTTGAGTCCGAACGCCTTTTTTGCCTTTAGAGGGGTTCTGCAGTCTCAGGGATGAGAACGGGCAGGGTGTGAGGAAGCTTGCCCTGCCTGGGCTTTACCCGGGGCATGGTGGAGGTGTTTTGATAGGTATAATCTGCCAACCGTTAGTTATGATAGCATGTGCAGAGCTTGGCTTTGTTTTTTATTTTTTCTTCTTCCTGGTATAGGTGCTATAGGCAAAAGCCCCTTCCTGTGGCAAGCGTACTAAAGATTTCGGAAAGCAGGTCCGTGGGGATAATAACTTTACAGATGCCACAGGGTGGTGTTCCGACGGTGGTCCTTCCTTTGCTTATAGGTTGTAGGGTGGGCATTTTGATTGAAGTACATCGAAACAATGTCTCTGTTGCAATTCAAAATGTATTTAAAAATATTTTTTTGTAACGAACTGAGAGAGCAGTTTGTTACCCGGCTGCAGTTGAACCGCCTCAGATGCGGGGCAGCCCGTGGTTCTTCAAAGTGAACGCTCTGCCTTGGAAACCACGGTGTTTCAAAACACCTAGTGATCTAACGATAGGTGAAACCTGCTGCTGTTTTACAGCTTATTCTGTGAAGGAGCATATGATGCTTTGGGGGAATTTTGCTGATGTCTGCTATGTCTTAGGTGAATAGTTTACCCATCGTCCCTCTGGTCTTAGCAACCTGATTCACAACCAGCCCGTGGATCCTTGAAGTCATAATGTAAAGATTTAGTTCATTGGAGAATTTTTTACCTGCCTGTGACTGGTACCCCCTGCTCCTGACCCTCCACCTTTTGTGGTTTTGCTTTTCCATCTCCAGGCCAATGCAGTGCTGATCCGGGAAGTGGATGTAGAAAAGGTCATGACGTTTGAGCAGCCATATGTAAGTGCAATTAAAACATTGTGGAACGACCCTGGAATACAAGAGTGTTATGACAGGAGAAGAGAATATCAGCTTTCTGACTCAGCTAAATAGTAAGTATTTAATCGCTGGCATGCGTGGTAGTGATGGTCTAACAAAAAATGCCTGTTGAATTTTTATTTTTTTTATTGAAGTCTAGAGTTTGTTTCAAAGGGCAGGAACACAGCTGTAGATTTCACTACACAGTTTGTTTAAAGTACCTTTTATCTTTTTCATTGGGGCAGATGAGTCTTTGCTAGTGTTTTAGACAAGCTGCATGGTCTCTGCTGGCTATGTGTGGTGGGATAAAAATCATAGGCATATGATAGGCATAGGCTTTGCCTCTATCAGCCAGAAGTATCCTTAGGAAAAGTTAAGATGAAAGAACAGTGGGAGCAGGTAACTGGTAACTTGTTTGAATCTGGCTCCAGCAAGGCAAAGCACTTTGCTGGAGATGGGGGAAGCCATGTTTATTTGGGGATAGATTTAGATCTGGAAGTTCTTTACCATTTGCTACTTTTCATGAGGGTATGAGGTGTTCTGGTGGGTGATAAAAGACAGTTGTTCACGCGTCTGCTTCTGTATATACCTGAGGCTAGAATCTCTGCCTTATGCCATCTGTGGTGGTCCTGGCTCTTAGGCAGCAGCAGTGTTGCTCTTTCTCTTCAGGTTTGTCCTTTGGCCTACAGGTGGATATGTATGGATGTGTAACTTAATTGATTTATTAGTCACAAAATCTGAGTCTGACATAGGTTTGTTTATAAATAGAAAACCTCAGATGAGACTTGATTCTGAAACATAAGCATCCGCTCTACTTAAACTTTCTCTGTAGTAAAGATTGTCTTCTGTGCTACTATACAGAGTTAGTAAAGTTGTCCTTAATGTATCTGGTTATCTTCCGAAGGGGATGGCTGGTGAATTACCGTTCCCCAAAAAAGCATTCTGTTATTTTTTTCCCCATCGTATTTTAAATGGTTCAGGTGACTTCTGGCTTTCTTGTTATACTAGGGAAAGACTAAATGTAACAGTGTTTAAATCTGTATATTTATATGCTGCAACCTAAGGTAGTTTTTGTTTTTTGTTTTTTTTTTTTTTTCCATTGTGCTTCTTGTAGCTATCTTAGCGACGTGGATCGTATCGCTACCCCAGGATATCTACCAACTCAGCAAGATGTGCTACGGGTTAGAGTTCCTACAACCGGTATCATAGAGTACCCCTTTGACCTAGAGAATATTATCTTCAGGTACTGAAGGTGTATTCATGTTACAGCTAAACTGAGAAAGGAATTATATGGTTTCAGGAACGATGAGTTCTGGATTGCTTTAGAGTGTCCAGGTGCTTAGTTGAGAGGGTAGAGCGGCTGTACGTGCTGTGGTATTATGATGTATCTGTTGACAGGTGCTCCTGTAATGGGGATGGTGTAACGTTTATTCTGATTAAGGGAAAACTCCAAGCTTCAGCATTGACAGTCACAAAACAGAACATGCTTTTGAATCAGTGACACTTAATGCCCAGCTAACCATCTTGCAGGAGCCGGCATCCTGCCTGGGAAGGATTGCCACTTTTTGTGCGGTGATACCTAGTATCTGCCTTCAGAGATGGTTTTCTGTAACTACCTGGTGCTCTCAGGATGACACCAAAACTTCCTGCCTGTGCTGCTGCAGCAATAGGTGGTATTTGGAGGCTTAAGCCAGCAACCGAGCACGGCATAAAGGGCACAATGACACACCTGTCTATTGCAAAGCAATTTTCTCCCTAGCTCTCTGGTACTTAAATGCTCCCTGCCCTTCTCTACCACAGTGTTGACATTACAAGAGGGGAATAAAGGAGCCTGCATCCTCTCTTAAACCACTCAGTTACGGATATACAGAAAGTTACTCTCCCTGTTCTGGTTTGCTGACCTATGAAATAGGTATAGGGGTCTAGCAAAGGTGGACTGGGTGTGTTGCACTTTAGGTGAGTGACAAAATAATTTTAGCGTGCTATACAGGTGGGACTTAAAACTGAGGAGGTGAAGTGCATAACTGTTAAACAGCACGTTCGAAGAAGAGTTTAATAACTAAGAAAGCTCTCTGTGCGAGACAAGTCTTGAGGCAAGCAGATGCTTTAATAAAAATAGTTTGCTCGTTTGACAGAGCAGAGTTTTGAAGGACTTGTCTTTTCCCACTCAGGACTGCTACTTAGCAAACCAGAGCGGAATGCAACTAAAAATGGTAATGCTGATATCTGGGAGATTTGAATTTGGTATGACTTGCCTATGGCCATCTCTTCAGTTTGATATATTGCTGGAACAGGATATTTTGTGAACTTGATGGTTTTGTTAGCAAGCACTTACTGTTACATGCCAGGTTAACTTGAATGGTAAAGAACCGCATTCGTTCTCATCGTACGCTAGTCCTTTACATTCAGATAGAGAACTGCAGCTACTTCGGTGATACTGTATGTATTTCTCTTCCTTAGAATGGTGGATGTTGGAGGTCAAAGATCAGAACGAAGGAAGTGGATCCATTGCTTTGAAAATGTGACTTCCATCATGTTTTTAGTAGCACTTAGTGAATATGACCAAGTTCTGGTGGAATCTGATAACGAGGTAAGCCAAAGTATGGAACTCTGCAGAAGGGTGGAAGGAAAGGGGGAATGTCTGTCTAGGGACTTGTAGGTTGGTACCAAAGTGCTCGGTGCCAGGTTGCATTAGCAAGTATTGTTGGTTTTGGCCTTCAGTTCTTCCTATTGCAAAGGGAACGTGAGCCTCCATGGGTCATGATGTTCCTGAGAACGGAAAATGCGCAGTGCATTCAGATCATCTGTGCTTCTCGAGTAATACTGAAATACCCTGAAATTGCTGGGTTCTGTGTGCCTTGGAAGGTACTGTGCAATGTGACGGCATGTTCTTAAAAATCACCCATTCCTCTTTTCCGCACCGAATTACTTCGTGCTGTGACTGCTGTCTTGTTAGATAGTGACTGGTCCCTTTGAAGGTGCAATACTGAAATTTTGCACTTGCTAATAGATAAAAAAAATGCCATTAGGTAACAGCAGTTATTCCTCTTCTACTACACAAAACACGTTCGCAAAGGATTGTGGCCAGTCCTCTCACATGACTGTCAAAGCCTAAAATGACTTTTAAGCCTTTTGACGTGAATGGCTTGCTAATTAAATGAAGCTTGAGTCCATCAGATTTTGCATTTCCTTTCCATTTACTGGTGCAGCTTGAGATAGAACCTACCCGGGGCCAAAGTATTTTGTGTACGGTGTCTGAGATGCGGGATCGAGACAGAGATGAGTACGTGTGCAGGTAGCAGAAAGGCATCTTAGTACTCATTTGTGAAAACAACGCTTTCTTTTTCTTATTTCAGAACCGGATGGAAGAGAGTAAAGCTCTCTTTCGAACCATTATCACTTATCCATGGTTCCAAAACTCTTCTGTTATCCTGTTTCTCAACAAGAAAGATCTGTTGGAAGACAAGATCCTATATTCCCACCTTGTTGACTATTTCCCAGAGTTTGATGGTGAGTAGTTTTTAAGAAGGAACGCTGTATATCTAGAAGAAGGCTTGGTTAGAATTGGTTTGGTTAGAATTTTTGGGGGTTTTTAAAGAAAACGCAGCTCTAGAGATGGGGAAAACATCTTAGTTTGAGAAGGAATACTTACAACAATGAGAAAATGTCACAAAAATAAATGTCTTAATCGTATGTAGATAACTGGAATCTGATTGAATGATCAAATAATGAATCTCTCCTAGATGAGGAATTACTCCCCAATATGCTCTTCAGAGTATTAAATAATGGAAGTTTAACTTTCCTACCTGTATGCTCGTGCATATAACCCGTTTCACAAATAGGTGACAATTTGCTTTAACCCTCTAGTCAAGAGGTGACTTGAGTCCTTGTTTTGGGAAGCTGCCTGGTCAAATACCCAAGTTGTTCAAATGGCGGCGCTGAAAAATCTCAGGTAGCATCAAATTCGTACTAGTGTGCCATCTGCAGTCGTGGCAAAGTAATATCTATGTGAAACAGAGAAATTCCCATCTGAAACAAAATTTCTTTGCCAAAATAGCATTTCGGGCTCTTCAGTTGAGTGCATTTAAAGTTGGCCTTATTAGTTGTCCTGCCGCTTCTGGAGTTTCATGCCCCCTGCTGTCTGAAAGCACAAGCGCTCTGAAATGGTCAGTGGCAGAAAACATGACGTTTTTCCAGCAGGCTGGCAACGGCTGGTGGGTTTATCGGTCAGGTAGTGTGTAATTCTAATATAACTTAACAGCTGGAGACAAGATCACAGCATCGGGAAGTGTCATATGCTTTCAGTTTTTTTCCTGGAAGTATTTACTGCAGCTCCTCCAGGGATGCTGCATGGCTTGTGAGTGGGAGGTAGCCCATCGGACTGCCTCTCAGGAGATGGTCCTTGCTGTGGAGAACGCGACACCACCGCGACTGCAACAGAAATATCAGGCAGTGACTTTTTTTTTTTTTGAGGAGTTGTCAGCAATATGAAGCAAATACTGGTAAAAATTCCAGGTTTTTAGCTCCTGTGGATTGACCAGCCAGTTAGGACAGACTGCAGCGCTGGCTGAAGATGACGCTTGTTTGTAAAACGTACGCTTTTGTCCTTCGGTGCATAAGATCCATCTGTATATTAGGAAGAAATATACACCCGATCTTGAGAGCGGAGCGAGGTGTTATGCACACCCAGCATCTGGCGCTGTTATCTAGTGAACGCAGCGCATACGGGGTTATACCAAATGCTGTCTTTCAACGCACGGTCTGAAGTGATGCCTTCGTTTCCGTAAAAACTCTCAGCCTTGGAAAAATGCTTTTTGTAGGTTATGGTTAGGTAACTGAAAAGCATTAAGACGCTTCAGCTCCTGGGGCTTTAATGCAATAAATGGTCTTAATTTCTTCTTTATAGGTCTCTAACCCGTAAGAAAAAGTGCGCTAGCAATTATTCTGATGGATCAAACTGGGGGGGTGCACTTAGCGTAAATCAATTAACTGGTTTCTTTGTTTGCTGCAGGCCCACAGAGGGATGCACAGGCAGCCCGTGAGTTCATTCTCAAGATGTTTGTGGATTTAAATCCAGACAGCGATAAAATCATCTATTCTCACTTCACATGTGCCACAGACACAGAAAACATCCGTTTCGTCTTTGCCGCTGTCAAGGACACCATCCTACAGCTCAACCTGAAGGAGTACAACCTGGTTTGACCCGCTCTGCTCTTGGCCCCTTGAGAGGCTTCATTGTGAAGAAAAGACAAAAAAAGAAATTTTAAATATGACAGGAAAAAAAAGTTTTAATTTTTGATGATGTAATGATTGCAAATTGTCTGATCTGTGGAGTGGCAAGTGCTCAGTGTTATCCTGGAGTCTCATGTCTCTGTCCACAGAGTAGTTGATTTCATATTTTTAACAAATTGCTTTTATTTCACAGTTAACGGGGATATGCCTCATTTCTTCAGCACCTTGCTTACTTCTTAATTTTTTGCCAAACAGCTAAGGCAGTCTCATCTTGAGCTTTCCTTTGTTGCTTAGCCACTTTTTTTTTTTTTTCCCCCCCTTTTCATTCCCATGGTATATATATAGACAAAAATAACTTTCCAGCCGAGATTGTGAATTCACTGGACTGTGGGAGTGCAGAATGCTACTGGTCCCTTTGCCTTGTGCTATAAGGGTGCCTCTGGTGTAATTTGCTAATCCTGCTTGCTGCTTTTCCCCCCCCCCCCCGCCCCGTCCTTCTTTCCCTTCCCCAGGACACGCTCCATGGTTCACTGTGATGAAACGTTGGGGAGGAGCGATTGCTCTCCAACTATTGTGCAAAAAAAGGAAAAGGCAAAATGAAACACACAAAAAAAGCCATCACTTTTCCATTCTTTATATGTTCTAGTTCTGAGTTATTTTTTTCTTATCAATTATGAAAGGTATGGAGACTGTGATTATTTTTTTTTTTAAATTATTGATGTTCTATACATAGTTTGCTACGTGTTGCTGTATTTTGTTCATGGACTACAAATGATGGAAGCTCTTGGAGCAATAGCTGCTGAGCCTGGGGAAGTGCCTGACTGTAATTATTCTTTTTTTTTATTTTATTTTGTTATTATTTTTTTTTCTCACACATACACACATCCCCCCCACACCACAAGCGCATGCGCGCGCGCACAAGGCTCAATTTGCAGAGAGGAACTGTGTTTTGTTGAGTAGAGTACGTGACATCAAGTGAGCAACTTCTCTATGCAGCAAATATCAAAAGCACACTGAGTAATTGTGGCGTTTAAACATCAAACTTTGGCTGGATTGAAAAATCTTAGTCTCGTGCCACCCTCTAGTTCTTTTCTTGCTGCTAGTAGCAAACAAGCCTTGTTTATTGCATTTAGTGCCAGTGTGTCGAATGACTTTGTAAGAATTCTTCGGTCCTGTCCAGCTCGCGGATTTTTAGAAAGGACCAGAATCGGTGGGTGACAAACTTTGGGACATAGGTAGGATTCTTACTTGAAAAGGTTGAGGATAGCTCTTGGAGGGAGCGGCGATTCTCCCTCTCTCTCCTGTTTATGCATTCCCCTGAGGCACATGCTGCTGTGTTTCTCTTTAGAGGAGCATGGATCCTCTTCGGAAGTCTTGCACACATACTCGCTCCAGGGTGCATGTGATAATCCGGTTACCGTAGTCATGGCTGGAGCGCGCGGCTGCTATGGAATGCCGAAAGCCCTGCTGTGGTTGCACTTTTGTTTAGCAGGAAAGCAGAGGCAGAGGCAGCAGGGTTTGCTGGTGCAGGTGGAAGGTAGAGTGGAGGTAGTTCTGGATTCCAGATTCCAAATGAAACTCCACTGAGCAGAAGGATGTGAAGTCTTTGCCCATTAGAGAGCTTTTTCCAGGAGCGGAGGCAAGTGAACAAATGTGCCGAAGACCTGGTGCCGGCCTGGAAGATAATGGCAGTGGCAAGGCAAGGAGCGAGTAGGAAACAGGGGAATCTGACCCGCCTCTGGACGTGTGTCGTTTAGCCATCACTAATGCTTCTGTTTGAATTCCGGCAAGTAGCATCGGGTCCAAATTCTCTGGATCAACCAGACTGCCCCCTCGAAGGCTAGCAGGCTGCCAGTAGATAAAGACTAAATGAGCTGCACTGTTGAAGGGGGCTGTTGATATTTTGTCTCTTTTGTAGACAGAGCACTACATCAGTGTTTTGCACAACATGTAAGAGTAAATCTTAACTGTCTGAGATGCTTAAGATGCTTTGATCTAGAACACTAAAACACGGAGGGACGTAATTTGGAGTAATTCTGTTTATAGGTCCCTCCTGTTTTCCAGAATAGCTGAGGGAAGGCTCTGGATGTCTCAGAGCACCACGGAAGAAAGCAAGCTCTGCTAAGAGTGGTTAGAGAGCTCAAGTTGGAACAGTAGCCATGGGACCAACAGCTGAAGAGCCAGTCTGGCTGAGCGGCGGTGCGGAGGGAAACACAGCGTCTCTTTAGACTAGCCACGCTCTGGACTGCATTTAACACTTGGGAGGAATGAGAGGGATTCCCATGTGTCAGACAGCTTTGCATCAATTTTACTGCTTTTTTTTTTTTTTTGTCTTTTTATGCCAAAATGATCCATTTTGTAGAAACTGTCCTATAAAGAGGAATTTATAATCATCTTCGTGTATTCTGAGTGCCGCTCGTCTGAAGCAGATGGCAGCACCAGCCTCTTCCGCTTCTGTGATCCTCTTGTAAATGGTTCACACTACAACTATTGCCAGCAGCGCACCTGGCGCTGAGCTATACAGGTTCTTGGAAATAAATTCCCAGAAGTTTGGTTTTTTTCCAAGGTGAATGATGGTGGTACTTCCACTTGAATCAGAAACTTTTTTTTTTTTTTTTTTTTTTTTTTGGGTTTTGTATCCTCCCCTTCTTTAAGAGCTGCTGCCCTGGCACAGGAGGAGGGATCTTGGCTTCTGTCTCTCGCAGAGTGAATCTGCGTTGGCGCGGGGAACTGTGGGAGGCCGCGGGCGCGAGGATTTGGGCATGTGCGGTACCTTACTGAGCAGCGGCTTGGTGCAGCCGTTGGCCTGATAACCGCCTTGGTGCGATGATTCTTGCAGAGGGAAGGGGAGAAGGTTGTGGGATGGCTGTCTCGTGAGCTCCTGAAACCTCCTGCTGAATTAGGGGAGGAATGGGTCAGACTTGTACGCGTAATCTGGAGTTGTCTGTGGACTGTATTACATGTGAGAAGATACCAGTGTTCGCACGTGCTTTTCTTAGCAAGCGGTAGCTTGTGTGCCTCCAGCTTGGCCAGTGAAGTGTTCCAGCAGAACTGGTTCATGCCTCTGTTGGCCGGCCCTTTGGCAAACGCCTGCCCTAGCAGAAGTGCCAAACCTTAAACCAAATTTGCCTATATCATCTTTTAAGAAAATGAGGCCAGTCAGAATTTTCTGCAGGTTGAGACGACAGATTGACCTTCAGAAAAAACGGTGGCATCGGGTTCTTGGAGAGAATCTAGACTCCTGAGTCTGGAGAAGTGGTCTCTTGGCTGACCTCTGCTCCTTGTGCACTTTTTAATCTTTGTTCTGCTGAAGAAACCAACCTCCTTTGAACCAATTTGAAACTTGAAGTCAGTGAGGAGAGGACCATCCCATTCCTTTGCGCCGTTCTGTGTGGATTGGCTCCCTGGTGAGCAGCAGCCCCTTCCTGCTTCGGCGTGTCAGATAGCTCCTGCCCTTTCTGCCTGTCTCCCCTTCTCCCGGACTTGGATTCTTTGGTCTCTTGTTGTTGCTTCCTAGCAATGTTGGCCTTGCGTTCAACTATGGTTTTTCTTCATGTGTTTTTATTGGTTTGTTTCGTCGTCGGTTTTTTTTTTTTTTTTTTTTTAAAAAAGGAAAAAAAAAAAAAGAAAAAAAAAAAAAGTACTTCCGGAGTGTGCTGACCATTGTATTGTACTGTACAGAGCCCGGGTTGTTAGAGTCCAGCAGAGATAAAGTGTGTTATGCAGCACCCAGTTTTATAAGAGTATGGTTTGTGCCAATGCCCCTTCTTTAGTAGTGCCAGAGACTCTTTACAAGTGCCAATGTGGTGGAAATTATTTGGTTATACTTGTATATTATAGGATCCTGATTTAAGACAATTTAAACATTATCCTATTTAAAAAGATACTATATAAAAATGCTGTTTTTAAACCTTGTCATTTGCAATGCATGTATTGTTGTGTGTGTTGGGGTGGGGGGAGGGAAGAGGGTAGGGTAAAGGAGTTTCTGAATAAGATGCCCAGTGTCAGGATCTATTCAGGCTCCAAACTGTCTCATTCCAGTCCGGGAGTGTGATTGTTTCTTGGAATGATCCCACTCTGACTGCTGGGCAAAAACCCTTATTACAGAAATATCGGATGGAAATTGATTTTCATATCTTTCTCCTGAAATAAATTCTCTGTTTGAAATTGGAATAAATTTTGTTCCTAAAAGCCGTGGTGGTCACGCATGCGTTTCTTCGCTCCTGTCTCTCCTCTCCCCCTCCTCCTGCTCGGCTGAACAACTCCTGTACCCTGTGGGACCTGCATCCCGTGGAAGCCCGCTCTGCCCTGCGAGCTCGCAGTGTTGTCCCTGCTCAGGAAATCAGGACTCTAAGGCATGGAAACAGAGTGTGTTTTGGTAAATACAAGGTATCAGAGAATGTCGGGATGGGAAGGGACCTCTGGAGACCATCTCCTCCAACCCCCGGCCACAGCAGGGTCACCCACAGCAGGGGGCACAGGAACGCGTCCAGGCGGGGTTGGAATGTCTCCAGAGACGGAGACTCCCCCACCTCTCTGGGCAGCCTGTGCCAGGGCTCTGCCACCCTCACGGGAAAGGGGGCTGTCTCCGAGCGCTGCAGCTCGATCAGCCGATGTGTGGGGCTGGGTCCCTCCCGCCTTGGGGCGGCCCAGGGAAAGCGGCAGCTGGGAGCCAGCGGCCGATAGAAGGATCCCGGCAGTTTGCTCACAGTTGCTGCCTTTCCCAAGGGCCCCTCCGGCACTGGCTGAGTAAACCGTTCCCAGCAAGATGGGGAGCTCCCGGCCTCCACCGCGGCTCGGCCCTCGGCTCCTCTGCAGGACATACCCCACGCCGCAAGGAGAAGTCTGGGAACGACGGCAACGACGAGGAGTTGCCTGCTGCTGCCTGGACGTTCCTTTTGCCTGCAGCCCGCTCCGGAGGGACTCCTGGGACAGGAGGACAGTTGGGACTGGGCTGTGGGCAGGTGAGGTTTTCTGGTGCTCGTCCAGGGACCGGGGTTTTGTTAGTGCTGCAAGTCACATCATAGAATCATAGAATGTGCTGGGTCGGAAGGGACCTCTGAAGGCCATCCCGTCCAACCCCCTGCAGTGAGCAGGGACAGCTTGAACTAGATCAGGTCGCTCAGAGCCTCATCCAGCCTGGCCTTGAATGTCTCCAGGGATGGGGCCTCCACCCCCTCTCTGGGCAACCTGGGCCAGTGTCTCACCACCCTCAGGGTAAAGAACTTCTTCCTCATGTCTGATCTAACCCTGCCCTGCTCTAGTTTAAACCATTGTCCCTCGTCCTATGGCTCCATGCCCTTGCAAACAGCCCCTCCCCAGCTTTCTTTAGGGACTTTTCCGGGATGGGAAGGTACTTCAAACCTGGCTGTTAGGTGTTGCTGCCAACAGGTCCTTGGGATTGTGTACATACCTGTACCCAGACATTAAGGAAATCAATTTCAATCTTTTTTGTATTAAAATATCCCGTTCAAAAGAAGAGGGCAAAGAAGAGAGAATTTGGGATTCTCCTTGTCCTTGGACATCACCCTCTTGGCAGCTCTTTTCTTTGAGCACTACATTTCCTCTCTGGGGGAAGCTTGGGAAGCGTCTGTCCAGCATGAATAAAATGCCATATGAAATTTTAAAGCAGGAATATAATGCCGCCTCGTTCTACTTCAGCTTTTTCTCCCGTGCCCAGCCGGACCCTGCGTTGCCCAGTGCAGGGCTCCGCAGGCCATGGCGAGCAGGTCGGAGCCAGGGCCCGGCGTCACTTGTTGAACGGCAGCTGTTGGCGCAACTTTCAAGAGCCGCGGCTGTCCGGACCCCAGGCTCAGCGAGGGGCGTCCACCCAGTGCTCTCGGCCTCTAGTTTATGGTTTTGTTCTTCCACGCAGCACATCTGTCCTCCGAAGGCTGCTGGGTCCCGCCTCCCGTTTCGTAGCCTACTTTCATCATCCCTAGTCGTCGTGGTAAGGGCCAGAGAGCTCAAGTACAGAACGTGGAAATCACGAAGCCCTCCACTGCAGAAGTCAATCCCTTCTGGCGTGAGGGCATTTGAATAAATACCACAATTACCTGTTCCCGAAGATAGTGCTTTGGAATTCAGGTAGAGAAGAAAAAGCTTTTATTGTGTACGTGTCCCCGCAAACAAAAGCGATAAGGACCGATGGGAAATAGTCAGGATGGAAATAAAGGTTTCCAGAAACCACCTTGGCCAAAATCTTCTTCCTTCCTTCTCTCTGGGTTTTAAAGCTAGTTGAAAATAGATTGTCTGTGAGTTGAAAATAGATTGTATGTGTGGTCTCCTGTCCGTGATATCTCAGTTGCTCCCCAGCAAAAGCTAGCACCGTTAGCGATTTCTAAAGCGAACTCTTGTCCGTGTACCCTCCTTGGGCACATCAGCCCGGTATATTTCTCTTTGAGCTGTTTTATCTTCTGTGATGCCCCAATCAGGAATTTAAGCCTCTACAAGCGATTTTTCTAACATGTATATCACAGACTTACAGAACATCGGGGTTGGCAGGGACCTCTGGAGACCATCTCCTCCAGCCCCCGGCCACAGCAGGGTCACCCACAGCAGGTGGCACAGGAACGCGTCCAGGCGGGGTTGGGATGTCTCCAGAGACGGAGACTCCCCCACCTCTCTGGGCAGCCTGTGCCAGGGCTCTGCCACCCTCACAGCAAAGAAGTTCCTCCTCCTGTTGAGTTGGAACTTCCCATGGTCAAGTTTGTGCCCGTTACCCCTTGTCCTGTCCCCGGGCACCACTGAGAAGAGCCTGGCCCCATCCTCCTGACACCCCCCCTTTCAGTATTTATCAGCGTTGATAAGATCCCCCTCAGGCGTCTTTTTTCCAGCCTGAAGAGCCCCAAATCCCTCAGCCTTTCCTCATCAGAGAGGTGTTCCAGTGCCCTCAGCATCAACCCCGTATCACCTTGGGTTGAGAACTCCTGGCTTCTGAAGGGTTTTTGTGTCTCCCGTGCTGGGCTGCATGACACGGCTCCGCATTTGGGCTGTGAAAGCTTCTGGCTATCCCAGAACGGCGGCCGAGCCGGGCGAGGACGCGGCTCAGGGACTCTCCTGGGTCCCTGTTGTCACTGGCCGTCCCTGCTCACTGCTCCTCCCTTCATCCCAGGCATGTGCCTGTAGCTCCTGGCCATGGAAATAAATGGCGTTTGTACGGAACGTCCCCAAGGCAGGTCTCTCCCGCTGCGCTGGTTCCTGCTCTCCCTCCCAGGGGCTCAGACCTTCGGCCTCTAATGGCTCCAGCGAGGCTCTTTGCCTCATTGTAGAGGTGATTTGGGATGAGAACATCCTTGAAATTCTTCTGGAAAGGATTTGGCAGCCTGATTAGAAAAGAAGTCTCAGCTCAACGTCAGCCCTGCAACGCTTAATTCGGCGCAGACTAAACGCTGTAGAGAACCCAAAGGGGAAAGAGGCGCCATTCTCATTTTAGCAACGAGTTTACTTCCGAAACTGCAATCTTAGGCTTTGTTGGAAAAGGGGTTTTTTTTTTTTAGAGGTAAGTTATTTTCGGATTGATTCAGAAGTTGTTTAGAGCCAGAACCTGGAAGAAGGCCTGCTGCTGCTAACCCAAAGAGGGCACTGTGAGCATGGGAAAGCCACAGCACAGACTGGCTCTCCTTGTGCCACGGCACCTGCGCGGCTGAAATCACTGACGACTTCGTTCAGTGACAGATCTTTCTTAGTCGCCTGGGTGACCCTAGGGGACTTTAAGCCATTTTGAATCACTAGGTTTGGAAAGTACTTGGAATCTTAAAATCTTTGGTCTAGTGTTTTGTAATGTCTGCGCCGCTGCAGGTGTCATATGGGCTCTAACAAGTCACCCTCAAGCGAGGGTGAACATAAGGAAAGGCAATCACCCCCCAGAAGCACTTCTTCTGAAAAATAAAAACCCACCAGTGGTTTTCTTTTAACACAAAAACTTGAATCCGGCTGCTGCTTTTCAAACAACTTTGGAGATTGTGTTTCTAGAGTCAGGAAACTTTGGTTGTAACCTGCAAACTGAAGTGTACCTACAGGCTTCAAATGGTTTAAGAACAGGAGCTGGTTGGCGTGAAATCGGGCTTGATCAAAACTTCCAGATCCAAAAAAAACCTTGCACAGGAGGATCATGGTCACCAGGGCATCTGGCCACTCCTCTGGCTGAAACGTCTCTGATTTTATGGGTCACCAATGAGCTAATGCCTCATCTTTCACTCTTGTTTTCCAGTATAACCAGGCGCAAAGATCTCTTGGATATTTGGGTGGGATTTCTTCCCTGACGCACCGAAATTGGGGTTGACTCTCTGGAGAGCCTGCCTCTGACCAGAGCGAGCTGGAGGCAGCAGAACTTCATAGAATCATAGAATCCTAGAATGGTTCGGGTTGGAGGGGACCTTAAAGCCCACCCAGTGCCACCCCCTGCCCTGGGCAGGGACACCTCCCACCAGCCCAGGTTGCTCCAAGCCCCGTCCAACCTGGCCTTGGACCCCTCCAGGGATGGGGCAGCCACAGCCTCCCTGAGCAACCTGTTCCAGCACCTCACCACCATCACAGCAAACAATTTCTTCCTAATATCCAATCTAAATCTCCCCTCCTTCAGTTTGAAACCGTTACCCCTCATCCTGTCATTACACTCCCTGCTCCAGAGTCCCTCCCCATCCTCCTGTAGGCCCCCTTTAGGGACTGGAAGGGGCTGGAAGGTCTCCCCGGAGCCTTCTCTTCTCCAGGCTGAACCCCCCCAGCTCTCTCAGCCTGTCCTCCCAGCAGAGGGGCTCCAGCCCTCCCAGCATCTCCGGGGCCTCCTCTGGACCCGCTCCAACAGCTCCGTGTCCTTGTGCTGAGGGCTCCAGAGCTGGACGCAGTGCTCCAGGTGGGGTCTCCCCAGAGCGGAGCAGAGGGGCAGAATCCCCTCCCTGGACCTGCTGGCCAACTTGTCACAGCCCGTGGCACAGCGTGTCCCACGGGGCACCCAGGCGCTGCAGGGGCTGGAGCCGGGGCTGTGGTCCTGGGCCGCCCTGTGATGAGATGGGCTAATTAGACATTAGGAAGACATAATAGACATTAGACATTAGGAAGAAGTTCTTTACCCTGAGGGTGGTGAGACACTGGCCCAGGTTGCCCAGAGAGGGGGTGGAGGCCCCATCCCTGGAGACATTCAAGGCCAGGCTGGATGAGGCTCTGAGCGACCTGATCTAGTTCAAGCTGTCCCTGCTCGCTGCAGGGGGTTGGACGGGATGGCCTTCAGAGGTCCCTTCCGACCCAACACATTCTATGAATTCTACCCCTGAGCAACACTGTGGGCACGTGTGGCAAACGCTCCCATAGCGCCGGGGACCCCCTGTCAGTGCCCCCTCCCCTGCGTAGCTCTTCTCTCCCGCCTGCTCACGCTGCAGCACACGGGGGAAGACAATCTCCTGCCAGGAGACGACCGATTGCCGTCTTTTTTGGTTTTGCCGAGCGCTCCGGACTGGGGAGAGGAGCCCTGAAAACCGGGCTGGGCACCTCTCCTGGGGGTTTAGGTGGGACAGAACAAGGCTGGGGAGAAACATCCAGCTTGGGATTCAGCTCTTCGAGCAGCGACTTTCTTCCAAGCTGTTCAGGACTGGAGCTGGCGGCTGAGAGAAATCCAAATCACGGAAGGAAAAAGGTTGTCAATGCAGATATTATTTATTGTTTTTATGTATTCTTACAGCGCTGGAGCTACAGCAGGAGGGGAGAAAGGAGGCAGCGGGTCTCAGAGGGAGGGGAGAGCAGCAGCAGTGAAGCAGGAGCTGAAAGTGTCCCCCTCAGAGCTGGGGCCGCCCTCTAAGCCCAGGGCTCGGGCGAAGGAGACGCAGGTGTCACAGATGCAAGGGGCAGGGGGGAGGCTGCTCCTTGGATCCCCCCGATCTAGTTGTACTGCCTTCCCCAAAGCGCGGCTGACACCCCAGCAGCTACTGTCACCCCGCTCGGGGCTGTTCTGCTGCTTCCTTTCTAGAGCCGTAGCCACCAGCGCCTTGGCAAAGGGGTCAACCGGAGCAGGGAAGCGTGGGCCGGGCGCCCTCCGGCTCACCCAGGGAACAAACGCAGCCGAGGTGCAACCGCGGCGCCAAGCCTGCTGTGGTTTGGCTTCGCCAGAGAGAAGTTCCTCGCCGTGTCCGTGAGGATCAGTGGAAGACGTTTCCCAGGAAGAAAGGAAGGAAAAGCAGGTGAGCTGTGGGACCCCCAAGCGTGAGTTTTCCAGGGCAGGAGCTGCGGGGAGAGCAGGGGTCACGCTCACTTCATGACGTTGTTGATCCAGGGAAGGTAAGGAGCAATGTGCGTGTAGAAACCGGGCCAATTGTTATGCCTATAGGAGAAGATGCCATAGGCTTTGTTGTTGCAGATAAGCGGATCCCCGGCATCGTGCTGTAAAATGAAGGAGGAGAGGGATGAGCGTTGATTCACGTGGGGTGCCCAGGAAAAGGGTGCGTTTGCAAAGAACACGGAGGCTGCAAACGTCAGGACAGAGCTTTCCCAGGAGAAGCCTGGACTCACAATGGATGCGGATGGCTCCAGGTCCAAAAGGGACCATTGGGAGTTTTGTCCGGGACCCAGCACAACCACAGCTGGGCAAACACTGAAGCTTAAGATATTGCTTCATTTCTGCCCTTCTGCTGGCAGAAAAACGCGCTCAGACCAGCCGCGAGGTTCAGGGCAAACCCCCCTCAGCCAAACTGTGGTGCTGCAGCAGACTCCCATGTCCCCGCTGCGGGAAGACAAGGATCCCCTCGTCCCTCCTGCTTCGCCCAGGGCTGAGCACAAGCGTGATGCCTGCAGGCAGCAGGAACGCTGCTGACCCCCCGAGGGGCTGATCTGCGGAGATCAAGACCCAGGACCCCTCTCGTGCCGGGACAGCAAGCGAGGGGGACGGCGAGGGGACAACAAGAAATCATTTTAGGCACTACCTTGTCTGTGAAAAAACCTGCAAAAGGGGAGGGACGCGGGTGAGACCCAACCTGTTTTCCCCCTTCTCCCTTCTGCTGCCACGGCCAGGAATGCCACAGTCACCCTGGGAGCTCACAACACCCTCGCACCAGAAAGGACCCACCAGGTCCGGGGTCTTTTTTTTTTTAGCCCACATCAGGTTTGTGCCCAGCACCTGGCTGAAACCTCCCCCGCGGCCTCCTGCTCCCCAAGTTCAGAGACTGACCTTTTCGGGCACCCCAGCGGATCCACTGCGGCCACAAATCAAGTTGTCAGCGAGTCCGGGGTTGTAGGTGAGGCAGTCCCTTTGTTTGACGATGGTGACGGTGGCTTCGCGATACGCGGCCGTGGTTGCTTTGTGGCCCCAGCCAGCTATGCAGCACTCAGTCCCGCTAGAGACCTTTGATTTTTCAAAGGAAATGGCCCGGACGTATTCGTTGCTGGTGGCATTGCCTTTCAGCTGGGCAAGGGGACAGAAAACGCAGAAATAAGTGCTTGGTCTGTAAACGTCGTGTGACAAAGGCTGTCCCCTCCTGCTCCGGGGTTAGGGCCCAGCCCTGCACGGCAGGCAGACGGGGCCGCGCGGGCGCTCCAGGCAGCCGTTACCTTCAGCAAGAGGATGTCATTTCCCTTCCTGGCATTCGTGAAGCCTGGGTGGCAGTGGTACTCTTGGACTTCGAATATTTGCCAGCTTTCCTCTTTCCTCTGGACTGTGTGGGCTCCAAGGATGACGGTCAGAGGTTTGTATCTGGTAAAACCAAGCACGGTGCAGGTCATTAGCTTTCTCCCGTCTTCCCTGGTTAACGCTGAGGCGCATCTCCCGGGGGCACGGCCAGGAGAGACCAGCTGGGCTTTAAAGAAGAATGTTGGGAGGAAGGAGCTCTGCCGGGGAACGCGCCCAGCCGAGAGCCAGAGCAAGTTTCCGAATGACAGACTGGAGCTCTGCGAGGGTTACTTTACCTCTGGCTCTGGAGCTGAGGGGGTTTGACCTGACGCTGCTGCTGCGTTCTAAGCTACGTGGACTGTCGGTCCAGGCTTCGTGGGTCCGCGGAAGTCCATGGCACCAAGGGGGGATTTCCGAACCAGGACCCCGCTCTGTGCCAACGTACCTTTGCTGGCCTCTACATCGTCTGCAGAAGGGGCTGCCTTAGGAAAATCGGGAGGGACCCTGGGTGCGGGTGGGAGTCCCTCTCTATCTAACAGGTGGGATTTGGGCATCTGGGCTCCTGGGTTCTGCTGGCCCTCCTTTCTGCCGCTCAGCTGCGGGGACCGGCCCCGAGCCCGGGTCACTGGCACTGGGGCAGAGCCGTCGGCGCCGAGGAGCACAGCGGCCTCGCCCAGGGTCACGCACAGCTAGGAAATCCAGTTTCCATGCCCCGGTTTCTCCAGCCGGAGGGATGGAAGAGAGCTGGGAAAGCACCTTGCTCATGAGAGATTATTAATTCTGATAAGTCTTCAGTGGCAGAAAGGGCAAAGCCTGGCACCAGCAATCGCTGCTACGCCAGGTCAGGGACAGCGAGGGAAGAAGCCGGTCGGACTTCTCATTGTGGACGTCTGGCAAGAAGAAAATGAGTCAAGGAGGGGGACATAAAACCAAAGGTAAGTGTCTGAATATGGGCTGGGGAGGGCTGGGGGGAGGATGGCTCGAGGGAGAGCTGCAGACGGTCCCCTGCTCTTTCGGTGCTGGCCCCCACAGCCTCTCTGTCCCAGCACTCCCCGCTGGGGAAAGAGTTTGGGCACAGCCGGGAAGGAAGCGACTCGGCCCGTCAGCCCTCCATCTGGGAGATGTTAGCCCGACCATGGCAGCGCGACCGTCTCCTTGCGCCAGGTGCTGTTCGAACGCAGCAAAAACTTACTTGAAGCACTGAGCCGCGGTCATCACCCAGTTCGGGGCCACGAGGAAGCCTGCACAGAACTGGTTGTTGCTTCCTTGCAGGTAGGCCACGTAGGGCGTGTAGCGGGTCCCGGGTCCACCTCCTCCCACCATCCGATTCCAGGAATAACCTACAATGAACGGGACCGAGGATGAGGGGGTCGGAGGACGCAGGACGTGCTGCCTGGGGCTCTTCCTTCCCCAGCCCCCTCCCCGCCCCCGGGACCCTCCACTTACCGGCTTTGCCTGGGGGGCATGTCACCAGCAGGAGGGAGAGCAGCAGCTTCTGCAGGTGCTTCATCGTAGCGTTCTCGGCTTCGGCGGATCCCTCGGAGGTAAGGCTGCAGATAGGGTCTCTTCCTGCTCCCAGCAAGGTTTTATAGCATGAGACCAGACTCCAGGAAACCACAGAAGTCAGACTCATCTGATTAATCTATCTGCAAATTGCGTGCCTCAGCGATCTGAGAGGGGAATTCAGTCAGCCTTAGCCTTGGGCATCAACCCACCTTCGTGTTGGGCCCGATGTGGGGTATCTGACGTCCTTCTAAACCCAGAGCCAATGTTAACCCATTGCCTTTGAGCTGGAAGCTATAGGGAGCACATCCATCCTCATCGCTTTGCCAGTGGGGTCTTCCCTTGCAGCTTGTATTTGTTGTTGGACACTTGCAAACTCTCTTGGTTTTTATCATGAGCCTTGCAAGAACGAGATTTCTTTCACTCGATGCACCAGTTCCAAAGACCACGCAGCGGCGGCTGAGAACCCTCCCGCATCTCCTCAGGACGTGTGGTCCTGGCTAATAGAGCAAAATGGGTGCGCGTGGGTTTATAACACCACGCTGGACGTGGCTACCTGAGGGCAAGAAGACGTTACGGCAGCTTCACGAGCGTGGCCCGCAGCAGCCTGACCGCTGCTGCTGCCGGGAGGTCTCTGCTCTGCACCGGCTGCTGAGGGTTTTACTTTGTACAGCAAAAGACACCATTTTAAGTGTTTCTTTCCAGATGTAAATAGGGGAGTTCGCTGTCTCTTACCAGCCAACGTGAGAGGAGGCAGGAAAACGCTTCCCTCACCCTGGGCAGGGGCTCATTTTACCCGTGATGTGTTGAGGGTGGACGGAGACGAGGGAGGCAGGTTTGGGATTCTGCCCCTTCGCTAGCTGGAGATAACCCATGGCACGTCTCCCTCAAGCTGGTCTTGTTCCTCTGGGAAGGGTCGCGTCCAAGCGTGTGGCAGCCAGCGCCGCCCCCACCCTGCCAGGCGGCCGTTCCTAAATCCCAAACCGGTGCCGGGTGCCTGTCTGCGGTGCGTGGCGGGGATCTGTCTTCCCGGCACCTGCACCTCCTGCTCCTCCAGCCCCCGGTGAGAGGGGCCCTGCTGGGAGGGCTGGTGGCAAATCACCCATCACACTCCCCCACCTCCGGCCCTGGGATGTCCCCTTCCCTCCCCGCTGGCACCAGTGCCCGGCTCTGGGGAAGGTGGAAGATGGGCATCTTCCGCAGCAGCGGTTCCTTCCGGCTGTGACAAAATGGGGCTGTTACGTCTTTCATCTTTCGCTGCCCTCACTGACTGCCAGTAAATTTACTTTCCTGTCTGCCCCCAGTACCACAGGGCAAAACCCATTTTTAAGCTAAAACCTGCCATTCTCGTGCAAAGACTGCAGCAGCTGGAGCTTCAAGGAAAACCCTGACGTGACAAAGATTTGCGCTACGAAGATAAGCAGTTGCAGCCTTTTCATTTGCAGATTTCCTAGCTGATAGCAGCTGTTAGCAGAAGCCCAAACCATGGACCCTTCTCAGTTTCCCCATGGGTGCTGAAGGCAAAGGCGACGTGACGTCCCTTCGTTCCAGGGAAGAACAGGGACAGTCAGGGCCAGACCGCAGGCGGTTTCCTCCCTCTGACAGAGGTGGCTAGCGGGAGCCTAGGAAGGACTATGAGAACAGGGCGAGCATCCCGTTCCCTTGAATTGCACATAGTTTCTGTATGTTTAAAATCCACCGCTGGGTTTCCCCGCAGCGAACCGGTCTGGTCTCCTCCTGAACTCCCGCAGACAGCTGTCGTCCTGCACCAGGGAGTTCTGCGGCTCGGTTATGTACAAAATGCCCTGGCTCTGCCCCTTCTTATCTCCTCCAGGAAAGCGTCGAGCGCTCTCCTATCTGTATGTGAGAGACGCCAGCAGAAACTAGCTGGAAGGAAGGAAAGCAGGGCCCAGAGTTTAGGCAGGTTGCTTTACACCTGGTGCAGGCCATGGAAGTGGGGGGCTGGTGCGAGGTATTCGGGCTGTCCGAAACCAGCGCCGGAGCATCCTTTGTGGGGAGGAGAAGCTCATCTCTGAGCATCGCTCGGCCGAGGGGAGAGTCGTGAGCTCCACAGCAGACGGCTCCCAGCTGGGGCTTGCCCTTGCCTTCTCCAGGGAGAGCCGGGCTCTCCCGCTACAGCTGGCATGGGAGGAAAGGAGGAGGTGGCATGGGGTCAGGCGCTTTGGTGAGCCCAGGTCCTTTATCAACCCTTTCAGAGACCGTATCCATGTCTGTACCCAGGACGTCGTGTTGCTGTTCAGGAGACGGAGGACTGTGGCTGCTGGAGAACAGCAGAGGCAAAGGCTGAAAGCGCTGGTGTGCAACAAGCTGGGGCCTGGAGTATGTCACCTCTCTGGGATCCTAAAGCCCCATCCCTGGGATCTCAGCCACCGCCTGCCCTATGCCCGCGGCGGTGGGGACAGAAACAGCACAGTCCACAAAAAGTTCAGCTCCCTTCACCTACTGGAGCCTCTTACAGCTAAAACAGATGAAAAGATTAGCCTGGTTTCCCCATGACACAGCCTGCTGTCCTTGCCGCCCTGTGTCCTAGGGTGCGACATCTCCCAGGCGAGGGTGACGTCCCTGCAGAGGGGACAGTCATCGCTTCGCAGGGAATGGCAGCTTTTGACCCCTGGTACCTGCTGGCACACCAGACCCTGGCTGTCAGCTGCTCCCAGGCAGGTGCTGGCGTCGCTGAAGTCGGTGCGCGGGGTGTGCGCGCGTCACTTTTCCCAGCCCACTTTTACCCGGGCAGTTCCTCCTCCTGCAACACACTCGTCCCCGTGACCCCTGGAAGGACGACCGTCGCTCTCGTCCCCAGCGTGTGCCAGCGGTTCGGTGGGTGCAGGGCTGTGACCACCCCTATCCCAACGGGCTGACCCCCCGTTTTCACCACCCAGACCCCCCTCCTTTCTCCCCGGGGCAAGGTACGGGAAATAAGACGTACACGGGGAAGCGCAGCTCTGAGTTTACTGTGGGTGTCTGAAGTGCGGTAAGGTTCAAGCAGGGACGGGGTTATCTCGGAAGGAAACGGGGTCCGTTGTAGCACAGCCTTTTTCGGTGCCACCTGGGACGATCCCTGCTTCTGCCAGGGGATTTAACACGGCCCTGAGCTGGCTGC
Source organism: Rissa tridactyla (assembly GCF_028500815.1). Classification (NCBI taxonomy): domain Eukaryota; kingdom Metazoa; phylum Chordata; class Aves; order Charadriiformes; family Laridae; genus Rissa; species Rissa tridactyla. The sequence continues at coordinate 3,392,684 of NC_071487.1, forward strand.
CCGAGATGGGCAGCGAGTGGGACAGCCAGCAGCCTCCGAACAGAAAGAAGGGGACCCTTGTGTGCGCTGATGGGGTGACTCGGGTTCCCGAGGAGAGAGGAGGGAGTCAAGCCTTCGGCAGGGGCAGGAAGGAAAACAGCGCAGTCTCCAGGGCCGCACCGACGCTGGAGCAAATGCTGCTGCTGCTGCTACTTCTTCATGATTTTTTTGATCCAGGGCAGGTAGTTGGAGATGCGGGTGTAGATGCCGGGCGGGCTGTTGTGCCCGGAGGAAACGACGCCTTGTGCCACCTTCTTGCATACCAGGGGCCCGCCAGAATCTCCCTGAGGACAGATGAGAGGCTGGTTTTAGAGGTCTCTTCCCTGTGGGAACAGGTTTCTTGGTCCATCCCTGCCCAGGCACCGCCAGCAGGGCCATGTCTCTGCTCCGGATCTGCAGCTGCTCCTGCCCCATGCGTCCACCCCGGAGCCCCTGGTGCTGCGCTGGACCGTGGCGTCAGGGCACCCAGAGAGCTAGTCCTCACGGGAGCCACAAATCAAATGCTTGTCACCTCTCCTGGGAACCAGCTGAGCCTGTGCCAGCAGCGGCCCCTGCTATGGGAGCCAGCCAGCCCCCGGCCAAGCCCCCAGCCCATCGCAGCCCCTACCTGGCTGGAATCCCTCAGCTCGTGGAAGCTGCCGGCACAGACCATGCCGGTGCTGAGATGCGGATAGAAGCGGATGCATTTCCTGCGGCTGTAGATGGAGACTTTGGTTTCAAAGAGCGTGTTGGTCGCCTGGTCGTTATCGATCATGCCCCAGCCGGCTATGCTGCACTTGGTGCCCGTGGGGAGGTCACTGCTGGTCTTGGGCAGTGGAATGGTCTTGACGTAGTCATTGAGTGTGGCCTTCGCCGTCAGCTGGGAGAAAGCAGGGGTTTTGGAGAAGGCTGTGAGCAGAACAGCTGAAGGACGCTTTGTGCGCAGAAGTAGGGGAGGTCTAGCGGGACACACAGCGCTGCGAGCTCTGGCGAGCGGCTGCAAATAGGGCATGTGGCTCCAAGCCCTGCCCACCGTTCCCTCCCAGCTCCCTCCCGTTCCTGCCTGCCTCCAGCACTCAGGGGCCACGGCAGCTGGAGCTGGTGGTTTGCGGATGGAGCTGACAGCGTGGACGTGCTCTGCCCCGACCCTGCCAGACCCACAGCCCCGCTCGACCCGCCGACCCGCTGCGGGACCGCCTTGCCTTGAGCAGCATGATGTCGTTAGACACGGTGTTGGGGTCGTATTCCGGGTGCGGGTGGTATCTGACAACTCCCCGGACCTGCTGGGTCGTTTCTGGTGCGAGGATGTTGTGAGCCCCCAGGATGACTGTGGCATTCCTGGCCGTGGCAGCGGAGGGGAGAAGGGGGGAAACAGGTTGGGTCTCACCCGCGTCCCTCCCCTTTTGCAGGCAGGCGGAGAGAGCCGCTCAGCGGAGGAGGAAGAGGAGCCTGCTCCAAAATTACTCCAGTGATGGACGTCACTCACAGGTTGGGGGAGGAAGAAAGGCATAAAGCCCCTGTATGAAGTACTCACCCCGTGCAGTGTGCGGCTGTCATCACCCAGTCAGGGGCCACCAGGAAGCCTCCGCAGGATGACGTCCCTAACTTCAGGTACGCCATGTAAGGGTGGGAGTGGGGCTAAGCCTCGTGGCCCCCCACAATCTGATCCCGTAGAGCACCTGCAAGACACCCCGCCGCAGGGTGAGCCCCTGGCTGCTGCGGCCGGAGCCCAGACCAGCAGCTTCGCTCGTGGCAGGTTGCGGCACCCCAGCTTACTGCCGTCGGCGCACGGGCAGGAGGAAAGCAGGAGCAGCAGGGCCAGCAGCGGCGGCTGGGGCTGGCACATCTCTTCCCGCAGCTGGACGCTCCTTCCAAGATGTGTGGAAGTCTGAGTTTCCCAGTGCCCAAGGGCTGGTTTTATAGCCAGGGACCAGCTGTACCCAGCAGCCAGGAAACCATGTGCGATGGCCTGATTGTGCTAATCAGAGCAGCGCAGCATCCCTGCAGGTCTATCTGCATCTCTGCCGCCCCGGCCTGCTCACAGGCGATGTGCCCCGAGGCTGTGATTGATGAGTGATAGAGCAGGACAGAAAGGCCAGGGCAGAGAGAGCGTGTTACGCCGCAGTCCCAAAGCCTCCGGGATGCTGACCGGGAGAGGTGTCCTAGGGTATTTTTGAGGTGTGAGTTAGTGTTTCTCCCCGCAGTTTGGCTGCAGGACAATTCATAGAATATAGAATCACAGAATGTGTTGGGTCGGAAGGGACCTCTAAAGGCCATCCCGTCCAACCCCCTGCAGCGAGCAGGGACAGCTTGAACTAGATCAGGTCGCTCAGAGCCTCATCCAGCCTGGCCTTGAATGTCTCCAGGGATGGGGCCTCCACCCCCTCTCTGGGCAACCTGGGCCAGTGTCTCACCACCCTCAGGGTAAAGAACTTCTTCCTCATGTCTGATCCAACCCTGCCCTGCTCTAGTTTAAACCATTGCCCCTCGTCCCATGGCTCCATGCCCTTGCAAACATGCCCACCTGCTTCAAAGCGTGGTGTCTACGAGCGCTGGCGATCAGGCTGTCTTATACCGTACCTCCAGTAGCTCATGCCACTTGGTCCTGGGGGTGTCAGGTCACGTCACACTTTGTTGCCAAGCCCAGCAACTGCAGACGCTCTTTCCCCTCTATGGTTTCCCCTCTGCAGCTGGTCTGGCCACTGGCACTTCTCTTCAAATGGGACCATCCGCCCTGCTCCGGACCCTCTGCCCTCTCCCTTCCCTGACCCGAAATCACCTGCAAACCAGGCTGCGATTGTTGTCTCCACCTTGCCCCTAAGAAAGTCTGATTTGGTTAAATGCTAAACTGAGCGCCGGTCCTGCTGCACCTCTCCCTTCCTGGCCTCGTGGACAAAGGCAACAGAACAATTATCGCTCTGACGCTTCATTGCCCCCCGCCCCGTCCTGTTCCCGAATCCTTGGTCCTGCTATGGGAGATTTTTCTACCCAAAGACCCTGTCTGCGTGCCCATTCCCTGGGACACTTTCTGTCAACACTCCTGAGGGGTCTGCACATCACTTGAAGAAATTGGGGCTTGCATTAATCCTAAATCCCCGTCTCTGGAGCAGTCTCTGGTTACCAGTCCTCAGGCAGGTCTGCGACACGTGGTGTAAACTCAGCTGTTCCTGCCCAAGACACGACACCAGCTTTCCTTCCTGCCGCGTGTCATTTCAGGTGAAAAAGCACGTGCGGCTCCAAGGCTCCCAGCAAAGGAGAGCGGATGAGGAGGAAGATCCGTCCTAGAAGCCCCTTTGGCAGGCGGTAAGGGCGCTGCTTGGTGGCAGACATGCCCTGCGCGGGCAGCGCTGTGGCACAAGCGCAGTGTGTAGGTGCTGTCGCCGCCTCTGCCCGCAGCGTGCCCTGGGTCGGTTTTGCCATCTCCGATAAGATGCCCTCTGGCAGCCGGCTCAGTTTCCTGGGTGAGGGCTGGTTCCTCCCCGCCATCGCCACACCAGCACGGGAAGAAGCCGCTCTTCTGGGGGCGAGTCTGGCATGGGGCTGGGCCCTGCCCCAGAGGGTGCAAAGCGGCGCTGGTGAGCTCACGTGAGGGGTCCGATGGGTCAGAGCGGCCCAACGCTCCTCTGCTCCGGCCAGTCCTCATCGTTCCCAGCCAGGGCTTGAAGCTGGGGGGCTCTGGGCAAGCTGACAGCAGGGTAGCCGTGCTGGGGGCACACAGGCGAGCTGGCAGGGCAAGTGTCCCGGAAGGGCAGCAGGGTGGCAGCCGGGCTTATCTGCCAGTTAATCTGCATCGCTGGGAGGAGGGCGTTTGAGGGAGGGCTGTGGTGCGAGAATGGAAAACCCCTGAAACAGTTCCTGGAAATAAAATCCGAGCATGTGTGCAGGTATAAACAAACCAGCAGATAAATACGTCCCTCTCTTACTGCCCAGAGCAGTCTCCAGAACTTCAGAAGAGTCACTGGGCTCGTGGTTGGGCTGTACTAGCTCGGGCAGGGAGCGCCGGGAGCGTGGGCTGTCCTGCATGGAAGTCCACGGGCATCAGGGCTTTGGTTTGATTAAAACCTTCCTCCCGAATGCAGGGCTCTGACTGCGCCCGGATCCCTCGTTCCTCTCTGTGAGCTCTCTCCATGAGTCCGTATCCTGCAAGAAACCTCGCGCAAAGGTCTTGCTTTCTCCTTGGTCCCAGTGGTGGTGAGCTGAGAGCTCCGAGCTCAGGTGCCCGCGGCCTTTTGGTTTTAATTATCGCTCTCTAACAGCCTTTGGGTCAGCGGTACCAGGGCCAGGCTCTGCCGCAGACGGTAGAAACCAGACAGCAGTTCTCTGCCCCAAAACCGCTTCGTATTCTTACGCATAACAGGCAGGGAGGGAAAACAGCAGGTTGGAGGAAGCGATGCACAGGCTGAGCAGCCGAGCTTGGGATGAATTTCTGCTCTCCAGACACCAGCTCTGCTGCCGGTAAAGGCGTTGCCCCTGCCCCAGCCAGGCGGCACTAACCGCAGGACGGTGTGTTGCTTGTCCTTCCTCTGCAGCGCTCAGGTTGGGCGTCAAACCAGCCCCGTTTCCTGCGCCTGGTGCCGGCACCGCCCGCCCTGCGCGGCCATCGCCCTGCTGTTTACGCGGAGCCCTCCCGGCCCCTTTCCTGGGTGAGGGCTGGTTCCTCCCCGCCATCGCCACACCAACACGGGAAGAAGCAGCTCTTCTGGGGGCGAGTCTGGCGTCGGGCTGGGCTCTGCCCCAGAGGGTCTAACATAGAATCATAGAATCCTAGAATGGTTCGGGTTGGAAGGGACCTTAAAGACCATCTAGTTCCAACCCCCTGCCCTGGGCAGGGACACCTCCCACCAGCCCAGGTTGCTCCAAGCCCAGGCCAACCTGGCCTTGAACCCCTCCAGGGATGGGGCAGCCACAGCTTCTCTGGGCAACCTGGGCCAGGGGCTCACCACCCTCACAGTGAAGAGTTTCTTCCTAATATTCAATCTAAATCTCCCCTCCTTCAGTTTGAAACCGTTCCCCCTCATCCTGTCATTACACTCCCTGCTCCAGAGTCCCTCCCTGTCCTCCTGTAGCCCCCTTTAGGGACTGGAAGGGGCTGGAAGGTCTCCGCGGAGCCTTCTCTTCTCCAGGCTGAACCCCCCCAGCTCTCTCAGCCTGTCCTCACAGCAGAGGGGCTCCAGCCCTCCCAGCATCTCCGGGGCCTCCGCTGGACCCGCTCCAACAGCTCCATGTCTTTCTTGTGCTGAGGGCTCCAGAGCTGGACGCAGTGCTCCAGGTGGGGTCTCACCAGAGCGGAGCAGAGGGGGCAGAATCCCCTCCCTGGACCTGCTGCCCACGCTTCTGTTGATGCGGTCCAGGATGTGGTTGGCTTTCTGGGCTGCAAGCGCTCGTTGCCTGCTCACGCTGAGCTTCTCATCCACCAGCACCCAACATGGTGTTGATGAGCCCACATGAGGGGTTTGATGGGTCCTGCACAGCCCACCCTGGGCCAGAGGCTCCAGCCAGGCCTCTGGAGCAGCCTTGTGGCCTCAGTGACACCACGCTGACCATGGCTGGCCATGCCACACCGAGTGGGGATGGCAGGAGCGCCGTGCAGCTCCCTCCCTCCTGAGGAAGGTGCCTGCTCACCGGGGACCTGGTCACAGGGCAGAAGATGCGAGGGGAAAGCCGAGCTTGTCCCAGGTGCAGTAGAAGAGCTCTGGACTGGGCTTGGCGTTTGGAGAACAGGCACTGAGCTGGTCACAGAATCATAGAATGTGTTGGGTTGGAAGGGACCTTTAAAGGTCATCTAGTCCAACCCCCCCTGCAGCCAGCAGGGACATTTGGTCCAGCTTCTCCAGCTGCCCAGGCCTACATCCAGACCTAGGGAGGGGAGGGATTGGTTTTCTGGCAATCACCGGGGGCTGTCGGGAGCTGCACGAAACGCCACGCTGTAAAGAAGCAGCCGGACTCGGGAGTGTGCGTTCGTGGCGTGCTCACCCCGGCGGGATGCTGAGGGATGAGCTCTTCCGCTGCTCCCATCCTACGGGCACCACTGAGGGTTTCCGCCGCAGACCAGCCAAAAGATCAAAACCTCAACCCCGTCGTAAAGGGGGGGAAGGTGTGATGGGGTCTGCGCCGGCCCAGAGATGAAGTGATTTTTTGGGTTGACGTCCAAGTAATTATCTTTTTTTTAGGGGGGGTGCAGGCGGGCATTTCGTAAAGCTGTTTGCTTTCCGTTTAATGTTTTTGCATTGAGGAAATGCAAAATTCTAAAGAAAAGGCACTTGAAGAAAAAAAATCAACAAAACTTTGCCATTTACAGTCGTGACTGTGGTCTAAAGGAGGTGATCCTGAAACTTTCTCCTTCGTGTTCTTGTTCTCCTTCAAATCCAGAGGTGCACTGCAGAGACCCTTTTCCTACGGAGACCCACCATCGCCACCACCCGATTTCGACGGACTGACACCCAGCTCCTTGGGACGATTCTTGGAGCGCTGTGAAGGGCCAGGTCTCCAGCGTTTGGTGTCAGCCCAAGTCAGGGGGGCCCCGCTGGCTCTTCCCAGCTCCCTTCTGGGGCCAGAAGCATCCTGCCGCTTTGGAGACTGGGACTTGCCGCTGGAAAGTTGCCTGCTTGCTGCTGCGCGGTAGAAGAGACCAAAGCTAGGAAATGCCACCAACCAAGCGCCAGGAGCAAGCAGTCGTTTTTTTAAACCAACTCCACCCTTCCTGGAGCAGAAAAACACCTGCGGGCAAATGGATGCCTTGGCTGACGTTGAATGGCGCTGGGGCCACACAGAGGGGACAGGACAGGCGGGTGGGACAGAGATGGGGACGACCAGCTGCCCATGAGCCAGCCTGGGGGGTCGCCTGGCTAGGCCCACCAGGCAGAGCTCTCCACAGAGCTTCACCCAGGGATTTTTTTTTTTTGTTTTTTTTTTCACCAGAATGTCTGAAAATAAAAGTTTTAATCAGGACCGTGCAGCAGCACAGCAGGAAAACCTCAACAGAAATCACTGATGTTTTATCTTGCATTTGAAGCTTGCTGTCTTTCCCCCGCAGCTGCTTGTGGCCCCCCACAATCTGGAGATGGACGCCCTCGCGGGAGCAGGTGGGCTCAGGGCAGGAGTCACCGGGCATGCCGCTGGCCACGGGCCACCAACCCAGGGAGCCGGGCTGCGGGCTGCTCCTGCCCTGCTCCTCTCTGGGCCTCCCTGTCTGCAAACTCTTCCCTCTGGGGCCAAAGAGCTTTTGCCTTCCCGTTGGCCTTGGGACGGGCAAGTAGGGGGTTCCAGGGCTTCTGCCGCGAAGGCGCCTCATCTCAGCATCCGTGAACACCCGCTCTGGCCACGGCTCTGGCAGAAGGCTCGGGGGGCTGCAATTGGCCCCCGTAGGCTTGGTCCTTCGAAGCCCAGCACTCAGCAGCTAGCAAGCAGTTTCAAGCAGATTGTGGTCTTGATCTGAAGGAAAGAGATGAGAAACGTTGCAGGATGGGGTGTCACTCCCCCCCCACCCCAACCTTCATTTCAAAGAAAGAACATCTGAGCTGAAACGGTAGCAAGGGAGAAGTACCAAGATAAAGCTCAGCCTGCATCTGTGCAGATAGCAATGGGGAGCTGCTGCAGAACAACAGGAACTCTCCCTCGTGTGGGTGCCCCGCCGTGGGGGAGCCTGGTTTGCCCCCAGCCGTGTCTGGTGGCAGCAGCTCGGAGGGGGACACTTGTGCCCCGCTCTGCTGAGCTGGTTGCATGGAGCAGAGGGGACCCCAGGCCGTGGGACGTGCGGTGGGAGCCGTGTTTGGGGTGTGCGGTGCCGCGCCAGGAGGCAGGGAGCTCTGCAGGCTGCTGGGGACAGGAGCGAGAGGCGCTGCACCAGGGCTTGGGACAAGCTCAAGCAGCTTCCCAGAGCCGGCCCGCCTCGCGACGTGCTGTGAAACTGCGGTGTGCCTCGCGGGAACCCAGTCCCCTCCGCTAGAACCCAGTCCCCTCCGCTACGGAGAGGCCAAACAGGCCAGGACACACCAAGGAACAAGGTCTTGTCTCACTGCAACAGCTCTTGACCTGATGTGCTTGTGGAAGGGGCATTAGGAAGAGCCTTTTGATGGTCCAGAAGACCCGGCACCCCTTGGGTTGAGCTGTCCCAGCTGCTTTTCTGCCTCAAGCCCTCCTGCCGTCAAAAGCATTTGCCTCCCACCCGCCCTGCACCCTCCGCAGACACCCCTGACGAAGGGCTCGTTCCTGTCAGGTCTCTCTCACATGCCACCAGCTATTTGAGCAGCTACTCAGGGCCCCTGACCAGGCAAGTTTCTCCATCCTCTGATCTTTTAGGGGCGCCCCACCAGTTCTGTCCTGAGCAGACGCATTGGCTGGAGGCTCAGCCCGAAGCCCGAATAAAGCAGGGGTGACGTGCGAGAATCGCACTGACCCTTTTGATTCCAGCGCCGTACCAGGAGCGTCTGCCCGGCCCGTTTGGGAGCGCGCTCTCTGTGCTGGGTGTGCAACCTCGCGCCCCTGCTCTCTGGCCGGAGCTGCGCTCGTGGCCCGGTCTTCCTGCTGATTTCCGCTCCTTCGATCTTGGGGGTCATGTGCTGACTTTATCAGCACGAGTTTCTTTTCTACGCTGCCGACGATAGAAAAGCCCAAAACGCCAGTGGAAAGGGTGAATGTGGAGGATGGATCCCTCAGCTTTTTGATGAGAACCTCTCCTGCTTGCACACGCCTTCCTGCAGCAGGAACCTCCTTTGCATTTTACACTTGCCTGGGCTGCGATCCGGGCTAGGATCTCGCCACTCATCAAGAGCGGATGGGCTCCCAGGGCAACTCCCTGCTTGCCGTGCTGACGGAAGAAATCACCGCTCTGCTTTCAACTTGGGGACCATGGCTTCGTGCCAGTCTGGAGTGAGAACACAGGTGAAAGCAGAAAGCAGGGCACAGCTCCTGCTGTGATCCTGAGTTCAAAGGTGCTCGCTCTTTTATTTTCTTCTCTAATGCCTCTTTGCAGCTGCTTTGGGTGGGGTCCATCTTGCACTGAAATGTGGTTGATGTTGTAACTTCCCTTTTTCCACTTTGGTAGGTAGAAGCCTCGCTTATTTTGCACAAGGAGCCCTCCCCGCAATCTACTCCGTGCCGGGCCTCAGAGGAGCAGCTGGAGAGCACGGCGGGCTGCTGGACCTCCCTCCGGCAGCAAGAGCCTCGGGCCACTCACGACAGGTGAGTCATAAGGCAAATTCAACTGCCGCGGTTGGGAATAGCACGTTTCAAGACTTTCTCTCCAGTCAAATTTCGCAGACGCGGGGAGTAGGTCAATGATAGACACTGTGGTGGTGAGACACTGGCCCAGGTTGCCCAGAGAGGGGGTGGAGGCCCCATCCCTGGAGACATTCAAGGCCAGGCTGGATGAGGCTCTGAGCGACCTGATCTAGTTCAAGCTGTCCCTGCTCGCTGCAGGGGGTTGGACGGGATGGCCTTCAGAGGTCCCTTCCGACCCAACACATTCTGTGATTCTGTGATGATTAACATGACAATCATGCCGGGACTCCTGGGTTCTGGTCCCAGGGTGGCCTCTCGCACATTCTGCAATTCCGGGCAAGAGGCAGCAGCTTTGTGCCTCTGTTTCCCTGTCTGTGACTTAGAGAATGGGAAGATCCTGACCCATCTCTAGCGGGTGCTCGGAGAGCTGAAGGTGGAGGGTGCAGTGTCAGGGCACATGCAGGGCTTTGATGAGCTGGTTTTCTTTGAACTGGGTGGAACCGAGCCCTCGCCCCAGACACGCAGGTGCCTGGACTTGCTGCTTTGACGGGACGGGACCGGGACGGATGTGTCCCGAGAGACTGGTAGGAGCTGGGCCCACAGAGGAGCCCAGAGGGGTGAGAGCATGGAGCTTCCTCCTGGAGAGGGATGGATCTGGGCATGGGTGGTGCACAGGGCAGCTGCTGAAGAGGCAGTTGCTCTCTGCCAGACTCAGGGGTGCATATAATGCCACGAAAGGCAAAGCACTCAGTGCCTCGGGCCATCTGGGTGCTCTTGCCAGCACTTGGCTTTGTTCAGCCCATCAAGGTGGGCGGTGTTACCCCATTCGACCCAGCCTGCCCCCTCAAAGAGGGGCCTGACATTATTTCATTCACGTCCCACCTTCACAACCACAGCAAAGCTGAGAACAGCCAGACCCTTACTGAGAAATGGTGAGAGCTGTTAGAAACAATGTCAATACTCCAGATCACAACAGGAAACTTTATTAAACAACAGGAAGCCCGTACTCATACGTGGACTTACAAAACACCTCACCCTCCTCTCTCCTTGTTCTTTCAGCGACGCAGGGCTGGCAGACAGGGCGCTCTCATCTCCGGGCTGGGTGGGGCTGCTGGGATCAGACCCCGTCCTGTGTGGCAGAGTCTCACAGCTGCCTCCAGCCCTCAAACAGAGGGTCTGCTCTGCTCCAAACCCCGTCTCAAACCGTTGCTCCATCGTGCATCCCTGGGCTGCTGACCTAGGCTCAGAAGATGGATGGTCCAGAGCCCAGCTGGCTGGTAAATCGCTCCCTTCCCCTTCCACTGGGCTCTGCTCAATATCCTGAGCTCAAACTTGACCTGCTCGACAGGAAAGGTTCCTGCCTGCAGCTGGCTGCCATGAGGAACGTGAACATCATCCTGCAGCACTACAACTTCACAGGCAAGCTGACCAACCGGCAGTCTGGGGATGAGGGCATGGGACTCATCCGCACAACCTTTGTCGTCATCAGCTGCATCATCATCCTGGAGAACCTGCTCGTGCTGCTGGCCATCCTGCGGTGTCTGCGAGCCCGCCGCTGGGTCTACTCCTGCATTGCCAGCATCACCGTGAGCGACCTGCTTGCAGGAATTGCCTATCTTTCTAATCTCTGCCTCTCGGGCAAGAAGACCTTCCAGCTTTCACCTCAGCTCTGGTTCCTGCGGGAAGGCATCCTCTTCATCGCACTGGCTGCCTCCACCTTCAGCTTGCTTGTGACCGCCATCGAGCGCTACAGTGCCATGGTAAGGCCAATCGCTGAGAATGAAGCCAGCAAGACCCTGCGCTTACGTGCCCTGATCATTTCTTCTTGGCTGCTGGCTTTCATCATCGGACTGCTCCCACTGCTGGGCTGGAACTGCCTGTGCGACTTCAATGCCTGCTCTGTCCTCCTGCCTCTGTACTCCAAGAACTACATCCTTTTCTCCGTAGTCATGTTCAGCATCATCCTCCTGGGGATCGTCGGCCTCTACATCTCCATCTTCCAGCTGGTCCAGGCCAGCTCTAAGCAAACCAGCTCTCGGCACAGCCGCATACGGTCCATGCGCTTGCTCAAGACTGTGCTGATGATCCTGAGCGCCTTCATCATCTGCTGGAGCCCACTCTTTGTCCTGTTGCTCTTTGACGTCTTCTGTGAGACCCAGACCTGCTCACACCTCCACAACCTGGACTGGACCTTGGCTCTGGCCATGCTCAACTCGGGCATTAACCCCGTCATTTACTCCCTCTGGAGCGTGGAGGTGCGCCGCGCTGTGGGAAGCCTCCTGTGCTGCTGCTGCGTCAGGGTTGGGCTTTGCAAGCCTGGGAACTGCCTGGTCATCACAGACATCAACTCTGGCTCGTCCACAGAGAGCTCCCTGCGTTACCGGGAAAGTTTCCGCAGCTCCGTAGCACGGAACGCCCGGCCCAGAGCACCTCTCTCCAGCAACTCCAGCATGATGAGCAACCTCCCCAGCCTCTGAGAGGTCCTGGTGCCAGACAGCCCCCCAGGGCCTCATGCTGCTGGTCCTGGCCTGGCAGAACTGTAGCTTCCATGCAGCTCAGGCTGACCAGGTGCAGCCCCACCACTCCAGTTTTTAACCGGCCAGGCTTTCCAGTCCCTTCAGACTGGGATGTTGCTTCATTGTGGGTGCAGCATAGGGACAGGCATTGCTCCTGGGATGGGAGCGAAGGACACGGGCGCATTGTGGGGTTGGCGCTCTGCTGAGACAACTGGTTATAAGTGGACCCTGTTCTGGGTGTGCATGAGTATAGATGCTGTACCTGCCCAGATGAGGGCGTTTTGCCCCAGGGCACAGTGACAAATAGGGTGGGTATCCCCAACCAGACTGTCCCCCAACCCCTGGGGATCAGGCTGAGCTGGCAACGCTGCCACTGCACGTCACGCAGGGCTGGAGGCGATACTTGAGTCTTCTCCTGCGGCTTACAGCCTCCTGGAATTGCCGTGATGGGCGCAGCTGCTGGGAAAGGCTGCAGCCTTGAAGTCTTGCCAGGGAGTCAAGAACAACTGGGTTTGCAAGCGCAAGTGCGTGCAGCTGTGGGGCAGCTCGGAGGCCCCTGGCCAGGAAGCGAGTGCCCACCTGGAGCGCAGCACAAACCAGCCACGGGATGGCAGAGGGCTGCGGCAACAGCCCAGTCCCTCGCCGGAGCGCAGAGGTTGGGCGTTGTGCCTGCGCGAGCGCCGTGACGGTGCTCACAGCTTGGCAGCAAGAAGTTAAGAGCCTCAACGTGCCTCTGGGTACGGGGCTGCACCCGCAGTGGCAGCGCTGGCACCGCCACGGGAGGCACCCGCAGTGACTGGCTCCTCGGGTTTGGGGCTTCCCAGTTCAAGGACAGGGACCTGCTGGAGAGGGGACTGTAAAGGGCTATGGAGATGAGTAGGGCACTGGAACACCTCTCTGATGAGGAAAGGCTGAGGGATTTGGGGCTTTTTAGTCTGGAAAAAGAAGACTGAGGGGGATCTTATCAACGCTTATCAATACTGAAAGGGGGGGTGTCAGGAGGATGGGGCCAGGCTCTTCTCAGTGGTGCCCGGGGACAGGACAAGGGGTAACGGGCACAAACTTGACCATGGGAAGCTCCATCTCAACACGAGGAGGAACTTCTTTGCTGTGAGGGTGGCAGAGCCCTGGCACAGGCTGCCCAGAGAGGTGGGGGAGTCTCCGTCTCTGGAGACATCCCAACCCCGCCTGGACGCGTTCCTGTGCCACCTGCTGTGGGTGACCCTGCTGTGGCCGGGGGTTGGAGGAGATGATCTCCAGAGGTCCCTTCCAACCCCGATATTCTGTGATTGTGTGGTGGAGGCCCCATCCCTGGAGACATTCAAGGCCAGGCTGGATGAGGCTCTGAGCGACCTGATCTAGTTCAAGCTGTCCCTGCTCACTGCAGGGGGGTTGGACTAGATGGCCTTTAAATGTCCCTTCCAACACAACACATTCTGTGATTCTATTCTATGACTGAGGAGTCTGGTCCCATCAAGCATGGCAGAGCTACCCACTCCCATGGGGCCGAACCTCTCAGGCAACACACACCTGTACAGCAGAGGGTTCGCAGCGCTGGGGCCTCCCAGAGAGGTGTGCCATGCTCCGGCAAACGTGCCAAGTCCTAAGATGCCCACTGTGGAGGGCACTGGAAGGTTGAGCAGCAGCTTCTAGATGGCTTTGCATTCTATTGTCTCTGGTGGGGTTTGGCTCACACCAGAACAGAAGCAGCAGGACCTGTTTCCTCTTCCTTTCTGGGCCGAAAAGGCTGCATCCTTCCCGAAACTTTTCTGAAAACAGTGTTTGCAACAGAACAGATTTGCAAGAATCACTTGAGTCTGTAAGAGAGTCATCACCGGGAGCGGGGTGGAGCCGGCCCCGAGCCCTTCCGAAGTTCAGCACAGCTGGGGAAAGGAACGGAGGCGTCTGACCCCAGCATGTTCGCTCTGAGCGCTACCACATTCGGGGAAGGGGGTCATCCATGCTCGGCCAGGGAAATGTCCTGAGGGTCTCCACCTCCCTGTGAGCCGGGCAGAGAAGGTCCCCAAGGACCCCGGACACACAGCATTGACTCTCCCCTGGCTCCCCAGGGCCGAGCCCTGCTCTTCCCTTCCCCAACCCAGTGAAAAATCAGAGCAGCGCCCAAACGCCTCCTCTCCCCGGGCAAAGGAGGCCAAAGCCACCCAAGCGCTGGGGAGGAGAAGCTCCTGACGACTTCAAACCCTCCCGCGGCAGCCCCTCGGCAGGAGGTGCCGAGCTCCCGGCCCATGTGTTTTGCAATAAATCTAGCTGATAAGAAAGACCCTCTTTGATTTGCTATGATTTTATCTTCCTGCGGGGCCCGCAGGCGAGGGCGGCAGCCGGGACGGGCTGAGGCGGGGAGCTGGGGCCCGCTCCGTGAGCCCCTCGGCCGGGCCCAGCTCGCCGCGGAGCCTCGCCGGCTGCCCCTCCGTGTCCCGGGAAGGTGCGGGCGTTCTCCGAATCGATCCTGGTCCCGGGACCGTCCCGTCCCCCGGGACCAGGATCCAGCACCTCGCCCGCCACCTCCAGCACCGCCGCGGCCCCGACCCGCCGCTCCCGGGGCGGGGGGAAGGTGCGGCCGCGGCGCGGCGGAGCGCCCCCTGCCGCCCCGCCAACGCCGCTGCACGGGCGGCCCGCGACTACAGCTCCCAGCGGGCCCCGCGGCGGCGCGCGAACTACAGCTCCCGGCAGTCCGCGGGAGGCGCCGTCGTGCGTGCCGTGCGTGGCCGCGTCGTGCGTGCCGTGCGTGCCGTGCGTGGCGGGGGAGCAGGCCGCAGCGGCGGGGTCGGGGCCGCGGCGATGCTGGAGGAGGCGGGCGAGGTGCTGGAGTCGGTGCTGAAGGCCTCATGCCTGCCGCTCAGCTTCCTGCTCTTCGTGCCCGCCGTGCTCCTGCTCCTGGGCCCGCCGCCCGCCGCCGAGGCCGCCCACGAGTTCACGGTCTACCGCATGCAGCAGTACGAGCTGGGCGGGCAGCCCTACGGTGAGAGACTGTGCCGGCCTGCGCCGGGCCTCGGTTCTGCGGGAGGGCGAACCCCGGCAGCGGACCCCCTCAAGGCCGGTGGGCCCCTGGGCAGGGCCCCGACCCCGGGGAGGCGCCCAGGGTAGGCCGCGGAGCCGCAGGCGGCGCGGGGAGTGTGGCCCAGCCCAGGGGGGGCTGCGGGAGAGCTCGGAGGGCCCTGGGGGGTTGCAGCGCGGCCCGGCTCCGGGCCCAGACCCAGGGGAGGCCGCAGGAGGGCCCCGTCTGGTTGAGTTTTAGCGCCCAGCCTCAGCACTAGCAGGAGGATGCCGAGAGCTCCCACATGGTAACCTAGAGATGGCCAAGGGCCCTGCTGTGTCCTTGCAGACTCCCGCCTGCGGACTGAACTCCGTGTGTTTTCACGTAGTCGAGCTGCAGCCCTCTTTTGTACTGGGGAACTTGGTGGTGACTCCTCTGTTGACAGGTTGATTCTTCTTCACTCTTCAGCCTCTTCTTCAGTCTCAATTAGCAGTGTCTGTTGCTCCAGTGTCTCCTCATTTGAAAGTCCTTCCTTTTGCAGTTCTTCCTTTATGTTACGATTGACCTCCAGTTCCTCTGTTCTGTTGCTTCCAGGCTGCCGATTGTGCAACACCTTTCTTTGAGTCAGAAGCGCAACCTGTTCTGCGAATCACTGAAGTGTTGTAAACCTCAGCCTCCACTCCCCTCTGTTCACTAACCCGGAATCAAGTCTTGTTTCTGAGTCTTCCGTAGATATTTTATTCCAAATCAGGGCATGTGTTCAGTCTGTGAGTGACTCTTCCTGCTGTTTTCTTTGTGGCCCAAGTTTCAAACTTATGTTAACAGTTTGGCGTTACAGCCCCGCCTTTATTTTGTATTCTCCATGAGACTCAGTCTCTAGATCTTTCAGATCTTCATAAGATCAAACATCAGTAGAAGTTATAAAATGCCAGCTGTGCCTGCACGCTTTGTAAACGCTACGGGCGCTACTGGTGGCTTCTGAAGATCTGAAATTATTTCTGGGTTCTTCCATCGCTGTTTCTCAAAATGTATCCACATCTTGAGACCTCTTGTTGGTGAGGAACCTCACGAGATCTGAAGTAGGCGCTCTCCTGGGGGTATTAAGCCATCTCTTTTCTCAAGCGGTGGTAAATCTCTGTTGTTGGGCTTAATGAGGGCAGCAGGCATGTGTTTCAACTGGCTTTGAGTTTGGTTGCCTGAGTGTTTTCTCCAGCCAAGTGCTGCTGTTAATATTTTTTTGCTACAGAGTGTAAGAGCTCTACGTGTGTAGTTTAGATCATGCCTTAACTCTGTTTCTGGGTGTATGGCCCTCACTGATACTATGCAGTTGAAGTACAGATTTTTCTTGTTTAGGTGATTTGACCTTTGGTGAGACCAAACTAAGGTTAGAGTTAAGTTAAGCCAGGTTTAAATCTAACCTTTAGCAACACTCCTGTTCGGCATAGGCTGAGATGTCTTCTGGAACACCTTCCTCCTTCCCTGGCTGCATAGGGACCCGGTCTAATGAAGCCTTCAATGTAGGTGCTAGAGTTATAGCAGAAAAAATTGGATTTGGAGCATTACAAATTGGAAAAGTGGATTTGAATGTCTCTATTTATACAAGATGTCCTTGTGGTCCTCTCTTGGAGAACGCTGGGGCTGCTGGCAAGCCTCCAAACTGCTGTTCTCCCAAAGGATCGCGTTTTCATGTGGGAGATCTGATATGCTGAAACTGAGAGTAGGAGAGAGCGAGCGGTTAGAAGCAACCTGCTCATTTGTAATTTTCTCAGCCATAGAAACATCCCAGCGGGTGAGCTAGAACAGCCTTTTGCACATGGGGCGGCCTTGTGTACTTTCACAAAGCGGTTCTGCACAGCTTGCATCCTCTGCTTGCGGACACAATCCTACAGCTGGAGGATAGAGAGCAAGAGGCCAGGCTTTCTCCAGATGCATTGCAGTCTGCAGGTATTAGGTGCGGACGAGCAAACAGGTAGCCTGTGTGGTTGTGGTGAGGAGGAAGACTGGAAGATGGTCGAGGCCATGTAGTCCTGGAGTAAAGGGAGCCTGGCAGGACATGGCTGCACAGATGTTTTCCTTCCATGCAAGGAAAAAACACAAATTTCTGTTCCTTCTTGGATGAGGGGGAAGAGGCGACCTTAGCTTTTTACAAGTCCTGGCTGCTCTGAAGTTTATCAGACTGTTCTGAGAAGGAGGAAGGATCAAGCAAATGGGATGAGATGAAATGAAATCACTTACAAAACCTCTTGCTGTTCTCTCCTCACAGGCACCAGGAGTGCGGTGCTTAACACGGAAGCCCGCACTGTAGAAGCAGACGTCCTGAGCCGCCGCTGCGTCATGATGCGGCTGGTGGATTTCTCCTATGAGCAGTACCAAAAGGCTCTCCGCCAGTCAGCTGGTGCTGTGGTGATCATCTTGCCACGATCTATCTCTTCTGTCCCCCAGGATGTTGTAAGGGTAAAAAAAAAAGTTCCCTTTCTCTTCCGATGGGAGGTGTATTTGAGAGGGAGAGAGGCTTGGGTTGCTGCAGGGCTGAAAGCTGTTGTAATGCACAACAAATCGTATTCTAAATTTCAAACTTACCTTTCTCTCTCTGCTTTGGTTGTTAACTTTTTTCTGTCCCCAGCCTGTTTAGCAGGTGCTAAGTTTGTGTCTCACTTAAATCCTCAGCAATTCATGGAGATAGAGCCGGAAATGCTTGCTATGGAAACCATTGTGCCAGTCTACTTTGCAGTGGAAGATGAAGAGCTGCTGTCTATCTATGAACAAACACGGGCTGCTTCTGCATCGCAGGGTTCTGCCTCGGCTGCAGAAGGTGAGTCCTAATGAGTGGGGGAAGGGTTTAAAGGAAGACAGGCCTGATCCCACCTCTAGGAGCAGACTGCTATGTCGTGCGCACCATGAACCAGTGTTCTGTTGCCTTCATGTTTGTTCTGTCTTTGTTAAAGTGCTTTGAGATTTAATGGAGGACAAACACAGTATAAGAGAGAGTATTACTTGACTCTGTTTGGACATACAGTTGCATGGAGTTGACTTCTCAGCTTCACACTGTTGGAGATAAGATAGACAGCAAAACTCAGGTTAAAAACAACATTGAAGATGCTAAGTGACTGCGATGTGTTGGCAGAAGCTGAAGCGTTTTGTCTGACCACAAGTCAGTTCAGTGCTTCCCTGTATTCCCCTGGAAATAACTTTACTGTCTTACTGACCTCGTTGCTCGTGATTAACTTTTAAGGACTGCTGAAGAAAAGTTTTTTGT
This sequence comes from Rissa tridactyla, assembly GCF_028500815.1. NCBI lineage: Eukaryota > Metazoa > Chordata > Aves > Charadriiformes > Laridae > Rissa > Rissa tridactyla. Next base: position 3,410,688 of record NC_071487.1, read on the forward strand.
TTAGCCAGCTCAAAATATTGGGATTTCAGGACAGAATGAAAATGTGTGGTCACTAGGATTTCATGTCAATGCGTAAACACAAGCAACAAGTGAGAGGGCTTGGTCTCTCCAGAGCTCAGTTAGCAAGGGAAATAAAGGGATGAAACTTCCCCCGGTGTACATTTTGTTGTTGTTGTTCTAGTTCTGCTGCACACGGCAACTGCTAACGGCTTCCAGATGGTGACCAGTGGAGCTCAAAGCAAAGCTATCAATGACTGGCTCATACCCAGCGTGGAGGTGAGTTGTATATGGCAACATTGATGGGATGCCTTCTTTTATTGGGACTTCATCAGACACTTGGACTGATAGGGGAAGTCAGGGGAGGCTCAGCCAGGTCTGAAGTCCTCAGAGCTGAGGCCACTGCAGACTCAGCAGGTGTGCGGGAGTCAGGCTGTCTTTGTACAGGCGCACAAGAGGCGATACTGAGTGACACCAATCTCTTTCTTCTGCAGGGAAGGCTAACGGGGCTGGGTGGAGAAGACCTGCCCACTGTTGTGATAGTTGCCCACTATGATTCTTTCGGAGTGGCTCCAGTGAGTATTGTTTCTTCCTGCAGCTCTCTGTTCCTGTCTGTGTGTTCCTGTCTCTTTTTCCCATGTGGCCTCTGCCCCTGTGTTTTTTCTTTACCCTAAAGACGGGTAGTTATAAGCGGAGCATGGTGCTGTGCTATCTTGGAGGCTGTTCGGATACGTGAGAATAAGTGTAGGGTCATAACCTTGTCTCTGTCCCGCTTCATCCTGCAGTGGCTGTCACATGGCGCTGACTCCAATGGCAGCGGTATCTCAGTGCTACTGGAACTAGCCAGGCTGTTTTCCCGGCTCTACACCTACAGACGTACCCATGCTGGGTAAGAAACGGCCCTATTCTTGGTTGAATGTGTGTAGCTGCGATGAGATAAGGGTTTTTGCTCCAGACCTGTAGAGTGTTACAGTCGTTTACTTCCTTTGCTCTGTTTTGTTTCCCTCCGAGTACAGCTGCTGTTCATGGCCGAGCCCCTTCCTTTGGTTTCTTTGCTGTAGTTTTGCTCAAGCTTGGCAGAAAGCAGGGGGAATGATTTGGGAAGTAGATTCCATCCTCAGGCACTGGGAACTCTCCCCTTTTACCCCGTCCTGCCATTACCTTAGTGTGTGACATGTAGGAAGCATTTGTTAGTGGACGGTTTGCCTTGAGTATCGGGTGTTAGCTGGTGTGATTTCACCACACCTCTAAGGCTGAGTAAAGGGGGTCGGTAACACTTTTCTCTCGTCTTTGATGGGCAGGTATAACTTGCTGTTCTTTGCATCTGGAGGTGGCAAGTTTAATTATCAAGGAACCAAGCGGTGGCTGGAAGACAACTTGGACCACACTGGTGAGTGAGAGGCTGGCATTCCAGCACGTTCTGTGGCAAGGCCTCTGTTAATATGATTGTGTTCAACGTCTATATGTCATCCCTCCTGTGAGAATCTCCTTGTGTGGGCCTTGCTTTTTTGGGATGGAAATCCCAGCGCAAAACTTAACAATAAATGTTTGGATTTTTCTGTTCCAGATTCCAGCCTGCTGCAGGACAACGTAGCGTTTGTTCTCTGCCTTGATACTCTGGGCCGAGGCAACAGCCTTCACCTCCACGTCTCAAAGCCTCCCAAGGAAGGGACCTTGCAGCACGCGTTTCTGAGAGAACTGGAGATGGTAATGAAAAGCATTTTAGGTAGATGGGAACTTGGGACTTACTATGGGGAGCCGCAGCTCTTCAAGAGAGAGGGGAAGGAAGGAAGACGTGAAGAAAGGGTGTGCCATTGAAATATATCATGCATTGGTTACGGTCCCTTGATTTGAAGTGCAGATAAATCCTCATGCCACAGTCCCAAATGAAGCAGACTAGATCTGCTGCATTTTCCACTGCACTTCCTTATGGCTCGTTGCTTGTAAAAGCTACGCTATGTTAAAACGCCTCTTTAATGGCAGTAACTGCAACTTACAGATGGAAGTGTATTTGCCTTCTGGAACACAAAAAAACATTTGGTCTAGGTGGACTGGGCAGTGCGAGATGGGACTATGCAGTGGGCAGCGTGACACCCTGGATGGCTTGTCCTTTCCCTCAGGTTGTTGCCAGCCAGTTCCCAGAGGTGAAGTTTTCCATGGTGCACAAGAAGATAAACTTGGCTGAGGACATGCTGGCATGGGAGCATGAGCGTTTTGCAATCCGACGCTTGCCAGCGTTCACCATCTCCCACCTGGAGAGCCACCGGGACAGCCTGCGCAACAGCATCATGGATAGGAGGTTAGAGGCCTTAGGGAAGGCTGCAGTTGAAATCCAGCCCATAAACACGGAGCGGCCTCGTGACTGCTTGTGCTGTTCTGATGGTCAGGGGATGGGTGAAAAACCACTGGGAGCTGGGCTCTGGGTTCAGGCTCATGCTTGGCTCAGGCTCAGGCTTGATGCCGTGGAAAAGGGTGGTTTCTAGAGGAAGCTGATCCTGTTGACAAGTCCATAATCCCCTCTTTTGCTTTAGGGCACGAATAGACACTAAGGCACTAATCAGGAATACTAGGATCATTGCTGAGGCTTTGACAAGGGTCATCTACAACCTCACGGACAAGGTAAGAGCTGCCCATCGTGCAGTGCTAGCCAGATTTGTCTTGCCCAACCGAGCTTGCTCTCACCAACAGCCTGAGGTTTCGGTTTTTTTTTTTACCCTTGCAGGGAGCGCCTGCAGATCTGCAGATCTTCACGGATCAGATGGTGAGCACAGTGCATTTTTGTAACCTCTGGGAAGAAGGAATCAAGAGTCTGGGAGAGAGCTCTGGTCTCAGCGTATGTGTGGTTGACTCCCTTTCTTTGGTGGTATTTTTCTGCAGCAGATCCAGCAGGAGCAACTAGAATCAGTGATGGACTGGCTGAGCAGTCAGCCCAGGGCTGCGCAGCTGATTGATAAAGACAGCACCTTCCTCAACACCTTGGAATATTATATGGGTCGCTACCTGAAGGATGTCAAACAGCATCACGTAAAGGCAGACAAACGGTAAGAAAAGAGATGAAAAAAACAGCCAGGGCGTGCAAGCTGGCTTCCTCCTCCAATTAATTTTGACTCTGAGCTGCAGCTTTTCTGGCGTCTTGGCATGTAGCTGGAAGTGATTGCTCTTCTCTGTTCTCCCAGAGAAAGCTCTTTATCATTCCTCATGGCGAAGTAACAAGTCCCAGCAGCTCCCTCTGTCTGAAGAGCTTGTTTTTTCCACTGTTTTTGGTTCTACCCTTCCCACTCGGAGTGCTGCTTCTCTCTGAATGCAAGAAAAGACTAAGGTCCCCAGAAAGCTTGCTGTAATTGCAAAAAGGCAGCTTCCATCCTGTCTAACCCGCTTGAGTTGAAGCAATTTAATGAACCCAGTGAGGCATCCCCCATGTGCCTCTTCTGAGACAGCTGAGCAGCATGTGTTCTGAATTGTGTCCTTAGGCTCCTGATCGTAGGAAAAGAAAGGCTTGACAACTAAAACCACTAAAAGGTGGTCGTGTGTCATCCAACCTGTCTCTGGTCGGATGAACTTGTGGGAACAGAGGCCTGGGCTGTCCCTTACTGCAGTGTCAAGAGCTGTTAGTGCAACCTGCAAAATTTCTTCTTTTCACAGGGACCCTGAGTTTGTTTTCTATGACCAGCTGAAGCAGGTGATGAATGCGTACAGGTATGGAAGTCCCTTGGGCACGTTGAGCTGCTGTCTCACTCTGTGGCAGTACCTGCCGTAGCAGTTTCATGCGTTCGTTCTTTATTGCAGGGTCAAGCCAGCGATCTTCGACCTGCTTCTGGCTGTCTGTATTGCAGCCTACCTTGGTGTTGCCTATGTTGCAGTGCAGGTAAGAGAAGAGAAGCAGGAGATGTATTATTTTCCTCATAACATCATGTTAGCGACAGTAAACGGCGCTCACACAGTCCCAGCACCAAAGATGGAACAATAATGCCACCCCACCCTCAAAGCAGCAATCCAAAACGGATGGATGTTTTTTGTATGTATGTTTTTGAGTATCTGCTGGCTGTGCTGAAGGCAATCTCTTGCCATTCTAGTGCAAAACCGTTTTGTAGAGCTCCTTCTCTTGGTCAAGGACGCGCACAACTCCTTTGTTAAACTATTTTGGCTGTATAACAGCTTCAGACAGAACCTTCTCAAGGTATCTAAAATCTGCTGTAAAGTTAAAGGTTTGCAGCTTGTAGTAAGTTAGGAGTGTTAGGAGATCCTTCCAGGATCTGAGCTTGGGATGCAGCTTAGAAATGCATCCTCAGGGTTTTGGTTTGGGTTTGTTTGTTTTTTTGTTTGTTTGTTTTTTCCAATGAAACCGTAACTACATCCTGTGTCCATACTCCTGGAAATGTGATACTCCATGCCTTGGCCAGCCAGCTTAAGTTTGGTGGTTTTGTTGAAGCGTTACCAAAGCCACCGTGAGCCACTAGGCTTCTGATCCTGGCTGGCTTCTCTGAAGAACATGAACAAAAGGGAAGCGTTTTAGGTCAATCTGAATTTCGATCTCTTCGTGTCTTTGCGTTTATTTGTTTGGGGAAACAATAAGCATTTAAAAATCCGACGTAACAACATAAACAAGAGGGAAAACGTACACGCTGATTTCTGTCAGCTGTCTTCATTGCCTTTGCTATTACAAAGTATTTGAAGTCTGGATTTTGTTTTATCTGTCAAATATCTGAAGTAGCTGTTACCAAATCAATATGCAGTTAATCAAAGCAGAATCAAAAGAGGAATTAAGTGAATTTTCTAAGTCACTGGTGAAAGAGAAGATCCAGCTAAAGGATTGGGAACTACTGGGAACCTCTGTTTTTGCCTGGTTCACTTTTAGCTTCCCGAGACTGCTGGCAGCAGTGTTTCTGTAGCGGCCGGTATCATGCATGTGTTGAAATCTGAAGCTTTCTCCTCCTTCAGTAGCAACAGAATCGCATCAAAAAGCTTAAAATGGTTAACAAGTGTTTGCAGCTTCATTGTGGGGGTGATACAGGTCTGCACAAACACTTTCTGTAAGTCTTCGCTTTCTGTAAGACTTCAAGTAACTGGCTTCATTGTAATAATTCCTCCTAATTCGCCAAGTCCCGCTCTGTCTCAGGATGAGAGTGCTAGTGGATGATCCAAACGGGGTATTGCATTTGCGCATCAGTGTTGTTTTAAGCCTTCTAGGAAGCTTTCTCTCTGGGTAGAACACCGTCATTTCATTAGAATTTATAAGGCCTCACGGTTACTTATTTTCCTTCTGTTTCCAGCACTTTGGTCTCCTTTACAAGATGATACAGAGATTATCCCTTAAAAACAAGCAGCAGTGAAGTAACGAGTCACCCATCACCCATCCAGCAGCACTGAGCCATCGGTGAGCCCATCGGGAACCTCCTGCCTTCCATTGAATCCTGCTGTTTCTCTTCCTCTGTCTCCTCTCTGCTACTCTATAGAGGGGAGGAAGGCAGAAAGAAAATGAAATTTTAACTCTTGTGCACCTTTGAAGTGCTTTTCTTCCCCTCCTTCCCCTGACTTGCACCATGTCCGTTTTCCTTTGCTTTTTGGCAAGGGAAGAGGCTCAGCGACTTCAGTAGTTCCTGCAGGTTGCTTAAACATTGAATGGCTGTTTCTGAGCAGCTTCTCTGAGTGTAAGAACCAAGTCCAGCACCTTCGCGGACACGTGTGCCATACAGCCAACTCGGAAGCTGAACCTACAGAATAGAGTGACGTGTTACCTCTGCCCAGCAAACGAGGACTCAGAGCAGTTGTTTAAAAGGAAAAAAAAAAAAATGCATATGCAAATTGAAGAGAACACTATTAGCGTGTATTGTTATGGCACCTCTTTGTTAAGTCCACTGCCTGGCTCTAGGAAAGCGTGCTGAGCACGCAGCGTCTGCAGCAAGCGTCATCTTGCATTTTGTTTAGACTGCAATAACTCATTTCCTTTTAGGAGGTGCGCTGTCAACGGTCTTGACTGTTACTGACAGATGAGGAGAGATCGTTAAAACGGGTTCCTTGCGTTAGGGTTCTTACAGGTTCTCTCCTGTCTCTGTTGGAGTATGTATTTTGCTGTGTACTTGATTTCTTTTAAAACTGATGGTCCTTGAACAGTTGCCACCACTGTGTGCTAAACTCTTGCTTGGTTTTTAAGGGGTGTTCTACAGTCCCAGCTGCTGCAGGACGGCGTTCTCTGCTGTTCCACGTATTGAAACGAGCTGGTTATATTCATAACAAGAGCAGCCCGGCTCCTGCTGAGCTCTGATCTGTAATCCCTTCAATCTTCATTCCTCAATTTTCACTTCCAGATGGGTTCTGGATTTTGGGGGTGTTTTCCCATGTTCACCTGCATCTCAGGGTCTCATTTCACATTTTTCAGCTCCGTTATTTCTGGAAACACTGTTCCTGGCTGCACGTATGAGCAAGTTCCCAAAGTGCTTGTTGCTGTCCTTTCATGTGCTGCCACCAGTATGTATGAAGGGAGGCAGGTCATTTAGCCATTAAAAAGCAAAACAAAACAAATTTAAGTTTTATGAATGTCATTTTAAACATGGCTGTTTCTAGAACTGTACCTAAGAGAGCGTGTCTTGGAGCATGCACTCTCCGTTCCTTTTATCCTTGAGCGAGCCTTATATTTAGTTTGCTGATTTTTCTGGACGGAGAGAGCTATGTAGTTGCCCAAACCAGTTGCCAGTGCTGTGCCAAGATGGGGAGGGCCAGGTGATTGTCATTGTCATCATCTTAAGTCTTTCCTGAATGCACCGTGCCAGGTAAGCAGGATACTTGTCACCAATTTCTGGCGAAAGCCTTTCTGGGCAGTGTTACGCCGTGTTTACCCTCAAGTTCTGAAAAATACATTAAGGTACCGACTACGAGTCCTAAGCTAGTTGGAGTTCTAGAAGACGTCCTGCCTGATTACTGCTGTCCTGTCACTCAACGACGTTTTGAGTCCTTTCTGTAATTTGTTCTATGCACGTGAGGTCTCTTCACAGGCCACGGTGACTACCTTATTTTTTTTTTAAATGACTGCTTGTATTTAAAACAGCATCTTTTACAGAGGCCGGAAAAGCTCTTGTGGGTTTGGATGAAGGTGTACTCCTTTTTTTTTTTTTGGTTTTTTTTTTCGTGTGCGAGGAAAACTGGAGCTGTGCGTCCTTGTCTGCGCCACAGCTGCTGCGCGCGCACTTGTTAGAAAAGGGGCTGTTGTGGCCAGTCACTGTCCTCGTCCTTTGGATGGGGACCAAAGCACTGATTTCCATCCATCTTTCCTTGTTTCCCTGTAGTGAAACAAGCTCTCCTTGGCATACCCTTACCCTGTGATATGTGCTTTCTGCTGCTTTAAATGGGTTGCAACTCGTTCTTTAAAGGGTCTTGTCTTTTCTGGGAGAGCGTGCTGATGTCAGTGGCTTACTGTAGTATCGGCAGGTGGCATGGTACCAAGCGCTCCTAAAATATCAGCCCTACAGGGAAACTTGCCTTTTTCTGATCTTTTGAGTGCTTATTTAAAATACGTCTCTGCGCATGCAGGAAGTGTTCGTGACGCTCCTCTGCCAAATGAATTTGTAATGGCTTCAGAAATTGCTGGAGTGGCTGGAAGACGAGCCTGGATTGTTTTCCGCTGCCTTTTATGCTCTGCCCTCGGAGACGACATATGCCGTGCTGTGGGAAGGGGCGTGCTCTGGACTGTGGGTCCAGCACGGGCGCTACAGTGGTTATCTGAAGAACTTCTCCGTAGGTTCTGAATATCCGCAAGTAGTTCCCAAGGCTTCCGTCTGTATCGTACGCTTCTAGGGTGTTACACTTGGAGAGGGGGTGTTCCCTCCAATCCAGCAGGTGACTCAGCCAGGCTTAATGAAACTCTGTTATGTCGCTGAGAAAAATTGGAAAAAAAAAAAAACCCAACCCAAAATTATTAGCAATCCTGCTGCAGCTTGACTTGATGCGTATAACATTTGCAAGTAGTGGGCGAGAGAGAGCAGAACAGGCCCAGGTCATCCTTCCTTCCAGCGCAGCCTGTCAACCTTTGGTCTTCCAGATGAGAAGCCCAAAGTTCAAGAGTCGAAAACTTCCCCCAAGGCAACCTGGTGTGGTTGGAGCATTAAAGCAAACACTTTTTGGCTCCTTGTGGTCTCGACGATAAACCGCTAACGCTCCTCGTGCGGTGCCAGAAGGCAGGGGCAGCTTTGTGAAAGAAACGTGGATAGAGGTAAAGGAGGAGAGTTCATAAACCTAAAGGGCAGTTGGGATAGAACATTGCTGTCTCCCACACAAGCGTAATTAGTCCTATAATCTGATTGGATTTTTGTGCGTCTCTAGCTGGCTGCCGTAGAAAGGAGTTTTTACTACAGATAAGGGTTTATGCTTTTGATCAAAGTGCACGTGCACTGCAGCGTTATACACTCCAATCTGAGATAGTCAAATTCCAGCTTTCTCATCGCTGGAACAGAGTCCCCATCCTGGGAGTGAACTTACTTCCCGCATCGCTGTGTCCTTCGGGGAGCTGACGGAGAAGCTTGTAAGCAGACGCTGCTATTCTGCTCGGTTTTGAAAAAAAAAAAACCAAGGAAAATGGGGCTGATCCGTACTGCAGCATGTCTCATTGCTTCTGTCGCCAACTTGACACGCGAAGGCAGAAATCCAGCAGCTGTTCTGCTAAAATAAAAGTTCTCCGCGACATTGCAGAAGAGCTCTGTGTAGCCGATTCTTGTTGCCATGATTTTTACCGATCCTTTTTCTCAGGAGTTCGCCTGGCCTGGAAGGAAGAAGCTTGGAAAGCGTTATGTCCACATACACACAAGTGGCTAGCAGTTGATGCTTTTAGCTATAAAACAATTTTCTCTGCGATCCATCTGACTTTACCTATCGTCCTGGCGCTGTCAAAGTCTGCAGCTCCCAAAAATCTGGTTTTTTCCATCAGGATTTAAGCACTGAATTTTTTAATTTCTTTTGTCCGCTCCCACCCACGCAAGCACTACCGGGGATTGTGTGCGAGTAGTTTGGACTATTGGAGTTGATCCCCCGAAGGCGAGAGGTTGGTTTATCGTTATGAAATAAGTACTGCTGTGAAATAAAAACTCCGCCCTTGTACTCGGTGCTAAGAGGAAAGACCCTCGAGCCAAAATGGAACGAGGCACCCCGCTATCTGTGGCTGGGGGAGTCACCGCAATCTATGTAGACATTTAAAACCACAGATACCCAAAATTAACTGTGGGCCTTGGTTTGGGGTGTGTGTGTGGGTGTGTGTGTGTTGTTTGCTTGTTTGCTTTAAATCACGTGCTCTCATGTTCTTCGTAGCACAAGCCAAAATACCGAGCTTCTCCTGTGCCCGATGGCCAAGCTGGGTTTTTACATTTAAGAGCCATTCGGTCTTGATTTCCCGATCTGAAACGATGGGGGTGCCGTTGTCTGTCTCAGTAATTGGGCCTCTGGGTACGCAAATGTGGGCTCCTGCCTCCTCACCCTGATCCGCTTCGTTTCCATTCGTCATTAACGGGGTAGCAGCTTCAAGGTTATAATCTGGAATGTTTGCAGCTCAGGAAAAGAAGAGTTGATTTATCTTTATTTCTATGATCTAGCAATGTTAACTCAATTATTTATCTCTTGTGTGTCCTAAAGAACAAATGTATGTTGAGGTGAATATTTAAAAGCTAATAGACAATTCAATGCAGTTGATTTACATATTTTTTTTTCTGACTATAAATGTAATACTATTTAAGTATTTTAACATTTTTCATTTCCTTGTTTGTCCCTTTTCCCTTGGAAAAATAAACCGAGTGAGTAGGTTTGATGAACAGATTTGTTGGAGAATTCTTTGTTGCTGGAAGCTCAAAAAACAGGACTCTCTTTGCATTATTTGAAAGAACAGACCCCTGGCAAAAGGGGAGAAAACGCAAGTGTTTAAGAGCTTCTATAATCCCTTCCATATAGTCAAAAATAAAAAAGTACATTTACAGACCCTGAGCAGGATTCCAGCACCTTGAGGTGAACGAATTCCCGTTTATTTGGAGGGTTTGTGCTGATTTGAAACAATTAGAAGTTTCTGTGCAAGGCAGCTTCAATCCTGTGAAGAAGCGGCTGCCGGAGAAGCCGGTGCAGAGCGTGCTGGTGGTAGATTGTCATTAACAAATGACTTTTTGGACACTTACAAACTATTTATTCAAATTATAAGCCTGTAAGAGGTCTGTTCTCTGAGCGTGAGTCGGTCCAAGCCTGACACCCCCCAGCGGTCGTGGGAACCAACCTGAAGGCAACAGACGGGGACCGGCCCCTCGTACCGCCCCGCTGGCCGGGGGAGATCCCGCCGGGGTGCTCGGCTCTGCCGCTGGCTGACGGGGCCCTGGAGCCACCGGGCGAATCTGCCGAGTCCCGGGAATGAGCTTCCTGGCCGTGTCCCCCTCGGCCCTTCCCGGCCGCATCCTCCCCGGCCGCGTCCCCGGAGTCCCCCCCGGCCCTTCCCGGCCGTGTGCCCCCGGTCGCGTCCCTGGTGTCTCCCTCCGGCCCTTCCCGGCCGCGTCCCCGCAGTCCCGGGCCGGGCGGGGGGATCCAGCCGGTTGCCAGCTCCGGTTCCGGGGCGGGGCTCGGCGCGTGCGCGCGGCGATTGGCCGAAGGGCAGCGCGAGGGGCCGCGGGATTGGACGGCGGCGGCGGCGGGGGGCGGGGCTCGGCCCTTCGAGAGCGCCGCGGGCCGGCGCCGCTGCAGGTGGCGCGTGCGGTCAGGTACGAGCGGCGGCGGCGGCGAGGGCGGCCCCGGCCCCGGCCCCGGCCCCGGCCCCGGCCCCGGCCCCGGCCCCGGCCGCATCCTTTCCCTTTCCTCCCCTCCCCTCGGGCCCGGCGCTTCGGGCGCTCCCCGTCCACTCCTGGGCTGACCGGCTCTTCCCATAGGATGCCCAAGGCCAAGGAGCTGGCGGGGACGAGCAGCTCGGGGAGCAGCCCGGAGGAGGAGGAGGAGGGGAAGGTACCGCCACCCCGGGGAGAAGGGAGAGCCGCCAGCGGAGCCTCCCGGCAGGGTCTCGGTCCCGAGGGCAGGTGACGGGCCTGTCCCGCTCCCCCGGCTGCAGGGGCAGTGGCCTCGGTGGGCCCGACACCGGTGACACGGCGGAGGGTCGGGAACGGCCTGGGAGAAGGGCTGTGGCTCCTCGGACCGGGCTGTGCAAACTGATGATCTCTCTTTCTAGAAAAGAAAGAAAGAAATGTCTTCTAAGTCAGAGAAAAGGCTGAAAACAGAGGCCAAACCTTCAAAGGTGACAGAAAAACCTCCGGGACAAGGCAGTGAGGAGGAGGGCATGTTCCAGGTATGGAGGGCAGGGGTCCGCTCTGGGAGTGCATCTTCCTCCTCCTCCTCTTTAGCACAGGTCTCCCCTCTGCCCACAGCAGAGCGTTTCTGTAGCTCCTGCTGCTGCTCCTTCCCTGCTCTTGGGCACCCAGAGTGACCCGATGGGCCCCCTAGAGCCGCTGGTTGCGGGGCTGGGTCTAACGCAGGCTCTGTGTCCCCGCAGATCGGGAAGATGCGTTATGTCAGAGTGTCCTGCTTCAAGGGGAAGGTCCTGGTGGACATCAGGGAATTCTACACTGACAAGGAGGGCAGCATGAAACCAGGGAGAAAAGGTACAACCGCGTGCACTAAGTGGCAACTGGGGGCTGCATCGGCCTCACTGCCTTGGCTGCTGGGTCTCCAGCTTGGCCAAATAAACGCTGAGGGATTTGGAACTTTTTCAGTCCAGAAAAAAGATAGCTGAGAGGGGGTCTTATCAATGCTTATAAATACTGAAAGGGGGGGTGTCAGGAGGATGGGGCCAGGCTCTTCTCAGTGGTGCCCGGGGACAGGACAAGGGGTAACGGGCACAAACTTGCCCATGGGAAGTTCCATCTCAAGACGAGGAGGAACTTCTTTGCTGTGAGGGTGGCAGAGCCCTGGCACAGGCTGCCCAGAGAGGTGGGGGAGTCTCCGTCTCTGGAGACATCCCAACCCCGCCTGGACGCGTTCCTGTGCCACCTGCTGGGGGTGACCCTGCTGTGGCCGGGGGTTGGAGGAGATGATCTCCAGAGGTCCCTGCCAACCCTGATGTTCTGTGATTGTGTGGAAGGGAGACCCGTGCATGCCGCGCTGAGGGACTGGGGAGCTGAGCAAACCACACGGGAGGGTTTAGCACTTTCTCAGCCTGGGTGGCAGCAACCGAAGAAAAAGCACAAAGAATGAGTGAGCGTGAGCCTCCAGTGAGACGTGGAGCTTGGCAGGGCCGCTCTGAGGGGCAGTGCAGGAGGCTGCTGCGCAGGACTATGGTTCCACCTCTGATCACCAGCCCTTTCTCTGGCTGTTGGCCGGGGCGGAGCTGCAAGCTGGAGGAGGGGAGGCTGAAAACACTGACTCTGACTTGGCTTTCTTCTGTCCTATTGCTAGCTGACAAACTTGGGTTTCGGTACTGGTGATGCCTCAGGCAAAAAGGTGGCATTTTGCGTGTTTGCCCCTAATCTGTAACGATGGAGCTGTGCTTAGCAGGGAGAGCCTCCCAGAAGTAAATCCATCCCTTCTTACCTTGGTGGGGACAGGAAGGTTAAGACCCTTCTGGATGCCTACCAAGGCACTCCAGTGCTGCTGCGTTAGGTGCTCCTTAGTCTTTTGGCAAGGTGTCTGATGATGAGATACAGTGGCACAACTCGGGTTGGCCCATCACAGCAGCGCTACCTGAGTGGGTGACACAAGCAAAGGCAGCCGGAGAAGGGAAGACACGTTTATTTTTTCTCCAGAGCTCTTCAACAGATGAGTCGACACTCAAGCCTTTTGCTTTGGGACTTTGACAGTGGCTTGCCCCACGGTTCACAGGCCCTGGACTTGTTTCACTTGTCCTGTGTGTTGTGCCCAGCAAAAGATTCAGTTAATGCGGGGTTTCTTGAGGAACGTTTTGGTCCTTGCTATAGATCTCTGTGTCAAGGCAGATGAATTTGTTCCAGCTCAGTCTGCTTCCTAACCACTACGCATGGTTTTCCTTCCAGAAATTAATTTCCTTCAGAGAAGTTACAAGTCTAAATTACTCAGAGGGAACCGTGTGCCCTGTGTGAAAATGGGGAAGCAAAGCCCTCGAGTCTTTCTGTGCCGTGGGGGGCAGAGAGGGAAAGGAGCATTGTGAACTCCTTCCAGGCTGGAAAAAGCACACCCACAATGTAAGACAGAAGATCTGTCAGTTAAAACAGAGATCACGAAGAAATGTGGGTTGTTTTGTGTTTTTTTTTTTTATTTTTATTTAAATACTGCCTCTGCTGTTTTTCTCAAGAATTCTTGGCCCCCGATCTTTATCTAGAGAATTTAATAAAGCTTGGGCCCAGTTCTTTAATGTGATTCTTAACGAAGCCAAAAGGAACAAGCTGACAACAGCTGGCTGGAACCCACGCAGCAATTCCACTACCGTGTTTTTTTTGTAAAGGAGAGGGATAGGACATCAAGACTTTATCTCTGCTGGATCTAAAAAGCAGCCAGTTCTTCTCTAGTGTTTAAGCCACACTAGTGAGTTCTCGTTAGCAGCGTGCTGTTGGTCTGTTTGGTTTTTTTTTTAAATAGAGCTAGAGTTGGCATTATTTCCTTTGGGCAGTCGAAAGGATGGTGTCCTAATTGCTGTGTGGAGTCAGGTTCTCCTAGAATTTCTTCTCAGCTCATGTGGGTGGGAATTTGTACCAGGGAACGGGCTATAAGGGGCTGTGGGACTCTTGAAAGGCAATTATATTTTTATATTCTGGTATTGCGCTTCTGTGATAGCATTGCGTACTCCTTGATGCGGATGCTGAAGTGCTGGCACCACTGCCATGCTTAGAAGGCTGCTTCTCTTCCTGGTCTGTGCCTCTGCCTCAGATTCCAACGTTCCCTCCTGTAGCTAGTCTGAAGGAGCCGATCTGGTGTGCTACTTGGCGTTTACCCCTTGCCTCCTCTGAAACCTCTCCTCCCGGTGTTTCTAGGGATTGCTCTGTCTGCAGAACAGTGGGACCAGCTGAAGGAGATCGTTCCTGAGATCGATGCCGCAGTCAAGAAATTATAAGATGAAGAATCTTGGACACCTTCAATCTGTTTCCTTTCACTTAAGTGCACTGACAAGTCGAAAGCCAAGGTTTCTCGTCTGGAGCCTTCCCCTCACCTTGCTGGGTCTTCCTCACTGAGGTGGCGGTCATGCTGAAAAGACCAGCGACTCTTCTATTTTCAAGAAGTAGCTTGTCAGGAGCACCTGGAACTAGAGGCAGTGCTGTGAAGAGACACGCCAGCACCTTGGGTCTCAAGCAGACTCGAGGTCTGTGCTGGTGAGGGACGTGACCCCGACCTGGCTTTCCAGGTGGCTTCAAGTCTGCCTGGTGGGATGCTTTAACTGCTCTGCATCTGTCACCGTCTGCCACTTGGTGACCGTTGAGCAAGATGGTTTGTATACCTCATGTTGGCATCTGTGTTTCCTCCATATGTTATTCTGGCTATTTCAAGTACTTTCTGTGTTGTTGAGGGTTGTTTGGTGGTATTTTTGCGTTGGGTTTTTTTTTTTTTTTTGAGTGAAGAAAGGGATTATTATACTTTCGCAACTGGTTTGTCTGTAGAGGGTGAATATGCACAATAAATGTGTTTGCATTATAAAAAAGAGCGGCGTAGTGTTTCACGGGCTGGCATCTCAACTCTTTGTTTCAGGCACCCTTCTTTGTAGGCTGCTGGTGGATTTCCCTTTCAGAAGGAGAGTGCTCCAAAGTGTTTATTCTCATGATATGTTCCCAATAATCCTGCTACACAGAAGCAGTCAGACAGCGCTCTGCTCCAGGTCATGGGAAGGGCAAGCTAGAATATGAGTCATTCAAAGGAACTGGTAATTAGGAGGCCTATTAAATAGAGGGGAAATTAAAGTGCTAAGGAGGAAAAAGAATATTCCTTTCCCCGCGGCAGAGAAAAATGACAAGCTATGGGAAGAGCGGAAAGAGGATATTTTATGCTCGAGCTCTAAATGGATCCCACTCTGGGATCAGATGCAGCAAGCGCAGCCTTCCTCAGCAAGACTTTTCCAGACTTTTCAACAGCTTGCGTCTTCCATCTATTTTTGGGTTTTCTCTTGCCCTGGTTTCCATAGTATCCGAATGCTTCATGCTCTTAAATATATCTGACACTTGCAACACCTTGGTGAAGTAGGAGGTACCCTGTGGAGGTGCTGGGGCTCAGGGCTGTGTGCAAGATGTGGGGTGGAGCAGTGAATCGAAACTAGGCTTTCCTAAATGCTGGATTTGTAACTGCTGGCTTAACCTTTCACTAGGGATAGCAGGAGGAAAAAAGAAAAACAAACCTTTCTTCATAAAACCGTCTCTTAAAAAAATTTTGAAGGGCCTGGTGCTGTAGCTGCTTGGAGCAAGGGTGGAGATGAACAGACGTGATGACTGAGGATTCTCCTCTAATCCTGTCTTCAACTATTCTCTAGTCAAGTGTCACATTTCTTTCTCTCAAGTCAGTGAGAGAGAGCGTGAGGACACTAGGCTGTGGCCTGAAGCCAGGCTGCGCATGCTGTAAGCTTATTCCTGTGGAATGTTTATAATATAATGTCTTAATACAATGTTCAGAGACTAAAGGTAGTGGGAAGACAACTTACAAAAAAAGAAAGAGATGAAAGAGAAGCAGATGGTCTCAGTGTGAACCCAAGATGCTAGGGATGCTCAGTCCTTTTATTTTGTCCCAGCCCTGGGGTACCCAGGCTAAAACATGCGACAGAAACAACCGTCTCCGTGCGTGATGCACGCTTAAGGAATGTCTGGGGTGCAGAGGGAGAAGCCAGATCACATCAGCACAGCTTAATATCATTGCTGATTAAAAACAGGTCCAAGCTGAGCTCGATCAGCTCACCGCATCCTGGACCGCATCAACAGAAGCGTGGGCAGCAGGTCCAGGGAGGGGATTCTGCCCCTCTGCTCCGCTCTGTGGAGACCCCACCTGGAGCACTGCGTCCAGCTCTGGAGTCCTCAGCACAAGAAGGATATGGACATGTTGGAGCGGGTCCAGTGGAGGGCCACAGAGATGCTGGGAGGGCTGGAGCCCCTCTGCTGTGAGGACAGGCTGAGAGAGCTGGGGGGGTTCAGCCTGGAGAAGAGAAGGCTCCGGGGAGACCTTCCAGCCCCTGCCAGTCCCTAAAGGGGGCCTACAGGAGGATGGGGAGGGACTCTGGAGCAGGGAGTGTAATGACAGGACGAGGGGGAACGGTTTCAAACTGAAGGAGGGGAGATTTAGATTGACTATTAGGAAGGAATTGTTTGCTGTGAGGGGGGTGAGCCCCTGGCCCAGGTTGCCCAGAGAAGCTGTGGCTGCCCCATCCCTGGAGGGGTTCAAGGCCAGGCTGGACGGGGCTTGGAGCAACCTGGGCTGGTGGGAGGTGTCCCTGCCCAGGGCAGGGGGTGGAACTAGATGGTCTTTAAGGTCCCTTCCAACCCCAACCGTTCTATGTATTGAATATTGCATGGTTCTACAGCTGATGAGTGGCCTCCCCTTAATTGGGAAAGCAGGGCCATGTTCCATTGTTTTCTGACTCGCTTTCTTCCAAGCATTGGAAGAAACGGTTTTGCAAACAACCCAAACTTTTTGTGTAACAGGCAACAAGGCTTTTTTTTTTTTTTTTTTTAAAAAAAAAATCCTTAAAGAACAGCTGCTCTTGATCAGGAAGATATCTGGAATCTTTGATGTTTGTTTCCAATCTAATCCCCGTTATAGACAACTTCCAGTCCTAAAATCCGCAAGTCTAAAAATTTGGTTAGCTTTTGGTTTGCTGCAAAGTTAAAATATTGGGGGGGGAGGGGAATCTTAAATTGTTTGGGATAACTGATGTCCAATGAAAGGTAAGCAAGGTCCTGGTACAGGAGAGACGATGAAATCTTCCAGCAAATTGTACTCTTACAGAGAGGGTGTTTTTTGCTGTTAAGATGCTGTCTTGGAGCGGTTTTCTCTGCAGAACCTTTTGCTCCAGACTAGAAACAATCACATTACAGGAACGAACTTTTATCTTCTTGATACTATATGGTTCCTTGGATATTTTCTGCCAGGACTGTCTTACCTAGCCCTTTGGCTGTTCTGTGTGGGGAGCAAATAGGTAAGGGAAGGCAGATTGTTTTGAAGGATGCCTTTTATTTTTATTTTTCCTTTTCTTTCTCCCCCCTCTTTTTTTCTGGGCTGTTGTGAGGATTTCCTGTCTCAAGCGCTGTCTCCTAGGTGATGTGGAAATTCAGAGCTCCAGCTTGTATTTTCTCTATCCCTCGATGCCTTCAGGAGCTGGAAGGAAAGGGCAGGCACTCCAAATGCAAAGTGTCTCTTGCTGTTCCTGCATCCTTTGTTTCAGCACTTCTCAAATTTGGGCCACTGGACTGGACCTCTTCACCTTTTATCTTAAGCTGCCCCTGTCTAAATCCACTCACTCGTATGCCACAAGAAGCCAGGAAGGTATAGATGTGTTTAAAGAAAGCACCTTGGGGGTTTTTTGCACTAGCAAATGTCTCTCTGCAGCAGAGAAACTTCCTGGGCACACAACGCGGTTTCCTTTTAGCAGTTCTTTTTTGAAGCAGCATCTCAGGTTTGGGCAGAATCTGCTCCCTCATCCTCTGGGAATCGTGCATCGGAGCTCTGCTGTGCCCCTTCTAGCTCTCCCTTGCAGCCTCCTCAGTGACAGATGCAACACATTTCTCCTTCATCTGCAAAGGTGACCCGTCATTTCCCTTTTTCATTCTGTCTTGGTGTCATGACTATCTTTTATCCACTCCTTAATCTTGTTACTGGGGTATATAATTCTCCGTCTGGCTCTGTAAACTCTTTCCAGGTGCAGACTGACAGCTGTTCTATTTTTTCATTTACCAGCGCTATTTTCATGTCTGTTTTTCTCTGCTGCAGTTGGGGTGATTATATGTCCGTTCATGGACTCCAAAAGATACTGGATATAACTTTCCTTCTAAACAGACACTTTCTACCTGAGGCACTGGGTCCCTTGAGCTCTAACGTAAACCCGGAGCAGCTTGTGCTGCAGCAGCTGACGTGAAAAAGCAGGCTGGGCATGGAAAGGTGCTTGAAAATATTACTTGCTCAGCCATGATTCATCCAAGGTGAGGTTTGCTGCTGTTGTGGTAAAGGTCTCTTGTTTTAAGGATTGCCTGATCTGTTTGCAGCTGTTAAAAATGACAACAGCTTGATTTGTCATAGGCTTCCCAGCTGATGCATCTGTGGCGACTGAATAGACGTCAGAACCTTGGCAGGCTCTGCGAGAGATGTGAACAGAAGGTTTGACCAGTGCGACAAGTTCTGGGTTTTTTTTAGGGTGAATTTTAGGAGTGCTAATACCCTCAAACACAAGGCAGCTCTACAGCAAGAGTCTTGAGACACCTTGCAGTGGCCCCTGGGTTCAGGCCAGGCTGCAAAAAGCCGAAGGTCTTTGTGAGTCTGTTTCAGGGAAAAGCCTGGATGCAAATTCCAGGCCCTTGCACCTGCTGGCCCTGAATAAGTGTTCAGGCAGCTCCACACATGGGGGGGGGGGGGAAATAGCCAGGGCTGGAGGAAGAAGTGTGCAGAACAGTAGCTTGGAGAAGGGTTGAGATTCTCTGCTGAGCACAAGAGAGGAGAGGAATGAGTTCGGGGGGTTCAGCCTGGAGGAGAGAAGGCTCCGGGGAGACCTTCCAGCCCCTTCCAGTCCCTAAAGGGGACCTACAGGAGGATGGGGAGGGACTCTGGAGCAGGGAGTGTAATGACAGGATGAGGGGGAACGGTTTCAAACTGAAGGAGGGGAGATTTAGATTGGATATTAGGAGGAAATTGTTTGCTGTGAGGGCGGTGAGCCCCTGGCCCAGGTTGCCCAGAGAAGCTGTGGCTGCCCCATCCCTGGAGGGGTTCAAGGCCAGGCTGGAAGAGGCTTTGAGCAACCTGGGCTGGTGGGAGGTGTCCCTGCCCAGGGCAGGGGGTGGCACTGGGTGGCCTTTAAGGTCCCTTCCAAACCAAACCATTCTATGAATGAATCCACAGTGCTTTCCTACTGAGGGCCAGCACATGCCTCTGGTTCTGCAGGGGCATCTGTCATTCTTGCAATGCCTTTAGCCTGAGAGCCAAGTGGGTGCTCGTACATGAACAGTACCCTCAGCTCCACCCTCTACTCCCTGGGATTCGGAGCCCTCTTCTTCCCCTGATAGCCCACCTCCTTTTTCCTAACCTTTCCTGCACAGATATCAGCATGGAAACCTGCTGCAAGTCTTTCCTGCTGCAGGGGCCTGGAGTCAGTCCTCCACCTTTCTGGGTGAAATCAAGCGTAACAGACCTGGGCAGTATCCGAGCGGGTGCTCTGGGAGGTAAGCGGTGGGGGCTCCTATGTGGGGCACCGTGGGGAGAGGACAGGAGGGAGGATGGGACGTGGGGAGCAGAGAGGGGACAGCAAAGGGCTGCCAAGATGCTGAGGGCACTGGAACACCTCTCTGATGAGGAAAGGCTGAGGGATTTGGGGCTCTTCAGGCTGGAAAAAAAGGTGACTGAGCGGGGGATCTTATCAACGCTGATAAATACTGAAAGGGGGGGTGTCAGGAGGATGGGGCCAGGCTCTTCTCAGTGGTGCCCGGGGACAGGACAAGGGGTAACGGGCACAAACTTGCCCATGGGAAGTTCCATCTCAAGACGAGGAGGAACTTCTTTGCTGTGAGGGTGGCAGAGCCCTGGCACAGGCTGCCCAGAGAGGTGGGGGAGTCTCCGTCTCTGGAGACATCCCAACCCCGCCTGGAGGCGTCCCTGTGCCACCTGCTGTGGGTGACCCTGCTGTGGCCGGGGGTTGGAGGAGATGATCTCCAGAGGTCCCTGCCAACCCCGACGTTCTGTGATTCTGTGGGTGTGTGTTGGGTAGCAGGTTCCCCTCCTCCGCTCGCCGCCCCCTGCTTTCTGCGGGGTCCAGGGCAAGAGCAGTGGGAGATGGCAGAAGGCTCCTCACGGAGAGACGAAGCGAGGGGAAGAGGCCAGGCTGTGCCTGCACCGTCGTCCTTTGTGAAGCCTGGGGCCTGGCACGCTCAGCCCAGCTGAGCCCCGGCTCTGCCAAAGCTCTCTGCAAACAGCCTGGCACACGCGCCCCCTCCTTCCTCCCAGCACTGGGCGCAAGCCTCCATTCATCTTCGGGGACGCTGGGGCAGGATGACAGGCCGAGATGTATGGCGTGACGACAAGAGCTATGCGTGCTGCAGAGGAGATGCCCTGTGGGACCCGCAGGCGGTGTGTGGCCGTGGGCGGCGGAGCTGGGCTGCGTCCCTGCAGCTGCGCTGCTGAGGGCAGACGAACGAATGGCAGCTCCGGGCTGTGCCTCAGCATCCCCCCGGCCAGCAGAGACGGAGGGAGATGAGACAGCCAGGGCCAGCCGGGCTGTGCTGCTCCGAGCACCGACATCCCCTGCTGCCTCCCGTCTGCTGTCGGAATGCAGGAGTGGCGGGGGAGCCATCCACGTCCTCGCATGAGGAGCCAGCTCTGACCCTGGCCGTGATCGTGGATGTGCGACCAGCTTCTCACCATCTGGCACGGTCTGAACGGGACCGAGCTGGAAACGCCCCCACCACGCCACGGTTAGGAGGGAGCTGAACTGCTCAAAGGAAAGGGGGCTTTGCCCACCGGGGCAGAGGGACCCAGCCAGGGTTGCAGACCCGGCGCCACGTATGGCTTCCCATGGCAGCTAAGCCCTCTCCAGGCCTGGTGCCCCTGGCTGCGCTTGCCGCCCTCCCTGTCGCTGTCTCTTCACGCTGGGGAAGGGCTGAGTTAGAAAAATTTCTGCTTTAAGCAATTTGTTTTCCTCCAGGCCCTGGTGCTGAGAAAAGGGGCTGAAGGCTGATTCCTGACAGAGATGTGGAAGGGCGCTCGCTCTCCCTCGTCTTTTGTTAGCAGCACAAGAGCAAGCTCTTCTTTTGGAAGACGCTCCAACACCTCATTTCCTGACGGATGATGACAATTTGTCCTTCTGAGATAGGTACCAGCTCCTACAAACAATACCTTCCCCCCACGCTGTGCACGGCGGGGGGACGTGGGTGCCGGGAGCTCCCCCCCCCACCCGCCATGACTCCCAGAGCCTCGGCGTTTCCTAGGCCCTAAGGAGGCGCCGAGGAAGACGGGGGGTGTGTGTCCCCCGCCCCGGGCCGCGGTGAGAGCCGCCCGGCTGCAGGTGCTTTGGGGGCTCCCCTCGCCGCCGCCGCCGCCGGGGCCCCCCCCCCCGCCCACGACCCCGGTCCCTCCCCGGGGCCCCGCCTGCCCCGCGCGGGCCGGCAGGGGGCGCTGCGCGGCGCCTCTTTGTGGCGGCGGGGCCGCTCCCGCGCGCGCCGCCCCCGCCCGCAGCGCGCGGGGCCGGGGCATGGCCAGGCTCACGCGCGGCCGGGCGAGCCCGCAGCCGCCGCCGCTCCCGCCGCCGCAGCCGCCGCGCCCGCCGCGCCGAGCCTCCCCCATGAGCAGCAGCGGCGGCGCGGAGCCCCCCGCGCAGCCCGACAGCATGAAGGACCTGGATGCCATCAAGCTCTTCGTGGGGCAGATCCCGCGCAACCTGGAGGAGAAGGACCTCAAGCCGCTCTTCGAGCAGTTCGGCAAGATCTACGAGCTCACCGTGCTCAAGGACCGCTACACCGGCATGCACAAGGGTGAGCCCGGCCCCGCGGCACGGCCCGCTCCCCGGGGCGCGCACAAAGGGCGGCGGGTCCCACCGCCCCCCGCCCGCCCTCGGGTCGGTCCGCGGGGGACCCACCGCGACCCGCTGCCTCCGCCTCCCCTCAGCTGCCCGGGAACGGGTCCGCGTCCCCGGCGCCCTCGGGCGGGGGTCGGCACCGTGGCCCGGGTGAGGCTCGGCGGGAGCCCCGCGGAGCGCTGCCGCCCCGGTCCCGGCGCCCCGCTGGCAGCCCGGGGCCTGGCGACGGTGCGGTGACAAAGGCGGCGATGCGCGGCCGCGGCAGGTCGCGGGGCTGGGGCTGAGGGGGGAGCCCTCGGCGAGCGGCCGCCCACCCTCCACCCATTCTCCCCCCTCCCAGGACTCAGACCCCCCGGGCAGGAGCGCGGCGCTGCGGTTTGAAAATCGCCTAACAAAGAATATCGGCCGTAAATGTGCTGTTGCCAGTGGCGTTTGGGGGAGATGAGGGGCCTTCCTGGTGATAGACCGGGGTAGGGGAGGGGTCTTTCTCCGCTGGAAGACCTTTTAGCGGATGCTAAAAAGTTTGAGAAGGCTTGTTTGGCTGTACTTATTGTTATTTTGAAAAGCTGTGGCGGTCGGGATGTCAGCTGCCTTCTGCTGAGCGGTTCTTAGCCCAGCCCCAGCAGGTGTTTGGGATCTTGTGATGGACACAGCCCCAGCCGTGAGCCGGAATTCAGGGAGCCCGTTTGCTGCGAGATCCAGAGAGCGGTCGCACACCGCTCCCCGTGGAACGAGCCTGCGGGGAACCTACAGTGAGACCCTTGAAAGCTGCCAGTGCTCAGCCTGGGCCCCTCTGCCCTGAAGCGGGTCGTGATGGGGTCCGTGGGTTGGCGCGTGTGAGGCGTGTGCGGTCCTGATGCCCCTGGTTTCAGATTTAGGAGGAAAGGTAAGAAAACCTGTGAGTGCTGTGGCAGCTTGAACCGTTCTAGATTGAACAGAGAAGGAAGGGGAACAACAGAAAAATAAGTTTATTTTCAAACGAAAGGCCAAATCTGGCCCTGACACAAACAGAAAACGCTTCCTCGTTGAAGCCTAGGCGGGCTGGCCTGGCTTGAGTTTAGCTGGAGAAGTAGGTCTGGTTGGGAATTCTTCCCTGTGAGGGTGGTGAGGTGCTGGAACAGGTCGCCCAGGGAGGCTGTGGCTGCCCCATCCCTGGAGGGGTTCAAGGCCAGGCTGGAGGAGGCTTTGAGCAACCTGGGCTGGTGGGAGGTGTCCCTGCAGGGGGTGGCACTGGATGGGCTTTAAGGTCCCTTCCAACCCAAACCATTCGGCGATTCTATGACTACAGAACCAAAATGCCACGTGCTCGGGTGTCTGTGTGTGCAAGGCAGAGTCCGAACCTGCTACCGTCTGACGGCGAGTTGCCAGGTTTCAAACCCAGTTGAGGAGGAGAATGGGCTCGAGGCAAGAGGCAATTGCACATTTCATTTCTGTTGACACATTAAATATAGAGTGTGTGGTCTGAGGTCAGGTTCCAGGCAGGAGACACATTCTAGAGATCTGCCACTTAGATATGGAAATTAGAGGGGGCTGCACTGGTATTAGCCAGATCCGTGTGACGTTAACTTGCTGCTAAAAGCAGGATTCCTGCAGCAAAACAAATATATCCCTTTGGTTTTGACATTTTTGAGCAGATGCAGGTGTTGGGCAGGGGTCGTTGGTGCTCTCTTCTGTCCAGAAGAGGCCACCGAGATGTGTAGGTTCTTCTGGTGGCCGTTGGACAGTCATTTCCACACACCTTTGGTTTCCTCTGCCCCCCACTCCCCCCGCCATGTTTTGCACAAAGCGAAACGCTGGGATTCCTTTCCTGGTGGCGTGGGTTTGGGAATAGGCAGTATACCTCTCCAAAGAAGTCATTCCTCCGCAAGGATGTGGAGGGGTTTAGCGAGCAGTGAAGAAGTTAGTCTCATAATCCAGCCAGCCTTCCCCTCTTACCCGCTCCGGCGGCGATGGCGTAGGCTCCACGCGCGAAGGCCGGCCTGGCGAGGCGCCGCCATTAGCATCAGCAGGCCTGGAGGGTGCCAGGCCTGGCCCAGAAGCCGCCGTGGCCTGAAGCCCCTGTCACACTGTCACAGGAGGTGGCCGGGGCTCCGCAGCCCCTGCTCAGGGGAAGGCTTTTGGCAAAATCTGGCTAACTCCACGCTCGTTCCTGCGCCATAATCTCTCCGGGGCAGTTGTAACAGCAGATTCGTTTTTCTGTCCCCACGTTCCCGGAGCTGCAGCGAGATCCAGTTGACAGCTCGCGTGCGGCTTCCATCTGTGTTTTCCCTTTCTCTCCCTAAATGGGGAGAAGTGGTTGCGTGAGGAGCCCGGTGCTGCTGGCCGGGCCCAGTGGCTCCTCTTGCAATCCCCGGCATCTTGAGAGGGAGCTGAGCATCCGGCTCTGCCCCGGGGAGGAAGGAAGGGAAGGGTGGAAAAGGCCAGCCAGGAGGGTATGAATTGGGCTGCAGATCCCGGGAGCCCCGAGAGCCAGCCAGGACTGTCCTGCACAGGTGCTGAGAACTGACAAACTCACTGGAGGCAGAGGAGGATCTTAACAGACCTGCTAGAAACATGAGCGCCGTTTTGAAATGGTTTTGTTAGTGCCTGACTATTCGTGTCTCAGCAACCTGGCTGCTGGGAGTTGATACTGTTCCAGCCTCCTAATATTATTCATGAGGCAGTTTTTCTATTTATGTTAATCACAGATACATTTGCATGTTAATAGCAGCGTTTGTCTTAAAGCTAATGTTTTCCTGGGAAGAGCAGGGAAGCATTTGAACAGGCTTTTGGAATGGGTCAGAGGAGGCCGAGCAGGGAGAATCAACTGGAAATTTTTGGCCTTGTGCTCCGGGATTGGGCAGAAAGCAGTTCTTCTGTGAGCGTCACCTGTGCTCTCCTGGGTGGATTTCCTAGTGATGCCCATGGTAGGGAAAGCAGAGAAATTCTGGAGTTCACGCGAGAGCGTGAACGGAGCTGCAGGGGAATGGCAGGGACGGGAGCAGCCCTCTCGCAGGGCGTGTGGGCAGCTGGGTGGCTTTTCCAAAGGGCAGGGAGGCAATAACAACCTCAGCCTAACCTGCCTCAATGGCGGCTGAGTATTGACTCAGCTTCTGCAGGCTTGGAGATAAGCTCCCCGCTGACTCCATGCTTCCCCTGCTGAAGTATTTGATGTGATTTCTAATGCTAAGCTGAATCTAGAGACCCCTCTCTTCTGCAAACTGACGGCCTTTTCTTGCTCAAGGCTTTAGGCTGCTGATGTCTGGAGTAATGTTTAGGATCTGAAGGGACTGTAAATCCCAGAGTCAATGTGTGGTTTGTAGGGAGGATCAGGCACAGAATATCTCTGGGTTTTTTGGGGTTTTTTTTTTTTGCTGCGCTCTCTTGCTAGTGGAACCAGGCTGGGTGCTGCTTCCAGGGAGCTGGAAGCACTCCTGGAGCTAGTGGGAGTACGGTGGTGTCACCCAACACTAATGGGACATACAGGTTCTTTTCGGGATCCTTGGCAGAATGATGACAGCGCTAAGTCATAGTTGCACTTAAAGCTTTATTTTCTTAAGAGAATTTTCTGATTACTGTAGCACAGAATTTATGGTTAGAATGGCACAGGATTTCTACAGGCAGAATTGCTATAGTACAATCTATAAGTAGCATAATACAAAATTTGTAATACAACTTAACTTAGGATTTCTCGTCACTTGCACCCTCTGCAGCTTGGGTCAGGTTTTCATACCTGGTTTGCTCTATCAACATAGCAATCATAATCTAGACTCAAAAATCATATAAAAGAAGACGAGTCACTTGGGCCTTGGAGGAAGTAGACGGTGGTGGAGGTGTCCCTGGCCACCGGGGGTCACGGCTCTCACTGTCCAGCAGCAACTCCAGTCCAAGTTCCCCCATCTAGGGCTTGTAATGGCTAGATTTTAATAGACAGTGCTCTGGGTGCTGTTATGCTTCCCCGTTCCATGACTGGATCACCAACACCACCTGGTTGATCGGGTGTCTGGGACCTTCAAGGCTGGCACTTTTGAACACCCTGAGCACTTTTTAACACCATGTCCCACGTCTCAGCAGACCTAACTGAGGTGATGTTAGAAGTGCCCAAAGGGGTGTCAGCCTGTCAACCTGAGTTTGCTGTTAACTAAAGCAGGACATGTGGAAGTGAGGAAACCTGGTGAGAGTGATGGGTGCCTTTGCACCTCTGTGGGCATCTCCTCGCTGCTGAGCAGTTCCCTGGGTGACTGTCAGGCTCAAGGTTTTAGGAGGCTGAAGAACCCATGGAAGACACCGTAAGCAGGGTCCTGTCACAGCATGGAAACGCTTCTTAGCTGGGAAAACATGGCTTTGCTTGAGCCTCTGGTACTTCCGTAAGCTTCGGGTGCCTGGGTGAAGACAGGGGATGAGGGGAGGCTGTGGAAGATTCCTAGGAAAATTGTTTTTCCCAAATATTTGCTTACACAGTTAGGCTTAGAGTGCAGTGTTTCTGCAAAACACCTTTTGTGTATTTCTGACCAGGACTTTGCAAAGAGAATAGAATTGACTCCTGCATCCTACCTCCCAAACATCTGGCTGTGGAGGACAGTAATCACGTTGTCCAAAGGATGTAGCTAACCTCTTTTCCACAGCCAGTAGAGCCTTCCAGTTTCCTGCCATTTGGGAAGCAGGAATGAAATTAAATGGATGAGCAGAATGTCCTGGAAGCTTAGAGAGGAGGAGAGCTCAGGGATGGAGCAGCAGACAGGGCTGGGCTGTGCCCATAGGCTTGCTTGTCCCAGTCCAGCCCAGACACAGCCAGAGGCCACCCAAGTGCAGTTTCATGCTTGACTGAGGCAAGGGGGAGTACAAGCTGGCTTCTGCTGAGCAAATATCCACATCCTTGAAAACCAGAGCAACAGCAAAGATTTGCCCTGGGAGCGAAGCAGGAGGTTTGAGTGAGGCATCTTCAGGATGCTGCAGGATGCTTCTGTCTCTAGAGGCTGCTGCCTCTCGGTACAGATACCCAGCACCTAAAAGGTGAACGGTATTTTGGGCTGCCTTTGCCATAGGGAATAGAAGGACCGGAGGGCTGTAGGGAGGGGATTCATGGCACTTTTTCGGATTGGTGCTGGTGGATGTAGGTGTTGCTGGGCTTTACAAATCCCTGGTCTGGCGTGATGACAGCAGCTTGCAGAATAACTCGCTATCCCTGTGTGAGGAGCGTCTCTCCTTTATCCCCACTAAATGGTGCACCTTTGTCCAATTCTTATTTTATCCTCGTCCTCCCGTGGGCTGAGGTTTTTTAGCCTGCCAGTATGCATTACCTTGGCTTTGATGTTCCTGAGCACTGGAATTGGGACTCAGGGACTGGGTTTGAGTGCTTAATGCAGCAGGTAGCTTCGTGTAGACTTATTCCTCTCCTATCCTTAGTTTTCTTAGGTTTGATGGCTAATTCTTCTGAGGAAAGGATGGCGTCTTCATTTCACGTGGACATGGTACGAATGCGTTGAAGCTCTCAGTGGAATAAATTGTTTATTCCCAACTCCTGACTTCAGGAGTTTTGTGTGCTAAACCTCACCGCAGTTATCTTAGAACGGGTCTCGTGTGACTTGCAAAGGGGCAGACTGGAGCAGCAGGTGGAATCAGGCAAGCATCTGCGTTTGAGACTTCAGTGACCAGGCCTCCAAATGTGTCAGGAATAGGGTTTGGGCTCCCTGGTCGTACAGGTGCTTTGGAGGCTCTTCCTGATGCTTGACGTCACGTCAGTCTGCGAGGGGAGAGCGAAAGCGAAGGGGTGCTTCCCCCCGACAACAGACCTAGCTGCCTTTGCCACGAGAAATGCGTTACCTGCACGCTTCCTGGCTTCGCTGCATTTGTTAAATTCTCCGGGGATCCCACATCTGGCCTTGGTGCAGCATTCTCGGTTCAAAACATGGGCGATGAGGAGCTTTAATCACTTTTTCGTGATACCTAACACTTGTGTGCTGTTTGTGGAGGTTGTTTTTTTCTTTCCCTAGCAAGAGCTGTGAGGACAGATGTGATTTGCTTAGCTGCAGCAACTTAACTGCTGTTGGAATGGAAGAACAGCATAATCTCGTTGCCATGGGTTGGGATTGGCCTGAGCAGCTGGCTTCCACGTGGCCTAAAAGTGTCGTGTACCAGGGAGTCACGCTGGGGCGGAGGGGGCAGATCCAGACAGCCCCTGTCCTGCATTCACCTTTGGGTCCATGGAGAGCTGAAGCAGCTTTGGAGTACCCCAAGCCGGGCACAAGAAGGTGGGGGCGAAAGGACAGGCTTTTCTATTTGGGCCGTAACGATGCACCTGCGGCCCCAGCACAACAATATAATGGTGGACGTTTAGCAGCAGCCTGAAGAGACGTGTCCTGCCGTTGCTTAGGATGTGAAATGCCACTGCCAATAGGGGGGGATGAGTGAGGGGGCCAGTTGCATTCTAGCGTTTGAATCTCTTCTCCAGTGCTTTGCCCATCCTCATCTGAAACAACACAAGTGACGGAGCTCCAGGCACTTCCCTGGGGACAACATTCCACAGTCTAATAAATCTCCCTCTGCTAGGAAATGTTTCTTGATAACCAGACAAATTGTTTCCTTTGCTCAGTTTCATTTGATTATTCTTAACATCGGAGCACCCAAGGATGATCCCGCTTCTTCCTGGAGGGGCTAAAATTCCACCCCTCCTCTCTTGGCTCCACTGTTAGGCTAAGATGTTGAGTCAAATCTTGACTAAGAATGTCGGGATCTGGCCTTTTCCATGTGCTTTTCATCTCGCTTCTTAAGTTGGCCCTTGCAGAATGCGTTATGCTTTGCTGTTCTGTGTATTTCCCTTGCCATGCATATGTATATTTATGTGCGTTCCTGCACATAGTATGGGTGTATATATGGCACAGAAAGCCAGGATTCTCCTTCTGTAGCTTTCCGTGATTCTGTAAATGTGGATCATGGAGCTTTCACGTGAGCCTAAAATCTCAGACACTTTTCCTCTTTCCTTGCCTTTTTTTTTTTTTTTTGTGTGTGTGTGTGAATAATCCTGGTCTTTGCATCTCCTCTGATCCTTGTGTCTTGGGCTGTTTTTTCCACGGGCGTTACCTTGCGTTTACCTTGTTGTTTCTTGCCCTGGTCAACACCCGTTTCAAACCCAGTTGATTCACTGGGACCCTTTTCCATGACTTCAGCAGATCTTGGATGGGGCCTGCAAGGCCTTTAATGTTGTTTCTTTGTCTTTTTCCCTTCGACACATCCAAATTACGTTAACGTTTGCGCCTTTAATTAGCAAGCCTCCCCTTCTGCCGCCCCCTCTACCCCAGTCAGGTCTCGCACAAGGGCTGTCCTGGGCACTTCTCTGTACCTGAGCAGAAACCTTGGGACGGGGGTCTGCTGGAACAGGGCGGCATCTGTGGTTCCTATACTTCGGTTACCTGCTGTTGCCAAAGAGGAAGGTTGTGTCGATGTGCATCTGCAACTGCGTGTCTAACTTGAGGCTTGCTGTGTCCACCGCAGGTTGTGCGTTCCTCACGTACTGCGCCAGAGACTCTGCCATCAAAGCCCAGACGGCACTGCACGAACAGAAGACTTTGCCGGGGGTAAGTCCCAGTGAATTGTGCCTGGAGCTCATGCCGTGGGCAGGCGAATGGGGGATTGTCAGGGGAGGGACTGAGGGTGAGAAGTGGCTTAGATTAATTTTTCTGCTTGTGAAAGAGGAGTTTGGTTTGGGGGTTAGAACAGGGATGTGGAAGCCAAAGCACGGGGCTGCTCTTCACAGAGCTGCTGCTCTTTTCTCTGCCTCGTAAAGGCTGCCCCACGTAACTCCAGCCAAGCCTACTTCTGTGCTGCTCTTTGGTCTCTGTGGTGTGGCATGACACTGTCAGCTACGTCCCTGTCACTAGGGAGCTGTGGGCTTTGGGGTGAAGTCTGTAGCCCAGCCTGTACAGCGGGCGGGCTGGAAAACTGGCAAGAGAGAAGAGAAGGTACCAGTGCCTTTTCCTCCAGATGTGCAGAACTTTGTGGTCCATCCACTCCCAGTCTGCCATTGCCCTGCAGGTTGCCTGGACAGTTTGTTGGGACCCCAAATGACTTCTAGTGCAGTGACAGAGTGGGATCAGCTTCTCAGAAGGAAAAAATACACTTGCCACATCGCATTGTTTGGAAGAGAAATGGCGTATGTAGATGAGACCAAGACTGCTGAACTAGCTGTGGTCTGTTCCTGGGTCCTGCTCGCTCCGCAGCTGGTGTTGGGAGCAAAGTGCAGGAGGGATCACAGGCGACCAGGCACTGTGGAATAGGTCCCTCCTCACAGGGAAGTCCTCTGCCTCCCTGGGACCCGCTGGTGAGCTGAAGGGAGTTCTGAATTCTTGCCGTTCCCTTTTTGGTGTGATTTGGGAGCTTTGACTGGACGGTTCCCTTGCTGCGCTGAGGGGGTTGATCAGGCACGTTGGAAGGATTCATTTGGAGGCGAGTAGGTGGATGAGTTGGGTACTTATAGACAGAAGCTCACAGGAGGCCCTGAGTGCTCAAGGCAACAGAATAATGAATGTAAACCAGGGGTCTCTAGA
Organism: Rissa tridactyla; assembly: GCF_028500815.1. NCBI lineage: Eukaryota > Metazoa > Chordata > Aves > Charadriiformes > Laridae > Rissa > Rissa tridactyla. The sequence goes on from NC_071487.1 coordinate 3,440,856, forward strand.
GTGGGGTTAGGAATTCTTAACCATAACATTTCCTCTTTAACCCATACAGATGCCAATAGCTTCCCTCACCTCTCCCGGCCCCACTCTGGACCTACACACACATATACCCTTTTCCGTATTTGTTTACCTTTGCTCCCTTTTTGCATGGGCCCGTGTTGGCATTTGAGGGCTGGAAAATGCACGTAACTTAATTTACCACTTCGTAGGATCTTGACTGTTTCAGGTTATCTCAGGGCAGCAGAGGGGGTGTGGAGGGGGGGGGAAGAGTGGAGGTAGGCAGGTGCTCAAATGCTGTTTGAGTGAATTTTGGGGGGGTGGGGAACAGGTCAGCCTTTCGAGCTAAAGCAGCGTAATGTTGTGTGTGTGGTGGTGCAGGGCAGAATTGACAGTCTGTAAGAAGACGTCGAAGGATGGAGGAGCGGTTGTGATGAGTCATGGTACAGTGCTGGAACACAATGGAGAAGACAGACACGTCTCCCTAGTACCTGTGGAAAGGTTATTCATGTGAGGCTCTGTGGATTCAAGTCTCAGTTTTGCTGCAGTTCTGCGTCGGGAATTTGTTGCATGTTTTGCTGCGTTCTCTACTGTGCTCTCGGCGGTTAGAGTGCTGCATGGAGTAGTATTTAAAGCAGCGATTTATCTGCGATGTGGTGATCTAAAGGCTTTTTATGTTGAAAGAGGTGTAAGAAACTGCTTGGGAACAGTAAGGAGTCTGTGCTAGCTGAGTACTTTCGAACATGTTTGTCTGGAGACAGTTAATGAGCAATGTGGTGTAATTAAGCTTCAGGATTAAGATGAAGATGAGCTGCGCTGCGTTTGGAGCTCTCTATTTTCAGGCTGGCAATATACCACTTCATCACATTTAGTTTCTCTTTTGGAAAGTCCCTCAATGACCAGGAAGGCAGGATTCTCTCTCTTTGGTCATATTTAGTGGCCATTTAGAGATGGTTACTGCCAGAACGGAAAAGACCTCCATCCTGGGGTGCATCGAGTTGGTCTTGGCACGGACGTGGGCTGGGTGACCTGAGGAAGCTTTCAGCCCTGTTTTCTTAGCCTGGTTTGCTTGTGTCTGTGTAGTATCACCCATCCCTCTGACCCAGCTGATCGCAGAGAATATTCTGGAAATGAGTCACAGGCAGGAGTGCTAGGTAACTGATTGTTTCCCTATTTTGGGAACAAGGCTATGAAATTTTGTCTCTGTGCATTCACATCTAGATCGTCTTCCGATGAGCTCTGTGGCAGAGCCTCTCACCAGAAATACAGTGAGGACCCCAGCGCTTGATCACGGTTCGTGAAGCTGAATAGAGACAAATGGCTTTCTTAGTCTAGACGGGGAATTTGGTAAGGACAGACTTATGACAATGCTTTGATTCGGTTTCCGATAGGTCCTTAGGCTGTGATCAGGCAGCTGGAGCAGGACTTCTGGGTCCTCTTCCAAGTCTGTCGCTGGGTCGGCCTGTGCCCGCAGAGGTATGGCTTGGGCCCTCCAGGTCTGGTGCTAGCGATGTCAGCCCAGCTAAGGATGCCACCACGTTCTTCCTGCAGGGCCGTACCTGCAGTGTAGCTTTCCTGAGGTTTTATATTTATCTTGTAGGTTTTCCACGTAAGTGAATAGGACTTGCCATGCTCTCTGTTTGCTTTTATGGCATTTCTGGCAAGTTCTCCTTTTGGGAGGTCAAAATTCTTGTTTCTTTTTAAATCAGGGGCTGTTGGATGTATGGTAGCTAAGTAGAATTTAAACTCGAAAAGGCTTATTTTTTGACAGAAAGGCTTAGCATCTTTTTCCGAAGGTAGACAGATTTTTGGCTTTCACCCCCTTTTGTAAGGGCTAGTGTGTTCAAGGTGTAAAGCAAGAAGACCGTCAGCTGTGTATTGTATTATCTAAAACACCTGTGTTGCCTTCGGAGCTGATGAATTGCCATCAGTGCAGTCTGGAAGTAACAAATGCGTGAATCTTCCTTTGTGGAAGGAAGGAAGGAAGGATGGATGGAGCTTCCTAGAACAGAGAGGTAAAGTGCCTCCTCGGTGAATTAGCAGAAGTGCCTGATCACCCAGGCTTGCTAAGGAGCTTGAAAGGATGCCAAGTATCTCTGCCCTTGCTGTCAGCTGGGGTAAGCAGGAAGAATGCCCTGCCTCGTGGCTGCGTGAGCAGGGAACCTGCTTCCACGCGCTGAGCTGCGGGGGCCCTCAGACGCGGGCAGCAGCCTGTCAACCTCAGCGCAGCCACAGGGCTGGCACGCAGCAAGACCGACTTGCCCGTCGCCCTGGTCAGTAACGTGGCAAGCGGGAAGCACATCGCACCTTGCTCACAGCCACCCGTGCCGTGCAGCACGTGGACGGCCCCGGCGTCGTGACCAGTTCTCTGCCCAGCAGCCACCCCCCGGCCAGCCTGACACACTCCCGTCCTGTTTCGTGTTCCTCAGTCTTGCTCCCTGAGGACAGGCTGAGGAACTGCACAATTAAGTCCGACTCAGTCCCAATAAAGCAGTTTGATGGGCTCCCAGGACTCAACAGAGATGGAGACGGATCTGCCCGAGGAACAAAACAGAAAACAGCTCCCTTTGTGGCCTGAGTCCACAGGGCTTGGGGAAAGACACAACCCGTGGAGGCTGAACAGAGGCAAAATCTTTGGATCTGAAAAGCAGAGAGGGAATCAAGCTCTTATGCTTCTTCCTACTTCTCGTGTCCTCTTCAGCTGCCAGCCAGCCTAGCAGTGCAGTGTTTCACCTTCTCCCCGCTCCCTGGCACGCTCCTCCCTGACTCGGTGAAACGATATTATATCTCAATAACCCATGCCTTTGATTCGTGATTGTGCCTTCACTTTGCTGAGTTCTGAAAGGAATTGGAGAGGTTATTAATGACACGCAGTGATCACACACCAAGTTAAAGCCTCTCGCTAAGTGAAATTTGAGGGAAAAGCAGCCAGCTTTTCAATATTTCGCAGAAACGCTTTGTGTCTCTTTTCATTTGCAGCCAGACAGTTGCAAATTACATAAAATTGCTCCTGAAGAAGAAGGGGAAGAAGAATAGAGGGAGGAAGCGGAGGGGGGGGGGAAGGTTTAAAAAAGTAATTCTTCTGGCAAGGTACAGTTACAGTTTTATTTCTATGCAGAACAAAGAAGGGCTTGCTGAAAGGTAGGCAAGTAAGTGGCAGAAATTGGTATTGATCCAAGCTTGGAATATGGGCAGTTTAAGAGCAGTGATGGGGGTACTGAAATGTGGCTACATCAGGGGGAGAACTCATGGATGCAGCGACGGCTGGGGAACGCAGGGACACGGGAATGGAAAATTACAGAGAGCAGCAGCATTAGAGCAGAGAGAGACTCTGGGATTGCACCAGGGGTCGAGATGCTGCAGCACTACCTCAGATGGTTGGGCACAAGGATTAACGCAGAGACCCGGCAGAGCTTGAGCAGAGGGCATCCCTGTGGGCAGGCTGTCTCCTGTGCTGCCAGGAGCAAGGGCTCACAGAGGGCCATCTGTCAGGATCCACAGCCCGTGATGGTATAAGGGAACACAGGTGACTGGAGGGGTTTTGGTAGAAAGGTCAAAGCGTCTCGTTCTCCCCTCCCCTCTCTCTCAAATGCTGCTGTGAAGCCAGCCTGGACCAGTACTTCTGAAAGTTTCTTCGTGTGAACGCTACAGGATATTGCAGCTGGCAAAGCTGGGAGACGTGCTGAGGAGTGGAGTAGGATGCCTGAATGTTTGGTTGGGGGCTGAAGCTGGACTCCCACGGTCGTTAATCTTTGAGGTGGCTTCTGCATTTTGAACCGTTGGGCAGGGCAGGGTGGAGAAGTTTTTCCCGTGTCCATCCTGCAGGCTTGATAGACAATATCAGCCTATTAGCGAGAGCCATGGAACGTTATCAGTGGAAGGTCGCGATCCAGAGAGCACGTCAAGGCTGTCTCGTTGAAATGGCAGCACTGGGATGTGAAGGTACTGGGTTAAAGCAGCTCCTGGACAAGGAGCAACAGAAGTGCCTTTCAGTGGAGAGAGAATTGCAAATTCTTGTGCTGGGGGGGGGCGTTGGCTGAAGGGGCTGAGAACTAACAGCGAGGCAAGGCAGCAGCCCCACGAAATACATACCCTGAAGAGGCGGGGGGAGAGCAAGCTGCCAATGCAAATATTGGCTCCTGCTGCCTATGGAATTGGAAGGATAATGACATTAAAGATCGGTACCCATACCCACATGCTGACCAAAAGCTCACAGGCAGGCTTTGTCCTGTGCATGAGGGGCCTCCTTTTCTCCCTAGAAATTACTGCCCTTTGGCCAACCGGGCTCTCACATCTCCTTGTAGCACAGAGCTTGGATTTTTGTCTCCCGGAGCTGGCATTTTCCTGGTGAGCTCACCTGCACTCCTGAACACACACACACACACACACCTGTGCTCCACCCCGCACAGACCTTCCTCTTTGCAAAGGCACCCACGCTCCTGAGCATGACTCCGCATTCCCATCTCCCCGGGGTCATTTGGTATGTGTGCACGCACACAACTGTTTGTCAATCTGGATATAGAATCACAGAATAATTTATGTTGGAAGAGGCTTCTAGGGTTTCTGGTCAAACCCCATGCAAAGCGCAGGGCGAAGTACGTCAGATCGCTGAGGACCTTCTCCAGCTGAGTTTTGGATATCTCCAAGGAGATCCCGCAATCGCTCTGGGCCTTTCTTCCAGTCTGTGAGCGCTCCTAAAATGAAATAGTTTAATATCAGCCATAACTTTTGTTGTTCAGCCCAGAGAAGAGATGGCTCGGGGGGTTCTTATGGTGATGCTGGGACTCAGGCCCAATTTTCAGTGGATTTTCCCATGGGCGCATCGTTATTACAGGAGGTTTTGCACCGCTTGGACCGTTAACGGTTGCCATGGGAACTGTGTGCAGCAGCCGGGGCGGAGGGTCCCTGCTGCTGTCGGCTTGGCCCCCTCTGCCGCCACCAAGCACGTTAAATTAGCAGAGACCTCTCTCCCCAGCTGCTGTAATTAACCTGCCGAGGGGGGAGAAGAGGTGGGGCATGGCTGCATCGAGGAACTGCCAGCACCCCCGGCTGTCAGGCACAGACCGACCGCAGCGCGTTAATCTTCCAGCGCGTCCGTGAGAGGCTCCCCGCGGGCTCCGCGCAGACATGGCCGTTTCTGTCAGCTCAGGCATCCTCTGCCCCTCGCTCTGCCCTTTGCCAGTTTGCTGAGGTCCTTGGAGGCTCCCACTTACGCACCGAGAAGCACCTGAGAGGGGATTCTGCCCCTCTGCTCCGCTCTGGGGAGACCCCACCTGGAGCACTGTGTCCAGCTCTGGAACCCTCAGCACACGAAGGATATGGACATGTTGGAGTGGGTCCAGAGGAGGGCCATGAAGATGATCTGAGGGCTGGAGCCCCTCTGCTGTGAGGACAGGCTGAGAGAGCTGGGGGGGTTCAGCCTGGAGAAGAGAAGGCTCCGGGGAGACCTTCCAGCCCCTTCCAGTCCCTAAAGGGGGCTACAGGAAAGCTGGAGAGGGACTGTTTGCAAGGGCATGGAGCCATAGGACGAGGGACAATGGTTTAAACTAGAGCAGGGCAGGGTTAGATCAGACATTAGGAAGAAGTTCTTTACACGGAGGGTGGTGAGACACTGGCCCAGGTTGCCCAGAGAGGGGGTGGAGGCCCCATCCCTGGAGACATTCAAGGCCAGGCTGGATGAGGCTCTGAGCGACCTGGTCTAGTTCAAGCTGTCCCTGCTCACTGCAGGGGGTTGGACGGGATGGCCTTCAGAGGTCCCTTCCGACCCAACACATTCCATGATTCTGTGGTTCACTGGACCAGGTGTCCAGTGAAGCAGGGTCACTGATGCACCAGTAGGCACAGGGTAAGATGGGTGCTGGATGTCTTTTCCAAACAGCCTGACAGAAAGATCAAATCCAGATGAATGTGGCAGTGCTCCCAGCTTTTCCCTCTGCAGCTTTCTTGCACTTGCTCCGACTAACTTCATGACGCGTCTCAGAGCATCTCATTCCTGCTTTTTGTAGGCTCGCTGAGCACAGGAGCTGGCAGTGGCTCCCGTGATTAAGGGCTCCTTGGGCAAGCCAAGGATGGCAGACCCTGTCTCTGCTGAAGCAAAAACTGGCGCCTGACACAGGACTATGGGCCTTGAGCACCAAGCTGTGCCTGGGTCCTCAGGCCTGTGGCTTTCTGGTGGCCAGAATGGTCTCTTGTGGTCTTGAAGAACTTACTAGAGGAGCTTTTAGGGTGCGTTCGGTTCCTGCAGCCCTATCTTGCAAGAATGGGGAGGAGCAGGAAGAAGTTTGGGACCAAATACTACTGCTCTTTGCACTGCTGAAAAGCCCCCTTGAAACCAGAAAGGTACTTACGTGAATTTGGCCCAGGGATTTTTCTTCGTGTGGCCTCTGGGGAAAACTTGTTGTTCTAGCACCTGTAGAAAAGGATTTGAGAAAGTTGGCGCTTTCCTCTTCTCACCTAAAAGCTCCTTTGACCTTCAGTGGCACTAATCACAAGTGACAAGAAGAGATCAGACCAACAGGGAAGATCATCTAATGTCCGCCTTGATGCAGTGCCCTGTGGTGCACTGAAACATCAAGGGAGGAGCCCCGTGAGGACAGACTGACCATGGAGTCCTGAGAGACCGCACTTAAATGTGTCCGCCAAACAGTCAGGTACATGACAGGGGCTGTAATTGCTGCGCTGGGCGGGCCTCCCTGCTGCTTGTCTGATGTTAATGCACAGTAATGGTGCTGTCACTTCCAGAGAGATACCAGGGAGATCCAAAGGCTTTCTGAGTCATGGCGGTAAGTTGCTTGCCTTCCTCCCAGAGCAGCGCTAGCTACGGTGGGGACAAGGATGTCTGACTGCGTTAAGGGAGGAGGAACACAGAGCAGCAGAACATCGGAGAGGCAAAGCAGTCAGTCCGTGCCTGTTGTGGCCCACACGCTGCTCGGATGCCTGCTTGCTGATTCCTGCGTGCACTCGGCTTCGGTGGAGAATGGCGGGTAACTTCCCTGCTCTGCCTGATTTGCCTTCTGTGCCGGGGGCAGGGAAAATACCTCTGTGATGGTTTAACCCCAGACAGCGCCTAGGACCACACAGCTGCTCTCTCACTCCCCCCAGTTGTGATGGGGGAGAGAATTGGAAGAGTAAAAGTGAGAAAAAACACATGGGTTGAGATAAAGACGGTTTAATGGGTAGAGCAAAAGCTGCACACGCCAGCAAAGCAAAACAAGGAATTCATTCCCTGCTCCCCATCGGCAGGCGGGTGTTCAGCCATCTCCAGGAAAGGAGGGCTCCATTATACGTAACGGTTACTTGGGAAGACAAACGCCATTGCTCCGAACATCCCCCCCGCCGCTTCCTAGATTTATATACTGAGCATGATGTCATATGGCATGGAATGTCCCTTGGGTCAGTCCGGGTCAGCTGTCCTGGCTGTGTCCCCTCCCAGCTTCTGGTGCAGGGGTGCCCCCAGCCTGGTGGGGTGGTATGAGGAGCAGAGGTGGCCTCGACTGCTTAGCAACAACGAAAAACATCAGTGTTTTACCTACACTCTCTTCATCCCAAATCCAAACCATAGCACTTAACGCAAGCTGCTAGCAAGAAAGTCAACCCCATCCCAGCTGAAATCATGACAACCTTCCAAAGAAACTTGTGAGAGGAGTTGGAACTTATGAATCCTCTTCTTGGTGACACAAAGCAGTTGGGTGAAGTCATCCAACAATCTTCCTTGCTCATGCAGAAAGAGACGGCCTTAGCCGTGAAGGCAGGAGCTGCGTGGTTTGGACTCTGGACTTTACATCCTGCTTCTGCCCCAGACTTCCCGCATGACCTTCATCATCGCGTGCCTTGATTCACTCACCTGGAACACAGTACTCATAATTATCCTTGCCTCCTTCATAATGGGATTGGATGGGGTAAATTCACGTAAGCGGCCTTTAGAGCTGTGCTGGAATGGTGCTTGGTGCTAATGTCGCTCGTGTTTCTGTGTGAGACAACTCCCCGTCCTCAGGGATGGATGGTTCTTCTGGATAGGACCGAGGTGCGCTGAGACATCAGTGGAAAGGTGCAAGCAGGAGACTCGAGCACTGAGACTGGCACCAATCTGTTACTGCTTGCATTCCCGTCAAGAAGCAGAATCCAAATTAGAAAATCAGCATTTAGATTTATGTGCTCTGCGCAGCTAGAAGCGGTTGTGATCATTCAGGCAGGGTATTTTTAACTGGCCAGAAGAAGACCAGCCCACAATTTGCAAAGCCTGAGAGCCCAGGACCTAATTCTGCCAATGGCCTTGGATGCCTTTCGGTTCCTGATGTCCCAGAGGAGCCAGCCTGCATTGTGTGTTTCGTGCTGTCTGCCGCTGACCCACTTAACGCTATGAGGTTCCCCTGCATTGCACCTGAGGGGCTATTTTACATCACTTACTCCTAATTAATAGAGAGGCTTGCCCTGCTGTCCCAGGGGGCTTTTCTCCGTCTATCCAGCTTTTGCAGTTTGAAAGCTAAGGAAGCCAGAGCTAGGGGTCACCACTCGTCCTTGGAGAACATGGCTACCGCATCGCTGAGACGGCAGCTCACGCTGGGCATCGGTGTCAACGTGGGGAGCTAGTTCACCTCCAGAAGGGTTTTTTTGGGGGTGTGGTGAAAAGAAATGGTGCATTTTGGCCTTGGTGAAACCAATAGCAAAGCTGCTTCTGGTTTTTAGTAGGGCCAGGAATTTTCTTTAGATCCTTGATCCCAAGAGGGCTTCAATGGTCAGGGAGCGTTTCCTTGGAAGAAGGGAGGAAGCCCAAGCAGAGCACAGTTCCCTGTTTCTCTATGCTGACTAGATGCCGGAGGTGGGATGTAATCTCAACACTCGCCAGCGAGGCCTCTCACCCTGCCTCTTCCCGAGAAACCTCTGGGCTCCCCTGGGCTGCAGTGACTCTCCTGCCACCAGGTATCTCCTCGCTGCTCCCTGAGGGTGACACAGGAAACGTGCCTGCTCTGCTGTGTAGCATGTAACGCTTGGATGGTCAGCGTGGCTTCGTGCCCCCATCGGGCTGGCCAGTTGCTTCCTACCAGTAACCCCAAAGACGACTAACAAAGGCTGTGGACTTGGGAGAAGGACAGCAATGCAAACAAACATCATCAGAGAGCGCTGTGGGCTCTGGAGGGTAAGCGTGTCTGTGTTTGGAAAAGGGAGGTGTACATCCAGTCGGGAGGCAGCGGGAGTTTTGCCCCCTCCTATGCATTAGCCGTCCGGTGTCCATTGCTCCGTGTGGCTCCAGGAGGCTTCGGGAATCCGGTCGGTCATGGAGCTGACGGCTCTTCGTCTGTGATTAGCAGCGGGTAGTAAGGACTGGGGCGGGAGGGACTCAGAGACATTTGTCCCGTGGTGGCCTGACAGCATGCGCTAAGTGTTGATGCGATATTCTTCAGGAATGAAAAATAATAATGCTTAGCTGAATAATTTAATGAGGGAAATAAAGCTCAGCTAGTGAGGCAGGCACAGGCTCACAAATCATTTGCTCAAGTTGTCTGCGTCACATGTGTGTTCACACGTTTGCGTTCTGGGATGATAAAGGGATGGATGTCTGCACGTGCATCTACTGGGCGCTTGGAATTTATGGCAGGCACATCCTGACTCTCTTGGATTCTGTGCCCAGCTGGACATCTCCAGATATGGCTTTCTTAGACTAAGGTGTGTTCTCTGATTACTGTACAGCTTGAGATGATGCCTGGAGGCCGGAAGAATTTGTACTTCCAGACTTCACTGGGCAAGCCAGAAGCGTGTCCTCCCTGCTGTCCTGTTGCTCTCTTTCTCCCTGAGTTGGAAGGGGTGAAGCTTGACCATCCTCTCTGTGTGTTGAGTTCCTGTAGGGGACAGAGCTCTTTGTCTGAAGCCTGTATACGAAATTTAGGACCCCTCAGGGACACTTCTCAAGGCCTTGCGACCTATGTTGTTGAGTCAAAGCAACTGTGGACTCTCTTTGCGTTTGTCGGCTCACACCTCTGCTTGAGAGGCCTTCGGTATTTTATTCATCTTTAACAGCAACATGGGACTTAGGATGATTGAAGTGGTGTAGTCCTGTTTGTGGAAGCCTCTGGGTGTCCAGTTCTCCGCAAGGAGGACCGTGCCTGCCTCCGCCTCAGCTGGGACACCTTCCATTTCGGGAAGCAGCAGGCAGAGAATCCTGCTCTTCTCCAAGCCTCTGCATCTGGACAGATTTCTTGTATCTTGTTTTCTCCTCTTTACCCACATCTCTCAGAGCAGATGAAGACCAGCCCAGAGACTGGACCTCAGTTCGGTGGGTGGCTCTTAAAGTCACTCTGGAAATGGGCATCCCTTGACCGAGGGCTTGGTGTGACATTGGCAGAGGGGGGGAGTCTTTCTGTGCCTCGCCAAGGTGCTGTGTCAAGTGGGCAAGAGAGAAGCCGTGGCGGCGGCTGTGGGGTGCAGGGCAGCCCGCTTGCTTGGTCTCATCCTGGGCAGCCCCGCGTCCTCTTGCGCCAGTGCTTGCACCTCCAGACTCGCACCAGTGCTAACCCACGTCACTGTGCTGGCATCGGCGCTGGCACCTCTGCCGCCAGCGCTGTCTCGCGGGCATCGTGCCACGGCCCTGCTGGGGGCCCGTCGCCGCGGGTGTGGGACCCTGTGGGGCGCGCTCCCCCATGGCGGGCAGGGTCGGTAGGGCCAGCCATGGCTCGTCCTCCCGGGGACCGGCCCCGCAGCGCACCCTCGGCTGCGTAGTGGTCCCTGGGATGGGGGGGAAGGAAAGGGCTGGACAGATGGGGAGAGGGGGCCCCCTCCCCAGAGATCGTATCCAAATGTCTCTTTTGTGCAAAGCAGAGGGAATGCCCCCAAGAGCTGGTTTCCATGGCAACCACAAATGTCAGGTTCCATGTGGTGAATAACCGTTTCCATGACAACACCTCCTTTACCCTAGGTGCTGGGAGCTGGAATGACAGCCCTGTTGGGGGAGGGGACAGGGAGATGTCCTCAGGTACTTAACCAACCCCCCCCCCCCCCCCCCCCCCCCCCGCCTCCCCCCATCCTTTCCTTTCCTTGCCCCAAGCGCTCAGCCCCAGCATCCCTGGGTGGGTCTGGGCTCACGTGGGCCTGTGATGCTCTTGGCTTCCATGGCATCCTTCCCTCCCTCCCTCCCTCCCTCCCCCCAAATGGATTTGCTTCTCTCAGAAGCTGAGATCCGAGTCTGTCCCTCCATCTCCCTCCCATCTGTTTAGCTTAATCCTGGTTTTGCATCCTGGTTAGAAACAAAGCTATTTCTCGGTGCTGTGGGAGCAGTGGGGAGTGAGGTGACCAGCTGCCGCTCTTGGCTCTGCACTGAGCCCTCTCGTGCGAGCGCACATCTGGGCTGCCCGCCCTCTCCCACCCGGCCTGCTGCCGAAACACCCCCAGCCTCGGCTGGCACAGGCGGATTGCCAGAGGCTGGGAGCAGCGATAGGAGCCCGCTGGCTCTCAGCGAGGAAATCTGAGGCTTTCTGGAGCAATGTCTGACCACATCCTTCTGAAGCCCTGCCCCACGTCCCACTCAGCTCATGGGCAGAAAGAGACGCCTGGTCCTTGGCAGCTCCTGGGGGAGCAGCAGCCCAGAGGCTGGCAAGTGCCAGCGCTGCACATGCCAGGGCCACGTGGCAGCACAGCGGGATGCTAGGAGCTCTGCAAATCTATGCAGTTGATTGGGAGTGGGAAAGGGACCTTCATCCTTTCCCTCTCCCCCAGATGACACAGCAAGTCCTGGGAGATGGACCTGGAGTTGGCATTGCTGCCTCCGAGGTGCAGCATGGCAGCAGCTTGGCCTTCCTTTGGGGAGCTGCCAGCCAGTCTTTGGCTTTGCCAAGCAGCCCCGTGTCACTCCTGGAGGCAGGGATGGTGTTGCTTGGGGCTGGTCCCAGCTTCTGCTCATCCTGCCTGAGATCCACCAGGCAGTGGCAGCCAGCTCACAGCCCCCAGCTGCCCAGAAGCGCTCTCCTGTGCCCAGCGGTCAGGCGTCAGCGGCGACATGCCATGCCACGGCAGCCCGTCACCTTCTGGTTGGCATCTCTGTCCCGTAAACCGCAAAGTTACTTCACGGGTTCCCTCCAGCTGTTGTGAACGTGGGCTCTACCTCTGGTTTCTGTCCAGTCTGGCTCAGCCACTGCTTGGAGACTGACTGCAGTCCACATTTTGCGTGCTGGCTTCTAAACACGTTGCAGCTGGTGACTTTTATGGCTTGATTTCTTTTTCTGTTTTGTTTGTTGTTGCTGTTCTTCCTGAGGGCGTTTCCTAAGAGAGGGGGCAGATGGTATCTGGACCTGCAACTTGTGCGCGGGTCTTACCTGTGGTATTGTGATTGTTTTTTATTATGAACGTCAGCGACTCAAGCCGCTGTCAGCCTCTGTGGATGATGCTGAGAGACGTGGAGCGAGATGTGCTGTGAATGTGGGAATCTGTCTTGTCCACCGTTCCTCGGAGGAGATTCTGGCTCAGTTAGATCCTGGGAAGAAGGCTACAGCTTGTCGGCTTCTGGGCAGCGTAGGACACACATAGCTTCCAGCAGATGAGAGTTTTGCCCTGCTTTGCAAATCAGACAGTTAAAGCTGTGGGTTACTTAATGCAGCTGCTCCTGGGTAGAAGTGCTGGAGAGTCCCCGTATCACGTGAGCGAAGCCACCTCTCGGGCTTGTTGCTTGTGGTTGGATTATTGCTGATGACACTAATGGGTGCGAGAGAGGTAAGCAGCTCTTCGCAACCAAGCGAGTGGAGTTTTGTCACTTGGAACCTGAGCATTCCCCTTGTGGACAGGAGATGTTGCTGGAGAGCAGCGCTGCTCTTTCTTTAGAGCCGCTCTGGTGCATGGAGCTCTGACTGCGTGAAGGGCTGGGGAAGGGGAAAGGTAACGTGCCTGCTTGCTGTACGGCTCCTAGCCAAGTTCAGAGGCAGCCTTTCGTCCCTGCTGCGAGGAAAGTAAGCGACTCTATTAGGTGAGGTGACCATGCCTGCGCTGAGTCGGGGCAGGCGCAGGAAGAGCTTCCAGGCAGCCTCACCTTAGGCCACCCTGACCACTGTCCGGGCTCCGGTCTCATGGTGATGAGCTGCTTCCTTGGAGCCCTTTCTTTGCCACTTGCTGTGTCTGAGGAGGCAGAGGCTTATGCATGGTGGGCCTTTCCAGGAGAGCTCTTCCCTCCAGGCAAGCAACTGAGCAGGGAAAAGTGCCAGGTTTCCTTTTAAGGAGTCCAAAATCCATGTGGTCCCTTCTCCAGGGGTTTTGGTTGCCATCACGATGTCTTGGTTCCCTTCTGCGCAGCAGGCAGAAAGGGGCACTCTGGTGCCACTGCCATTAGCACCATGTGCCAGGCAGATGGGCCAAGCTCTAACCCTCTGCATTTCTCTCTCATTGCAGATGGCGCGCCCGATTCAAGTGAAACCCGCAGACAGCGAGAGCCGTGGAGGTAGTTGTCATCTCTCCTTGTTTCTCCTTTGGCGGCTGTGTGCTTGTGAGGGGGACCAAGCAAAGAGGCAGGGTCCAGACCTGGCCTTCCTCTCCCCGCAGTCTGTGAAGGGCTGTTTGTGTGTGGCAGGGATTTGGGGGGGCAGGGGGAGAGTCTAGGGACAGGTTGGGGAGCCTTCGGCTTGGCACAGCAAGCAGCTGAGAGCACCCCAAGTCCTAAGGGTGATTAATAATGTGCCCACGCCACTCTCCCAGCCCTTTGAGGGTACTCCTCGCCTGACAGTGTCTGCCCCAGGAGGCTACTGAAGCAGGCACGCACTTTGGTCGACGGCACCAGGGGCCCTGGAGAGCGTAAGCAGTTGGGAAAAGGTTTCTTCGGTCTTATACCCCATCAGCCCAATAAAAGCCAGATCCCTGCAGCAGTACTGGCTTTTTAACCTGTTCAGCTCACTGCTCCGCAGCCGATTCTCCTGTCTGCAGCTCCCTCCTCTGCCTCCCCATCGCTGTTGGACTGTATCGGCCTCTCCACTCCCGGTCCTGCAGCAGCCCCCATCACACTGTCAGGGCCCAAGTGCTGTTGCAGAAAACAGCGTGTGATGGGGAAATAGCGCCTGAAGGGAAAGGATCCTGAGTCTAGGCCTGAGATGGAGGTGCTGTTAGCCTGCAGGGGACCAGCTTGGTTAAAGCTGAGTGGTTCACAGCTGGAAGACTGGGAACAGGAGAATCTCTCTTAATGTAATGGAGAGCTTACAGCAGCTCCGATGCCTCCTCCAGGTGGAGGTTTGCAACTCCAGCCCTTTCCAAATTTATGAACGTGTTTTGCTGCTTTTCCTTGTCTTAGCAATACATTTCTTTTCCTCTTCTCTCCATTCCTGCATCTGCCTCTCCATGCCTTGTGCTGTTGGTGTTGCCTCTGAAAGCAGTTTAGTAGTGGGGAGGGAAGAATTTGTGTGAGACTGTTTGTCCTTAGGGCAGCGTATCCTGCATGCTGTGTTTAGATTTGGAAGGCTTTTGTTTTAAGTTTTAAGGGGTCACTTCCAAGCAGTTTGTAGTGACTTTCAATTATTGCACTGACAGGGACATGAGATATATTTTATAATATTTTATGTGAATGTGTGATTCTCCTTTAAAAAAAAAAAAAAGCTTTATTGGTTTAAGTCAGATCATTTTTTCCAAATAGAATCCGTGACTTTTCGTTGTTTGCTTGAGGGATGAGACACCTGACTTTTACTGAAGTCTGGGCGTTTTTATTCCCTTGAGCTATACTGGGAATCCCAGACATGCCGCCTGTAGACATGCTCCTTTTGAAAAGAACTGTGGCTTAAGCCTCCAAAGCAACTAGCATGCCTAAACCACGTAGGACTGGATTCATCTCGCCTTACTTCAGCCCCTGGGTTCAGGCTTGAATTTAAGGTGCTTGTCTGTATTATAGACAGTAAAAAGAGACCAGTGCCTTCAGGGTGATGCCACTCTCTCACTCTTGACACCGATATTAGGAGTGGATGAGCTGTCCTTTAGAGGTGCGGGCAGTGGATAGAGGAAGCTGGCTGCTCACTGACACCTCATATTGCCTCTACGTACGACCATTAGGTGGTCAGTCCTTCCCCCGCCACATTGATTTAAAAAATTTACACCCCAGATTTCTAATTAATTCAGAAATCGTGTAATTGTATCTGAGGTTATTCCTAATGAGTCTTTTTTTTTTAAAAAAAAAAAAAAAGCGTAGGAGACCAGGAAAGCATTTGCCACTCGTAGCAGTAACTCAACATCACAAAACCGTTACATGTACGCCATGGCAGATCCCGTGCACCCTCCGGCTGTAAGACATGGCTGCGTAGCAACCCTCCCAGCCAGCACGGAGACACGGGCAGATGCGCTTACAGACATACCCCTGCGTGCATGGCTGTGCAAACACATGCATGTGTCTGCTTGACACACGCATTCATTGCAAATCACAGAATCACAGAATGTCGGGGTTGGAAGGGACCTCTGGAGATCATCTCCTCCAAGCCCCGGCCACAGCAGGGTCACCCACAGCAGGTGGCACAGGAACGCGTCCAGGCGGGGTTGGGATGTCTCCAGAGACAGAGACTCCCCCACCTCTCTGGGCAGCCTGTGCCAGGGCTCTGCCACCCTCACAGCAAAGTTCCTCCTCGTGTTGAGATGGAACTTCCCATGGTCAAGTTTGTGCCCGTTACCCCTTGTCCTGTCCCCGGGCACCACTGAGAAGAGCCTGGCCCCATCCTCCTGACACCCCCCCTTTCAGTATTTATCAGCGTTGATAAGATCCCCCCTCAGGCGTCTTTTTTCCAGCCTGAAGAGACCCAAATCCCTCATCCTTTCCTCATCAGAGAGGTGTTCCAGTGCCCTCAGCATCTTGGCAGCCCTTTGCTGTCCCCTCTCCAGCAGTTCCCTGTCCTTCTGGAACCGGGGAGCCCAGAACTGGACCCAGCGCTCCAGCTGTGGCCTCCCCAGGGCAGAGCAGAGGGGGAGGATGACCTCCCTCCACCTGCTGGCCACGCTCTTCTTGATGCCCCCCAGGATGCCATTGGCCCTCTTGGCCACGAGGGCCCATTGCTGTCTCATGGTCACCCTGTTGTCCCCCAGGACTCCCAGGTCTCTTTCCACAGAGCTGCTCTCCAGCGGGTCACCCCCAACCTGTCCTGGTACATGCACACGTTTACCTTCAGCAGTACCACCCGTGCACAGCTGATGTTCCTCCTGCATTAAGCCCTCACGCAACGGCCGTAAAAACAGACCAAAGAGACAATTCAGGCTGCGAACAGAGCGTCCGCTGCAGCTTTGTTTTCTGAACAGTTTGTGTCTCTTTGATGAGTGCGACTCTGGAATCTCTGGTGTCTAATACTAGGCTGAGGTCATTTCTGCAGCCTTTCTTTTGCCAGTGGGGCACTTCTAGGGATTCTGTTCTGTACACAGCCACCTAGTATCACAAAATGTGTTGGGACTTGATGCCTCAGCTCCTCTGTCAAATTGAGCTGAAATAGGCCAACAGGTTGAAAAACAGGAGGTTGATTTGGAGGCAAGCTTCTGGTCAAGGCACTGGACTTTGAAATCTCTTAAGTTTATGAAAAGTGGCACAATATCTAATGACTGCAAACGTCGGGGGATCAGCTCTGCTTCCCATGGAGAAGGTCGTGGAGAAAAGCAGCCTTTGGAGTCCGAGCACCTTCTTCCCTCCAGCCCATGGGCCTTGCTTCCTTCCAGCTTCATGGCAGAGCTCAGAAACGAGGAGCTCCCGCAGGATCCATGCCAAACTGGAATTTTGCCTGAGGCATCAAGACAGCACCCTATATTTGTCTGAATCAGGTGGTTCTTTCCAAAGGTTTCTGTCGTGATGCTCCACTTGTCAGGGAAGTGGATGAGCCAGTTTGCGGATACGGGAAGAGCTATTCCCTATAGCAGTAGCCCCACACTGGCAGGAGCTAAAAGAAAGATTTGGGGCAGGACAAAACTGCTTGGACTAGGAATTTATCAAGGGAACGGTTTCATGCATCAGTGAGGCTCTGCTCTGGATTGTCATTGAAGGGAACCTCTTTTATCCTCTCTAGGGACTGACAACTCTCAAATCAAGCACCCTGAATTAAGTACATGAAGTTAGAGCACCAGAATTTGTCTCCTGGTTTGAGAGATGCTAATTTTTGGCCAAGCCCCTCAGGAGCTATACGGGGATGTCTGGATGCTCGGTGTTACTGCATCCTGCAGAAGGAATTCACTAGTAAACAGATGCCGCCTGCATTAGTTCAGAGGGGGACCTGTGATTCTGGCACAGGCTTTGTCAGCTCTTTCCTCCTTTTCCTTACGCCTCTGACGTGAGCCGGGGCAGGGGGGGTGCCAGGAGGAGATGGAGTGAGGGGGCAGAGGAGCTTGTCTGTGCTTCTTGCAAGACCCGGAGCACTCTGCTGCACTGATGCGATAGGACAGCTAGCCCGAGCCCATTAGCGCTGCCTTAGAGACGAGGAACCTCTCTGCATCCCCGAGGAGATTTGCTTTGTCCCATCCAGAGCCAACTGGTTGCGCAGGCTTCCTCCCTCTCCCTGATCCTTGGTGCTGACAGCTGCTGGCCAGATGACCTAAATCCACCGGGTTTAAAGGGGAGCAGTGTCCAGTGCTTGTGCGCTCTCCTCTCTCTCTCGTGGCCAAAGCATTCAGCCTTAACCCCTCCTTTGTTCCCATGGTATCTTCATCAGCAACCTGCTCTGCACTGGCCCTCCTCCCGCTGCCTGGGTGACTGACTGTGCCCGGAGCATGTTTCCATAGGAACTCAACAGTCGGAGATCAGAGACAATTTTCCTGGTTGCTGGACGGCATGGGAAATTGCCAATCAGAGGGTGAAAAACAAGAGCTGGAGAGAAAGCGAAGGAAAAACGGCAGGAGGAGGGTGTGCTGTTCCAAGTGGGGGAGAGAAGATCTTCCAGCGCTGCAGGAATCCCTGCTGGGGAGCCGAAGGAGCCAGCGACCCACGGCAGTGGTGTGAGGATGCCAGCTGATTTGGGATCGACCGCTTTAAAAGCGGTGACAGCAGACATCAGGTGAAAGGGCTGGCAGGGGTTTGGCCCGGTTGTGGAGAGATGAGGCAGCTTGGTCATTAGCGGGGGAACACCACTATTTGGGAAGCTGGCTTTTTTTTTTCTTCCAAACTCGAAAAAGAAAAGCTGAAATTCCCACGTAAACACCGGACTTCCAAAATGTTCCGTTACTGAGCCCTGCCAGACAGCAGAAGACTGGCAGTAAAACCACAAGAATGGAGACTGGCATCTGCCGTTTCAACGGACCTTTCCCAAAGCCCAGGGTAAAGAAAAATGGTTTTGATCCAACAGAAAAGGTACGAGGATGAAACCACATGAATTATCCGGGAAATTTCAAGACCCTCTGAAGGAGAAGACAACTAGTTAACTCACAGTTTAATGTTGATTTGATTGTAAGTGGACAAGGTTCCTTTTCGTTCAGTGCCTCCGTTGCAAAGTCGTGGCCTCTTGCATCCATTAGGCTGTTGCTTGGCGGAGGTTTAAGCTTTGGGTGGCGGTGGTAGCCATCAGGTCTCTGCACCGGATTAGTCATCAGCCAAAACTGGAACCACTTACCTGACTGGTTATCCGCTGGTATCTCCACGGGTTATCCACTATCCTTCTGCAAAAACCCCACTTTCCACAAAATCAGATCCAGAAGCAAAAGGCCAACATTACAAAAGTAAGATTACGTCCGTGAAGCTCCATGTTCCCCCCACCTAGAGTTCCAGCTTTTTAAATTTCTAATATAACTGGCTTCCCCCTCTTGACACCCCTCCGCCACCCTGACCCAAACAGCCAGCCAGGGCTTCCTAAAGAGCAAGGTAAGACCATCAAATGCATTTCTGGCTGTTAAGTCTTAGTCCACAATCATTTGCCTGTTAGTTCAAAGAACAGAGGCTTATTTTACGCCATCTGAAGTCAGTGCGAATATTTCCCAGTGTGTTCCTCCCCTTTGCTGATGGGTTTTTTGAGGAACTCCGGCCGTGTTTGCAATCCAAAGGCGGCAGCGTGGGGCACGGATCTGAAATAAGGCCTGGCTGCAGCTGCAATATAGATTCAGGGTAGAGGCAGGGGGGACACTGCAGAGCTCGTGTCCCCTCCCGTAGCCAAACTGGGATCGCACACAGCACCAGGTCATGGTAATGGGAGCACAGAGCTACTGCTCCTTTAGCTTCCATTCTCCTCTCCAACCTCCCAAAAAATATGTTCCTGACCAGTCCCGTTTTTTTTTCCAGTCGGATTTTTCACCTTCTCTATGTGCTATTTTTCGGCTGCTTCCCCCAGCGGGATTTCTGAGCTGGCCCTTGGGTAGGGGCAGATCCCGTCTCATTGCTAAGGCAGCAGCTGTGCAGCACCCGCTTTATGAGCTCCTGTGCCTTGGCCGGGGATTGTTGGGCGTTGCCAGAGCACTAAATTTTGGATGGAATAATTTCAGCTGAAATAGTGCCTCCAAAATGCAACCATTGTCCTGTGGGTGCAGGGAGCAAGGTAGCAAGAATCGCAAGGAAAATGGAAGGGGATGAAATTCCCCCAGGTTTAGTTATCCAGGGAATCGTGAAAATGGGGAAGCTGGGAAATTTGGCCATTAAAAAATACACAAGGCCATGTATTTCAGCCACTTCCAGTGATATAAATCAGGAGTATCTGTTTGGGACTGGGTAAGAGCCTTAGATGCAGCACTTTTAACCCTTTTATCTGTGGTGGATTGAAGTGGCATCTGTGTTGCATGTACGTCTGGTGCCCGGTGGGGAGCGGTGCCTGCGCCAGCTTGTGCTTGGGCTCCGTGGGGTGGTGCAGCCGCGCAGAGCAGCTCCCTGTGGCGCCTGCATGGTGGAAGACTGCATCTCCCTGCCGTCCCTTCTCGCTCACCGAGGACGTTGGTTTGGGAAGGCACCTGCTGGGGCTGGGTCCATGTGCAAGCATGTTCCCGTGCATGCGTGAGCCTGCGTGCTTGTCCGTTAACGTCGTGTGTGCGCGCGCGCCTGCTTTCCTGCGAGGGAGCGTTGGCACGTGTAGATACCTCCTGCATGTGCTCCCAAGTGTGTCTGTATGCGGCAGAGCAGCCGGGGGAGGGGGGGGCGGGCAGCTTGCTCACTTGTCCGGGTGGGAACCATCCTCTGAGCCAAGGGGAGCAAGGAAGGGGCTGGGGGGAGGCTTTGCCGGCAGCGTGAATGTGTAATGTGTCATCCATCCCTGCCGTACATACACACCACCGCCCCTGCAGCCCGCTCTGCTGCTGTAGCTCCGAGACCTGTTGTTTTTCGGGTCACTGCACTCTCAAACAGATAGCAGCTTCCTTGCTATTTTCCCTGACGTGCGTCACATTACATTGCTTTTGTTTGAAGCCGGGTCCTCTGACCCTGTCGCTAACAATAAGGGATCCTCTGCTCCTCCCAAGCCATATTCTGACACGTTTGCTCCTATGGGTCATGTCTCCCCATGCACGTTTGGGGCAGCGGGGGAAGGTTAACTCTGCAGTTGGCACAACCATCTCCTTGCAAAAATGGAGGTTGGGCTGGCGTTTAGGCTGGGATTTTCATGTTGTGCTGTTTTAATAGCTGTTCGGAGCAATCTGTGGAGGACGTTGCCCCAACCACTGCTCGATGTTTGTGCTGGATGGGATGGCATCAGGCTGTGTGATGGGCCCCTGGGTGTTCTGATGGGGGTACAGAGGGGGAGAAAGCCCCATGCACCTTTTTTCCCACCTCCGCACTCGACCATCACAACAAACCCCTTCTCCCTTCTGAAGGAGGATCCCAGAAGGACCCTGAGCTCAAAGTCCTGGATGCGTTGGCCAGCCTTACGGCCCTCTGCCAGCGTGACATGGGTACGAAATGCCCTTGGAGAGGGGGGAGTGGGGGCCACGGAGCTGTTGGTTGGCCCTCACCCAACTGTCTCGCATTTCGTTGGGCCTGTGGTGAGGCAAACTGGGACCCAGGATGCCAAGGGTTTATTTCCAGGCCTTAGAGGACAGCCTGGTAGACATACTGGTTAGACTGGGGTAGGGAGAGGCAAATTGAAGCTGAGATGCTTGGTTACATAGCAGCTGTGGAAACAGTCATCTTGGAGAGAAGGGAATGGAAACAGAAGCCAGGGGTCCAGGAATTTATTCACCCTGCCTGGCTTGGCCTCCTGTATTTCCTAAGGGACCTCTTGAACTTCACATATTGTTCCATAAGGGTATAATTGCCCGGGCAGTTTTTCTTATTACCATTTTTGTCGGATCATTCAAAGGAAAGGCTAATGAATGAATAGAAGGAAATTATTAATCTTTTGTTTTCCTTTGGGGGAGGTAGGACAGGGGAAGCCACAGAAACCTTTGCAGGTGTGAGGAGCTTGGGAGGACCCTGCATACTCACCTCTGGAAGCATTTCAGCAAACCATTTCCATGCCAGGCATGTTTTCAGCACCTAGGCTGTTCTGTGCTTAAGTGTCCATATCCTCCTGCTTTGGACTGTAAGCCTCATAGAAGGTTGATGTTTCTGTGTTTGCCCCTAGGGGACAGGAAGCTCTTTGTGGGCATGTTAAATAAGCAGCAGTCTGAGGATGACGTGCTCCGACTCTTTGAACCATTTGGGGTCATTGATGAATGTACAGTGCTCCGCGGACCTGATGGTAACAGCAAAGGTGTGAACCCCTCTGTGTGTTGTGCCCCTTCTCCCTCCTCTTCAGGTAGCGCTTACCTACCTCACCGCCTGGGTCTCCTTTCCACCGGGGCGTTACTCCCCTGCCCATCTTTAGGGGAACCCGTATCACGGGCAGGGCAGGAAGAAGCTGCAAGGAAAGCCTGGGGAAGATGGGGAAGATGGGCAAGAGACCAAGGTGAAAGGAGAGGGAGCAGAGCACGATGAGTGGCTGAGCTACGGGGATCGCTGGTGAGCCTCTGGGCCCGCGATTTCAAATGTTTGTACCCACAGTTAGGAGTGCATAGAGAATTTGGGAAAGTGGTAATCGGGGGCAAGGGTGAAGATGGTGACATCGTCTATAGAGTATAGCATCGAAGTAACGATTCGAGACCCTTCCTGTGTTTTCCAGGATAGAGGACTTGGGATGAGTCATCCTTTTTGTTCCCTGCTTTCTTGGGGTGGCTTTCCTTTGCCCTGCCCGAGTTCCAGATACTGTCCCTTGCGTGATGTTGCAGGGGACCCTTTCACGGCAGTCCTGTCACTGCAATCTCCTGTGCTCTTTCTGTCCCTTTCCAGGCTGTGCTTTTGTAAAGTTCTCATCTCACACAGAGGCTCAGGCAGCAATCCACGCACTCCATGGCAGCCAGACAATGCCCGTGAGTATAAGGCCAGGGTACCTACCCTCATCCTCTTCCCATCACACCATTGCAGGGACCTCCCCTCACTGTCCAAAACCATGACAGGTTCGACTGCGGTTTCCAGCTCGCGTGGTTGTGGAGGGTGGGGGGGTGTGTCGGGGGGTGTGTGTGTGTGTGTGTCCACATCCGTGCTCTTGTATTTGGGAACCATCCTGTCTCCTGGGCTGGTGTGTGTATCTATGTCCAGACTGATAGTGACAGCTATAAAGGCTAAACAAAAGAGAGCCGAGAACCAGGCCATGAATTTGGCTCAGAGGCGGCTACCTGGAGTAATTCAAAACTGAGCAGGGTGCGAGCTAACAGTTCAGCGATGTGAGCAGTCAGGACTCCCACGTCTGAGCGCACTCCCCGCCTTCTCTTGTTCAGGCAGTCGAGGAGGCCTCTGGGGCAGGCTGGGTGTGGGGCGGAATGCTTTGTGCATCCTGTGGGGCTGTGTAGCCGCAGCTGTGCCTTCGTGTGCAAGTGGAGCTGCAGTCGTCATCTCGTCTCTCACAATCTCTAACCTGGATTTGGGGCACCTTGTGGGCAGGACGGTGCATTGCTGCAGCCGGGGTATTGCCAGCTGCCAGGAGCTGCTCAGCCTAGCCAGCCGAGCTCATGGTGGTGGAAAGATGGTGCTTGTGGCTGACAGTGTCCTGGGTGTTCCCGCCTGCACCTTGGTGAACACAGACGGGGATTTGCGCACCCGCTTGCGCAGCTGTGCAAGGCCCAGGGTGTGCGGGGAAGGGCGGGCGAGGGAAGGGTTGGATGGACGGATGGATGGGGAAGGGCACAGCCCAGGCTCCGAGCAGCTCCCGAGCGCGTTCACACCAATATTTGCTCTTCTGCTCCTCTTCCCGCTCCTCTCTGCTGCCTGTTCTGCCCCATCCCACCTCGCCTGACTGCTGACTCTCTGGCTGTCCCACACCTCTCCTCCTGCCGCTCCTCTCTCTGTCTCCTCTCTCTGTGCCCAGGGCGCCTCCTCCAGTCTAGTGGTGAAGTTTGCTGACACAG
Source organism: Rissa tridactyla (assembly GCF_028500815.1). Classification (NCBI taxonomy): domain Eukaryota; kingdom Metazoa; phylum Chordata; class Aves; order Charadriiformes; family Laridae; genus Rissa; species Rissa tridactyla. The sequence continues at coordinate 3,464,109 of NC_071487.1, forward strand.
ATAAGGAGAGGACCCTCCGTCGTATGCAGCAAATGGTGGGGCAGCTGGGGATATTCACTCCATCTCTCACCTTGCCGTTCAGCCCATACAGCGCCTATGCGCAGGCTGTGAGTATCGCGCGTGTGTGCGTGGGGAAAGGCTGCCCTCCTGGCTATGGGGCAACACCGTACCTGAGCTGGGAGACCACCGGCGGCTCTCTGTAACACGCGGGAAAGCTTCCCGGCACCCGGGAGTTGTTCCTGGCTTCAGTTTCTCTAGTCAGCAGCCTAATCTTTGTGCATTTCTCTCCTGGAAGGGGTGACAGGAGAGAGCTGGGACCTTCTCAACGTGAGGGTGGATTTCGCTGGTGCGGTGTAGGCTGGCAGAGGTGTCTGGGAACAGGTCAAGCATGACCCAACGTCTTTCCGTCTTGTTTTGAGAACAGCTCAGAGCCACGATTCCTGGGTGATGTCTGCCAGACATGACAGTCTGCCAGCTTGTGAACTCTTCCTCAGGGTCTATGGCACAAACGTGTGTGTCTCTGTTTTTGGAGCACCGCGAGAGCCCTGCACCCGGCTTCGTGTGTTTATTTCTCTGCTGAAATCCTCAGGAGGGCCCTAATCCCCCCAGGGTTTTCTCTCACGGGTAGTGTGACCGTGGGGTTTGCAGGATGCTGGAGAGGGAGCTGTGGGTAGCAGAAGGCCAGAGGTGTTCCAGCAGTCTCTGACTCGTCTGGCAAGACTGGCTGTGCTTTGGCTCTTGGTGAGAGGACCTCATTGCCTCGGATGGTGGTGATTGCCAACACGGAGGGAGGTTCCCAAACTCAGCAAGTCCCTGATCAGCTGTGGTGGAGCATCTTTTGGGTCTTCTTGGTGACTCTCACTTTCAGGTCTCTGCTACCAGTTATAAAGCCCATGGAAGGAGGCTCAGAAATTCATAGAATCATAGCATCTTCATGGTTGGAAAGGACCTTTGAGATCATCGAGTCCAACCGTACACACACACACAAAAAAAAAAAAAAATTGCTCAAGGCATGAGAGGTCCTTGTGTCAAACAAAGAACTCAAAGGTAGATACTATTACTGAAAGTAATTTTGCTGGGAGGGGAACGCAAATAAACCTGTGTTTCTAATATATATGGACACCTCTTTCAGCTCTGGCTTCAGTGGTGACTTGGTGTGGCTGCCTTCCATCTGCGTGACAGAGGAGGAACAGTTTCTCAATTGGTGGTGGTTTCCTCTCAGAGAATTCCCCAAAACTGCCAAATGCCATTTAAGTGTGTGGCAAAAGAAAAGAGGCTCCATGCCGTTGGGCAATTTTGGAACTGTCAGGGATTAACCCCAGGCACCAGCTAGGACCGCGCCGCCGCTTGTGCGGTTGTCTCCTTTCCGCCCCCCCCAGAAGCGTAGAGAGAAGAGGGAAAAAAAGAGGGGAAAGGAAAGGGAAAAAAACTCGTAGGTTGAGATAAAGAGAGTTTAATAGAATAATAACAGAAAAAGGAAGATAACAACAACAACAATAATAATAATGGTAAAAGAATATACAAGATAAAGTAATACGACACAAGTCGCTCTCCCCACCCTGTGAATTGGTTGCTCAGCTCCTCCCCAGCGGTGATTGCGGATCCTCCCCCCGCCGGCCAACCCCCATTTATGTAGTGAGCATGACATCTACGGTACGGAATATTCCATTGACCGTTCTGTTTTCTGTCTGTGCTCCTTCTCAGCTTCTAGGGGAAGCTCAAAACAAGTCCTTGACTAGTATAAATACCACCTAGCAACACCTAAACCAGTCTGCATTACTGACATCCCTTTCAGAGCAAATCTGAAAACACAGCAACCGCTGGGAAGAAAATGAACTCTATCCCAGCTGAAACCAGGAACCAAATGCAGAATTTGTCCAACGCAGGTTATTTGATTCTTCTTGTGTAATGAGGCTGAGAACAGCTGTGCCATTCCAAGCTCCAAGGCTTCCAGAAGAATGGTTGAGAGGGGAGAAGCCTTTCTGACCAGTATCTCTTGCCAGCACCAGTCTTTTCTCTCCAGCCCTGTAATCCGCAAGCCAGCTCTACCTGAGGTCTAAGGTTGTAGCTTCGCTCAGCTGTGGGTCAGCTATGAGACGAGCATTCTGCCCTACCTTCTGCTCTCATGGAGCTGGCGCTAACTCGGGCACAGTAGGATGGTGAAGGAGGCAGGAATGGATCACGCGGTGAGGTTATGGTGGCAGAAAGTGCTTTGTTAGCTTATGGTCCAGGCTGTGTAAGGAAGGAGAGTAGCGAGAGCTTCCAGACTTGATCTTCGAGTGCCCTCCAAGCTTCCGAAACTCCTACTGATGACAAGAAGCCAGTCAGGCCCAGAATGTGCTCCTTGCTTCTCTGCATCTTCTTTCTCCTCAGTTGTGTCTGTCAGTTTGCTGCTTTGTCTGTGATTCTTCACTGGCCGCCTTTATTTTGGCTTTCCCCTTGACTCAAGACTCAGCCCGTCTCCCACTGTCAGGTTTTTTCCTCCTTTTCCTTCTCCTTTCCACTGGTTTTGGTTCTCTCTCCTTCTTTCTGAGGCACTGACCTCACACCTGATTGTTTCTTCTCTTGTGTCATCCCAGTCTTTAGTCTCCCTTCTCCTGGAGGAGAGATCCTGGCCAGTTCTCGTATGCATACAGCGTCCCCATCAGAGGGAGAGGGTATCAACCCTTGGAAATCCCAGCTAATATCTCTGGAAGCGGGGACAGAAGGGAGGGATTTCCTTGCTGAATCTCCTAACGGCACCTTTTGGGAGCTGGAACCTCTGGTACGCCCAGGGCTCGAGGGAACTCCAGCACAGTTCCTGCTTGCGTGGTGCAGGGCTTGGAGAACCCCCAGGGTTCCTCACGGGCCCAGGACATGCGGCTAACAATCATCGACGTGGTGGAGTCAGACCGAGAGGAGCGAGTGCTGCCGGAGCGAACTCCTGCATCACAGGCATTGCTTCGTCCCTTCACAAGTGAATAAGCCAACAGCTTTCTCTCCCTGTCCCCACGGGATTTGCTGCCTCGCCAAGGCAAAGCGGTTCCCAGAGGCTCTGGCCTAAGAAGAAAAAGTTTGGAGCTTGGGTTGTTTGGGTTTTTGCTTGTTTTTTTTCAGTTGGATGTTTTAAATTAATTGCATTTTCCTTTAAAAACTACCTTAAACATGAAATAATCACAAACTATATCAGGTCTGCAGTTATTCTGATCTATTGAAAGATACAAAATATTAAAAACAGTCAAACAGTACAAGTTAGCTGATACAGTTTCTACAAAGAGTTCTCACACTTAGCTGGGAAATGTGACTGAGCATCTGGAAACAGTTTATTTCAGTGCTTAAAACAGGTTTTGATCCCAGGTGCCCCTTCTTCCAGTGAAAAGTGAGTATTTCCTTCATTTTGGTGTATTCGACAGGTTGAATTAGGTCAGATGGAATCGGGGAACCGATTGGAAGCTGAAAAAATAATAATCTATCGATACGAAAGAGGCCTGAAGTCTTAAAAAAGCAGCCAGTGCAATTTACTAACTGCTTGTAAGGCTTGAATATTTCTTGTATTTCATAAATCGGTTAGTTCTAAGCAGAAAACGTAGTTTGTTCACACAGACCCCTTTTCTTTCTGCTCTTATGGTTCATCATGGTGATTTTATTTAAGTAATGAAGACAATTTCAGCATGCTAGTTCGGTGCACGGGCAGTCGGATGCAGGTCTTGTTCCAGCCAGAGCCTGGCACAGAGAAAGCATTAATGAGAAAAAAGAAAATCAATATTCATCTAGTAAATAAGAAATGCCTTGGTTCCTGCATCCTCAAATGGGGACAGGGTGAAGATAGGAGTAGACGTACGCGCAGACTGCTGGCCACAGGGACACCTTCCTTAGCCGAGTTTTGTGCTCTCAGAAAGGCCACATTTTGCTGTAATCCCGGTGCAGAGTGAGCGGTTCCCGGTAACGTGAGTGAATCCTGCTTGAGGGGAGTCACTCCAAAGACTGCGGCAGCGAACAGATGCGATTTCAGCCCAGTTGCTTTCCGGAGTCGAGCAGTAGCGAAGCCCTTCGCTGTCGGTCCGTCCTGCCTGCCTGCAGAGACCCTCTCGGCCGCCTGCCTCGGCGTGTCCCACCTCTGCTCCGACTCCGACAAGGGCTCTCCCCTCTCGCAGCGCTGCCCTGCAGAGTCACTTCCACCCCAGCTGCTTCGCCTGTGCCAGGTTACAGACACAGCAGCGCCATGAAATCAGGCGATTCCTCTTCTGTTTTACGCAACAGCAGTAATGAGCTTCTGTGTGGAGGAAATTAAGAGAAGGTTTAGGTAGCTATGAACTTTTTAGTTTCTAGATTCTCCAGCTGAGAATCTGGTAACTGGCCAAACTGTCTTACTGACGCAGCCGTTTGTGGACGAGGCAGGCTATTTGAGTGGTCTGTGTTTCTGTTGCAAAGCAGACAGTGGCGCGCGGTTGTAGTTACCTGTGCTTTTCTTGGGTTTTGCCATGTGCCACCCCCCAGCTCCTCCGGTGGAGCTGCAGAGTTTCTGGCGAGCTGTGCCTGTGCCTCCCCTGCTCTTCTTGCTCCACGGCGACGACAAGGCTTATGAAGGGGCTGGATAATTTTGCATCCAGAACTAAATCTTTGTTGCCGCTGCACTCTGAGCACAGTCCGATTTGACCTTATGCTCCAGAGCACCAACTGATGGCCAAATAAGACCAGAAGGGGTTTTTTTTCCTTCCTCCTCCTAACCCTCCTCTCAACCTCGCGTCCTACCCTCCCCACCCCCCTTCTTTTGGCATTGCGGGTCTTTGCCCAGCCCCGAGTGTCAGGGGACCACAGGAGCTGCCACCCCCAGCCCCGGGGTGCCGGCCGCTGCCAGAGGAAGGCCTGGGCCCCATGGATCGTGGGGCAGACCTCCGATGGCCGAGCAGTCCGTCAGAGCTGGGTTGTACAGGGTGTGCACACCGCAGTGAGCTCCGCGTCTCTCCAGCAGCACGGCCTCCCTGCTGAGGCTGGGCAAAAGGAGAGGGATTTGGATCCCTTTCCTCCAGGAAAAGCGATGCTATTTACTACCTGAGGCTGGGCAAAAGGAGAGGGATTTGGATCCCTTTCCTCAAGGAAAAGCGATGTTATTTACTCCCTGGCGCTGTCCCGGGAGAGGAGGCAGCGCTCAGAGAAGGGGCTGGGGCTGGGGGGAGACGTTGCTGTGCCCGCCGGGGCGGTGGGGCCCGTGGCGAGAGGGAGCTGCTGGGTGCCAGGGGCGGCCCTTCCCCACCGCAGCCGCTCTCTGAGCCCCAGGGGCCCGTCCCCGTGGCCCGGCGCTCGGCGGGGCGAGCGAAGGCCCCTCGGGGCTGCTGGCAGGCGGAGGGGGCGAGGGCGGGCGGGGGGGGCTGTGGCCCTGCCTTTGCGGAGGACCCCCCCGCCCGGCCCTCGGGGGCTTCAGCGCATGGCCGGGCGCGGGGGGCGGCCCCCGCAGGCCCCCCCTCGGGGCCGCCGGGCGCCGCGACCCTCAGCCGGGCGGGCGCGGGCCTCGGAGGTCGCCGCCGCCGCCCGCCGCGGGAGGTCCCGCCGAGCCGCGGGAAGCTCCGGTGCCGACGGCGGGATCCCGGCGACCCCCAGTGGCGGCTGCGGGCGACGGCGGGGCCGCAGCTCTCGGCCGGAGGCGGCGGCGGGGGAAGGCGGAGGCCGGGCGGCCTCCCCGAGCTCCGCCCGCCCCGGGGGCAGCCAGGCGTCCCCTGAGGGGAGCCGGACCCCCGGCGGCGCGGCGCCCTGACGGCGCGGTCCTGCCTTGCAGCTGATGCAGCAGCAGACGACGGTTCTCTCCACCTCCCACGGCAGCTACCTGAGCCCAGGCGTCGCCTTTTCCCCTTGCCACATCCAGCAGATCGGCGCCGTCAGTCTCAACGGGCTGCCAGCCGCTCCCATCGCACCGACATCAGGTGAGGGGCTGGCGCGGGCCGGGGTGCAGCGAGTCCTTCCGAGCCTCCTGCCCCGGCACTCAGCACGGTGCTCGCACGGGTCAAACAGTTCCCGCATCCCTCCGGGCTCAGCGTCTGGATTAGGCCGCTCTTTTCTACCAGCGCAGGCTCTGAGGGCAGCAGCCCCTAGCGCCGCGCAAATTTCTGCAGCCTCCCTGACACCCTCCCGTGTTCAGCACATGCTCTCTTGCCCTTCTGCTGTTCCTCTCTGCTGCACGGTGGTTTTTTTCCCCGCTTTGATATCATAAAGAAAGAGCAGGTTCCCAGGATTGCACCTGACTGAGTATACCACCATCCCACAGTAATAATATCAGCAATAAGTCACGTCGGGTTTGACCCCCTGTCAAGAAAAGGGCTTTGTCGTGCTAGATGCTGTGCAAACCTGGATTAAAAATGCTCCATCCCAAAGCTCTGACAGCAGCCAGGACTAGTGATGCTACGCCCACTCTTCACACTGGTGCTGCCTCTAATTTTGTGAAGGCTCCAGCACTGATCTGTCACCCCCACGTGCCGACTAGAAGAAATAATGGCTTCGTACGCAGCAGTTTTGCCGGGCAGATGGAAGGAGGCAGCATGGGCTTTGCAGGACCTCGACTCTCATGGGACTCTCTTCTTGCTCTACAGGGCTACACTCACCACCTCTCCTGGGAACAGCAGCCATGCCAGGGCTCGTGGCACCCATTTCAAATGGCTTCACTGGAGTGGTACCATTCCCAAATGGGCATCCAACCTTGGAAACAGTTTACACCAATGGTCTTGTGCCATACTCAGGTACGGAGAGCGGGGAAAAAAAACATCCAGAGACCTCAGGAACTGCAGTTCGTTCCTCTTTTCTGGTTTCCCCATAGAGAACACTTTTTCTAGCTCCCTACCAGCCAGGCACTGAGACTCACTTGGTGGGGGTTGTGGGATGGGGCGGGGGAGAGACACAGGGAACACGGGTGGATTCCCTTTGCTCTGCTTCTGATTATGTTCTTGTCTGCAGCCCAGGGCCCTTCAGTAGCAGAGACTTTGCACCCAGCTTTCACAGGAGTTCAGCAGTACGCAGGTACCAGCTTCCCTTGAATCCCTCAGGCCCTTGTGTGGCTGCCCAGATCCTCAGGTAAACAGTTTGTTCTGTCTCCTTGGAATACAGCTGTGTATCCAACCACCACCATCACCCCCATTGCTCAGAGCATCCCTCAGCCACCTCCCATCCTGCAGCAGCAGCAACGAGAAGGTGAGGATCAGGGTGGGAGTGTGTGTCTGGGGGGGGGGCGGTGGGATTTGCGTAGCTCATCTTCTGCACCACAGCACCAATGGAGAGGAGATGGCACTAACCTTTGTCCGCCCTAATCTTTAATATTGGAGCTGGGTTACGGAACCAGCTGTGTCTCTGCAGTGAGCGGACTGGAAGGGGTCAGAGGACGGCTGTCACATGTACTTTTTGCCAGATGCTGCCAAGTACAAAGGGGACAGCAAGCACTGGAACACCAAGCTTTGACCCCCAAAGGGTATATATAGAGTCAGCACCTTCCCTGCGCAGGCAGGGGAAAAGAGCACTTCCTCCCCGTCTTTACTGGTGCCAGAGCCACACTGGTACCAGTCAAACCAGCCTCTCCAACGCACTGTCCCCTCACTCTTCAGCCTTCGTGAGTTTGTTTTTCAACTTATTTCAAAACTGGCCTGGACAGAATGTGAAGGCAAAGGCATTCTCTGTCTGCTTTGTATAGCAGGTGTCAGTGAGGGAACGGCTCCTTGTGCTCGTCAGGCTCATGGGGAGCAAGTGAAGGAGTGGGCAGGACCAGGTCAGCCCAGAAATCGGCTGTGTGGCAATCCAGGAGATTTCCAGTTAGGGCTGTGGCTTGTGGGCTGAAAGCACCCACTGCACAGCTGCGGGCAGGGAACGCTAGGGCAGCGGCTTTCACGTGGCAGTGTCTGCTGGCCTCCTAGGACTGGGAGAGCTACGAACAAGGAGCTGCCGCCTCAGCCAGTTGCCTTCCAGCAGAACAGCACCCCGACACTCGCAGAGTTGTTGTGTCCAGCACCCCACGTGGGAACTGGGCAGGCTGTCATAGCGACTCTTCTCTCCAGAAACTCCAGCTCTGCATAGCGCCTCCCAGCCGCTCCTGGGAAGCCCTCAGAACCCTTTGTGGGCCAGTGACTGAGAGAGACAAGCGAGGGGAGGTCACGGCAGAAGGAGGCAGTGCTGGGGCTCTCCTCCAGTGCTGTGCTCTAAGTTGAGCCCATTTCTCTTCCCCTTCCTTTTGGGGACTCTCTGTTTTGTCCCTCCCCATTGCCCCCATGCCTGCAGGTCCTGAAGGCTGCAATCTCTTCATCTACCATCTCCCTCAGGAGTTTGGAGACAATGAGTTGATGCAGATGTTCCTGCCCTTTGGCAATATCATTTCCTCCAAGGTCTTCATGGATCGTGCCACAAATCAGAGCAAGTGTTTTGGTGAGTGCTGACGCCAGCGGGCAAGGGAAGTGTAATGGATAACGAGGACATTCATGCATGGAGCATGGCACCAACAGTGACGTTATTATCCATGCCTGTGTCCTGTCCTTCAGGTTTTGTAAGCTTTGACAACCCATCCAGTGCACAGACTGCTATCCAGGCCATGAATGGCTTCCAGATTGGCATGAAACGTTTGAAGGTCCAGTTAAAACGACCCAAGGACGCTAACCATCCCTACTGACGGCAGTTGAGCAAGCAGGAGTCACTTCTGCAGCACAGGTAAAGCTGGCACCATCGCAGCACAGTTTCTACGCGGCGCTGGCCAGTGGCAGGGGGCAGCAAGGTCTGGCTGCTCCCTGCGGGGTGGGGAGGCGGGAGCTGAATGCAGTAACACAGCTCGGGGCAGAGGCCTCGCCTGCCGCGCTCAGCCCCAGCGCCTGAGCAAGGCGACCGAGGCAGGCCAGGAGATGCTGGCCAGGTTCAACCAAGAGTCTAGCTCATCAGGCAAGCTTGTGGCAATGAGGCAGGCCCAAGGCCAAGCCAGAGAGTCCATCCACAGGTCAAGACCAGGATCAGCTCTGGTGAAGGTAAACGGGCTCAGACGTAGCCCAGTGATTGCCAGGCAGGCCTGGAATGAGAATAATAAACAGATCCAACACAAGGGTTGGAACCCAGATTGTAAGATCCATGGACAGGACAGGTCTTCCATGATACAGGTCAGCCGAGGACTGAAGGCGCCGTAATGAGACTTCTGGACCCACGGGCAGAGTGTGGACAGAGGCCACAGGGGAGGCTGGCCAAGGCCATTAAGGCCCATTAGTGTGCTCAGGACCTGACAGGCAGCTGGGTTCAAAGTACCCGCCCGTGGTCTAAGCAAGGTTTCAGTCTGCTTTCTGACCACGCCCAAACAGCGTTCATCTTCCTGAAAAGGTTTAAAAACCCGATAAGTTTTGTTTTCAGTTGTTACATGTGCTCTGAAATTAGTCTGCAGAGAACGCTTGCCATGGTTCAGAAGGGACAATCCCATAGAATCGTAGAATCGCTGAGGTTGGAAGGGACCTTTAAGATCATCAGGTCCAACCATTAACCTACCCTGACAAAAACGACTTCTAAACCATGTCCCTAAGTGCCACATCTACCCTTTTTTTAAACACCTCCAGGGATGGTGACTCCACCACCTCCCTGGGCAGCCTGTTCCAATGTCTAATAACCCTTTCAGTGAAAAAATGTTTCCTAATATCCAATCTAAACCTCCCCTGACGTAACTCGAACCCGTTTCCTCTCGTCCTATCACTTGTCACCAGGGAGAAGAGGTCAGCCCCCATCTCTCTACAACCTCCTTTCAGGTAGTTGTAGAGGGTGATAAGGTCTCCCCTCGGCCTCTTCTTCTCCAGGCTGAACAACCCCAGCTCCCTCAGTCGTTCTTCATAAGGTTTGTCCTCCAGACCCCTCACCAGCTCCGTTGCTCTTCTCTGGACACGCTCCAACACCTCAATGTCCTTCTTGGATTGAGGGGCCCAAAACTGAACGCGGTACTCGAGGTGGGGCCTCCCCAGTGCCGAGTACAGGGGGATGATCACTTCCCTAGTCCGGCTCAGTGCACTGTTCCTGATACAGGCCAGGATGCTGTTGGCCTTCTTGGCCACCTGGGCACACTGCTGGCTCGTATTCAGCCGGCTGTCCACCAACACCCCCAGGTCCTTTCCTGCCAGGCAGCTTTCCAGACACTCCGCCCCAATCCTGTAGCGCTGCACGGGGTTGTTGAATCCCATGATTCACAAAGATCACAGAAAAGCAGAGAAAAGGTGAGACGCCAAAGGGCCACCGAAGAGCTGCCTGACCCGAGAGCTGGCTGTGGAAGAGGTAGCTCCCGCCAGCCGACAGACTGGGAACAGGGAGGGCTGGCTGAGCTCGGTCCCTTCTGCTTGGGGTCAGCTTCCTCCACGTTTAAGCAACAGCAACTCAAAGCTTGAGGTTTATGTCCTAATCCCCAATTCCCTCCCTCCTCCCTTTCTATTCAGGTGAAGGGAAAGTCCAGAGGAAGAATTTCTGCTTCAGGCTGATTTACAGAGAGGCCAGTAAATTTATCAACTCTTTTGACACCACCCCTTTCCTTTCTCTGCTCCCCACCTACCCACCCCATCCTCTTTCTGCCCTCCTACCCAAAACATGCAATTAAAGAGAAGGCTCAATATCTGCCCAGCAGGAAGATTCTTGCCACGACGGACTCGCATATTTGCTGCTAATGTGGTGCATAGCAAAGGGACCAGAAAACCAGCAGCCCCTGGGGACCCGAAGCTCTTCCTCTCGGGGTATGCCTGGAGTACATGGACCAAGAAAAACCCGCTGGTGTGTCTCTAGGTTACTGCAGTGATGTATGGAAACTTAGCTCCGTCCCTCCCTCCTGCCCCGTCTCCTGGCCCTTTCATAGATAAATATAAATATATATATATACAGTCTCTATTTTTTTTTAAAGTGGCTCACAGGACCAAACTTTTCCATTCAGAGACTGACTCCTTGCAAGAGGGATTGGAAGTTAAGGGTTTACCTTTGCAACAGTGTCTTCTCAGCAAGCACTGCAGATAGGCCTGAACGTTTTTGAGAGGATGCTTGGATGGACGAGAGCGAGAGAGACAGAGCGCATCTCTCTGCTCAACGTTAGCAAGAAGCAAGGAGAAAGAGAACTACATACCTCCAGGATTAGGGCGCAGCCAGCTGCTCAGCTCGAGTCACTCATCCACCGACCTTAGCACCAGCCTGGTTAAGGATCTCAAGAGCTCTCAGACTTACCTTTCCAAGGGCTTCTGCAGACAAAGCTCCTGGAATTTGGTGCCAAAGCCTATCCCTGAGCACTCCTCGATTAGGCTGAAAGCACAGGAACCCAGTCCCTCTACCTACAGGAACTGTACTGCCTCCCGGCGTGCGGCACAGCTCCATGTTTCATAGCTCTCCATGGTAACGGAGCGTTTTCTTGATCAAGGCAAGAGAAGATGAGAGAGTGTGAGCAGATGCACTCTCCAAAACAGAGCGACAGAAGCCTCCCAGGGGCTACAGCCTGCCTCCCCGTGCCAGAAGTAATCTAACGCTGGTTAGCTGGCAGTTCTGCTTCCCGGGAAAAATGGGACGTTGTCTCCATCTGAATCTAGCAAGAGGACTCGCCTCTTACACCCTCTGCAAAGCTTTCCCAAGCAGACACAAGGATAGTATGATGAAAGGGGGTTGCCATTCTGGTTTTTTTTCCCACCACCCCCTCCAAGGCACAGATTATACATTATGCAGCATATATAGAGACAGCTATATGCACATACACTTCAGCACAGAACATAGTTCAGAGCTTAACAAAGATCCCCTGGGGGGCGGGGGGGTGTGTCGTACTGACAAGGCACGTCCATTTAACAACTCCAAACTGTCTCTTGAAGTTTCTACCAAGGAAAGGAAAGAAAAACAAAAGAAACCGACCAACCCCACAAACCTTCTGAATGATTAGTTTCAACACTCCAGAGGTTGATAAGGTACCAAGAACATTCCCCTGCGTGTGTGCGCGCGCGCGTGTGTGTGTGTGTGTGTGTCCGCGTTCAAGCGTGAACAGAGGGTTGGTGGAGATGGGCTGATGCAATTGATGCTAAAAAGTGAGATATGGGGACTTCAGAGAACCTCGTCCAATTCTCATCCTCCTCCAGTTTCCCTTCGTTTAAACGTTCATGGCACAGTTCTCTAAGCACCTTCACATCTCCGCAACCACCCCTCTGTACCCGATGCTGAGAGATTATGAGACGGATGAAGCTGTGCGAGTCTTGTGTGTTTCTATAGTCCATGTTTACTTATTGTAAATACCATTTTTATACTTAACATCTATTATGTACGTGATTTGTATAATGTACTTTATTTCTGCTACAAGTAATTTCATGAAGTTTAAACTTAATCTAATTTTGAACAAAAAAAAAAACCAAAAAAACCCACAAATGCAAAATGGGGAAAAAAAGGACTTTGGAAATTCTACGTCAAGCTGGTTTAAAACAAGCATTTACAGTTTCTTCCATCACAGTTACTGATGTGACTGTACAGGTGCGATACAAGCTTCGTCAATGTCAAATTCCTCACTCTGGTAAAAAAAAAATAATTATTTAATAAAAGTTTTACTTGCTAAGTAGCTGGGCTTTTACTTTGTGTGTTAGTTGCACCTGCTTTTAGATAATGCTTGCACTTGAAGACAATCGCCAAAGGCCTAAGGCGAGGAAAGCGCTTCCATTCAGCAAATCGTCTCTTCAGTCAGTTAAAAAGCGTTTCACAGGGGGCGGGTGACAGAGCCCGAGTTCTACAGAACAGCACCCTGCCTTGCTCTCACCACCGCAGTGTCTGTGGACTTTTATGCCAGTCTTCAGCATATGAGCCCCAAAACGCGAATTTACATTAGCCCAACTGCAACGCACGAGTTCAGCAGCCGAGCTCCAGCAGAGCCAAACGCAAACCGGTCACAGCTCCTGTGTGCAGGTACCAGAGAGCTTTTTAAGAATTCCTGCGTACTCTGCTCACACCCGGAAGAACGAAACTGGTTCTCTCAACAGCACCTTGATGGAAATCAATCGGAAATCAATCAATCCATCGAGAGCCAGAGCCCAGCCCACCTGATGCTATGCACGGAACCAGGAAAAAGGAAAGCAAATGCCCAGACTCCTTATCTCTGCCCTGAAGTTGAGGAACATGCTTGGGGTTGGTAGAGAACCGACTCCATCTGCCATGGCCATGGTTCAGCCCCCCTTCTTTAAAAACAGCAGTTTCCCTGGGCCTTTCTTCTGCTTTGAAACCCCTGTTCAATGGTGCTGGAGAAAAGCAGAACAGGAGCAGAGAATGCAGCCTGGGACAACCTCGGTTTTTGATGCCTCCTTGCCCCTGCACTAACACAGTTCTGCAGCGACTGAGCCAAGGCGCGTACTGCAAACTGTCACGAGAAGCGAGCAGGTGGCTGTTTTAGAAAGGTGAGTTCAAATGCCAGAGTTTGTGAATTGCGGTGAGTTTTTATTTCCACGCAGCTCCGTAGAAAGCTTTGTCATGTCAACATCCAGTCAACGGCAAGGACAGAGGAAAGAAAACACTCGGTGCCTCTTCCTATGATGTGAATAAAATGTACTTAGGACTAAAAGTGCCACACACTATTCCCGCTAACAAGAATAAGAACTGAAGCTGCAGTGACATCTCTTGCAGGCACCCAAGATTTTATATTTAGCTCGGAACAGGCACGTACTTAGTCTAGCACCTCGCTGTCAACCGAGCAAAGAAGGAGTGGGGCACGCAGTGACCCTTTCCCAGGAAGCAGCCTCTCACCAGCCAGAATGTACCCCTCAACTTGCTTTTTTTCACTCCTTGGAGAAGACCAGCTACAATTGAAGAAAGACTACGACTGGCAAGGCTCTGCACACTCCATTTTAGGTCTATATCCCCTAGACAAACCTGGTTTTTAAGCAATAGGCTGTTCCAATAAATTCCAAACCTGTTAAGCAGTTTCTACAATATGTTCAGCTTTCAAAGGCACTTAGAATTCCTTCAGGATTCATGCATTGCGGACGGGAACACCACACAAAATAACCATCCTCTCTGCCACCAAGGAGCCCACACGGGATCTTTTATCCCTCCCAGCCCAGGAGGATTCAAGCAGAGACTGCTTTTTCTTGGCTGCTAGAACTTAGAAGCCATGACACATATCCATAGGAATAACGTTAGGGGAGAATTCCCTCTACCTTCTTCCTTCAGTGCAGGAATCATCAACCCATCTTGGCATTTCCAGCAAGGAAGAGCTGATTTGACAGGTCCTGTGCAGTCAGTAAACACCTGCCAACAGGCCTGTGCTCCCAGAAGCCAGGTCACCAGCCTGCCTTCACAGACGACGCACCAACACGTAACACCAACACATTAAAAAAAAAAAGTTTAATTAAAATAAGAGATTAAAATTCTATGTGTAGGAAGCCAGAAGGTTCACAGAATCCACAAAACAATGAAGCAGTGGAGCAGGATGTCCCAGGAATGTTCAGACATTCCAGGATGTCCTGGGAAGACAGGTTAAAGCCGGAGCTTAGAGAAGACTGGAGTAAAAACAGCCAGGTGAGGCGCAGGAGGGGAGATGGGTGGAGGGCTAAGGCAGAGCAAGAGTAGGGAAGATCTCTGACTGATGGGTAGAAATAGCAGAAGCAGGATGAGAGGAAGACCAAGACAAGTCTTAGGAAAAGAGCTTGACACCAGTGGTTGAATGGGATGCTTGGTGGGACGGGGAATGGGATTAGAAGGGATGAAGGATGGGAGAGGAGGCTGAGAGTGGGCATTCCCTAAGGACTGCTGTAGTTGTAGTAACTATGTAAAACCTGGTTCCGGTCACAGGGGAGCAAAACCCAAAGACAGCACATGTGCTGCACCCACCATGGGTAGAAAACCTCCTGCACCTGCATGGCACCCCCTCGGATGATGGCAAGGGCAGCTTCAGGAGCAGGAGAAGCAGTTAGGTGCACTTTGCCCCTGGAAGGAAATAATCAGAGAGTAACTCAGAGCCAGTCAGCCCTTGGTGTGGTCTTCACTGTGCAGACTGACCACCACAGGGTTCTGCATGCTCATGTTCCACCACGCTGAGGCGGACATGCACAAGCCCCTTGCTGCACCCAGGCTGATGCACTCTTCCCATTAGTTTTCTTGCACATCCAAACAGATGCACACACCATAGAATCATGGAATGTGTTGGGTCAGAAGGGACCTCTAAAGGCCATCCCGTCCAACCCCCTGCAGCGAGCAGGGACAGCTTGAACTAGATCAGGTAGCTCAGAGCCTCATCCAGCCTGGCCTTGAATGTCTCCAGGGATGGGGCCTCCACCCCCTCTCTGGGCAGCCTGGGCCAGTGTCTCACCACCCTCCGTGTAAAGAACTTTTTTGTAAAGAACTTTTGTAAAGAACTTTTTACATTGTAAAGAACCATCTTAAACACAGCTGTGGTGCATTTTTTTGCATGCTTTCAAGAAGAGCCGTGTTCCTGCAGACACACTCCCTTCCCAGACTCCTACATCCCCCTCCAAATACACACCTGGTGTTGGCTAATGCTGAATCGGTATCAATCAGGCCCAGGATGCACAGCGTGATAGAGATGTTTCTCTTCTGCATGATGAGTTCATGGCGCAGCGAGCTGAAGAATCCATCCAGTGCAAACTTGGTGGCAGAATATGAAGTGGTGAAGGGCGTGGGTATTCTCCCTGGAAAGGAAAAGGAGAGAATGGAAAATGCCAGGGAAGTGGCTGTAAGGAGGATGGTGCCACTGAGAGGGAATCTGGGCAAAGAGAGGGGCTTTGCCATCCCGCATCAACTCATGTTCTGTTCAGGTGAGTTTCCCTCTATTTCTAGTCACATGCAGGCACTTAGAAAATTACACCACTTTCTGTGAGCACATCTCAGCACAAAAGCCACCACATATGTGGCTAAGGGGAGGAAATTTCTTTTAACTCACACAGTAACCAGGTCACATGCTGGGCTAGAAAGCCCAGTGCGATGGTCTACCTGCAGCCTTGCCCTCCCCCGCCACATGCAAGCACATGGACTGGGGCACATGCTGGTGCAACTGGCCATGACATTTCCCTGACACCAATGCACATCACAAGGCAGGGATGAGCCATAGTCTGGACCTGTGTACGGTGACGCAGCTCCCTTGAGTGCACACTGAAGACTTTCTCCTACCTCCACCCTGTGTGGTAGGTGCAGGTAGTCAGCAGCCTCCTATTCAGGCTGGCCAAAGCCAGAAAGCCTTAATGCGGCAGGATGGTCTTAACGCTGTGTCAGAAATGCAGGAGAGATGGGCTTGGCTGTGAGGGACAGGAACCAAACAAGCAGATCTGGGCACATGGTGAGTGAAGAGCAAGGTTCCAAGGGAATGTAAAATGGTGCAACATAGAGAAGGTCTTCCAGAAAACAAGAAGGCCAGCCAGCCACCATCCTGCTTGCTACTATAAAACACACAGCCTGAAAAAACCAAAAAGGACATGGACCTGTTGGAACGGGTCCAGCAGAGGGCCACAAAGATGATCCGAGGGCTGGAGCACCTCTGCTGTGGGGACAGGCTGAGAGAGCTGGGGGGGTTCAGCCTGGAGAAGAGAAGGCTCCGGGGAGACCATCGAGCCCCTTCCAGTCCCTAAAGGGGACCTACAAGAAGGATGGGGAGGGACTCTGGATCAGGGAGTGTAATGATAGGACGAGGGGTAACGGTTTCAAACTGAAGGAGGGGAGATTTAGATTGGATATTAGGAAGAAATTGTTTGCTGTGAGGGCGGTGAGGCCCTGGCCCAGGTTGCCCAGAGAAGCTGTGGCTGCCCCATCCCTGGAGGGGTTCAAGGCCAGGCTGGACGGGGCTTGGAGCAACCTGGGCTGGTGGGAGGTGTCCCTGCCCAGGGCAGGGGGTTGGAACTAGATGATCTTTAAGGTCCCTTCCAACCCAAACCATTCTATGATTCTGTGAAAACGTGCTGAGAGGTTGGGGTTGGAGGACACAGAGAAACATGACATGCTGGGAACCATTGTTTCCACAAGGCCAGCACTTACGCCGGTTAAAGACACTAACCTGTGAGGGAAGAAACAACCACCAGAGAGCCTTTATTCTTCTCCAGGGTGGGAAGAGCTGCTGTTGCAAGCGCCACATAGCTGAAGAAATTCACCTGCAATGATACAAGTAGACATGAAGAAGCAAGAGGGTTTGGAGAGAAGGTCAGCATAAGCTAGAAACCCAATACAGTGGTCAGAAATGGAAAGGAGCATGGCTTGGATTTGCTTTTTCAAACAGCGAGCAAAAAGAATCATCTCTGTGAGGATGGGGACAAACATGGCATCCACGAGTCCTTCAGATTCCAGAAAAAGCAATGGAGACGAGTCAGAGCAAAGGTTATTCCTGGGCTTTAACACCCAGATTTCTTGACAAAAGACAATTAGCTGTCCCTGATTTCTCTATACGCCATTCTTTACTCTGCAATCCCTACAGCAACAAGGATGCCAGTAGTGTCTCAATTTGGTCCCCTTTTAAGTTTCTCTTGACTGAGCTCAGACTACAACACAACACCACAACCGTAACAGCATCTCTTCTGAGCCTGACTGCTCGCTAACTTGTAAGAAATATCTTACCTATGACCCCAAGTTCCCTACGCTCCAGCAAACAGGCTCCTCAAACATGAAATAGAGCTAATATGACCCACCCGACTGAATCAAGAAAACAGCTCTTCATCTCCATGGTCCAAAACCTGGTACCAAGGTGATTCTACAGGAAAATCTGAATCTGTGAGCAGAGACTCAAACGGCAAACACCATTTCAAACAACCCTATTGTGCTCTGCGATGACGTGCACTTGCTCTAGATTAGTAGGAAATCAAGGAGCTTCCTCCTCACCTATTGGCATTCTTAAATTAGACATACATTGCACAACTGCTCATAACTACCCATCCATCCCTAACCGTCCTGTGCTAGCGGGAGATAAGACAGAAGGAAGCGAAATTCTCCCCAGACATTCCTCTGCACACATATACAAAACCTGAGCAAATACCTGCGTAGTAACAAAGCCTCCAAATCATTTGACTTGAAACATGAATGAAATAAAAGGTTTGTTCTCAACCATTGCCATAGACTTGAATTTGCTTTTGAGCTTCCAAAGCTGCCCCAGGAGAAGCCAGACTGACCCAGTTCCAGGTGAGCTCTTCCTGCTGAGAAACCTCACCTGCATGAGCCAGCGGGTGTACGCCACATCTCCAGACCACATCTGGAAACGGGTGACACCAATGTGGTTCAACACCAGGTAATCCAGTCCCCCTGCGGATAGGAGAAAAAGCAGTCAAACAAAGGAGCCACCCCCTAACCGGTAACCAAGGAACTCAGAAATGCCGGCAGGAGGGCTGAACCAACCAGCCACTCTGTCAGAAGGCTGGAAAGTGCTTTACCGTGAAGATACAGAAATATGTCCATCTGAGAGCGGCTCTGCCTGCTCCTTGAGGCTGGAATTGGAAGGAAAGCTGTCCTTTGACAGCAGCTCTCCGAAATGTTGTTTCAGGGTCATGCAGACTTGGAACTTAGTTCTGGTGGTACACTCTATTTTCAAAGTTATAAGTATACAAATTTGTAACAGAAAAATTATGATTGATATGGGACTGTATATGCGCAAAAGCATCAGCAGAAACGGCAGAAGGTTTAAAAGAAAGGTATGAGTTGATAGCTGCTGGACTGGCAGGTCATCCAGATCACAGCACACTTACAAACAGCTTCTTAAGACACCCACATCAGGAAAACCCAGAGTATAATGAAGTAATTAAGACACTCAAATAATGGACAAAAGGATAGTGAGTATAATAGAAGATGCTGCCTAATGACAGTCTGACCCAAACGAGACATGATGGAGAAGCAAAAGATCATAATCATTTAACTCCTACAGGGCACCAAAGACAGTCAAAAAGCAGCACATGGTCACCCACCAAGAACCCAGAAGACACGATGAAGACTCAACAGCGGGCATCCCTTGTCCTTCGTATCACCACAAGTGATGGCCAAGGTTCTTGGTCATACGCATCTTGTTGCTTGTGAGTATTAAAGAATGACTGAATGCGAATGCATGAGAGTGGGAGCAGAGTGAATCAGTTCTGGTTAAAATAAGACCACGTTCCCCTTCTATACAGTCTTGGACAGAGCTTTGCTACACGGGCAGGTCACTGGTTTCAGACCTCGTAGTTTGTGTCTCTCTCAACACAAGGCGCTATGTTCAGGGTTGGCTGTGTGCAGCTGGTACTCGCTCACGTAAAGCAAACGCGTGTACACGTGGTACCCGTGAGAGGCAAGGTTCTGCAGCTGTGCTACGGGATGTGGCTTTAGTGAAGCACTGTGAAGTACTTCCTGCATGCTTTTCTCCTCTAGCAAAACACATGCCCTCCCCATGAAAGGCCAAGATAGGTATTTAGAAAGCCGGCACCTTCCTGTCCTAAACATCCCCCTCAATGAGAAACATGGTGAAACTGAAGCTGGAAGCTCCTACCGGAATGAGAACTGTCTATCCACCTGAAAGCCAAAGAGATGGTCAAGACTGAACTGAGATCAGAATCAGAACCCCTTCTCATTGCTCCGCTCACCTGGTTCTGACCAGGCACGCAGCGAACATCTGAAAAGTCAAAGATACCGCTCCTTTCACAGCCCCCTGCACTCAGGTAAATTACAGAAACCCACATCTTTCAACTCCAGGCTTATCAGAGAGGAGATGAGACTGGCAGGGCCATAGGAGCCAGGATAACAACTGTGTCATCAGGCTCGTCTCTGATCAGTTGCATAAAACTTGCAGGCCAGTATGAAGCACGACGTAGCTTGAGCACGCTAATCTCTGAAGGGTGACCAGGCCAGGTGTGATCTAAACCTTTCTTGAAAAAAGGAACATGGTATAAACCGGAGTAAGAAGCAAAGTTTGTTCTCTCTCCTCAATATTTCATTTTTCTTCTGCTTACCCAGCTTTTGGACAGCAAACTGAACCACCTTTTCAGGCTCTGAAGGGGAAGACATATCTGCAGGGATATAAAATATTTTCTTTGCTCCGAGTGTCAGGCATTTCTCCATCACCTTGAAAAAGAACACACACGCACACAAAAAGATTAATCAATATGGAATGGGAAGAAAAGAACAGAAATAAAGGCACCGTAAGGCACAGTTTTTCCCCACACTACAGTCAGTGAGGGTCAATTCTGGAAAGAGACACTTTAATCTTAAATTTTAAATCTACGACTATTCAGACCCCAGAGAGCTCATTTTGCATCCAGACTTTGTTTAACCAGACAGTTAAACAGAGGTAACTCATCAGGATGCAGATACAATCTACCTTGGAAAAGGATGAAGATTCACCCAAAAAAGACGGTCTTCTTCAGGAGAACTCCTCTGGAATAAGGGTTATGCTTTACATTAAGCTCTTTTTGTTCCAAAATACCTGGTAAGGCTCTAGCAGTATTCATCTTTCATAGTTCCTTTGCCATGTTGCATACGTTAAGGCGCACAGTAACGACACACAGTTTAGCTATTTGCTGAAATAATGCTTTCCAAGCATTAGGAACTATCCTTACGCTCACTGTCCTCAACTCTCCTTTTGCGCCATTTCATAGTGAAGAACTTTCCTTGCAAGTCACCCATCCCCACAGTTTAAGAGACCTTCTCTAAATATTGTCCCAGTTTATAAACTGCATATAAAGGAGTCTCATCTATTTGAGCTGGTCAAAAATTAATTAACCTACGAAAAGGTTTGAGTCTTTAACAAAACACCTGCAAATAGAACTGTCTGGACTCTGAAAAGCTGCACAAAATCGCACAGGAATTGTAGTTCATAGAATCATAGAGTATCTTGAGCTGGAAGGGACCCATCAGGGTCATCGGGTCCAACTCCCCGCTCCTTGCAGGACTGGCTAAAACTAAGCCGTATTGCTAAGAGCATCATCCAGATGCTCCCTGAACTCTGACAGGCTTGGTGCCAGGACCGCTTCTCCCTGGGGAGCCTGTCCCAGTGACTGACCACCCTCTCAGTGAAGAACATTTTCCTAATGTCCAATCCGAACTTCCCCTGACGCAGCTTCATGTAAATGCTGAGGTAGTAAGAAGTTCAGGCAGCGTATATCCATCTTCCTGTCCAGGCCAAGGTCCCTTCGGCGTTACACCTCCCCAGGATGCAGTGTTACTGCCTTCTCTTAAGAAAAACTGGGCATATTGCAGCAGGCACTGGTGTAGGGCAATACAAAGCAGCCCATCCAGGAGATCAGTTACAGAGAAGAATGGCACAGGACACTGCCAGAAAATCAGGCTTAAAACATATCACTGGCATGTTCCATCTTTCCACATAAGTGGAAAGAATTTCGAAAGTAACTAAGCGGGTTTTGCTCAACAACAGTTCTGAAGGAAAACTCATCACGCTGACAATTAAGTTCTTGGGTTTTTCAGTAAAAGTCCAAATCTCTTATGTTTTCCGTCACAGAAGGAAGTTCTTACCTTCTGCAGCACAGCTTCCCTCCTAGCAGTCAAAACAAGTTCAGCACCAAATCTGGCGTAATGATAGGCCATCTGCTCCCCAATCCCAGCACTGGCTCCAGTCAGGAGAACGCGGGCACCAGACAAGCTCTCTTATTTATGGGAAAAGAATAAAAGATAGAGAAGTGAAGGAAGCAGCAGAGGAGCTGCCCTTAAACCACTGGCAGAGCTCTAAACTAGAAAAGTGTGTGTTAAGTACTCAAGTCTTGATGCTTCCCCAAAACTAGAAGAGGCAGGACTGACCTGAGAAGCCATGACATTAACAATACCTTCCAATGCCTACTAGACCGGAAATAAACAAAAATCATCTAATCTTTGAAGAATGAGCTATTTTTCCATTCTGACAGGTGCTGACAGCAAAAAGGTTAGTCATCAGGCACCTGATGTCAAGTATCAAGCTATACTGATGTGTTTTGGCCTGGCTCACAGGAAAGCTTGGCCAGCTCAACAAGCTCCAGAGCACGGCGGTCAGCTCGGCATCGCTCCACTAACATGCAACAGCCAGTTCCCTCCTCCATCCCAACAACCCCCAGGTTCACACTGCAGTCACGGAGCAGGAGGCTCGGTCTGACCCACTTCACTCAGACAGCAGCTAGCGTGCTAGAAACCAAACAGCCAAGACTTGCTCCACCATTCCCATCCGTCCTCCCCTCGCTCAGCATTCTTCCATGGAGTTGGATAACGGATAAAAGCGTGCAACCGGCATGGCTGAGTTGCCATGGAACAAGCCGCAGGCCCAACTGCCTAAGAGGTGCATCACTGTATTACTGCATGTTTGCTGTGGACATTATGCCTAGGGATTAAGGATATAATCAAGCATGCCAGTTGAGTCACATGCCCTTTGCCTGGGCTTCTAGACAATTATTTTTCAAGGATGAAGTTGGTTTTCACGTTACAAAAAGCTGTACAACTTAAACCAGTCTCTGGGCCTCCTGCCTCCCACATATCATTTACTCTTCGCCATCAGCTTGGAGACATGTCAGCCCTCTTGTGCTGGGCGCTGCACATCTATAGAGGTGGTTCTTGACCCCAAGGAGTTTGCAATCAAAATGAAAAAAAAAAAGAAAGGCACTGGCAAAGCACATGTCATCTTTTCCCCACACAGACAGCAGGATCCCTTGTAAATGCTGTCTGACCATTTTGTGTTCCTCTGTGTTTCAAGATTCTCTTTATTTCTGGGAGTGAAGCATTGTTTTGGGGCCACCAACTCTGGCAAGACTACGGGCAAGAACGAGACCGCTAGTCGGAATTTGGAAATTCAACTTCTTCTCTTAGGTGACTTATATTCCAGTTTGGAATGACCCCCCTGGTAAACCTACCTGCGTTAAACGGGTCTTTCCAGAAGAAAGCTAGGAGCCCAGCTATGATCCCTGTAGCACAAAGCACTTTCCCAATCGGCTTCATATCCCTCCAAGTTATGAAGAACGAAGTGAAGTCTTGAAGCTGACGACTCCAGCCAAAGTACTGTAATCTCCTTCCTCTGATGCTGGAAGCCAACCTGCAAGAGGCATGTAAAGTCCTGCATTTTTGTCCTGCACAGAAGAGAGGTGCTGTGTAGAACTGAGACCCCACCTGAGAAGTCTCCCCACCGGGAGCCAAAGTCACCTTTGTCAAGAATGAAAGACAGAGAGGTCAAGGGCGATCAACGCTTTGAGAGGAAGCTGCAAAGAAGCTGCTGCTCCCCTGCTGAAGGGGAGTGAACACCACCGTCCTGCAAATGGTTTGCATTTGCCACGAAGGACTAGGGCTTGGCTGTGCCGAGCAGCACAAGTCCCTGCTCAGAGGAATGAACTTTGTCAGAATGAAACATGTAAAGCTGCAGGCCTGAAGAGAATTAAATCTGCTCTCGCACGAGAGGAAGGGATCAAAAAAGGCCAGAAAACAGGTCTGGAGAAAGCTCAAAAAATCATCCCATCTATCCCCCTGCCTTGCTCAACTACCGTTTTCTCAGCCTTTCATTTGCTCCAGGACAGACAGTCTCAAATGACGTGGACTCGGGGAATTATTTTTAAAATGTCTGTCCCTAATAGAACACTCCACAGAAACCTGTGGAGTCAGCACCAATTCCTGATTTAAACCACAACTTGAAAGTCCAGTTTTACAGTAAAAGCCTTCTGCATTTTATATTGCTGCTTTCTACTTCAGAATCTCACAGATCTATTTGATGTAAAAATACATCACATCTGAAAAGCAAAATTAATTAAATTATTATCTCTTTTCCAAAAGAATATATTATCTGCAGCTGTCAGCAAAAATTTAAAACCGATATCAAATTGCGCTGACAAATTGCGTTTAGATGTACTTTTCCATGCTTTAGGAATTATACATGCCTGCCCTACGTAAAATGGTCTACAAGGCAGGGAAAAAGGTGAGGCACTTATTTCTGTACTTCTCCTTCTTTAGAATTTGTCCTGCAAGAGGAAAATTCATAATTTAAGTCAGTACCGAAACTCACTGATACTAATAACATTCATTTAACAAGCTGAGCATCACTTGCCAGTAGAATTTCTCTATATTTTCTAAGTTTCTGTGTCTTCACAAGTTCTTTAGCAGCCAGAAGCAGTTAGATACAGTGAATACAGCAGGAATTAAAAAAGAAAGTTTGCAGTAGTTCCAGAAGCTGTCTTCTGCAAAATTCACTTCATTAGCTTCCACAGTTCTGCAAAATATTTAAAACTAGGTTTGTTCTTTTTTTTTTTGGGGGGGGGACACAGCATATCAGGACATGGCTAATACTTAGCGAGATAATTAAATTAACAGTATTACCCCGGGTACAAAGACGATCATGGGCAGAAGTCTTTGCAGGACTGGGGCCTGAAGCAAATAAAAGGGAAAAACGGCAACAAGTATGAACTCCAGTAGCTGGATGGTTCCGAGATAATATGGTAGGTATACTTGAAGTTGAGCAACTGGCAGGTAGATTTAGAACTCAAGGGTTTTAAGTTAAGAGCATAATGTGATTTGACGACACCACTCGTACCTATTTCTACTCCCCTATTATGAACGGGGGATCCAGGTCAGCTGAATATCAGCAGTTCAGACCACCTAATATTTGTTTAAAGGGGGATAAAACAACAAATACGTTGTCTTTCGAACCTGACGGGATTTTTCTCGGGATTAAGACAAAAAATTGAGAAACAGATGCCGGCACTGAGAATCGTGACGGTTTCCAAACACCACAGGCACGCACGGCACGAACTGGCCAAATTTAATGGAAGCGTGTACAAAGACTAAAGGGTTAGCAGCATTATTTAAAAACAAAACCACCACAAACCAAACCAAACCAAACCAAACCAAACCAAAACAAAAAAGGAACACAGAAATAAAGAGAGAAAGAATACATCTGATTCTGAGGAAAAGATCTCACTGGCAGCGCCCACAGCGCTCTGAACTCAGTCAGCCTCTACCCACCACGATTTCTCCTCGCTCCACGGGAGAAAAAAACCTCACGTCTAGTCTTACAGAACGCTTAATTCGTCAAAGAACTATTCTGCTGATCGCCGATAACGTTAACCACAAGAAGCCGTACCTCAGGATAACCGGCGCTTCTCGCGGCGCGGCCGGGGGGCGGAGAGGCGGCGCTGAGGGGCCCCGGCTCTGTCAGGAGCGGCGGGGCTGAGCACCCGGCAGAGCTCCAGGGCGCCGGCTACCGGCGTGCGGCGGCCCGGCGGGGGTCCCGCTTACAGGCTGGCTGGCCCCCGCGCCCGGCGGCGGGGAAACCGGCCCGGCTGCCATGGCAACGGCCGCGCCGGGCGGGAGGCGGGACCGCGGGGCCGCCGCCCTCCCCCGGCCGCGTCACCGGCCCTCCCCCGCCGCAGTCATGGCCGCCCGGCTCTTGCCCGCCGTCAAGTGAGTCCCCGAGCCGCCGCGCTCCCCTGCCCGCACAGCTCGGCGCGGCTGCTCGCCCGCCCGCCCGCCCGGCCCCGCTCCCCCGCGGCCGGCCCCGCGCCCCCGCTCCCCGGCCCCGCCGGCCCCTGGCCCCGCCGCGCGGCGCCCTTGTCCTCCCCTGCCCCCCCGCCGGTCGCGGCCGCCGGCTTCCGTGAGCGTCCCCACAGGTCCGGCGGCCTTCTGGTAGCAGCCCGGCGGCTTTCTGATGGTGGCCCGGCGGCCTACCTTCTTCTGGCGGCAGCCCGGCGGCCCTCCGGCGGCCAGCGCGACTACGGAGAGTACAACCGGGGTCACCGTCCAAGGGCGTTCGCTGAGGGAACGCCCCGAGCCGGGCACGGCCCGCGCCGCGGGGGGACGGGGGACGCGGCGCGGAGGTCGGTTTTGGGAGCGAGTGGGAAATCTTGCCCTGAGAAATCCCTTTTCCCCCAAAATACTTGTTGAAACGTGGATTTCAATATTGGTTCTCTGTTGCCTCTCGCAACGGCTGTGTCTGTCCTACGTTCAGCCGCTGCAGTACTGCCGCTGGCAAGTTTTTGGTTGTTCCCCCCCCCCACACTCCCCAGGTGTGCAATAGCTTTGTGTTTGGTTTTGTTTGTTTGTTTGTTTGTTTGTTTGTTTTGTTTTTAAAGGGGAAACAACTCTTGCCCTGTGCATTTGTAAAAGTCAGTCTCCCCAGATCTCTTACCTCTAACGAAAAAGTAAAAGGTCAGATATTCACTTCCAGTCTCCCATTTTGCAGGTTGCCGCTACAGCGGTACGTGGTGTTTGCACACTATGCAGTCTGCTGGAAAACTGTAACAGCCTAGGCAATGTAGGAACAGGCATGGCTAGGTGTTAACTGGACTGTAATGAGCTTAGCAAGACATTGGTGTCTGTCAGAGTAATCAGATTACTTAAGACAGCAAGAACCACATCATTAACACGGATGCCTTGCCGACTGCAAAATCCTTTAGTTCCTTTTATCAAAGGTACATGCCAGTGTTTCTCAGACTTTAAGAAGCGGCACACACTCTGGGGTGTTTGACACTTTCTTATTTTTTCTTGAAAACTGCCACTGATACGATGTGAATGGTTATGGTTTCAAGGGGCTGACAGGGAATGGTTGGTCTAGGAGGAAAAGGAAGGTAGCTAGGTATTTTTCTGCTGCTTTTTGTCTGTAATAAGGTAGAGTATTTGTGATCCTCGTATTTCTTTATTGATACCCTCCCTTTAGTGGTTACAACCTACCGAGAGAGATCACAGAATGTCGGGGTTGGCAGGGACCTCTGGAGACCATCTCCTCCAACCCCCGGCCACAGCAGGGTCACCCACAGCAGGTGGCACAGGAACGCGTCCAGGCGGGGTTGGAATGTCTCCAGAGACGGAGACTCCCCCACCTCTCTGGGCAGCCTGTGCCAGGGCTCTGCCACCCTCACAGCAAAGAAGTTCCTCCTCGTCTTGAGATGGAACTTCCCATGGGCAAGTTTGTGCCCGTTACCCCTTGTCCTGTCCCCGGGCACCACTGAGAAGAGCCTGGCCCCATCCTCCTGACACCCTCCCTTTCAGTATTTATCAGCGTTGATAAGATCCCCCTCAGGCGTCTTTTTTCCAGACTGAAGAGCCCCAAATCCCTCAGCCTTTCCTCATCAGAGAGGTGTTCCAGTGCCCTCAGCATCTTGGCAGCCCTTTGCTGTCCCCTCTCCAGCAGTTCCCTGTCCTTCTGGAACCGGGGAGCCCAGAACTGGGGCATTCGTAGTCATAAGGTGAACTGAACTGTTGCTGCTTTTGATTCTTTCAGGTTTGTCATTAAAGGAAGCCTGGCTGGAGCTGCCGTATACATGGCGTATGACCAGGGACTGCTGGGCAGTGGCACGCAAGGTGCCGAAGCTCTCAGAAAAGCTCAAGCAGCGCTGCCTCCAGCTATCCAAGAGTGGACAAGTTACTTAGGCTGGGAGGTAAGGGCTGCGCAGGTGAACACAGGCAGCGAAACAAACACGTCCTCTGAAGGAGGAGGAGAAAGCACCGGGGTGATATTCTGGTTCCAGTGATGGCGGCGGGAGTTTTGCTGTTGAAACTGGATTTCACATTGAGAATATTTTGAAGAGGATTAGAATGGAAGGAGGATAAAATTTTAAATTCAGGGGAAAGACATTGCTCAGAGATGTTATTTCAAAGAAGAAGGGGTAACTAATCCTCTGCAGGGTTCAAGGAAGGGATTGCACGCATGCTCTGGCAGATGCTTCACTATGTAGTGGTATTCCTAAGCCTCTTTTGAAGGATCCTACATGCTTTTGAAAAAGTAATGAGAAGATTCTCCTCCCAATTTCTCAAGCTGCTAACAGTTTGTCCAGTTGAATTTAAATTGCCTGAAGAGGCCCTTCTCTTTCAGTAATTCTTAGTTTTTAAAATCCTCAGAACAGGAGAAGCCTTTGCTGAAAGTTTGAAAAGCATTTTTCATGTTAGAGACTATGCTAAACTAATACCTAACTGTAAGGAGACAGCCGTGGAGGTGATTTTTCGGGAGCACCCAAATGATAAGTACTACCTTCTGCCCCTACTTTATACTGCGGGAAAGAGCAAAGTACAGACTTTAAGCCTCGTGTCTGATCCCTTTTGAGACTTACGGAGGGTAGGCACGTAAGTATCTTTGAGATCTGAGGTCAAAAGGCTTTTTCCAAGGTGATGGGAATCCTGTTATAAGTGAAACCCCTCAAATGCTGATATTTTCTCTCTCTGTCTCTCTTTCTAGCTCCCACCCACTCCAAAATTTGACTTTTCCCCCTCTGATTCCTGGAATAAAGGTAAAATAACTTCTCACCAAACTGTGAAAGGAGCAAGGGGCCAAGTGTGGCGTAGCTTATACTGGTCTTGTCTCAATCCTGTCCTCCTAAACTGAATGATGGAGAAGGAGGTGATAGATGTTGCAGTCTGGTGGAAGGAGCATTGGCACTGGTGACTTTGGACTTAATTCCTTGTTGTTCCAACTGTGAAATAAGGAGGAGGATGTGTGCCCACAAACCTCTCTGCCTTTCCTAACCAGAGGAGCTGGTGTTTCTTCTGCCTGCGAAGCTGGCTGCCTCAAGACGGGCATGCCTATGCTATCCTAGAATCTGAGATTGAAAGTTTCAGTGAAGCATTTGGGGAAGGCCTGTGGCCCCCACAATAAATAAGAGTTTTTGCGCCAGTGAGTTCGTCACCACTGGTAGTGATCGGGGAAACGAGAGCGTAGAAGTAAATGGTGACTTATCCTTGAGAAAGGCGAACCTTTGGTTAAAGACTGAAGAGTTTGTAAACTCTGCAGATGCTAGTATATCTGAACTCAGCCTCTGATTTTTCAGGAGGGATAAGTACTCCCATTTTTGCAAGAATTTTAGAGATCTTGTTTGAAGGCCAAAGCATGGTATGAATTTATAGTTTTTAGGGTGCAGGAAAAAGTCTTCGTGTAATTGTGGGGAAACATGGTCCACAAATATTGTGACACGTCCAACATCACCCATGAAGCCTGTGGCAAGGCCAGAAATAAAACAGAACTTAGTTCACTTCTTTGTTTCAGCCTTGTAATTGTCTGTCCCTTATCCTGGTCCCGAAGTTGGAACTTCTCTGTGGCACAAACGCTACTGAAACAATAAAGGTGTACTTGAACCAAGGATCATTCAGGCCTCGGGGTGTTTGAAAGCTTCTGAGATAGAGCTAGATTTTTCTCTCCATGTTTAAAGAGATCTACAGTGCTAGCAGAACGTTAGGAAATTTGGCTTGAACGATGCTCTTCTTGGGATAATTCTTCTCTGCTTTCCTTGCAGGAGTGCAGACAGTCATGTCTGCCTTGTCTGTAGCTCCCACCAGGGCCTGTGAATACACTGTGGAAGGCTGGAAGTATGTGAAGGATCTTGTCAAATGAACACGTTCTCCGCGGTTCATGATTCTCTCCATCCTATGTCGTTTTTGGGATGATGCGTACTCCGTCCCCCTGGAGGGCAGTTCAGCCATTCAAGGGCTACAATAAAAGACTTTGGAACTTCCATTTTTTGTATTTGGGTTGGTTTTAGCGTACAGACTGCAATAATTGCTTTCTGTCTTACCAGCGATCAGAGGCTTCAGCAGAGATCGTGGCTCAGTTGTAATGAAGGGATGGCCGTATGCTGAGGTGTAGCCCCTGTTCTAAAGCTGCCAGGCTTGCTCACCAAACAGATTATTCTGAAGCTGGATTAATCTTGAATCCAAAACGAGCCAATGAGAGTTAAAAAAAAAAATAAAATTCTGACATAACAGTAAAATATGTCATTTGAAGACAAGGCACTTGTCTTCAAGCTAGCTGAGGAAGGAGTGCCTCTGTCACACAAAGAGCGCGTTATTGGCATGAAACTGCTTCCCGGTGCTCTGGGACTTGTCACACAAGTGGGAGCAGCCAGTACGAGTTGCAATACTTGCTGCTGGCAGTGTGCAATATAAGGGAGTTTTATAAATCTGTGATAGAAAACTCTAGCAAGTCATAGGAAACTTCTAACACCCTCCCCGGCCCCCGGTCTGTTCAGCCTACGGGCATTGCTGGTGTTCCTAGTGCCCCAGCTCCAACGGCAAAATCACCGTACTCCTTAACTGGAACTTTTCCAGCAACTGATCCAAATACGCCCTTGGATGCATCGTCAATGACCAGTAGCACTGTCAAATTTACACGCGCATCTGAATTTTCGGCTCCACAGCATAGGTTATGTGCAGGCAAGGGTTTAATTTTTAAATTTTACCAGCTGTTGGCTGAAACTAAGTGTCTTCAGTTTGTCTCTTGACTCGAAAAAGTATTCTGTCTGCTGGCTTCTTTAAACAGCTGTAAAATGGGGCTGGCAGCCCTGTCTTACCGTTACGACGCTGGCACCTCTGCGGGTAAACCTTTTGGCAACTGAGCAAGAGAGAAAACGGAAACGGGAAGGATCTCCAATCACAGCAGGGGATCTAGGGATGGAGAACAAGGATGTAGCATGGCAGGATTTGAAGTCAAAGGACCTTATTAGCAGGACATGTACAGTAATTCATTCCAAAATAGCTTTGATATGTGTTCAGTTCTACCGTGTGTCCCCCTCCCCCTCAAAGCATTAACAAAGCAGCTGGGAAGCAGTTTCCACAGCTCTGACAACACCGAGACGTTCTCTGCGTTGTGAGCTCTTCAGTTTGGTTTCCCTGGAACAGGCCGTAAACTGCATCTGCCGTTAGTGCGTGGTACTTCCCAGCTCTATCCAGGACAGGAAAAGGCAGGAAACAGAAGCAGCTGATAAACTGCAGCCGTCTCTTACCTTTGCTGCCACGAAGGCTTCTTGCAAAAAGGAAGACGGTACCGGTTGCTGCCAAAGTGAGGATTGTCAGAAGCACAATCCGCCAGCGTGTCCAGAGGAGAAAAAAAGACACATTAAAGGCCAATTCTCTGCAGGCTGGAGTCCAGAGGGAGTCTGGGAATTGCATAGCTTGAACCTAACAAGGCTTGAAGGTACATGTCTGCAGATCCCTTTCAAGTGATGCATGCTTTGTCATAGATCTTCGGAGCTGCCCGTTGATGATGGAACACATCTGGGTGATTAAATATCTAAGTTTTTCCCGAGCTCAATTTAAAGTTTAAGCAAGAGGATTTATACCAATAGGTGGCGGCAGCACTGTGTCTGAGAAGGTGTGAATCTCAGCACCTTCACCGTGCTTGAGTCTCTCCTTCCTACCGGCACTTTTGAAGCTGGTCCGAGGTGGCAAAGAAAAATCCTTCACTGATGCTCACCTTCAAAGCAGCGGTGTCTTTCCAACGCAATAAGATCTAAGATGGAGTTGCTCGCTCCTGCTCTGGGTCCCTCTTCATCCACATGCTGTCAGACGTGGAACGTTTCACAGTAGGCCATCTCACCTCTGCAGGAGGGAGCTGGTGTCCACAGGAACCGTGTGGCATTGCAGTACACGCCAGCCGGGAAACGAGTGGGCTGGCACGTGTGCATGCGTGGCCTGGGGCGATTATACAGGCACGGGGAGAATAAGGTGAGCAAAGTGTATCTGCATGAAGCATTTTGCTCACTTGCAATATGCTCCAGTTTGCGGACTCTGCATGTTTTAATTTTAATGTCGATGAAAACTTTCCCGAGGGCAGTTTTCAGTCACAGCCAAGGCCTATATAAGGAGCGCCGGTGGCCTAGAGAGATGGAGTTACAGATTTATTCTGTATTTTTAACGCTTTGCGGTGGGATTGTGCCATGAGGTTGCAGAAGTCATTATGACATGGTGTAGCGTCAGTATGAATCTGTTCCCTCTTCACCGGAAGCATCTCTGCGTATATTGGATGGGTTGTTGTCATTACACCGCTTGTAACCTCTCTGTCCTCGGGTCTTGGCACAGAGCTGCTGCCCACGTGCCCAAAACTAGGGACAGAGATGGTCCTGGCTGCTGGCAGCAGAGGCGGCGTTTCTCCCACGCGGCTGTGCTAACACCGTCGCATTGTTCCAGGCTGAGCCAAGAACAGCTCCGGGCGGGGGTAGGTAGGGAGGGCAGGATGAGTGCCTACTCAGATTAGGAAGCAGCTTTAAAACACAAGGAGGAGGAAGGATTTGCGGGGGTTTTGTTTCCTTTTTTAAACAAACAGTTTTGTGATGAAACTTACTGCCGAGGGATTTCAGAGGCTTTGACAAAGGTATAAATGGCTTTAAAAAGTGCTTAAGTTAATTCCTGGAGGATGGGTCCGTAAGTGGCTCTTAAACCTAATGGTCCAGATGGAAGCTACAGGTCAGTAAACCTTGGAGTGCCAGACACCGGGAGTTTATCACCTCGTGAAGAATTGCTCTACGTGCACCCTGTTCCAGCGTATTTTTCTTTACGCACCTGCCTCTAAAAGAGAAAGAACACCAAGCGGGAAGGACTTTTTCATCTGACCCAGTACCTTTATTCTACTCTTATTACATCTCGGTGATAACTCAAAAAGGCACTGATCTTTTCATACAATTGCTGGATTTAAGTCAAATGTTTTGCCAAGTCTAGTTGGTGACCTATAGAAATAGCTGTAGGTAAGACAGCGTGCTAATCGGATTCCTTGGCCAAGCAGACAGAGGTGACAGTGTAGAAATTGACTTGTTAATTAGTACTTGTTAATTGACTTGTTCGTACCTGTGCTGCAGCTCGCAGAATCGTTGAGTTTGGAAGGGACCTTTCAAGATAATCTAGTTCAACCTTCCAAGGTCAACCAGACCAGGTTGCCCAGGACCACGTCTGGCCAGGTTTTGAACAGCTTAAAGGATGCAGACTCCACAACCGCTCTGGACCACCTGTATCAGTGTTTGACCCCCCTCACAGTAAAAAAGTGTTTTCTTTTGTTCAGCTCACCCAGTCTCTTTTCTCTTTCTGAACACGGTGACACTGGATACTGCCAGAGCGGCCTGGCGCCACTGAACTAAACACTTCTGGGGTATCTTGCTCACAAAAAGAATTGGCATTAGCGGGTAGGTCTAACATTTCCCCAGCTGTGTACTCTATTTCTGCACAAATATCCAGTCCTCCTCTCCAGTTTTTGGCTTTGTACCTCAGAGATGGTTTGTAATAATGACTTTCACAGGCCGCCTTTTTTCTGTCAGCAGTTAAGCACTCCGGCTGTCCCCAGTGGACCTGTCCTACGGAAGAATAAAAAGTTTACATCTGCCAGCATTGTGTCACTAAACAGAATTATGGGATGCTCCCACCCCACCTCCAAACTTACTGGTATCTTTTCAAGCCCTACGCACAGGGAGGGAAATTCAAGTTATTTACTAAAAAGAAGAGGAAGGTATGAACAAGAGAATACATTTCTCTTGTACATCACCGCTTAGGATCCTAGTTTGGCTTGCACAAATGCTTCAGTTGCCTTCTCAACGCGAGAGACGTGGCCTGAGGTGTACTGCCTCATCCTCACGCTTCCCGCAGCGTTGTCATGCCAGCGCAGTTCCCGAGAAGCGCAGTTGAGACCCCGCGCCACCAGCATCTTTAGTATGTTTATGATGTAAACATGAATTACGTAGGATTTATGCCGTTTAATTACGGCAACAGATTAATGAGACAGCCTTCCAAAGTCGGTGAAAGCCCCCAAAACAGTTAGGAACTGTTTCCCTCCACTGATGATAGAGAGGCGAGGCGAGGCTTCTAGCATGGACACGCTCGGCTGGCCTTGTAAGAGCTAGATGCTGTGAGAGTTCCTCTGCGCTAACAGCACAGACCACGCATTCCGAGCTATGCAATACCAGGTCAAACTTGAACCTTACACAACTTTTGGAGAGGTTTTCCTCTGTTCGGACCAAACCGTTGGGTGACTCCATTAGCTAGCCCCAGTGAAGTCTGTCTTCCTTTGCAAAACAAGCGGCAACTGACACTCGGTAAGAGCTACGCTTCACATTGCTATAGCTTTCAGAGATCAGACAAATGTAAGTAAAAACTTTCTTACCTGTACTACCAACCTGAGAGGCCACAAGAGCAACACTGAGTAACACTAAACCAAAGTGGGCTGCCAAGATGCTGAGGGCACTGGAACACCTCTCTGATGAGGAAAGGATGAGGGATTTGGGGCTCTTCAGGCTGGAAAAAAGAAGCCTGAGGGGGATCTTATCAACGCTGATAAATACTGAAAGGGGGGGTGTCAGGAGGATGGGGCCAGGCTCTTCTCAGTGGTGCCCGGGGACAGGACAAGGGGTAACGGGCACAAACTTGCCCATGGGAAGTTCCATCTCAAGACGAGGAGGAACTTCTTTGCTGTGAGGGTGGCAGAGCCCTGGCACAGGCTGCCCAGAGAGGTGGGGGAGTCTCCGTCTCTGGAGACATTCCAACCCCGCCTGGACGCGTTCCTGTGCCACCTGCTGTGGGTGACCCTGCTGTGGCCGGGGGCTGGAGGAGATGGTCTCCAGAGGTCCCTGCCAACCCCAACATTCTGTGATTCTGTGAAAATACTGAGAGAGAAACACAGTAGGGCAAGCAGCTTACTCTGCTGCATTGTGAGAACTAGATCTTTCCTTGGAGGGCACAGTTAAATTGGAAGCAGGCACACGCTCAGGGTCTTTGCACACTCATTAGCATCAACCCTTCATCTAGAGGCCAGGTACAGATTTCACGGCTGAGCTTCAAACTGCTGGGAGATTACCATTAGCCGTAGTGCCTTGAATGCTAAAACACGCCCAGCTTTTGATTCTCCATCAGGAGGATTATTCCACCTCCCTGGAATGCAATTAGTTTGCTTTTCTCATCACAGAGCTTACATGCTTTGCTTCGTTTCATTTTAAGGATGGGAAAGGTTGGGACTGGTCTGGAAGTTTTCCTTCCATTGCTGAGACTCCCAACAGGTTTGCAGAGTCAGTAAGGTTAATGAGTAAGGCAGGCATAAGCAGCATTAAAATAATTTGGGTTTGATTCACTTTAAAAAAACCCACAAACACTGGAATGATTTTGGTAACATTCATTAAAACTACCTTGAGGACTCGAGCCTGATAGAGTTCAATGAATGAGGATTTCTTAAAATCAGGGAATTCACATTTGCTGTTTGAGAAAAAATGCCCTATACAAGCCCCATTTCTGCCCTGTGCAAACCTGAGTTAATCAGTGTATTTATGTTTTACATGGTACAACAGTTGATTACAGCAGTAATTAACCACAGAGATGCAACCTGCTTATACCAGTAGTAAACATTCCGAGGTTGTGCTAAAGCTGTGTCACGCTGTCTCCATCCTGAGTTTATTTGAAAATGGGGAAGAGAATGCAGCTGTTTAGCTTTGTCTCTACTTACGCCGTGTGAATTTTTACTATTTTTTTTTTGAAAGCCTGTAGAAATCTTTGCACCAGGCAAAAAAAAAACCCAAACAAAACCAAACCAAAGCAAAACAAAAACCCCACAATCTGAATCCCAGAATTTGTCTAGTCATTTCCATGCGCTGCATTTAATACTGACCGGACGGGTATCAGAGCCACTGACGGTGCAGCACATCCCTCCGGGCTCTGCCCGCACAGTCCCACCCTGCCGGGCCCGTGCAGATGCCAAGCAGGAAGCGGTGCCCATCCCCAGGTTAGGAGAGCTGAGCGTTTTCCCCATTTTTCATTACCCGATTTCTGAGTTCACGCAACACAGTGCAGGGAACTGGTTTTCTCCCCACCTACGAGTCCTCAGGCACTGGCTTGAAATGACTTTGCAAGCTCAAAGGCAGCTAAAAGGAGAGCTGGAGCAGCCAGCTGCTATTTCCCGTCTCACGGAAACAGAGACTAGCAGAAATAGAGCATGGCTACGGCCTTCTCTGGTTTTGCCAATCCTCATCCCTTTGGTCAGTGCTGGCAACAGCTGCCTGAAACCACGTTACCAGTACATCGAGTGGGATCCGGATTCTTAACTGTCATTTTCCAAGCGGAACCTGCCCGCATTAGGCTGCACGAAGCTTTGTAACCTGTGGTCTTTACAGTGCCGGGTAACAGCCATTTATAGCCGTAAGAACTCAACATTTCAAAGCAATTTAGGTTTATTCCTTAACTCTCATTTGAAGGAGACGCTAACCAGGAGCAGGGTTCTCTGAGCACACTCCATTTCTGCTTTTGGGCTGTAGATCCAGGCTCCTGCTGTGCCGTTCTGTGCCCTGCTGGGCTACTCTCTCTCTGACATGTCTTACGGAAAGTCGTAGTGATGCTGCGTTGAAGCAGCCTCCAGGAAATAAGTTAAGCCTCCTTGACTGGAAAGAAAATGGCTCTGCACTGAAAATACAATGTGTGTTCCAGAGGGTGAAATAGCTGAAGCCTTAAGCAAGGACAGATCTGATCCCAATGGAACTGGCTTCCATCATTTTAGGATCTGCCCTTAATGCTTTCTGGCACTGGCAGGGTTTTGGCTCTGCACAGGCACGGCGAGAGGTGGGGAGGAGCTTTTCAGTGGCTCCTGCTGACTCTCGGCATGGCATTGCCAGGGGTGAGGCTGGTCTTCAGGTCACCAAACTTCAGAACCCGTTTTGGCATCGGTTCTGGGTGACTGCCCAGCAATAGGGGCATTGCCCTTGTCGGGAGGCTGCGTCCCTCCAGTGCTGGGGTTCAGGGTTAAAGCAACCAGGTCTGTTAGCAACCGGACCATTTTAAATCCTTGTTGGGATCCGGTGCCATGAAACCAATTAAACCTTGCAGCGGATAAAGCAAGGATGGACCCTCCGGGCTGGGATCCTGCATGGCTTCCTTAATGAGAGGAACCCAAATTAATACCAGACAAGTTAATTTTTTCATTGCTGCTGTTGGATAAAGTTTAGCTGGGAGGACTTTTTAACCTCAAAACAGACGTCTTCAGGTCAGGGCTAAATTATGCCTCCGCAGGCTGTCATTATATCATGACAGGGGCAGATTAAAGCTCAGCACCGGAGGCGGTTTTGTGCAGCGGCCCTAAATTTTCGGGAGGGTAGAGGCTTGGTTTGACACATCTGACTGCCATCACCTTCGCTGTAGAGCCACAGGGCCATACAACGGGGTACCGGTGGCTCTATTGTACTGGACACAAACCTCTCCTTCGTTTATTTTTTGCTTTGTTTTTGTTCTTTTCTTTCTTCCAGTGAGCTGCTGCTGGGAGCCGTACCTACCAACTTCACCTTCCTGCCTAAACACAAGGCAAATTCCTACAGATAGGGCTGAGGAGGCCCTTTCCCGTGGCGTCGGGTCAAGAGGAGGCATTAGGATGATGCGTGTCGAGGAACGGGGTTGTTCAGCTGCGCTCTGAAATGAAATAAAAGTTTTACGTTTTCAGAAGTTGCCTTCCCGCCCCCAGCATCGGTCCCTGCCACAAGTTACACAGCAGATGGTCTCACACGATCTTGCAGCCAGAGGTGCCTCGCTAACAGAGAGCAATCTGTTTAACGAACAGGATACAGGCCAGGAGGGATCTCTGGCCTCCAGCTCACGGCAGTTGTCCCGGCTCCCCCACGCCACACGCTGTTCACGTAGCAGGAGCGAGAGGCCTCTGTTCCTACCGGGGCGTCCTCGGTAGTGCCAAATCCTCCCCAGTGCCAGGAGGGGATGAACTAACCCAGTCCCTGGGGTCCTGCAGAGCACAAAGAGACCCAGCATCTCGTCATGGGATGTTGTGCAGAATCCCGGCCTTTTCTGGGAGCATGCAGCGGTGGGTACCGTCTCCTCCCGGTGTCACGCACCCAGGGAAGGTACAGCCCCCTCCGAGGGGGACCCAGAGCTGCTTGTTTCCCAATGAGGAGACTAAAAGACCCGAGAGCAGGATTTGAGGGAGGGCTGGGCAGGGGAGCGTGCCACCGAGGGATGCTGCGTGACCTTCCCTCGCACCCTCCAGGTCCTTGTTCCTGTCTCTGCGTCACTCCAGGCAGCGCAGCACAGGCGACAGTCACAGAGGCATTTGCCGAGTGGCACAAGGAGGCTGCGGGTGCAGCTTCATCCCCACAAAGCTCGGCTGAACCAACTTGGTCCTTTCGCCCCCTGAAAAATACTGTTGAAAGCAAAAAGCACTTGCACACAGAGCCCCTGGTAGGAGCCGGGGACACCCAGCCCCCCCGAGCCCCTTCCCTCCCCAGCAGGAGCTGGGGGGGCTGTTGGGGGGGCCGTTGGGAGGGGGCGGAGCACAGGGAGCCCCAACATTCCATCCTGGAGACGCCAAAGAGTCCTTAGCAGCGGAGAGACTGAGGGGACCCACCATGGCGCTGCCACCTCAGTGGCTCCCACTGCGCGGCCCCCGTGCTCCCCCAGCGCCCCAGAGCCATCAGGCTTTCATGCTCCCGCAAACCTTCTACCCCCAAGGCAGGGAACGACCCCGACCCACAGCCCGGGGACGCTCTCGGGGCCAAGAGCGCAGGAGGTGACCATGGCTCCTGTCTCTCTTCCAGGCACAGCCACCCTGTTCCCACCACCCGGGCAGCAGCTGCTCTTCCCCACGGCCTGGGCACCCCCAGTGGGGGCGGCCCCACAGGCCCCACCACCAGGTATGGCACCCCTGTCCCCTCTGCCACCCCAACACCATTGGTGTTCAAGAACCCTGGGCACCTTCAGCCTCCCCCTCCCCTCTCCACGGTCACCTTCACCATCCCACCTCCCCTGTTCCCCCCCCGGCAGTTCTGGCACGGGGGCTCAGCAAGCCCGGCTGAGTGCCCCTGCCCTCGCCTGCCCAGTGAATCCCAGTTCCTGAGAATTTCCCCAACACTTGGGGCCATCAAAAGCGCAGGAGGTGACTGCTGGCCATGGCTCCTGTCTCTCTTCCAGGCGCAGCCACCCTGTTCCCTCTGCCCGGGCAGCAGCTGCTCTTCCCCACGGCCTGGGCACCCCCAGTGGGGGCGGCCCCACAGGCCCCACCACCAGGTATGGCACCCCTGTCCCCTCTGCCACCCTGACAACATCAGCACCCTGATGGCCATGGGGGCCGGCTCAGAGGGTGCCCCCGGCCCAGCACGGCTCCCTCCCACCCACACAGGGCTGCACAGGGCCCCATGCGGCTGCTGCTGCTTCAACCCGCACTTCGGGTCCATCGACTGGACCGTCACCAACGTGCCTGTGCCGGCCAAGGCCACCCTCGGCCACGACGCTGCTGCTCCGTCAGGCGCTGCCCTGTGGGGCCCCGGGGGCTGCAGGACCCTCCCGGCCTGGGCAGCCCCTGGCACCCCCCAGGGACAACCAACACCGCCCCAACTGATGCAGCTCCCAGCATACGGCCACCAGGGCACAGCGGTGCCCGCAGCCCCCCCGCTGCTGTTCAACTCCATCCCCGGACACCAGCACCTCGAGGCCACCTCCGTGGGGGCACCCCCTGCCAGCCGCGTCCCCACGGGCACCGACTTCCCCCCCAGCCCTGCTGCTGCCCCCCACAACGAAGCTCCTGGTGACCTGGATGCCAACATTGAAGTCACCGAGGACACGCTCCTCCAAGAGCCCCTCTGGCTCTTTTGTTCCTCCTTGGACACAGTGGAGGTCTCCCAGGACCCCGACACCACCATCACCACACCTGGGGACCCCGGTGGCACCGTCAGAGAGGGGAGAGCGGTGGCCCCAGCACCCACTGCGTTGCCAACATCCATCCCTGCCTTGGAGAACACCAAGGAATGGTCCTCAGAGACCAACAGCTCCAGCAGGGCCTCCCCCGCGCAGACACCCCTGGGCAGCGACATCTCCTCAAGCACCATCAGCTCCCCAAAGAGCAACATCTCTCCCAGGAGCGACATCTCCTCCGAGAGCGACATCTCCCCAGAGCTCACCTTCTCCCTGAAGAACATCACCTACTCAGAGCAGGACATCTCAGACTACGACACCATCTCCCTAAAGAGTGACACCTCCTCGAGCAGCGACAACTCCTGGGAGAGCGACGTCCCCCACAGCCAAGCCCTCGGGGACGCGGCCGGCCACCATGCCGTGCCCCACGAGGTGTCCCTCAAGGAGGCCCTGAGCCTCTTGGACTGTGACCCCAGTGGCACTGGCGAAGCCGCCCCCCTCTGCGACATCGACTCCCTCTCGCTGCCCGAGGAGCTGCTAATGCTGGATTACAGCATGGAGGAGCTCCTGGAGGGTGCCCGCATCCTGGAAGGATTCCTCTACGGGACAGAGGGCGACGTCCCCAGCAGCTCCTCTGCTGTCCCCAACAGCCAAGCACTCGGGGACACGGCCGGCTACCTTGAGAGCGATGTCCCCAGGAGCCCCTCTGCTGTCCCGAACAGCCAAGCCCTCGGGGACACAGCCGGCCACCTTGCAGTGCCCCAGGAGGTGCCTGTCAACTATTTTGGCGTGGAGGTGACCCGGAAGGCTGTCGTCGTCCTGGAAGATATCTTCTCCAGGACGAAGTCCCAGGAGTCGTGCGGGGACACGGGGAGGGAGCTGCCGCCAGCCCAGCCCACCATGGCAGAGAAGCGGGGGACAAAGCAGGGGATGAAGCGGGGGACGAAGCGCGGGACGAACTCCCCGTTGGTGCCACCCAGGAAGCGCAGGGCTCTGGCGGACAGGCCGGGGGTGGCGGGGGGGAAGAGACGCCCCCCAGCGAGGAGACGCAGATGATGGGGGGCAGAGGGAGTGTGCATTTGGGGGGTGGGGGGAGGGTTCTATTTAAGGGAGGGGGTGGGGGGGCAGATTTAAGGGAGGGGACTGTATCTGGGGGGGTGGTGGGGACAGGGACACGTTTAGGGGAGGGGGCGTTAGAGTAGCCTCGATAGGGCCTTTTCTCTCCTGTTTTTCCATTAAAAGTTGTAGCGGGCAGTGTGTTTGGGGGGGTGGGTGTGTTTAGGGGAGGCAGGTCTATTTAAAGGGGGGGTAGTGTATTTTGAGAGATGGGGGGGTGGGTTTAGGGGACGGGGGTGCATTTGAGGGGGGGTTAGAGTAGCTTCGATAGGACCTTTTCTCCTGTGTTTTTCCATTAAAGGTTGCGGTGGGCAGTGTATTTGGGGGGAGGGATGTGTTTCGGGTAGGGGGGCGCGTTTGAGGGAGGGGGGTTAGAGTCGCTTCGATAGGGCCTTTTCTCTCGTGTTTTTCCATTAAAAGTTGTTTCTCCAGCCCCGCTCCGTGCCTGTCTGGGAGGGGAGGGAGCGCAGGGGGCAGCAGGAATCGGCCCCCACCAGGTGCCACAGCCCCGCTGAAGGGGGATTTTCATTCATACCTGTCCCTTGTTTAACTTGGACGTTCAAGCAGCTGAACCTTTTCTGACTTACTTCTCCCTGTATATATATATATATCTATATCACACTTTCCTGCAATCAGCCTTTCCTTTTCTCCTGACTTGGTCTTTCCCAGCGAGTTCTTGGGTAGTGGTTTTCTTCAAAGCTGCTTTAGTGCTGCTGAAGGATGTTGAAGCGACAGCTCTGGCGATCCAAGCACTGTACTCGCCCATGAAAGCCTTCCAGCTCAGGCAGCCGCAACGCAGGATTCACAGCTCCTCGCTCCCCTGGACACGCTTCCAACCTCGCTATGACCCCATTCTATGACTATGGAGCTGGAGAGGCTGCAACCAGGGTCCCAAACACATGGGGAAGATGTGGCAGCTATAGGGGAGGAAAGAGAGGTCAGAGAGTGCCATCTCACACCAAACACCCCACACTTGTCACATCACTCTGTCTTTCAGTCTGAACTCCCACCCACACACCAAACACAAGGACAGACTTTGCACTCCGGCCACTCTCATGAGCACCAGCCCTTGCTCGCTGCATTAGCGGCACAGCCTCCTTCATACACCCACCAGGAACGTGTGGCAGCACCAAACATCTGCAGTGAGTTTTGTGTTGGCTACAGCCCATGTCAGAGAACGACCCCAGCCCCCAGAGACCAGGGGGCTTTGTCCCACGGCTCCTCCATCCATCCTGCAGCCTGCCCACAGCAGGAAGAAGGCACAACGGCCTGCAGCAAAGGAGGAGAAAAAACCACTTCTTCCCATGGGCCACCAGCAGCCAAAACACAAAACCCTCTCACATCTCAGCTGGGCTGAGCTTGAAAACGCTTCCAAGGGGTAATGTGGAAAACCCTGTTGCCAGAGCAGCCACAACAGAATTCTGCCCACGGGACAGCTTCAAGCAGATTTACACCTCTGTGCAATGGGAGACGGCTGAGCCCTGAGCAACCAGGCCTCGCATTTACTGCTTCAAAAAACCCCACATTAAAAAAGCCCACACCAAGCGCCCTGCATCTCTGCAGAGAGCTCCACCTTCTCCAGCTGACAGCCAGCAGGAGGCAGAAGAGCCAAAGCCCCAAAGCACAGAACCCCTCAGAGGTCACCAGATGGGGGCCTCTAGGGGGGTTGCTCTGTCCCTCGAGCCAGGATGAGCCCTGCTCCCCCGGCACAGCAGCTGCTGCTCATCCCGAACGCCTCACAGGTCAGCACCCAGGAGGTGCCCCAAAACACAGGCCCTCGGGAGCCACAACACGGGACGACACCTCTCCCCGGTGCAATGCCCACACACCGGCCGCCCCTCCCCACACGGACAGCCCCTCCCCCGGGGGTCCTGCCCCCACGGCCAGGCCCTTCCTGAGGGCCGCCCCCAGCCCA
Source organism: Rissa tridactyla (assembly GCF_028500815.1). Lineage (NCBI taxonomy): Eukaryota > Metazoa > Chordata > Aves > Charadriiformes > Laridae > Rissa > Rissa tridactyla. The sequence goes on from NC_071487.1 coordinate 3,506,347, forward strand.
CAGGCCCTGCTCCCCCGCAGAGCGCTCAGAGCCTCCCGCAGCCGGACGGACACTGACCTCAGCGGCGCTGCGACCGCTCACACAGCCCGGCCGACCGCCGGCCCCGGCCCGGCCACACACAAACCCCGGCCCCGCCGCCGCTCTGAGGCGCCCTGGCCGCCGCCGGGCCTTTTATACCCGCCCCGCACACGCGCCCCCGTCACGTGGCCCGCCCGGACCCCGGCGTCATCCCCGCGTGCGGCAGCATGGCGGCGGCGGCGGTGGCGTCCGGGGTGGCGCCGGTCCGCGCCCGGTGAGTGTGGGCCCAGGGCGGCCCCGGCCCCTCCATAGCGTCCCCGGTCCGTGCCCGGGCCCACCATAATGCCCCGGTCCGTGCCAGGCCACTCCATAACCCGCCGGCCCGTGCCCAGACCCCCCATAACCCCCCGGGTACATGTATGGCCCCCCCATAACCCCCTCCCGGTACATGCCAAGCCTCTCCATTACCCCCCCGGTACATGCCCGGCCCCGCTGTCCCCCCAGCAGCCCCCTGTCCCCCATCTCCCTGTCACACCACTCCCCCCATGGCTGGGGTGACAGGGGTGCAGTGTCTCCGCAGGTTCCTCACCTCCAAGGAGCAGTTCCATGCCTACCTGCGGGCCCGGGGCGAGCCCAGCAGCGGGGGTGAGGAGGAGGAGGAGGAGGAAGAGAAGGTCGAGGAGGAGGAGGAGGTCGGCAGCTGCCAGAGCGAGCCCCCCGCCAAACGGGTGAAGTTGAGAGGATGCGGGAGCAGCGGAGAAGGAGCCCGCGGAGCGGAAGCGGGCCCGGGGGCAGAACAAGAGCAGGCCGTGTATGAAGCCCAGGCGCTACGAGCAGAGCAGGCTGTGCCCGTCGGTAACGCAGGTAGGGTGCACGGGCCCTGCTACATGCCGCGTGAGCTGAGCGGGACAAGTAAAGTGTCAGCTTCCCTGAAGCGGTAGTGCTAAAATGTCCCCTCAAGTGGGTATGTGACTGTCCTTCTGCGGCACGTTACAGCAGTCGGCTTCCTGGGAGCGTTTTGTGGGGCACCCAACATCACCCGGGGAGTGGTGGGTGCTTGGAGTACGTGGCCGTGAAGCCGGCTGAGCTGGGGCGCAGCTGTGTGCTCTTCGAAACCTTCGGCAAGTGCATTTACGGCATCACTTGCCGCTTTGCCCAGGCCCATCTCGGGGATGGCTACCAGAACATCGTCAACACGGACCTGGCCAAGCAGTGGGAGGGGAAGTCGCTGGTGAGGAACAACCTTTCCAAGGAGCTCCAGCACCAGCTGCGCAAGAGGAAGTTTAGCTTCAGGAAGGCTGACGAGTACCTCCGTGGTCTGGGCAAGCCCCACGGGGATGGCGGGAAGGGAGGCAAAGCCACGGAGCGTTCCGCAGAGGAGCAAGAGGTGTCCAACTGCACAACAGCCCAGGAGGGGCTGGGAGACGGTCCTGAATGTCCTGCGCTACCGGAGCAGGGGGAAGATCCCAAACCAGACGCCTTGCAGAGTCCCACCGCCGGTGAGGAGGCTTTCTCCGTGAAAACGGTGGGCCCAGTGACAGATGAAAGTACATCCAAAGGGATCCTTTACCTGGTGGTGTTGCCTTTGCTGGAGCACGTTCCTCCGGTGCTCCCCTTCTGCCCTGCCTCCTCCGGGGCGTTCGCTGAGGTCTCTCTGTGACTTTCTTCTCCAGCTTCACGGCCGATGCAGGGAGCAGCGGTACACGAGGGGTGCTGACTGGGACTACATAGCAGAATGTGCGAAAATCGCAAGCCCCATGCCCCTTTTTGGTAGGTGTTTCTGTTCTTTGGTCACGTGGACTGAAAGTGCTGCATCTTGGATTCGAAAAAACTTTAAAAAATTGAAAACCAGGCTCCCACAGACATTTAACCTGGGGGAAAGGTTGGAGGATCCGTATTGCTGGTGGTGGTACGATGGAGTGAATTACCAGCAGCTCTTGCGCAGCCCAGCTCTGCCCGTGTGCTGGGGGCCAGGCGGGACAGCACTGAGCGGAGCAGGAGGGAAGGGACAGGCAGGACACAAACCCCTTGGTTTTTAGCAGGTGCTTTCTCCCTTGGGCACCGCGGCACTGACAGCCCCAGCTGAACCTGCCGGGTAGGAGTTGGGAGTGGAGCAGAAGAGAGGAGAAACCTCTCCTTTTCCTCGTAAGGGAACATTAATCCGAAACATCCCTGGGAGCCTCCAAACGTGAGCCCCGGAGCCTCTTTGGACACTCTGGCCTTTGGACCCTGTGTCCATTTTGAGTTTTATCCCATGCCTGCATTAACTCATTGTGACTTGTCCTCGTGTAGCGCTTTGACCTCTGCCTTCTCCCTTCCTTCCGGACAGGAAACGGTGATATTTTGTCTTACGAAGATGCTGATCGGGCCATGCAGATGGGTGTGTCGGGAATTATGATTGCAAGGCAAGTGCCTGTGTTTCCCCTTTGCTTCTGAGCTCTATTGGTGCAAGAGGAAAAAAGGAATTTAAAAAAAGACCTAAACAAACCCAACACAGGAGAAGTTTCCTCCTTGCGAAACTACTCTTTAAAACTTGGTAAAATCAGTTTGCGTCTGGGGGAACTAACAGCAGCTTCCTATTGAAATTGGAAAAGGAAATTAAAGCAGCGTTGGCTGGCAAATAAGTGCTGGAAGGTCTCTTAAATGAGCTGGCGTCTTCAGAAGCATCAGTCACGGGAATAACAAAGCACGTTTCTTTTTGTCTCCAGGGGGGCACTCATCAAACCGTGGCTTTGCACTGAAATTAAGGAGCAGAGACACTGGGATATCTCCTCCAGCGAGAGATTTGATATCCTCAAAGACTTCACCAACTATGGCCTTGAGCACTGGGGGTCGGATACTCAGGGAGTGGAGAAGACCAGGAAGTTCCTGCTGGAATGGCTCTCGTTCCTGTGCAGGTGAGAGGAGCCGAGAGGAGCTTTACCCCAGCAAGCCTGTGTCACTTGAACAATAGCACACAGCGCCGTTGCGTTCCATTGCAGGTATATTCCAGTTGGCTTATTAGAACACCTACCTCAGAAAATTAACGAGCGGCCGCCTTACTACGTGGGGAGAGACTATCTGGAGACACTGATGGCGAGCCAAAACGTGGACGACTGGATTAGAATAAGGTAATAAAGCACAGAATTTCATTTAAATTGCTAGGAAGGGACGTCGCAGAGCCCCACAAAGTCCCTGTGCCTGCGTGCAGCCTCCAGAGAGAGGGTGATGACGCTTTCCCATCGGTTAGAGAGGTTGTGAGGAAGCAGCGAGGGTTAACCAGGGCTTCACTTCGAGGTTTTAACTGAGCTTGAAGCTGCCACAAAGAGCTGGCTCAGTCCCTGTATCTGCTTCAGCAGGTCGTCCCGTGCCCGCTGCAAAGCGAGAAGAGCTGACCTCTCTCATGACACGCTCTTCATCCCAGGACAGTCGTAGGGAGCAACAGAGGAGAGCGCAGCGCTGGGATGCCTCAGGCTTTCAGGTTTGAGGTTTGAGTGATGGGCTGCGACCATGTCAGAAACACGCAGGTAGTCAGGGTAGCCATCCAGTGGAAATAGAGGGAAATGCAGGTCAGTTGAAAACCTGGTGGGAAAAAAGCCTTCATCCTAAAGTAAATACGATTTTCAGACGCAGTAATCGTAATGAAAGAAAAAGAAGCTCCAGTTTGATTGTTTTTTTGTTGTTGTTCCCCCCCCATGGTGGTCAAAAAGGGTTTTTTTATTAGAATAATTGTCTCCCTGGATGATAAAATACTATCCCTTTGGCATCAATCTCTAGGTAAGGTGTTGATGCAATGGTCTGCATCATAGGCATGACTTTTTGAACTTCTCCAAACTCCTGAAACAGCAGACCAGGAGACAGTAACGTTCCTCAAGCTTATAACTGCCTGCGTGGTGCTGTAAACAGAGCCTGCCCTGCTGGCGGGGAAATCTCATAACCCCTTTTGGGATGCTACATACCTGCTGAGGACAAGGAAAGATGCTTTCCTTAAAACTACAAATGGACAGGTCAGTCGTGCTGGAGCTTCACGTTTCCATGCCATTCCTGCAGAGAAGGTCCAGATATAACGTATGGCTGTCTTTATTATTGTATCTAGTGGGAGCGAGTCACTTGTCCTCGTGCTTACTGGATGATGATCTGAATTGGGAGAGACAAAGCAGAGCAGCTCTGGTGCTATCACCGTTTATTTTCTTTCTCTGTATCAGAAATGAACGTCCGAAGCATTAAAAGCAAGGAGGCACTGGATTCGACCCAGACCCGCAGAATTATTAGTTAGTTGCTACTAAGCGTAGCAGTCTGGAAATCTATCCTTTCTCTTTGCATTCCTAGTTTGTGTTCTAGAACAAGTGAGTCTCTCTGGACGTTAGTTAGCTTCACCGTTAAACCAAAAACTTTTACACTGAGGTTGATGTCTGTGTGACCCAGCCAGCCTCCGGCAACTCCCCGCTGCAGTTAAAGCAACCTTTTTAAAATTTAGATGGTTTGTCCACAGGCATCCTCCTCCAGTGTGGGAAGTCTCAATCCTGATGAAAAGACCCGTTACTTTCCGTAACAATGCAGGCTGTAAGAAACGAGTGGAAAAAAAAAAATCTCCAGGCAACTGAGGAAAAAAATGCATGTGTGAAGATAGAAAAAAACCCAGTGACCCTAATAAAAGTAACAGGACTTTTTGCTCTTGGCATCACAAAAGCCATCTTTGCTGGGTAACACTAAGGCCATGTTGCTCCAGAGATGACTGCACAAAGACAAATTATAATTTGGATATGACAAAGTGACAGATCATTTGCATCAATATTGATTGATGTTAGTTCTTGACACATTCTTAAAATGATGCCAAAGCACAGCCAATAGCTGTTTCTAATCTACTTAAAGGAAATGATGGATTGCTAGGTAAAATTACTGTCCTGAAACTGGCAGAGCTTTGGACTACTCTGATCCATCAGAAGGTAAACAAAAATGATTCTGACTTGCACTCGAGAAAGTCATTACTTTCACAAGTACCCGGGCATACTCTGTTATAGAAGCCGTGCTGTAACTCAGCATGTCGCCTTTTTTGGAGAGTGAAGAGCATTACCTTGCACAGTACCTACCAACACCAGACAAGATGAAAAAAAATTCTCCACCGCTTGTCCTCCAGGATGCCAGGTCAGTTTTGCAGTGGCAGGGCGTTCAAACTTTGACGACTGTAATCTACTGACATTCTCTCATGCTGGCACGTACGCTAGTTAATTTTGACACGTCTGAAATAACACAGTATTTCAGTGTATTTCTGGGAGCTGTGAGCTACTCAAAGTCCAAAGGGACATCTGTAAGGCATTTTGATACTTCATCTTTGAAGGGAACTTACATGGTTTAACATACAGCTGAAAAAATTATTTTCCAGGGACTGCTGAAACAAAGCAATTAACTGTAAACTGGCTTTTATTTATGGAAAATGGAATGCTTCATTAACAAACATTTTAAATGGGATATGAACAACACATTACAAAACAAATGAGTTCACATTGGATTGAGTGACATAATATGGCAGCAGTTTAAAAAAAAAATAAAATTACACTTACAGTAGCCCATAAGTTACAATTAATGGTAACCCTGGGTAACAGATTCATTTCAGTTGCCACCTTGCATTAAAAATTAAAACACATTCAGTAGCGACGGTTGAAACGAGGATCATTAGGTCTGTTTGTTCTCTCCTGGCCAGCAAATCCTTCTCCTTGCATTCCTCCTCCATGCATCATCTGACTTTGGTTGCCACCTTGCATGAAACCTCCACGCCTAGAAAATAATTCAGACATTTTAATTTTCCCTTGTGACTCTGGTAGTCAGGTTTGATGTAACGGGTGTTCTTTTAAAACTTTTTGCATGATTTTTCACTCTCCAATAAGACGCACTATATAAAAACCACAGGATTATTTTATTATTCCTTGACATTTAAATGACAAGTCAGATAACTGATGCTCCCGTAAAGTGTTTCTTTGGCCAATTCAAATAAAAGAGACACCCCTTAAAAGGGAAAAAAACCACTTTGCTCTTTTTAAAGTTCTTACCCTGACATGCCTCCACGATGCATCACATGGCCAGGTCTGCCTCTGCCTCCACCTAAAAAAGTTCAAATGCTTCCTTTATATCCACAGTAATAGTTTTACTTCATCTCCAAGGGTAATAATGCCCGTATTTTCTGCTTTATGTAGCATAACCAACGAGCTGTCGTGCAAGAAGCATACCTTGCCATCTCTCATGATCCCGGCCTATCATTCCTCCATCCACGCTGCTCTGCCATGAACGATCTTGATGTCCTTCAAACTTTCGACCATGATCTCCCCAGTCACGCCCATCCCTGCAAAAGTATGAAATCCATACCTTCTCACATTAGCCAGAGCACACAAAAGAGATTCAGGTAAAACAACTAAGTCACAAACGTACTCCAATACTTTACCAAGGTACATGCAAATCTTGTATTTATATTGCTATCTGTCAAGTAATAACACAGTAATAAGCCTTCTGTTCGATACAACTCAAATGACAAGAACGTAAGATTTTCTTACTTTGGTTTATGCTACATCGATGTCCCAGTTTAGTCCAGACATCCTAGCCTGTTGTTTTGACCAGTAAATTTATTTTTGATGTTTTCTGTAGGCTAGCTTACACACAGGACTTATTAAAAAACAAAAACACAACACAAAACCTCAAAAGACACCCCCCACCCCCCCAATCTGTAAGCATTTTATTAACTTGCTTTCCTTTCAAAGGGCTGGCAGGATGGTGCTTCCAACAACTACAAACTGGGCAAGAACCACTACGCTGAAAATATCAACTTTGATAGTAATGTTAGGTAAAATTAATTGAAGGCAGTCGTGAAGTTATTAAAAAAAAAAAATCATGCCAAGACGCATGTTTTGATGCACAAGGCAAGCTGAAAGAGCTACTGATTTGCCGTCCATCCAACAGAGAACAGACTCAGGGGTGAAAACTGGAAAAAAGGAATCGTACTTCCAAAAACTGCATCGCACTTTCACAAATGGAAATATTCCTTAGATGCACATGAAAAAATATTTTCAGTTAAGCATACTAACCGTGACTGTGGGGGTATCCCTCTACTTTCACTCATTCTTCTGTCGGATCCATAGCTACCCCAACTTTCTCGAGAGTCTCGTGAATGACGGTCTGGTCCTCCATGGCGCTCATCTGGATAATGCTGAAAGGCAAAGAACACTTACAGGACTGCCCCAAACAGACTCTTTAATTGTTCAAAGTTGCTCAGCTGTAATTACTCAATCTCAGAATCATTTAGGATGGAAGGGACCTCCTGAGACCATCTAGTCCACCCCCCCTGCTCAAGCAGGGTCAGCCAGGGCAGGCTTTCCAGAACAGCTTCCCGTCGGGTTTTGAGTCCCTTCACAGCTGGAGACTTCACAACTTCCCCATGCAACCTGCTCCAGTTTAAACCTTCACAGTTTAAAAAAACCCAAACCAACAAAAAACCAACTGCAAAACAACCTAACAACAACAGAAAAACCCCACAAAGGTGATTTGTTTTGTCTTCAGATGGAATTTCATGTGTTTCAGTTTTAACTCTTGTCCTATCAGTGGGCACTACTGAGTAGAGCCTGGCTCCATCTTCTCCATACCTTTCCTCCCACGAGGTATTAATGCACATTAAAAAGATAAGCCCTGAGCCTTCTCTTCTCCAGGCTGAACGGTCCCAGCTCTTTCAACCTCTCCTCATACAAAAGATGGTCTGGGCCCTTAATCATCTTTGTGGCCCTGTGCTGCACTTACTCCAGTAAGCTCTTATTTCTCTTGTACTGGGGAGCCCAGCACCAGACAGTACACCAGATGGGTGCCGAGTAAAGAGAAAGGATCACCTCCCTTGACCTTCTGGCAACACTATTCCTAACGCAGCTCCAGACGCTACTGACCTTCTTTGCCAGGAGGGTGCAATGCTGACTCATGGTCAGCTTGTTGTCCACCACGACTCCAAGGTCCATCTCTGCAAAACTGCTTTCCATCTGGTTGGTCCCAAGCACGTGCTGCTACACAGGGTTATTCCTCCCCTGGAGCAGGACTTAGTATTTCCCATTGTTGAACTTAATGTTACTCCCCCCTGCCCAATTCTCCAGCCTATCCAGGTTCCTCCAAGTCTCACAGCTTAGCCATCAGTAAAGGGCACTTGAGGATTCCATGACTCCACAAAATTAATTCCTCACTGCTTGAATGTGCCCTGAAGGTCTCTTCCCCCAGCCCTCAAAAACATGCAGATTTGCTCTTATTTCCATGCAACCTCATCAAATGAGTTTTATGTCTACTTGGTACCTTTGCCTTTTCTACACAATCTTTTGGAACAGTCTACCTTTTTGACACCATTAACTTGTTTTGTTTGATTTGTATCAGAATAACTGTATCTAACTTTTATAATAAACAAGTCTTTGAACTGAATTTCATCTATTAAAGAAAACAAGACAATCTGGTTATCAATACATATTTTGGGAGGTGTCATTTAATTCTTAACTATTGAAATTTTATCTGACGCACGCAATAGGAAACCAGGTTATAGGAAGTTAAGATGTTTCTGTAGCTTTATAAAGCAACTCACTTGTCCATCTCGATCTCCCATCATTGTCCTTGATCCATCTCTCCTACAAACAAACAATTAAAATCAGACTGTGGTAGTAAAACACACCACTATCTATAAAAATCCATCTATGTAACAACACAGATGAAAAATCCTGCTTCCATGTAGTGCCAACATTATCTACAAAAGGTGCAAACAGCTGGAATGTATGGAAACCATGACACATTTGGGATTCCTGGAAAACCCGGTTAGTCCTAAGGTATAAACCAGAATGCTAGGTGCCTACAATATTCTTTAGAAATGTTTCAGAATCCTACAAATGTGTGAAACAGCACTGCAAGCAGAACACTCTGAGCAAGCCCGACAGAAGGTTTAACTCATGGCACAGTACAGATCTCTTCATGGCTATATAAGAAGTCCACAGTCACTAAGCCACACTTGAAAAATAAAATGCAAGCCAAACACACAGTAAAGGCAGCAAAACGTGACATTAAATGCATTTTTGTCTTTGGATTACAGGCAACACAGTGGAGTTAAGACACCAACCTGTCTATTGAATGGTCTTGATAACGGCCACGATCCCTGTGATCAAAGTCATGGAAGCGATCCTGGCGACTGAAATCTGAATGGTACCTATCGTTCATTGCCATTCGTTTTGCCTCTGGCCAGTATGGATCATCTCTCCTGAAAAAAAGAACGTGCTCGTTTTAGTCAGCGTAATGACTTTTGATATTGTTCCCTCCTTCCAAACTGTGCGAGCCAGAAGCAGCGTAATTAAGTTCAAAAGGGAGCTGAAAAACCTCAGAGAGTGAAGTTTGACTGGGGTTATCAACAACTGCTGATTAATAGATGCTGAGAGCGTACAGATAGCTTTTTATAGCACAGGCTGATGAGACAGAACTTGGCAGCAACGTTTTCCACTTGCACCATTTGTGTCTGCTGGCTTTACCTGCCATCTATGTCATATGGTCTTCTCATTGCAGACCGACGTTCTTGTTCATAGCGCAGTTGCTCATGCTGGCGTCGCAGCTCTTCTCTTTCTCGCTGAATGCGATCTTGTTCTCTTCTCCTTTCGTGCTCTATGTGCATTCGTTCTCTTTCCAGTCTTTCTCTTTCCATCCGTTCTCGTTCAAGACGCTGCCTTTCAATTTCCAGTCTCTCACGAGCAATTTCAAGCCGCTCCCTTTCCTCTCGTTCCCGGATAGTCTGCAGGTGCTGCTGTCTCTCCCGACGCTCACGTGTGCTATTTTAACAGAAACAAAAGGTTACAGATCGAATACTTCAACAAATATAGGAAGTTAAAAATGAAAAACAAAAAAGAAAAAAAAAGGAAGAGAAGTATTAAAAATTAAAACCACAGTGACTGCAAACTTGTGTCAGCTCCTTGAAATTATACCGGGGGTAGAGAGAAGGAGAGCATGGAGGGAAGACAATGTAAACAAGAATTACTTGCATTTAGAGACTGATCATACTACTCCCACAAAACCCACCTGTGGGGGCAAATAATCCTATAGTCAGAAGAATTTGAATCCAGATGCCCCAAGCTCATTCTTTCTACTCAAAACATCCAACTCTGAAGAAGCCAGAATGCTACGCTGGATAATATGAGTCCGCTAAGGCTCAGAAATCTACCTGTGAGAGAGAAACTCCTTCCTTTCCAGCAAGAACGATGAAAGCATTTCCCCCCTCTCCAATTCAACTTCAGGTAAGTAATAAAGTTTTGTGGTGTGTGGAAAATGTTTTAACATGGCATTCAGGTCACAGTTTTAGCAAGGAATTTGAAGGATGGCCATTACCACCTTCATCCTGTATTAAACATCATGAAAACAGAAATAAAACTCCACCAAAAATAATGAAATACCTGAATTAGGTTCTTAGCTAAAAAGATACAATGTGGAAATTTTGAAGGGTTGCTGGAAAATCCCTGAATTTCTCTGTAGACACAATGTATTTTAATACAAAAATACTCATCTTGTTTTATTTCAAATGCTATGGAAACTTTGAATGTGGTGACAAGAGGGACAAGGTCTTATTCCGATAAAGACAACTTTTCTCCTGGTCTTTTCCTGTATATTTTAATGTGGCAAGTTTAGAATTATCATTTCACCTCCTCTATAACGTATGCTCAGCTAAGGAGAGCAGGATACTTAAATCGATCTAAACCACAAACTCTACAAAATGGAAAAAGAACAAAAAACAAACTGCAATTTTTTTTCCCCAAACACAATTTCAAGCTTAGTATTAACAGAGCCAATAATTGGAGCTTTTCCAATTCAATAGATATGTGATCCACAAACATATAACAAGTTACAAGATAAAAAAAATAAGAAAATCAAACCTCTCTTCATCTCTTAGTCATTTTAATCAAAAGAAAATTATATTCATTGTAGGAAAAACCAACCAAACAAACAATTTCACTGTTGCTCTTACCGGCGTTGCTCTGCCTCCCTCATTTTTCGCTGAGCTTTAATTTTGTCAAATGGCACAATGCCTTGTCTCTCTCTGCTCTCTGATTTGCGATCCTGGCTCTTAATGCTCTGTATTTAAATATTGAAGTAGAGAAACTTAATGGAGTACATTTATAAAAGGACAACTATCACAAACGATACTCTAAGCTCTTTTCCATTCATACATATCATGTCTCAAAGCCTGGTCCCCGCATTTTTAAACAAAGCTGTTCTTTTTTTAACATTACAGACACACCATGTATTGACACAGTAATACTTCCCACATTTGTTTGGCAGGATTTCGTTGCTGAATATGATATCAGCTGTATGAAAGGTATTTTAGTAATTAAGATCTAAATCCACATTATAGAAACTCTAATTGGACAAATGGGTAAGACGAGCGTGGGTTGCATGTAGCTTGGCAGGATTTAGCATTTGTTTCTAAAGAAAACTGATGCATAATGTTTGCCATGCAGAACCATTACTTACTCTGTCTTTTGATGCAGTTGATGTTTTCACACTAATAACAGGTTCTCCTTTGGATTTATCCATGACTACTGTTCTCTCTGTTCCTTTACTTCCTAAAAAAATCAGAGGTTGAGGGGAAAGAGGTTGAAAAAATGATCAAACTACGTAACCTACATCACTCCTTGCTATGCCAGAAGTTATGTTCTCTAAAATGTGAAAATGGGCATTTAATCCTCTCTTCAGAAGTCATTTTTTCACTACAACAGTGCTTCTGTTAAGGATGACACAATGTCAAACACCATCCCCACCCCCACCGCCTCTTTATACCTTCTGGATTTCCAATTGAGAACCAGAAATAATTACAGAATATTGCTAGTTCTTTGGAAAGAACTACCTACAATTAATTATTCATATTTCCCCATAACTTTTACTCTATGAAAAAAAAAAAAAAACAAACGCCAAATTACCCGACTTAATAGTTTTAGGTTGATCTGATGAACCAGACTTCAGTTCATCTTTATCTTTTTTTTCCTTTTCGTCTTTGTCTTCTGTCTTTTTAGGATCATCTTTTTGGTCAGATTTCTCATCCATTTTAACACTGCCAGGTCTATAGATAGATATTGATATAGATTAGACTAATACAGAGTAAGAGAAAAGAAAATTAAAGGAGAATGTTAGCAACACAGTAACAAAGTGGAATTCTAATGCGATGACAGTCATAATTAGATTTCCAAAGATTTAATTTTACAACTTCCTACACCATAAAATAAGATAATCAGACAATGCTGTGCAGTTGTCATAAAAACTTGGCCGTGATTCAGGTATCTCAACTGGAGGCAAAAGGAAAAACTCAGGCGCACCACGTGCTTAATTCCCACAAAGCATAATGCGCACAAATGCAGGTCGACGGTTACGAAGCGCCAATGTGAACCATTTTTCTTGGGCAACTAAGTGAAATAAAGGCAAAAACTTCTTGGCAAATAGCATTTAATAGGAGTCATGCCTCAAGAAGATAATTAAAGCAAAGGACTTAGTGTCTTTTTCAGCTACTTTCAGTAGCGCTAGAGAGAAAAAGCATAGTGCTGAAGAGGAACACACGCTGGAAACAGGATCTTGGACAACTGATCTTTAACTGTTTGTGACTGCAACAACCTGAGAAAGGCCTATTTGAATGAGAGAAAAATTTAACGAAGAAATAGTGACACGCTCATGAAAATTCTCAGATGGCCCTTCCTATAGATTTATGACATGAAGGCACCACAGTCTTTACTACAACACAAATATAGCTAAATCAAAAAGGTATGCTTGAAAATACAACTTTCCAATGCCTACCTTAAAGCACATAACAGAAACATGTTAAGTTAGGCACCGAACATCAGCAGAAGTTTATCTTGTAGTAAAAGCTGGAAAAATGCATTTATCGCTCCATGACAAATCAGCATAGACTGAGGAAGAGGAAAACGCCTTTGGACAGAGACTTTTTAGAACAGTACCTCTCACTGGCTGTTTCTTTCTTTGCTTCATTCTCTTTTTTTTCACTTGGCTTCTTCCCAGCAGGTTCATTTTTTGCCTGAAATGTATTTGGCACATCATCAGCTGAGAATGTGGTCTCAATCGTTTGTACAATCTGATGGTAATGGGACATCTTTGAAGATCAGTACTCACTTTTTCTACAGAAATTATTTTCCCATGTAACTCTGTTTTGTGGAGATGAGTAATACACTTTGTGGCCTCCTCGGCTGTAGACATGGTAACAAAGCCGTAACAGCGAGCACCGGGGCTGCGAGCATTGGTGACCACTTTTGCACCTACCACCTTTCCAAAACAAAGAGGTATTACAACACTGACTGTAACAAGTGCCTGCCATTTAACAGCAAGAAGTACAAGCTCCGTTTCTACTGTTTTATTCCTGTCCACCACCATTCAGGAAAATTCTATTTTTAAGAGATTAACAAATACAAAAGGAGCACTGGCTTGGAGCCAATCATGCTTCTGTTGCCAATGCAACACTGCAAAAGCTGAATCAATAGATAGAAGCCAAAGACTGAATTCTGTTCTGAAGAAAGCCCATTAAAACAAAAAAAAAAAAAAAAAAAGAAGATACTAACTTTACATCAACAGCATAATTTTCTTAAGGATAAAGGGAGTAAAAACCTAATAAATATTTGTAAGCCAATTTCTACCCACATGCTAACGCTAGCTCAACTGCTAAGTCCCATCTCCTCTTGGAAAAAATGTTTTCATGTCACTGCTAAAAGGCAAACCCACGATGTTACCTACGATCTTGTTTGAGAAACAGGAAGCTTCCCCAAAAAGTATAACTTGAAAAAGCCCACATAAACCACCTGCTTTCATGAATGGTTCTTACTTATGCTCCTATATTCAATACAGCTCACTTTGTATTACAGAAATCAATCATATTTCACAAAGGTGTCATATTGTAAACTACAGCTGAGTAAAGAACATACTTTTGAGCATTTGATTTATTACAGATGTCCATCTCCTTTTAGGAAGCTTTGCCTCTGCTAATACTCCAAAGAAAACAACAGCAATTTTATTCCCAATAATTACGCTTCAACATTTACTGCATGTTTTACTTAGTCCTAAGGAAGTCTTTAATAAACAATGTTAAATTCACTGTTGACTGTGAATTTCCCATGGGTGAAGCTACTATACTACAGCACAGGAGACAGACATATATGCAAACAGTCATTCACTGTTTCAAATAAAGGACCATAAATGGAACTTTATTTTTGTTTGGAAGTGAGAGACAGAATAAAAAAAAGCAGTCATTCAGTGTGTAGTTTGGCAATTTTTTTCCTTGATATCCCACCATATTTGATAATTTGATTCCTTTCACTGGTATTTTCAGTGAACAGGAGCTTAAGAAGTCTTATTAAGACAGTTTCAAGTAAAAAAACCAAACCAAACCAAACCAAACAAACCCTTACCTTTCCATATTTGCTAAACAGGTTCTTCAAATCTGTAGCTCTGGTAGTGGAAGCCAGTCCACTCACCCAAAAGTTTCTACCAGAACCGCTACCAGCGTGACCTATTTAGGAAAACAAACAAAACCAAAACATACCCCAAATCCTAATTATTTCAACAACTACTTCTGAATTAAAAAGGAGCAGTTCCATAAATCTTTTTATTTTTTGAAATCATAGAACAAATGAAATGCAATGCGTAACACTCTCCCCGCCATGATTCACATTCCTGAACGCAAGTAGTACTACAAGGCTGAAAACTTTAAGATGGAACTACAAGCTTTAATATGTGTAACAGAAGTATGTTATGTCATTCTTCAAGAAAGAAACGGGACTAAGGCATCTCTGAAGTAACCGTGGCTCTTCAGAATGTGCCTGGATAGAACCAAGTAACTCCGCACTTACAGGAGAAGACAGAAGACTTGCTAGAGTTGCAGGAACTGTGTTAGTACCCACATATGCTCATGTCTTGCCCTCCTTGTCTCCCCTATTCAAAAGGAATAACGATGGAATGCAGATTTACCGCACCTCTCAAGGAAAGACATTCACCATAAAGGAAGCAAGAAAATTTCTCTATTTCTGCCCGTACAGAATCCACCATTGGGGTATGAAGCCTGCGACTTCAGTTACAGGAGTCAGAAAAGACCCAGCTTTCTTTAACTGTGCAAGAACTACAGAACACCCATCCACTGTGGCATCTCAACTAGAGAGATAATTTCATAAACGCTTATGTCCTTGTAAAGCTTGAAAACCCAACGTCTAGCGATTAAAAAGCATTCGAGCTGAACTCCAAGTTTTATTGTTTGCATTTCCGTGTGAAGCACTTATACAGGAATAACGTTTCCAGTCTCCTTTGAAATGCCTTTACTGTCCTTCTGTCACTCTTGGTAGTGTTCAGTTCCACAGGTTTCAATGAATGGAGTGACGTAGGTTTCAGTCCAGCTACCTGCTTCCAATTCATCTTCCTTTTTTTTCTTTTTTTTGTGATACAGGAATTTTTCAGAACTGCTTTCATTGAGGGGAGAGACTTCTTCCAGAACCTTTCTAAAATGCTATTTTATTCGGGTGTCTTTCCATCTCTTAATTCCTGATAATTTTGGTCATTGTTTCAAATGAGCTTAGCACTGAGAACATTGTTGTTAATATTTATACACATTTCCTAGGGAAGCATGCAATCATTTGTGCCAATCTCTTTTTTAAAAAAAAGACGTCTTTTGTATAAAGGAGACCAAGTCTACATCTGTCATCTTCTAGTCTCAAGGACTGCACGGACAAAGGTGTGTCATGTGTGCAAACACCTGGGAGATAAATTGTCTTGGTGTTTCAAAAAAAACGAGCCATGAGCTTTAATGCTTTTACTCCACATGCTTCCTCTAGAATTCTAAAATGGCCACCTGCAGTCACACTGGCACCAGAATCCAGGAGAAAGAGAAAAATGAGCATTTTCTTCTATTTTGCCGACGATTTTATAGATTAGTTAAACTACACTAACGTCCTTTTTGAATAAGCTTTGGTCAGTCTTAACATCTCCAGTTTTTGCCCTCCCATAAGATTTAAAGAGGTGCTCCTGCAATGGTACTGCACTTCCAAGACAAAGAAAGGCTGGGACTATAATTCTTCTAGACTGAGAAACTAGAACAATGTAGGTACTGGCAGCCAACCCTCAACACTGAAGATATCTTTCATATATGCATAAATCAACTGCCAAGTCCACCAGACTTATGAGCTCATAAATTTATTTTTCTACGCTCTTCTTAATACAGCTCTCAATGAATGCATGGAACATGGAACACTCCTCATCCTAGATAAAATCCTTTCATGCAGGCACGGAAATAGCAACGTATGAGTCAGAACTGACTTACACATATACAGTTCTGTATCTTTCTTCTGGCTCAACTTTGCTCAAAGATGCTTTGCTCTGCATGCAGAGAGAGTTACACAGCCAAGTAGTTACCTCTCCCCAGTGCTGTTTACTATGTCAGAAAATGATTTAAACAAATGTTATGACCTCGGATCTTGGAAAAAGCAGCTGACAATGAGTTCAGTCTGTGTTGGAAAACCCAATTAAAACCAAACAAATTATTCCTGTCCAGTTGGTAAACAGATCTCATAACGAATTTCTTGCCTATTATAGCAAGTGCTGGAACTTCCACGCTTACAGTGCTGAGCTACCTGCCTGCAGTATGTAAGAAGGACGTTAACAGTCAGTTCTAAGTTTTCTGCCCTGGTCAGGTAGCAGAGAATAGAGACGTGGGGTGAGCTGCAAAGACTCAGCAGCCTGATGCATTAAAAGGAAAGGAAGAAGTATGATGAAAAGAAGGAGCAGGCACCTGAGACACTATTGATCAGGAAATTTTCATCTTGCTTACGACACATATTTGCAGCATAAATAGGATCTGCGCGGACAAAGATTTAATAATGTCAATCTAATTCAAAGGCAATGTTAAACTGGAAGTTTCTGTGGCATTTAAATATGGGAATACTAGATTCCAAATTATTTCAGCAAAACAGGAGACGATATGAAGAATCACAAGCATATAGTAAAGCAAACAACTGTGAAAGGCTCTTGACTCACTAACAGCTGTTGGTAAGCATCTTCAGCGCCATGAAGGACATATTTGCCACGTAATGTCTACCTTTTATGATCAAGATACAACCAAAAGGGCGCGACACAAATATCCTTAGAAAATGCAGAAAAGGAAAATGGTATTTTTTGGCTTAAATAAATTTCAAAAAAAAAATCTAGGAAGAGGTGAATGCTTTATGAGATTTAACAACTTCACAGATTCCAACACTTTTCTGCTGAAATACCCCATCCAACACAGTTTCTCCAACCAATCGTTAAAGTTCTATTTTTGAAAAGAAACATACCTTTCTCATCCTTTGAGATTATCTTTGTATCTCTGTCCTCCTCAACAGGGCTAAAGACAAAAGACCACATTATTCAAGTCAGAAAGAAAAGTAATTAACTATAAATTATGAAAAATGCTAAAATTAAATACCTACCAGAAAATACGTTGCAAATGAGAACACACCTTTGTATACTTGATTTAAGAAATCTGACAAGAAATAATGAAGTCAGATTCTTAAACAGTTACATTAGGAAGACATTTACAAATAAAGAGCAATTTAATAAACAACCTTTGAAGGTTGAGGAAGGAAAGAAATCAAACCCTCTGTGTTTTAAAAAAAAATAATTAATATCTGCACATGGAGAAATAAAACAGATTCTTTAGGAATAGGCTACAATTTCATCAGTCTCGGTGGCCAATTGAAGGAAACAGCTTATTCGCATCACTTAACGACCAATGAAAAAAGATAGCATCTGGTCTATAACGGAGAAAAAACAAACCTCTTTTTCTGATCACCGCCCTCACTGCTTGAGGACTCTTTAGTGGCAGGGGATTCCTCAGAATTAGCTTTGTCTTCTGTTTTCTTGCCATCTTCTTTGCTATCTTGGCCTTCGGGACCTGCGCCTTTCTCCGCTGTTTCCCCACTAGAGGCTTCCAGGCCTTGGGAGCGTTTGCTACTCTGATCGCTTAGGGTCTCTACTACTAAAGATTCAGAGTCCGGTTTCTCTTCCTCTATTGTCTGTTCACTTGTCTCCCCTTTTGCTACAACTAAACGCTTTGCTTCCTTCCTTGCCATAGCTTGTGCCGATTTGCTGTCCAAATCTAAAGCATCTTCCTCCAACTGAGTGGCAGCAAGAGCGTCCTCTTCCTCTGCTAGCCTCTTGCCTGGCACCACGTTACTTGCTTCCTGTGCATGTGGCCGCTCCGCTTCAGAAGTTTCTTCGTTAAGTGGTTCAGATTTACAAGTTTCCCCCAAAATGTCGAGTATTTTCTCATTTTCTACGGATTTAACAGGAATAGAATGGCACAAGATTTAATCACCAGGGAAATACAGCAATCACAAATGTGGAACTGGCATGGCTGCCACACTAACACCAAGAGAACTTCTAAGCTACACAGAGATTGGAAAACCCTAGTGTACACAGTGTTAAAAGCGCTACGCTAACTGCTGTCTGACAAACTACCAAATCAGCCCTAAAATGTTAACAGGGAAGAAAAATGCCCCCACAGATTTAACAAAAACCTTCTGGCTGATCCTTGATATTCTTCATGAAATCGTTCAGCTCTGTTTCTTCTCTAGTTAGCTTCCAGAGTCCGAGATGCTTAACTGAACGTATCAAGGCACTGAGGGTTCAATTTTTAAATTTCTGTGAAATTCTTTTAGCAGACAGTCCAACATGAGAACTGGGCATCTTCTGATGGTGCATGAGTGTGTTTGCAGTCCAGAAAGTGAAAAGTATCTGTATGACATTTCCATGAAGAAACTCTCTTCTTTCTTCTGTATCCAGTAACTAATCTTTACATTTTAATGCCCTACAATATCTTTTTACTGCTTTCACTGCTCTCTACTTAGTAACAGACTTAAGGTGTGTGCGATATCACAAGATCTGTTTACAAGTAGAATCTTTAGCTTTTAAACTGTGATTAACTTCTCTAAATCCATTTATGTAGTTTAACAGGTTTTTAAACCATTTCATTTCACTGGAAATATTTCAAAGATGACAAGCATCACTTCACAGATCTGGGGATATGATTGGGTTTCCAATCTCTATGACCCTGCATGATCTGGATTGTCCATCATAAAAATAATGCAAATTATGTTTGTTTGCTTGGGCTTTTAATAGTTAATGGTTTAAAAAGTATTAGTTGAAAAGACAGGAATATGTTTTTCTTTAACAGTACCTGGCTCCAAGTGTAGCTTCTCCATTTTCTGTTTGGGAAAATAAACACAGAAAGAGGATTTTATAAAATGGATTGTGTAGCACAAAATAATAGCAACCCCCCACCCAATCCCATGACAATTCACCTACTATATTTAGCACTTTTTTTTTTCCACCATTCATTGGAACTGAGTATTTTATATAGGTAATTTTCTGGCACATTAAAGTCAAATTAAAAATATCAGCCACAATAGTGTTCTCATATCTAACTTGGAATGTTGAAGAAACCAATAAAGTATCTTTTTGTACCACATCAACTGCAGAGCAAAAACCAAACCCAACTACTACTTGATAGACGGGTAGACATAGTGCTTAGAGATATAGTTTAGTGATGTTTTTTGTCAGACTTAGGTTGATGGTTGGACGAGATGATCTGAAAGGTCCCTTCCAACCTTATGATATAATCAGCAGATGGGAAAGAAGAAATCAACAGTACAAGACCATTTTTATTTGCCACTGAAGTGGAGGAAATCTTGATAGCTGACTAAAAAGTAGGTAAAAACACAGGGCATTCTCATTTGACAGACTGTATTCTGAGCAAGATCACATACGTCTCGGATTCTGTTACAATTTCATATTATGGTCATGTTTTCTTTTTTTGTAATATGAGTGCAGACTAAATACTGATAATAACAATCAAACACAGCTACATTTTCAATTTACCTTCATTTCAATTAAATCAGAAGAGGTGGCATCTAAATTGTTTTCAACGTCATCATAATCTTCCTAAAAGAGTAAAAAAGGCATTATAGCATTTCTTACAAAAAGTAATGCTGGATTACGGAGAAATAATACTGTATTCAATTTTCCTAGCAGTAGTAACGAGTAATATTTTCCAGTATTTGACAGATCTCAATTGCTACTTCAGACTGGGACCCTAGAATGAGGGGCAACAGATAAATATTCTTGATGAATAAATATCTTTCTCCAGTTACCTTTCATTTTAATTTCAACACGACATTGTCAACATCAAAATTACTCTTATTAAGAGAGGAAATTTAGTTCACTTATCTGTGGTTTCTGCACATAACATGTTTTTCCATTCCCCACTTTTTTACTTCTTTAGTGTCTAAATGAAATAAGAAGTTACAAATGAAGCTGACTTAGGTTTCTGCTTTTCCAAAAACAAAACACATCCGGAAAATCTTCCTTCCTTCAGAGCTGATGGCAAGACTCAAGCAAAGCTCATCAGTTACATGATTCACAACAGCTCTAATTTGCAGAATACCAGAAAATTGCCTTTCAGGTTAACTAGATATTGTCGCAATGACTCTTGTTTTCAGAAGGTAAATGATAAAAAGTTGATGCAGACACCACAGGCCTAAAATAATAAAAAATATACATAAGGAAGCAAGGAAGGGTATTCATGCCATCCAGAGGGACCTGGACAAGCTGGAGAAGTGGACCCGTGAGAACCTCATGAGGTTCAACAAGGCCAAGTGCAGGTTCCCACATCCGGGTCAGGGCAAACTCCAGTACTAATACAGGCTGGCGGATGAAGGGATGGAGAGCAGCCCTGCCGAGAAGGACGTGGGGGTACTGGTGGATGAAAAGCTGGACATGAGCCAGCAACGTGTGCTGGCAACCCAGAAGGCCAACCATATGCTGGGGCTGCATCAAATGAAGTGTGGGCAGCAGGCTGAGGGAGGGAATTCTGCCCCTCTACTCCGCTTTGGCAAGACCCCCCTGCAGTGCTGCGTCCAGCTCTGGGGCCCTCAGCACAGGAAAGACATGGACCTGTTGAAGCAGGTCCAGCGGACACCACAAAAATGATCAGAGGGATGGAGCACCTCTCCTATGAGGACAGGCTGAGAGAGTTGGGTTATTCAGCCTGGAGAAGAGAAAGCTCCAGGGAGACCTTATTGCAGCCTTTCAGTACTTAAAGGGGACTTATTAAGAAAGATGGGAATAGACCTTCTAGCAGGGCGCGTTGCGACAGGACAAGGGGTAATGGCTTTAAACTAAAAGAGGTAGATTTAGACTAGACATAAGGAAGAAATTTTTGACAATGAGGGTGGTGAGACACTGGAACAGGTTGCCCAGAGAGGTGGTCAATGCCACATCCCTGGAAACATTCAAGGTCAGGCTGGACGGAGCGCTGAGCAACCTGATCTAGTTGAAGATGTCACTGCTCATTGCAGGGGAGCTGGACTAGTTGACCTTTAAAGGTCCCTTCCAACCCAAACTACTCTGATTCTTTCATTCCATTTTGGGAGTGAACAGCCTAAAATTAAAACCCACAAGGATCCAAGGAAGGATAATATTGGGGAATGACTGTAACACATAGGTTACCCTGTTCATTAAGTAGGAGACTGTGATGTCTGTAAAAGACATTGAAAGTTGCTCTCAAAACTAAGTCAAAAGCCCGACAATGTCAGACCAGGGCAATACACAGTCCATAAACATTTTCTTGTTTTATTAATCTCTATGAGAAAACTGTACAACATAAATTATTTAAACCAGAGCATTATTTCTGCAGAAAAGATTTCAAATTATCTATGAGTTGAAAACTTATTTCTCTCTCTCTCTCTCTACATATATATAAATATAAATACCTAGATGGCTGGGTATATGCGTTTATACACTTAAACACATATAAATGGGAAGAGGGAACGCCAAAACTAATACATTACTTTCAAATTCACTTGTTTACTGTGAATATTTCATGCCTCTGATAGGTCCAAGAATATCTACCACTTAAAAAGTAGGACATGAGAGCTGTTAATGTGAAATAGAATCCATATTACATTCATGTCCTATATTCTATTACATTGAAATAACTTGTTCATGTGCCCATTATATTTACTAAATACCTTCTGAAAAATTTACAAAGACCTCTACTCACCTCATTTTCTGTTAGCTGATCTGGAAGTTCTTTCATTTCTGCTTCGACATTTTCTTTATTATCAGACAGAGAATCAAGAATATTAACAGGACTATAGTCTTCCCCACAGTCTACAGCACTGCCGTTATCTATTTCAGCTTCATCTAACACACTAATATCCATCATGTCAATATCTTGCAAGGTATCCAGACTTGCCTCGATATCCTCCTATAGAAAGAAAAATGGTAGATGTGTACTTAAGTGTGGGTTAAATGATGCATATTCTCAGGAACAGCAATCACGATTTCACTTACCTGCCCATCTCTAGAGTTTTCTTCCAGTCCATTGTCTTCAACACCTTCTTCTTCTGGTTTTCTTCCTAAAAAGAGTGTCACTAAAGTGAGATACAGCACTAGATTTCATAACACGTCTACTCTTTGCGGAATTATCTATTCAACACTGGGGTTTTTTTTCAACAATTATTAAGACCCTGATCCAGAAGTCCAGGTATGACTTGCCACTTGATACAAGCCAATGGCACGAGCATGAACTAGAAGCAGCACAGCTACGTTTTTCAACAGCTACCCTCCTCTCATTCTACAACACTCCAATACCCAAAAAGACAACACTGTCTAGGAAGGTGTTCCATTTAAAAAACCAAAAACTCCTCCCTCTTACAATTTAAATAATTAAACTGATTTAGAATTAGTCTTCACTTTTAAGATCTTGGACACACACATCACGTTTAAGCACATCTGTCACCAGCAAACTTGTCTTGCTATTCAAAAATAACGGCTCTTTCTATATTTTTACGCTGTTATCTCAAAGGAAGCAGCTTAAAAGTAAGTTTCAGAAAGCATTTTTTAAGAACTGTCTACGAGCGACTCAAGTAAATCACATGTAACGTGCCCAATGCAATATTTAATGTTTTTGAGGCAAAATCATAATGAGCTATTTCAGAACAGTTTGTTTTCAAAACAACAGTTATAAAATGAAATAAGACACTAAGAAAAGTTATACACATTTGTTGTTTTGTTCTAATTATTCCCACTGTAATTCCTTGCATCTAAAAATGTATCCCAATGATGATGCAGGTTCAAGGGCTTCTACGAAAAATACAGTTACAGCAAGGAAATTAGTACTCAAGGTGTTGTGGAGCCACCTTAATATACATCGGCAGAGCTTTCCACAGGAGCTTACGCTGCAGCTGCCTGCGTTGTACCTGACACAATTCTACACCCACAGGTGCAAGTACAGGAACATCTGGGACTTACAGTCTCACCTACAGGTTTCAAGACTTGCTAATGGAAGTTAAGGTTAGGTGTCATATTACCGTTTAAACTTTTGATTGCTCACTATCGCAACAGATTTTTACCATTTTCCATAAGGGAAAAAGCTTTTTTTTTTTAATTAAAGTATTGAAACGTAAGAAATCAACATTGTATACTAAGTTCTAGCTAAATGAAGACAAAGAAACTGTATTTGTGTAGACTCCGTACCTTTGCTAGTTCTTTTTGGTATTCTCTTGTTAGTCAGTTCTGAGGCCACAGGAATTTCATCAGGATCTCCTCCTTCCTCTTCAATGGCCTATTGGAGACAGCAGCATGACATCTATTATATTGTTTGTTGGCGTGCATTTGTACTAGTTTTGGATGGGAGAGAGTTAAATTTCTTCAGTGGCTGGTATGGGGCTATATTTTGAATTTGTGCTGGAAACAGTGTTGATAATACAACAGGGATGTTTTACTTATTGCTAAGGCGTGCTTACGCAGCATCGAGGCCTTTTCTGCTCCTCACGTCGCCCCACCAGCAAGCAAGCTGGGGGGGGGGGCACGAGGAGTTGGGAGGGGACACAGCCGGGACAGCTGACCCCGACTGTCCAAAGAGACATTCCAGACCACACGATGTCATGCTCAGCAACAGAACCAGAGGGGGTGGATATTGGCGGGGCTGCCATTACTTGCGGACTGGCTCGGCATGGGTTGGTTGACGGCGTGCAATTGTTTTTTTTTATATCACTTGCTTTTCTTAGGTGTTATTTTCTTTTTCCTCCTCTCTATTGTTTTTTGGGGTTTTTTTTTGTCCTTCCATTTAAAATAAATTTTAAACTGTCTTTATCTCAACCCACAAGTTTTCTCTCACTATTACCCTTCCAATTCTCCCTCCCCGGGCCGCTGGGGGAAGGGGGCAAGCAAACGGGCATGTGGTGCTTAGCTGCCTACTAGAGAAAAACGATGACAGCATTTTTAAGGATTTGTCGGATGGAAACATTAGTGCCTCACCCTAGTTCCAGTCATACAGCCGGGCAGCCACATCAGCCGTCAGAAACGCTGAATAATAAGGTGCTGTAACACAACCCCACAGCCACATCAAGCTACGACTGAGGAGCAAAGTCCCTGACTTGTAAAGCAGGCTCCCTACTCAGCAGAGAAGCACTTTATCTGTATAAAACTGAGAATGATCGCTACAAGAACTCCAAGCGCATCTGACAGTACTTTCTTCCTCAACGTGCAGCCCTATTAGAACCCATAAAGGGGTCAGGACCGACCACGCTCTTCTGGCCTCATAGAAATCTGTGGAAATACATTCCGGAGAGGTGGGAGAGATGGAGTCAGGTGAAGTGCGTAAAGAGCAAGCAAGAGAGGAGACAGGCGAAAGGGGAGCGCGTGTATATGCTGAGGGAACGGGAGAGGAAATCGGGGAAAGACGCGATTTCAGGGATTTGTCAGGGACAGGGAAAGAGGGAAAGACCGGGGCCACCGCGGAGTGACATCGGAGCAAGGAACGGCTGAGGCGCGGGTGCCCACGCGCTGGAGCGCGAGCGGGCGGGGCGGTAGCAAGCGGCAGCGCAGCGGCGGGGCTGCCGGCGATCCCTACAAGGGCAACGGCTCCACCGCAGCCCGAGGAAAAGGGCACAGTGGCGCCGGGACCAGCAGAGAGACGCGGTGGCACGGCTCCGCGCCACGGCCCGACCCACGCTCCCCTCAGGGCCGCCCTCGGCACGGCGGCTCGAGAGCCCGGGCTGCACCCCCAGCGCGCATGCGCCACGCGCCCTCGGCCTGGGGACAAAGGACCCGGATGACACCCCCCTTCCCCCTCCCCCCCCCGCCCCCTCTCCCGCCGGCTTTGCGCCTCACCTTCCTCAGCCGCTCCATGAGAACGCTCTTGATGCCACCGCTGTCTAAGTTACGGCGTTTGAGCTCGGCCCGCAGGTCGATGACTCGCAGCTCGCTCAGCCGTCGGGTTTCGGGTTCCGAGCCGAGAGTCGCGGCCCCACCAAGGGATGTGAAGTCCCCCAGCCCGGCCGCTGATTGACTCTCCGCCATCAAGGCCCCTTCGATATCCCGCCTCGAGCCGAACGCGCAGGGGAGTACGGCACAACCAAGCGTCTAACCTTGCGATCACAGCGCAAAATGGTGGGGAGGCCAACACGCGCCGAGGTGGGGGGGGGGGGGGAGTAGGGGGGAGGGAAAACCCCGCTACGCGCAGGCTCGGAGCGAAGGGCGACGACGAGCCGGGGGCCGGGCGAAGGCGGGGCCTGGAAGACAACGCGAGCGACACCCCCCTGCGCATGCGCGCACGGCGTCGCCCGCGTCTGAGGACGAGTCGCGAGCTCCCGCGCGTGCGTCCGAGGGCCGAGGCAGAGTGCGGCTGCGCATCTGCGGAGGGAGGCGGGCGAAGGAAGTAGTGCGCACGCGCACCCCCAGGGGCCCGCTCCGGAGCGGGGACGTTACTCTCCGCGCATGCGCACAACCCCTGCGGGCCTGGTGGTCAGCGCGCGTGCGGACTGCGGTGCCTTTTCCTTCCCTCCCCCTTTCTCTTCAGCGCGTCTCGTTTTTGCCACCATTTTGTGCCGCAACCGCGGCTTTGCGCGGGGTGTTTGTTTTGTTTTGTTGGGGTTTTTTTAACCTGCCTTGCTCCGCGCGTGCGAGTCGAAACAACGGCCCTATGGCGGAGAGTCAGTCAGCGGCCGGGCAGGGAGAACCTGCCTCCGTGGGTGGGTCGGGAGTCTCCAGTTCGGAGTCGGAAAACCGGCGGCGGCTGAGCGAGCTGCGCGTCATAGACTTGCGGGCGGAACTCAAGCGCCGCAATTTGGACAGCAGCGGGAACAAGAGCGTCCTGACGGAGCGGCTCAGGAAGGTGAGCCGGGAGACGCGCCGGGGCTGCCGGCGGGGGCGGCGCAGCCCCGCCGGGCGCTGCTGAGGAAAATGGCGCCAAACGGCCGTGGAGCGGAGGGAACGGGGCTGCGGGGAGCGGGGGGTCGGTTCTGCGGGGCCCGTCAGGCCCAGCGCGAGCGTGGCCCCGTACTTGGCTGTCTCAGGCTCGCCTCTGGAGCCGCCGGTCTCGTGTGGTAGCGGGGGAGGGAGCGGGGGGGAGGTGCCTGCGAGCCCATCTCCGATTTCCTCGGGGGACACAGCACTGCGCGTCTGCCGCGGCACTCGGCCCGGGTGTTTCTGGTTTCATGCATCACTGGCCTTTCCCCACCATGCACTGAGCTCCCGGATTTACGGTTCTGTGCACTGTTTGCTAGGCTTTTTGCTGCGTGCTCATTTCCTTGCTGGCTTTCTAGCTGGTAGCCTGTACACAGTATCCTCGTCAGAATGTTTGGTATGCCCCCCTGCTCCGCTCTGGTGAGACCCCACCTGGAGCACTGCGTCCAGCCCTGGAGCCCTCAGCACAAGGAGGACACGGAGCTGTTGGAGTGGGTCCCGTGGAGGGCCATGAAGATGATCCGAGGGCTGGAGCCCCTCTACTGTGAGGACAGGCTGAGAGAGCTGGGGGGGTTCAGCCTGGGGAAGAGAAGGCTCCGGGGAGACCTTCCAGCCCCTTCCAGTCCCTAAAGGGGGCCTACAGGAGGACGGGGAGGGACTCTGGATCAGGGAGTGTAATGACAGGACGAGGGGGAATGGTTTCAAACTGAAGGAGGGGAGATTTAGATTGACTGTTAGGAAGAAACTGTTTGCTGTGAGGGGGGTGAGCCCCTGGCCCAGGTTGCCCAGAGAAGCTGTGGCTGCCCCATCCCTGGAGGGGTTCAAGGCCAGGTTGGCCGGGGCTTGGAGCAGCCTGGGCTGGTGGGAGGTGTCTCTGCCCAGGGCAGGGGGTGGCACTGGGTGATCTTTAAGGTCCCTTCCAACCCGAACTATTCTATGATTCTATGTTAGTAGCATGCAAACCGTTTTCATTGACTTGATGCCTGCCGTCTCCTAGAGACAAGGTTCTTACACTGTCACAACACTCCGGGTATCTGTGCACTGTTGCAAATGCTGTAGGATTGACTTTTTTTTTTTGTCTGTAGGTTATGCTGCTGACTGCTTTCCAGAAACTTTACACCAACATATTACTGTTTCTTGTGTGCTTGTTGCTTTGATCCCATGGCGTTTGGTTTGTGTATCCAAGTTGCTGCTATCTAATTCAAAGCACTAGATTCTTGTTTCAGTATTTTTCTGCCTCTGGTGTCCAGCTCTTAAATTCAACAGAAACGCACAAATGTAATTATTATGTCTGTCTTGATATATCATATCTTTATCTTTTCCCCTTAACAGGCTATTGAGGAGGAAGGGGGGAATCCTGATGAAATTCCAGTAGTTTCAGAAAATATCATGAAGAAAACTCCCAAAAGAAGCAGCAAAGGTACAGGGCAGTTAGAGAGGATCTTCACCCCCATCTCCCTTGGGTTTTCTAGCAACTTTAACTCATGAAATGGAACCATGCTAATTTTTTTTCTGAAGTCTGCTTTTCCTTTTGGCAAAGTACTTGGTTTCATTTTGGCACTATTGCTGAATGTTTTGCCGTCCCAAAGCTATAGCTTTAGTTAAATTATTAATTTTGACTTACGCAAAAATGTAAATTCATGAGATGAAATTCAAATGTTTTGCCAACTAGTTTGTTTGACTCGGATTTTTGTTATTAGATCCAGTTTGGAGTGATGTTACATTTGCTTGCAAACTTAAATGTGAAATCTTAACTGGAAACAGAACAAATGTCAAAACTATGGCTAAAAGCAGAGATATCTTTGGTAATCACATTCATGTTCAAGTCTCAGAAAAATACCTAACGTATGTTTTAGCGCTTTTAGTGTTGGAATGGAAAATAGGTGAGATGTTCCTCTTAGCTCTCAAATCCTTCCTCCTTTTTTATTGTAATGTGCTTGTAGTTTTTGAGCTACATTCATAAAAGCTGAAGCAACTGCTTAGCTCTAAGTTTGAGGAGTTCCTGTTTGGTGCTGAAACTAGCAAACTGTTTTCAGTAATGTGAGTTCCGAAATTTTGTGTCCAGCTGATAAGCGGAGCACTGCAGTAATGCTTACAAATACAGTGGGATTTTTCATTCTTTTGTAGAGGGGTTTTTTTTCATTGTTTTATGTTGGGTTTTCCCTTTGGTTGCTTTTTTCTTTTTTCCTTTTTGTAAATGTCTGTAAAGAAATGAAAGGCTGAGATAATACATTACTGCAGTCTCAGCTGAGCCAGATGTTCTGGGGAGTGCACAGCGGTGCTTCTTGAAGTCATGACAGACCTCAGACTGTAGCATGTTTGTCAGTTACTGAACTAGGATGATATATAGGCACTCAGTTGTGGAAGATAAGGAAAGAGCAGATAACTAAACTGAATGGAATATCAACTCTGATGAAAAAATAAAACTTGAAGGATACATGCTGTTACTTTCTTTTCATTCTAACGATCGTAATGTTGTTAGGACGTAGACCAGATGAAGAGGGAGTAGAAGATAATGGCCTGGAAGAGGATTCGGGAGATGGACAGGTATGCAAGACTGCGTTTGAAGCAAAGTAGTGATAGCATTGCTTTCAAATTACAATGGCTATTATATATACTTTTTTTCTTTTTACAGGAGGATATTGAAGCAAGTTTGGATAACTTGCAGGATATTGACATGATGGATATTAGTGTGTTAGATGAAGCTGAAATAGATAATGGCAATGCGGTAGATTGCGGAGAGGATTACAGTGCTGATAATATTCTTGACTCACTGTCTGATAGTAAAGAAAATGCTGATGCAGAAGTGAAAGAACTTCCAGATCAGCCTACAGAATATGCTATGGGTAACTTGGAGGCATCCCCACAATTCTCAGAAATTAAAGAAGAATCAAGAGAAATACCAGTAGTGATGGTATGCATCTCTTATGTGCGTGGAATCAGATTTTATTTTTTTTTTAATTAAATAGCAAAACATAAGCTAAAGAGTATTTGAAACAAGTAAGGACTCTGCCAGTTCTCATGGTCATTGCTTTTTCTTCCTTTACATATTTGTGGAAATAGCGTTCTTGATTTTAAAATGCTTAGATGTTGTTTGTACACATATAATAGTAATCCAGAAAGCGTTTGTTTTAATCATGCTTTGAACTCTGCTTCACCGTACGTTTACATTCCCATTTTCATATTTTTCTTTTATTTAGGAGGATATGTGAGGTATACAAATGCTGTAGGCTTATTTACTTCAGCTGAACAACAACATTCTGGGAACTATATTCTAGACTATTTTTTCTGTTCAGATAGGGTCTCACAGTTACTCAGGTGTTGAAAGTGTTTTTACGTTGGCTTTCTGTGTTCATCTGGCTGTTGCACTGCTTATATGATATTGTCCATCTGGACTAGAAGATAATTTTTTTTCCCCCAAGTCAAGTGCTTATCTCCTGAATTGTACAACAAAGCATTTGAAGAAAGTTATTTCTGCCCCATCTAATAGGGAAGTATAGCTTAGCTTTTTGTTGTGCGTGCACATTGTGTCATCAGTCTGGACTACAAGAGTCTAAAGTTCTCCACCCAAATCTGAAAGTTGCAGAAATAAGCTTAACCCCCTATTACCAAGCATATCCCTGTCCCAGACAAGTCAAATAGAAATACCCAGAAAGTAGGGGTTTTTTTCAGTGACTAAACTACCAGACCCCAGGTCAGCTCTTGCGGTTGTCTTTTATCAGTAAAGAAAACAGTTATCAAGTCCCATAGACTTTTGGCTCTGTGCTGTTGCTGTAAATAAGAGAGAAAGAGTAAGAGAAATTTGCTGTTGGAAGCCCCATCCTTAAAGTTTTTTGTGAGCCGACCAACACATTTGAGAGGTAGTGAGAGAGCTTACTCAGTGGAGATCAGGAAGAAGTGTGGGGGTCGCTGGTCAGTTTTTACCCTTATTGGTTGTTTTGGATGCTAAATATGTTTGCTTAATATCAGTTGTCAGCGAAAATAAAATCTTTTGTTTCTCATTCAGGTTTCATTCGCAATACCATTCTTTTATAAATAACAAAATGTCTTTGTTTACTTTTTAAAGGTAGAGGTTGAAGATGTTGGAAACAGTTTAGGTGCTTCTTCGTCTGATTTAACCGTAATAAAGGTAAATGATAACCAATTTTTCTTTACAAACAAAAAGGCATAATTATCAACTGTATGCTGAAACAGTATATATACAGGTAGTACACAGTGGGTGCATTCTTATTCTGCAAAGAATAAGAACTCATGCCTTTCTAATTTAATCATATGGACAAAGATATCTATCTGTTTATCTATCTGGTCGTGTATATATGATCTATATGTCATACTGAGTTTGGGTGGTAGATTGGATTCTTTTTATCTGTTGTATAAACCAACTCAGTTATATTTAAATTCCATTAAAAGTATGTATCCCGTGTTGACAACAAAGCTGAAACTGGCCTATTCCTGAAATACTTCCCGGATCACTCCTGGTAGGTTAAGGACACTTGTAAGTCCTGGTGAAGCTGGTGTTTCTGTCAATCCTGTTTTCGGAAAGCAGACTTCATAAAATAGTCTTTAGAGAAGGGTAACATGAAGATAAGCTTTGCTTTATGCAACTTGCATTTGTTGATTTATTTACCCATGTGAATGTGTACTGTGTGTTCAAAAGATGTCCGAGAAATACTGAAGTTTTACACATTTCTTAAAACTTCAAGGTGCTAAAAAGTAATGTTTAAACCTTCTTGTGCCAAATTTATTAAAATTCAACATTTCAAAAATGAAGTAGGCTAAATGATAGTAACTCCCTAAATTCTCTCCTATCTTGGGGGGGGTGAGAGGTGTCATTCAGAATAACACCTTGACTTATTACAACATAGTGATGTTTTGTTATTTTTGTAACTTTTTCACTGCAGGAGCTTGGAGAGTTACCTTTGGAGCCAGGTACTGGTTTTTTGGTTTTGTGTTTTTGTTGTTTTTTTGGTTTGATTGTTTTTTGGTTTGTTTTTGGATTGTGGATTTTTTTTTTGTTTAAATTAAAAAAAAAAGAAGTCCTGGGCATTGAAACAGTTTCATTCTTTATTTAATTCTTTTTGTGTCCCTGTTTTTTTTTTTAAATGCATTACTGTAGTGTACGTTTTGGTGGACAATCCAGGTTATGCAGGGTCATAGAGATTGGAAACCCAGTCATATCACCAGATCTGTGAATAACCGCTTTATGGAAACATGTATTTAATGTGATGAAATGGTTCCGTAGAACTGTTACCTCCAGTGGAGTTAAGGAATGATCCTTAAAGATGTAAAGGTTCTGAAAACAGATCTTGTGATATCACACTGTACTGTAGTTCTGTGAATAAAAATACAGGAGGGCAGGTAATACGCAGCTTTGGTACAGAACAGAAATTAAAGAGTGGCTGAACTTCAGAAGAAGGAACACACTGTCGTCACAGGAATTTTCTACAGATCCTATTCGCTTTCTGGACTGCAAATGCACTCGTACACCATCAGAAGATGCCCAGTTCTCATGTTGGACTGTCTGCTAAAAGAATGTCACAGAAATTTGGAAATTGAACTCTCAGTGCCTTGATACGTTCAGTTAAGCATCTCGGACTCTGGAAGCTAACTAGAGAAGAAACAGAGCTGAATGATTTCATGAAGAATATCAAGGATCAGCCAGAAGGTTTTTGTTAAATCTGTGGGGGCATTTTTCTTCCCTGTTAACATTTTAGGGCTGATTTGGTAGTTTGTCAGACAGCAGTTAGCGTAGCGCTTTTAACACTGTGTACACTAGGGTTTTCCAATCTCTGTGTAGCTTAGAAGTTCTCTTGGTGTTAGTGTGGCAGCCATGCCAGTTCCACATTTGTGATTGCTGTATTTCCCTGGTGATTAAATCTTGTGCCATTCTATTCCTGTTAAATCCGTAGAAAATGAGAAAATACTCGACATTTTGGGGGAAACTTGTAAATCTGAACCACTTAACGAAGAAACTTGCGAAGCGGAGCAGCCACATGCACAGGAAGCAAGTAACGTGGTGCCAGGCAAGAGGCTAGCAGAGGAAGAGGACGCTCTTGCTGCCACTCAGTTGGAGGAAGATGCTTTAGATTTGGACAGCAAATCGGCACAAGCTATGGCAAGGAAGGAAGCAAAGCGTTTAGTTGTAGCAAAAGGGGAGACAAGGGAACAGACAATAGAGGAAGAGAAACCGGACTCTGAATCTTTAGTAGTAGAGACCCTAAGCGATCAGAGTAGCAAACGCTCCCAAGGCCTGGAAGCCTCTAGTGGGGAAACAGCGGAGAAAGGCGCAGGTCCCGAAGGCCAAGATAGCAAAGAAGATGGCAAGAAAACAGAAGACAAAGCTAATTCTGAGGAATCCCCTGCCACTAAAGAGTCCTCAAGCAGTGAGGGCGGTGATCAGAAAAAGAGGTTTGTTTTTTCTCCGTTATAGACCAGATGCTATCTTTTTTCATTGGTCGTTAAGTGATGCGAATAAGCTGTTTCCTTCAATTGGCCACCGAGACTGATGAAATTGTAGCCTATTCCTAAAGAATCTGTTTTATTTCTCCATGTGCAGATATTAATTATTTTTTTTTTTAACACAGAGGGTTTGATTTCTTTCCTTCCTCAACCTTCAAAGGTTGTTTAATAAATTGCTCTTATTTCTGTCATCTGCAAAACAGAATTGTCCTTTTAAGGGTACAAATCCCATATTTCCTGACACTCTTCTGTAAATTTGCAAAGATAGCGTTTATTTCAGAACTAATATACTGGTAGGTATCCAATTTTAGTGCACAATCTAGAATTAATGTTCTTTTTGCTTATGATCGGTTGAATAACATGATCTTTTGTCTTTAGCCCTGTTGAGGAGGACAGAGATACAAAGATAATCTCAAAGGATGATAAAGGTATGTGTTTTTTTAAAAAATGTACAAATGCCTTGAAAAAATATAATGGGATCATGTTAGTTAATTGTAGTAAGTAAACGTTCAAAGGAGCGAATGGAGTAATAGTTCTCACTTTTTGACTTCCCTTTCTTGCATTGTTTATTTTTTGTGTTCTTCTAATTCCCTGAGCATGTGTATGTCTTCACCGGTATAGTTACATTGGAGTCCCACTAGCTTCATGAATGGTGATAGATACCGTCAAGACCAGTATTTGTCCAAAAAATCTCAGCCGATGCCTAAATCTATAGGTTAATACTCTGGTAATTTTGGTGAGGACTGTTAATTCAGTGAACTGTCAATGTTGTAACATAGCCTTCAAAGCATAAATTGTAAATTTCGGTGTATATAACTTCTGTAACCTTATTAGCTGACAGTATTTTTAAAAAAAAAAGTCTCCTGTGAATTAACATTTAATACTTTGTAATTCTTATAAAAGTGATTGAAGTGTAGGAAGACAATATGTAGATGAAAACTCATTAAGACCTATTCAAATGCACATCAAGTATGGAGTTCAGAAGTTCATTTTTGCAGACTGCAATGTGTCTGTTGATTTTTCGGATTGGTTGGAAGAGGCAGAAGTAAAATTGCGTTTGACACGGTCTATGAAGAAAAAAAATAATGTGGGGTTTGTAGGGCGATTACTTTTTCACTGTTGCATTCTTGTGCTACACGGTCTTTTATGTTTGGCTTTTTTGTACCTTAGGCCGCGCGGGTAGTGGTTCTGGCAGGAATTTGTGGGTTAGTGGACTTTCATCCTCTACTAGAGCTACAGACTTGAAGAATCTTTTCAGCAAGTATGGGAAGGTATGTAGCGAATATGTAAATTAACAAACCATTTTATCAATTTAAAAGAATGACCTTAAAGTTAGCTCTTATTTTTCCTAATGAGCAGCTAGGTAGGTTAAGCACTTAACTTTCTTGTGTTCTAGTAGCATACTTCATAAAGAAGGTTGTCGGAAATGGGGGTGGGGGGGTGGCAGAGGTCCAGGTTTCAGAGGATCTCTGTGCACATATCTGTAAAAATGAGGCAATTCTCAACAGGAGAAACTAGTGGGTCATCATCTATTGTGCTATAGTCTAATTATACCTCTTGGGTGTCCAGCGATAGTTAATGCTGTTTCATACGGTTATGTTTTTAATCGGGTATTCGTTTGAGAAATCTAGTCTTTGAGGGCAGGCTTCCATTTGTCCTTTAGTGCCAGCTAGGATATGAGAGCAGAAGTTGTGGAAGGGAAGTCTTTCCATGGCCATCTCCCCTTCCTCCTAATACATTTCTGAAAGTAATATTAAACATTTGTGTCACTAAGCGCGTGCCTCTGCGCTGTCAGAGATTCATCTGTGGACAGAAACGAGCAGAGGTGTCCTGTAAGAAAAGACAAAGTGGTGGTAGGTTTGGGTGGGGTTTTTTGTTTGGTTTGTGGTTTGTTTTTTTTTTAAATTTTTATTACTACACCCCACCCTCCCCTGCATACATGTGTCTTCCTTAACTTACTGACCTGCTCAGCAGCTTGAAGATCAGTTTTCTGAGCTGGTTATTATGGCGGTCTCTCTTTCAGCAGAGCTGTATCAACAATCTGTTCCACTGTTGGATTCATCTGTTTCATAGAATTTTGTGTTCGTTTTATACTTCTTTTCAGAATACATGTGGAATAATTTTAAATTTGAACCTTTTCAGATGTGGTTGTGTTGCTCTTGACTTGAGTGTAAGCGCTGTTTATGTCGTATTTCCTTGCTGCCTGTCAAACAAGCCTAGCGGTGTTGTCTTCTGAGAAAGCTGATGGAACGTTGTGTGTCGAGTGTATTTCCTCCCTGTTAAAAGCGGATAGGTGCTATACTGTGTGGTACTGGTAGATAGAGCTGCTCAAATGGTGGTTAAGTTGGAATTCATTTGGCGACAGATCTGCAAACACGGAATAATTTATTTTTTTTCCCAAAGGTGGTTGGTGCAAAAGTAGTGACAAATGCTCGCAGTCCTGGTGCTCGCTGTTACGGCTTTGTTACGATGTCAACATCTGAAGAAGCCACTAAGTGCATTAATCATCTCCACAGAACAGAGCTGCATGGAAAAATGATTTCTGTGGAAAAAGTAAGTGGTAGCTATTCTGTGACAGTGTAATGAAAATAAAAGTGTGCAACTTTAATGTCTGTCTCTTATTATAATAATATTTCTGGCTAAAATTCTAGGCAAAAAATGAACCAGCTGGAAAAAAGCCGTCAGACAAAAAGGAAGGTGAAACAAGGAAGGAAAAAGACAAGCATCATTCTGCGGAGTCCAAATCTGAGAAGTAAAGCGGTTTGGGGTATTTTTCTGGGTTTAAAGGCCACTCAGTTGAAATGCAGCCACATGACCAAAGTGAACAGTTAACTATAGCAAATGTCAATTCACTGCGTTATACAGCATCTGAAAAAGGAGTAGTTCATGAAAAATTGAAATTGATACTCTGCAGCAGTGAGTGCATCTTAATTGGCCCTCTGTTCAGAAATATGGAGCTCTTCGGGGTTCAGTATCAAAA
Organism: Rissa tridactyla; assembly: GCF_028500815.1. NCBI lineage: Eukaryota > Metazoa > Chordata > Aves > Charadriiformes > Laridae > Rissa > Rissa tridactyla. The sequence goes on from NC_071487.1 coordinate 3,542,084, forward strand.
CTTGCCAGTTACATCAGGAGATACCCAATCAATCAATTTTTATCAAAATCGTTTATCCTCTCATCTGACTCTGGCGTAGTCTGCTCTTTTAATTAAATATTTCCAGAATTTATTCTGTCTTTTTGATAGACTGTTTGCATGCTCAGCAAGTGATACTTCAATGTTTGTTTTTCATGTGGTCTGTTGCTTTTGAAAGAGGTATTTTGCTTTACTGATTTTTGTTTTCTCATAAAATTTTAAAAGATTTGACAAAGGAGATGCATTGGCAGGCTGGCCTGCTTGCATTAGGTGCTTACAGTATTTGTTTACAAAAGCTCTTCTGGTGGAGCTTGACCTATACATAGGTGGGCCCTTTTCTCCCTATGCTAAGCATGAACTTTACTTATAGGCAGAACAGAAGACTTCCAGCACTAAGAGTTGCCAAATATTCAGAAGGATTATCTGTTGTTTCTCACTTTTGGTCACCTTTAGCTTAGGATTGGCTGCTACACTTAATCGTGCGTACAAGTATGCATTGGCTTCAGCACAGCAGCATGGAAGGTATTGGGAGTGAGGGGTTTTTGTGTTGAGTTTTTGTTTTGGTTTTTTGAGATGGTGGCTTGATCAGAGTGGTCATAGCACTTTTTGTTAGGTTCTCTATTAAAGCAAAGTTTACCTATAGGTCTGTTGGTACTAAGAAGGAGGAGAAGACTGATAAAAAAGATGATGCTAAGAAATCAGAAAAAGATGGAAAAGATGAAAAAGAAGGAAAAGAGAAAGATGAACAAAAGGCCGGATCCTCTGATAGATCTAGGGCAAGCAAATCAGGTAATTCTAGCTGCCTTTCAGAAATGTTTTCAAGGATACTTATTTAAAAAAAACAAATTTAGAACAATTGAACAAAGAATATAAGCAACTGCAACAAAGCTTCTGCTTTGCATCCAGAAAAATTTCCTGTATCAGCCAGGTAGGAAATGGAAGAACAAGTATAAACATTCAGAATTGTGGCTGATTAAAAGACTTCACCTTCTGCAAACCTCAGTGTTCTTATTAGATGTGATTCATATTCCAACAAAAAAGACAATGAAGCGTACTTAGTAATACTGGTGAACAACAAACAACACCAGAAAATACCTTAAACGCTTTTTTCTGACTTACTCATAATTACTGGGCTTTAAATCCTCAAAACTGTGAATTCGATGGAACTGTCACTGGGTTTAGACTTGACACAGTGTGCAGTTCTGAGTGCTTTTTTCAGGGATGGTTGTTTTTTGTTGGGTTTCTTAACTGTGGCAAAGGTGTGTATTTTGCAGACAAGAATGAAATTAAATTGCTTTTTTTAAAGTGTCATCCCTGCCAGAAAACACTACTGTAATTTTGTGATAGCTTTACTGCCCCCATCCCCAACTTGGCCAAATCTTGGTAAGCTATTTAAATCATAAATGTATTCTCCTATAAGTGATTTAAAATCTCAATAAAATAATTTTTTACTGCCGTGTATCCTGACGGTTTTAAATCTCATAAGAATTTTTGAATGTCTTGTGTATTATTTATTCTCAGATGTATTTTGTTTTCTAGTGAGTCGAGGAACTGAGAGGACAGTGGTAATGGATAAATCTAAAGGAGAACCAGTTATTAGCGTGAAAACTTCTACATCAAAAGAGAGGGTAAGTGCAACTTTCAGGGAAGCCTTTTTTTGTAAATATAAATGTCAAATAGCTTTACATGCATACAGGTGAAGGGATGTTTTTCCTTGCCTATTGGGATCAGTTGTCCTTTTATCACTTTTTAGAAAGCATTAGAGTGTTAAGGATGCTGCAAAGGTAAATGCTTCACCTTCTTTATAGTTTTTGGTGTTGCTGTCCTAGTTGAAGAAGTGGAGTTGCAGTATGAAAATGGTGTTAAGATGATGTGTTTCCCTGAGCATGGAGTGTGGTGGCCGGTGACCTTTAAAGTGGTGTATGGTTTGCCACCAGTGCAAGTCAGATTATATGCCCCTAGTATTTATATATATTAAAACTCTTTATAAGTTCTTGCCAAATTCGGGTTGCTTTTCCCTGAAATTCCAACATTGTTTACCTCTGGGAAGGTAGGATAATCTTGTTTGTTCAGGTTGGCATAAGGTAGGCCTTCTGCCTACGAATTTTAGCTAAAAATGCACTGTGTTCAGCTAATGTATTGTTTTGATTTAACTCAGAGTACAAAAAGCCAAGATCGCAAATCTGAGAGCAAAGAAAAGCAAGATATTTTATCGTTTGATAAAATCAAAGAGCAGCGAGAACGTGAACGTCAGAGACAGAGGGAACGAGAAATCAGGGAAACGGAAAGACGCCGGTGAGTTTTTCCACTTTTGCTCGAAGCTTTGAATGGCATGTTTTTACTTCCCTTATCTGTGCTTTGAACAGACTGCAAAGCAGTGTCAAGCTGGCCCTCCAACATCTCAGATCGATTTGATACTAATCTATCGATAGAACAGACATAATGCCAAATTATGAAGGTTTTTACTAAAATCAGCCTGTGCTTTTCGGGAGACTCTTGTTGAATAATAACCTTTGTAGGTGCTTTCAGGTCTTACATTCCACTCAGTCAGATTTGAATGTCCATATTTGATTTTCCTCCCTGGAAGTTTGTAAATACTTTCTGTTTGTCAGATTTTTTCTTAGGACGTGCTGTGCTCTATGAAAGCTTTTTCAGAGCTGACTTAGTGTGGATGCTGTGTGACTTACGCAGAATGTTTACCCTTGCTTCTTTCATCTGTATAGATGTTTTTTCTTTTTTTAAAACTAAGCTGTGATCTAGTTGAGAAGAGGTCATTCACATTTAAGCAGGTAGTTGGAAGAACATATAAACTAAATTAAAAAAAAAAAAAAAAGCATGCAAGAAACCCCACCCAAAACAAAGAAGCAGTAAAGCTGAGACTTAAGATTCTCAATTAAAACCAAAATGTCTCTTTTTCAATTAGAGAGAGAGAGAGGCGAGAACGAGAACAACGTCTTCAAGCTATTCATGAGCGGGATGAAAGACAGAGGCTCCAGAGAGAGCGAGAGCGACTTGAATTTCAAAGGCAGCGTCTTGACAGAGAGCGCTTGGAGAGGGAGAGATTGGAGAGAGAAAGAATGCACATAGAGCAGGAACGGAGACGAGAACAGGAACGAATTCAGCGGGAGAGGGAAGAGCTGCGACGTCAGCAGGAACAGCTGCGCTACGAACAAGAACGGCGATCTGCCATGAGAAGGCCTTATGATCCTGACGGCAGGTAACGATACCTGTGATAAGATTCCAAATTCTTTGGCCACATCCAGTTACAGACAGAACATTCTAAAGCCTGTGTAAATTGGGAGTACTCTTTGCTAAAGCAGTCATGGGAGTTCACAACTGGAAGACCATTTACACGGCGCTTTTAACGCTTTAATATTGATTTTGAGAAAGAGCAACTGTCATACTTGTATACCTATAAGCACAATTTTATTACAGCAGGTATAAAATTCTTATTGCCCAAAGAGGAAGCGACCAGGAATAGAACCTGCTTACAGGTTCTAACGCAGGATAGCTAGCAGGAACAGATGCTAATTCTCCTCTCGCGTCAGCACATGCTGAGATTAAGCTTTTTGTATAGTGTCAATACACCCAGCTTTCTCTGAAACTGAAATGCGATGCGCACTTATCACACAAAGGTTTTTAATTGTAAATCAAAAGTAATTTTTTGGATAATTGGATTGAACGAGGTTTGATATCAAGAGAGCAGGAAAGGAAGGTTATTTTGAGATTACTACTAGTTGTGACCTTGTTTGCAGGCGAGATGACCCGTACTGGCCAGAGGCAAAGCGAATGGCGATGGATGATAGGTATCATTCTGAATTTAGTCGTCAAGACCGCTTCCACGACTTTGACCACAGGGATCGTGGCCGATACCAAGATCATTGTTTGGACAGGTCAGTGAGGCAGTGTCTTTTCTTCCTATACTTTTATGGAAATTAGGTGCCTTTTTGTGGCTTTCTGATGGCTTGAAGGGTGCCAAAAGAGAAGAGCTAAACAAAGGACCCTTGTGCTTGTTTCCATCCTTTTGTTTCCATCCTTTGGAACTGGAACTGGAAACAATCCTGTGTTTCCATCATTTACGGACATAGCGGGGAGAGGCTGTGTAAAGATTATGAGCCAAGTCCTAATGTAGGCTGCTGTGATGCCGAGGGAAATCCCACAGCTTCTCTCTAGATGAATGGAAATCTGGTTTATGAATCCCTATTAGCCTAAGATTTAGCTGTTTCCTTTTGCTTTAAAACTTTCCCTACGTTCATCTTTGTGGCTAATGCAGATTTTTTTAATTCCACAGAATGCAACAATACTTTCTGCCTAGTGCTATTGAGACTTCTGCTTTGCTCTCAAAGGATCTTTGGCAAAAACCACACCGCTTTGCTTTTGCTTGTAACTCATTTCTGATACTGGTAGCTTCACTCGGTGTTCTCCCTTGGTACCATCGAGTACCTGACCGTGCCTCAGTGATGCCTTGCTTACCCGTGTTACAGTAATAGATGTTACTTTGATTTCTTTCTATACTATGAAACAAAAACTCATTTGAATATCCTACCAGTAAACAAACATTGGCGTTCTCAGATTTACAGCCTAATGAAGATAACTTTTCACGCGCTATTTCATACAGACGTCGCAATTATGATCGCTGTGTCAGTTCAACCGAAACTTGTCTTTTTTGTTCCAGAAGAGATGGTTCAAGAGGAATACCAGATCGAGATGGGCAGGTGGGTTATACCCAAATAACCGCTTCAGTTAAAAAGCCAAACAAACTGACCCCAAAGCGGAAAGAACACAGTGTGCATGCTGCCTGGTTCTTAAATGCAACGACCACTGGGTTTAAACTGAGCAGATGTTCAAGCAGCAACTGATTTTGCACGCTAATGTGCCGAATGTAAGTTATTAAGTTATCTGCTCGTTAGGGCGGTAGCCACAGATCGGGGTGGGGGGAAACCTCCAAGCCGTGGGAGCTGCGGTACGGCATCTTTTCAGGCTGGTACGTGGCGATAAAAATTTTCTGGTTAACCTCTTGGGTGTCTGTAGTGCATTAAGAGGAGGTTACTGCAGAGTCTTATCCTTCTCTGATGTTTGTCTGAATGGTTTGTAGAAAATAACTGGTGTCATAAGGGAATAAGGCAGAGGACTGTAAAAGGACAGGTGTGAAAACCAGTACCGCAATGGTATACAAACCCTTTCATTTCAGAAGAGAGGTTGGAAGTAGGCAGATATTCTCTGTAAAAATTAAAAATCTGGAACCAGAATGTAAGCCTTGGAAACACCATACCAAACAAAAAGCCTTCTCCACCAGGGAGTGGAGTGAAATCTGTGCTGTGAAACAGAATAAATGCCTAGAGCGAACTGTGCAACAGTAGCAACACTGAACCAATAAAAACTGAGACAGCTACTGTTTTATTTTCTGCTTTTATTTTATTTGACAGCTTACGGAAAGACAACCTCTGTGGAGCTGAGGGGTTTTTTGCAATGCTAAAAGAAAATCCGTATTGGTTCTTAGTATAACTCTGTACCGTTTGCCTTCCAGCATTACTCAGATGAACGCCATGGAGGGCCCGATCGTCACTCCCGGGATAGTTGGGGTGGCTACGGGTCTGACAGAAGAATGAGTGAAGGGAGAGGGATACCTCCACAAACCCGGTTAGTGCCTAGGAAATAAGGGAAGTGATTTCTTGGTTCTTAAAATTTTAACGCTCTGTGAACCTTCAAAGGGCGCCAGCGGAAGCGGTTTTACAGCGTGAATCCTCTCTCCAGATAGTTTTCTTCGAGCATCTGGAGAAACAGGGAATTTGCGCATGTAGCTCCCCCGTGCATCAAGAGAACGGAGCGTCGTAGTGAGTAAAGAGGTGCTGCTCAGTTAGCTCAGCTCGTAACTGATCCTCTTGTAAATAACTTTCTCTTCTACAGATGAGATTCAGTCCTGTACCGAATGCTCCAGTAATGCCAAAAGTCTCATTTGTGGCTAGTGATGAGGTTTTAAGGAAATTGAGTCAGAATCTGTGAAGTCGAGGGGGTGGAGAGCGGAGACTCGCCAGGAATCCTGGCGGTTTCTCTTTAAACCGACTGGGCATATTCCGGATGCGTAATGTTCTGTTCTGCACAAACGTACCAGGCAGAGGAATGGTGCTCAAAGAATTGTTCCAGGTTTAAGTGTTCTAGTACATCGCGATACTACTTACGTCTCTGTAGATCAGAAAAAGGCGAGCTTTGTTGTGCGAAAGATGCCGTTCAGCAAGTTTCTAGTCGTTTCTCTCTTACCAGTTTTTATTGCAATGGTTGGGTGGCGATAGATACAGCTTCGTTAACAGTTATTTAATACACTTTTGTATGGGGTATGGTGGTTTGGCTTTACCCTATGCTGCTAAATGGATAAGGGACACACCTAGAAGATGTTCTTTTATTTTTTTAAGAGATGGACGTGACTGGGGAGATCATGGTCGAAAGTTAGAGGGGCATCAAGATCGTTCATGGCAGGGAAATGTGGATGGAGGAATGATGGGACGGGATCATGAGAGATGGCAAGGTACACTTGCTGCTTACCAGTGTGATCGTGGTTTTTTCTATGAATGACTGCTGCTGAACTTCTAGCGGTAGTTAAAATTCCTGTGGAGCTTTAACAGCATTACTGAGAAAGCAAATAAAATTCTGGGAACGAGGTGGCTTTTTTATTAGGAAAACACAAAAGTCTGTCTTTTTTTCTTTCCTTTCTTTTTTTTTTCTTTCCTTTCTTTTTTTTTTCTTTCCTTTCTTTTTTTTTTCTTTCCTTTCTTTTTTTTTTCTTTTTTTTCTTTTTTTTTTTCTTTTTTTTTTTTTTTTTAATTAGGTGGTGATAGAAGCGTGCCTGGTCAGTCAGGACCAGGCCATGTGATGAATCGAGGAGGGATGTCGGGGTAAGAAGCTTTGTCAGAGTGCTTATAATGTTTTTGTAATAGTTGACTGCTCTGTATAAATGACGAAATTCCTGTGTCAACTGTGAAAAATAATACTTTCAGCTTCTACTTAACTCTGGGTTGGCAAGTAGCAAAAAGCCCATAGCAAACATCTTTTCTCAGAGTCACAGTAGTATTTTCTGGGCAATTTTCAGTTTGTCTGGTCTTGCTTTCAGGCGTGGAGGCTTTACGCAAGCTGGAAACCAGAGCCAGATGATGCAGAGTAGTGGAATACAAGGAGTGTTTGCGGGCCAGGAGCGGCCAAACAGACCGACTGAACCCCGTTTTACCCGCCGCTACTGAAAGCACTATATATATACATATATATATATATTATTTTTTTTTATTGCCAGATGTCAATGGTGGTAATTTTATTAACCAGGGTCACCTTGAATTTGTGATTACAAAAAGCGAGACTGCTGCCGCATTGTAGCCAAACGTTACATCAACTTATCAGTTGGGTTCCTTCTTTTTTTTTTTTTTTTTTGTAATAAATGTGTTCTTGGTCAAACATCACTTAAAGTTTCTGTTAGTGAAACATTCCATTTTTCAAAAATAATAAAATCAGTTTATGGCTACTAATTTCTTGTTTCTAGAGTCTTTGGCAGCGTGCCTCCCGCAAGGGCCGTAAAAGGCAGTAAAGGAAAGAGACGATCTGCTTTCAGCGCTGAGAGATCTTCCTGTCGTGGGGCTGATCACCACCAGGACACTTGTTGTCCTGCTCTTGGTCGTTCTTTCTCTCCCCATCCCTCGGACTGGCTCCCCCATGGCCCTGCGAGGCCGAGGAGAGCGGGCAGCAGGTGCCCCCCATGGCCCTGCAATCCCTCTTATCCCTCTGCTGTCCTTGCTCCCGCTCAGGACCCTTCTCGCTCCCATTATGTTGCTTCCTGAAGACTTTCTTATGCTCTAGAGTGCCCTTCCGCCGTCCCTTCCGCCGTCCCTTCCGCCGTCCCTTCCGCCGTCCCTTCCGCCGTCCCTTTCCCTCTGTTCAGGTGGGGGTTGTCCCTACAGCTGCCTCTGTTCAGTCCCAGGTCCCCTGAGGACATCCATACTCCACCAGTGCAGGATCTCTAGGAAAGCCCGGCGCCCCCAGGCTCTCGGGGTGATGGAAGCAGCTCCCAGAGAGCGTGGGAACGAGCCAGGGTTTTCCCTCCCGGTGCCTTCGCCGTGGCAGCCATCCCCAGACAGTCAGGATTTTTCACACCCAGCAAAAAAGAAGGTGCACCACCCGGGGAGGTGGGGACAGGAGGGACAGGGGTGCTGATGGGGGGGCACTGCCATGCTCGGGGTGGGAGGAGGGTGTCTTCCCAGTACAGGCCCCCCACCCCCCCAAGATGGGCCCCCTGCTCTGCTCTGGGGTCAGGATGTGTCCCACCACACAGGGGCGGTCCCGGGGGGGTCCACAGGTTGCATGTCCCTGGATGTGGGGCCAGGATGGAGTCATCCCCTTGGCTGAGGTGGGGGCCAAGGTGGTGCCATCCCCTGCCCTCGCTCTGGATGGTGTCCACCACCCTTGTCCCCATCCTGGTCCCTGTTCCAGTCCCCTTCCCCCTCCCCTGGGCTGCGGAGCGCAGTGGCAGGAAGCCGTGGCGTCACAGTGAGTCAACCTGGGTGACGAGAGACCAGGACACTGTGGGGACAGCGGCGCTTCGGGGACCAGGACAGCTTGGGGACAGGGACCCCCATGGTGGGACGTGGCCCCTCGGAGCAGGGTGGCTGGGCTGGCCCTGGGATGTGGGGGCTCGGGGTCATCATCCCCCTCCTTGGTGGTGAGTGGGGGGACAGGGCTGGCTTGGGGGGACAGAGGTGACAGCGGCTGGGCTGTGGGGTTGGGGACAGGCCCTTTGGGGGACGTGGGGCTCATGCTGGTCCCTGTGCGATGGCCACAGCTGCTGGGGATGTCTGTCCAGAGCGGGGACCGGAGAGGGGCTGGGGACAAAGGGAGGGACAGACATGGGGACAGGATGGGGCTGGGTGGGTGGACAGAGGTGGGTGACATGGCTGTGGCGGGGGGACAGGATGGAGGCATTGGGGACGGGTGGGGGGGACAATGGGGAGGGGGACAGGATGGGGTCAGGTAGCGTGTGTGGGGACAGGATGGGACAGAGGCGGGGAGGACAAGATGGGGACAGAGATAATGGGGACAGGAAGGGGACAGAAGGATGTGCAGAGCAGCGCGTGGCCGCAGTGAGGGGGGATGTGCAGGGACCAAGCCTGGCTCCTGGTACCCTCAGCCCCATGGGTGGCCTTGGGGACAGCTGGGGTGGTGGGTGACACCCCCCCAGTGACCCCACTGCCATTCCCGGCAGCATGCGCCCTGCAGGTGAGCCAGGATCCGGGGGAGGTGCGGGTGATGGTGGGTGACGAGGTGGCCCTGGGGTGCCGGGTGGTGGTGGCCGAGCCCTGGGACCTGCTGCGGCTCGAATGGGTGAAGGACGGGGGGCACGGGGCGCTGTGTGCCACCCGCCTGCACCCCACTGCCCTCGCCTCCCCCGCCCCCTGCGCCCCCCGCCTCCACCTGGCCTGGCACCCCCCCCGGGCCACCCTCAGCCTCCGCCAGGCACAGGGGGATGACGCCGGGCGCTACCTCTGCCGGGTCACCCTTGAGATCCCCCACCACGGCACGGCCACCGGCAACGGCACCCTGCTCAGTGTCAGCACAGGTACCCCGCGGGGGCCTTGCTCTGCTCCTCCTCCCTGGGGGCCTGAGTGGGGTCCCTGGGAGGTGGCATCACCACGGGGGTTGATGGAGTCTGGGAGATTGCATCATGCAGGGGTTGATGGAGTCCATGGGAGGTGGCATCACCACGGGGGTTGATAGGGTCCCTCCAAGGTGGCATCACTGTGGGGTTTGATGGGGTTCCTGGGATGTGGCAACACCATGGGGGTTGGTGTGGTCCCTGGGAGGTGGCATCACCATGGGGGTTGATGGGACCCGTGGGAGGTGACATCACTGTGGGGGCTGATGGGGTCCATGGGAGGTGGCATCACCACAGGGGTTTATGGGGTCCCTGTGTGGTGGCATCACGCAGGGGTTGATGGGGTCCCTGGGAGGTGGCATCACCGTGGGGCTTGATGGGGTCCGTGGAGGGAGGTGCCTGCTGGGATTGGGCCACAGTGCAGGAGGGATGGGGACAGGGATGGGGACGGGGACATCCCTGACTGCTTTCCCTTCACTGGCACCAGCAGATGGAGGACATCAGGCGGGTAAGTGTGTCCCTGCTGTCCTCGCTGTCCCCGCTGTCCCCTCCACCCCGGTGCCCGTGTGCCTGGGTGCCAGCGGTGGCGAGGGGGTGGCCCCAGCTGGGTGTGCTTGCAGGGCTGGTGTGGGGGCTGGCGGGGGCCCTGGGGGGCACAGCCCTCCTCCTGGGGCTGGCCGTCCTCGGCCACCGGCGCTGCCGCAGGAGCTCAGGTAACCCCGTCCCCCAATGCCCCGTCCCCACTTGTCCCCGTGCCCACCCTGCCCCATGCCCAAACACCCCCACACCCCTCTCCTCCCCCCAAATGCCCACCTACCCTCGTACCCTGCCCCGTGCCCGTAACCCCCCTCCCCGCCCCCCACCCGCTCATGGGGGCTCACCCCAGACACCCCCGGGGCTGGGGGCACCCAATGTCTCCCCCCGGGTGACCCACAGAGGGTCCCCCAGCGGTGCCAGCCACCGCACCGTGTCTCGGGGGACAGGGCTGGCCATGGCTGGCCCTGCGCCCCCCCCACAAGACCCACTGCCCCCCCCACAGACACTGTCATCTACATGAACATGCTGCCCCGCTCGGCGCGGGACCCCAAGAAGCTGCTGCCACCCCCCACGGTGATGGAGAACAGCATGTACCAGGGGGAGCTGCAGCGGGCACGGGGCCCCCCCACTGCCCCCCGGCCCTGAGAAGCGCCGTACCCCACCGTGCCACCGAATCCCGGCCGGGGGGGACACACATCCTCCCCCCCCATCTCTGCTTTTCTGCAGGAAAAGCCCCCAAAAAGCTGTTTTGCGGCATCCTGCCACCTCGCTCGCTCGCTGTCTTCCGTGCGTCGCCTGCAGCACCCACCCCCACGCCATCCGGTGTCCCCCCCGCAGCACCCAGCCTGGCCACCAGCCCCCCCGGGCCAGAGAAGCCGCCCTGTGGTCCCATGGCCTCATTTCGTGCCGGCACCCAGCACGCGAGGGCTGCGCCGACCACGCAGGAAGCACCCGCTCCCCCCGGCACGGACCCCCCCAGGGGGGGTGCCAGCGCCATCGTCCTGCCCCCGCCGTGTGGGCGGGCTGGCGTGCAGGTGACCCCCAGCAGTGTCACTCCCACACTTTGTCCCCAAGGCCGGGCCCTGCGGTGGGTGGGGGACGCACCCAGACACCCCCCCTCATCTCCGGGCTCTTTGGAGGGGGGGGGCGGGAGCAGGCACCAGGGCAGGACCCCACCCGGTGGGAGCAGGCCGGGACCGGTGGCAGGGCCACCATGCCTTCCCCTGGAGGTACCATAGAGTTCAGCCCCAAGAGGGACCAGAGCGTCGCCATGCCTGGTGCCGCAGAGCACGCAGCGGGCAGGGGCTGCACGTCGCCTTTTAATGAGGGGGGGGGAGGGCTTCGCTGCGGGACCAGGTTGGGGGGCACAGCTGGGGGGTCCCCGTCGGCGCTGGGCTCACAGGGGCTGTGCAGCCACAGGGTAGAGCAGGGAGAGGTGGCGGGCGCCCCGGACGGGCAGCGCCCGCGCCGTGTAGTGCCGCACGGCCTCGGGCACCGAGGGGAAGGCGGCTCCGGCGCGGCCGAGCACGAAATGCTGCTCCCGCGTCCGCGTGAGCTTCACGTGCACGAAGCCGTGGCTGCTCCTGCGGGCCGGAAGGGGAAACTGAGGCACGGCCGGGCCACCCTCACCACATGCACGTGCACATCAACATGGATCACGGGGGGAACACGCAAACACACACCAGCGCGTGGACGCAAGCACCGTGCCCGCAGCCCCCCTGCCCAGGCACCCTCCCGTGGACCCCCCCCATGCCTGGGTTGTCCCCAGGGCCGTCCCCACGCTCCCCCTGGCCCCGCGCTCACCGGAGCGAGAGCGAGTAGTCGTCAGGGCTGGTCTCGCAGTCCCGCACCAGGAAGCTGCCCTCGCGGCACAGCGCCAGCAGCGTCTCGGCGCCCGCCCGCCCGATGGGGCCGTGGTACCACCTGCACGGTGGATTGCGTCACCCTGGCACGTGGCACCCCAGCACCTGGCAAGTGGCACCCCACCACACAGCACTGGGGCCCCAGGGCCCATATGCGCTGTGGGGCACCCTCCATGCCATGGGGCACCATCCTCACCCACTTGGACCCCTCAGCAATGGGGGCACCCTTGGTGGCACAAGGACCCATCCACCCCACAGGGTGTCTGTGCCATGGGGCACCTTCTACATCACGGAGACCATCTACGGCATGGGGCATCCATCCAGGCCAAAGGGACCATCCGCGCCATAAGGATCTTCTAGGCCGTGGGGACCCAGCCATGCCATGGGGCACCCAACCACACCAAAGGGACCAACCACACCATGGGGCACCCTCCACCTCCATGGGGACCCAGCCATGCCATGGGGCACCCTCCACTCCATGGGGACCCAATCATGCCATGGGGCACCCAACCACGTCAAAGGGACCAACCACACCATGGGGCACCCACCACCTCATGGGGACCCAGCCATGCCATGGGCACCCTCCACCCTATGCGGACCCTCTATGCCATGGGCACCCAACCATGCCATGGGACACCCTCCACACCATGGGGACCCATCTGTGGGGGACCCTCCACCCCAGAGGGCTGCCTCCATGCTACGATGTGTGACCAGGATGTTGATGCCACCCCACGGAGTGACACCCCCCAGACTCACGCCTGCTTCTCCAGGGGCAGCGAGGTGTCCACGTGCCTGGGGCTGGGGGGACAGCCCGGCCTGGCACCCGTGGGGGGCCGGGGGGGCTGCGGCAGCTGCCGGGACAGGCTGGGGGAACGCTCGGGGCTCTCAAACTGCACTGCAGGGGCAAAGGGAGGGGGGTGTCACCCCACTGCGGGGTCCCAGCACCCGTGTCTGCTGCTGGGGGGCACCCAGGGACCGGACCACCAGTTCTCAGAGCCAGAGCACAAAGGGATGTCCCAGATGTCCCCACCACGGTTCCTCCTTGCTGTGGTGTCCCATTGCACCCCTGAGGTGGGACCCATGGGCGCTGGGGGATGTGGGGCTGGGGAACTCCAGGATGGTACCCATGGGTGCTGGGGGATGCTGGGGGACCCCAGGGTGGCGCCCACGGGTGCTGGGGGATGGTGGGGCTGGTAGGGGACAGGAGTGGTACCCATGGGTGCTGGGGGATGCTGGGGTCATGGGAGGAAGAGGTGGCACGCAGGGGTGCCAGGGGATGCTGAGGAGTGTCACCCACAGGTGCTGGGGGATGTGGAGCCTGGGGACCCCAGGGTGGTACCCACGGGGGCTGGGGCTGGGGGACACCGGGGTGGCACCCAGCGCCCCGGGATGCTGTCACCTGCGAACGCCCGCGAGATGTGATCCTTCTTCCACTCCCAGGGCTGGTCGTACTCGTCGGCCGGGCGCTCGTCGTCGCGGGGCAGGCGGCTCTCCCGGGCGGGGGGCACCCCCGGGCCCTCCCCGGCCGTCTCCCACTCCTCGTAGGGGGTGTCGTAGAGTTGGGGTCCCCTCCGCGGCCTCGCCCGCCGTCCCTCGCCCTGCCGTGGACACCCTGGGGACAGGCAGGGCTGGGAGAGGCAGCGGGGCAGGACGGGTGGGACGCACCCCGGCCACGGGACCCCCCCCGGGGCTGGGTGTTGGGGGCGGGAGGGGGTGCCCAGGGTGTCACCCACCTGTGGCCTCGCCGGGCTCCTCACAGCCCCCCTCGGGCGCTGGGTCCTGCTCCCCCTCGAAGGGCTCCGAGTACTCGCTCTCGCCGGGGCCCTGCGGGTGGGTGTCCCGGGTGGGACGGGATCCCCACTGCCCCCCCACCCCCCACCCCGAGGTCCCCAGTCCCTGGGTCCCCTCCCCAGGCCCCCGCAGCCTCCCCCAGGTCGCTGATATGGATGTCCCCAGCCCTTTCCCCGCTCCCTCCCACCCGGTCCCTTTGTCCCCCGACCCCTTTCCCCTTCCCCCTCTCCCAGTGACTCCGCCACCCCCAGCCCCCCCCAGTTCCCTCTCCTAGTGACCCCGGGGCCTCCCCCCGGTGCCCCGCTGCCCCCCCGGCCCCTTGGCTCTCCCCGGTTCCCCGTCCCCGGTCCCCTGCGGTACCCCCGGTCCTTGTCCCCAGCCCCTCTCTGTCCCCACCCCCAGTTCCCACATTCCGCCCCCCCCCATCCCCTCTGTGCCCCCCGGTCCTCGCACCCCGACCCCCCCCCCCCCCCGCTCTCCCCGGGTGCCCCACTCGCACCTCTCCGGTCCCCCCCGTGCCCCCGGGTCCTGCTCCCCGGTCCTCCCGGTGCCCCCCCCGTCCTCCCGCTGTCCCCCGGTTCCTCTCCCCAGCCTCCCCCCACCCCGGTTTTCCCACCGCACCCCCCGGTCCCTTCGCCGCCCCCCGCCCCGGTCCCCGAGCTTCTGTCCGGGTCCTGCCCCGCTGCCCCCCCGGTGTCCCCCGGTGTCCCCCGCTCCTACCTGCTCCAGCCGGCCCGGCCCCGCGCCCCCCACCCGCACCAGCCGGTGCCGAGGGGAGGCAGCGGGGCCGCGGAGGGCAGCGCCGGGGGGAGCGGCGGGGGGGGCCCCGCTGCCGGTGCCGGTGGGGCGGCGCTCGCCGCCGCTGTAGTCGGGCTGGGGCGGGCGGGGGGGAGAGCGCCGGGCCCCCCGGCCCAGGTACTCCCGGAGCCACTTGGCCATGGCGGGGCCGCCCGGCACCGGCACCGCGGGCGCGCCGGGACCCCCCCGCCGCCGCCGCCGCCGGGAGCCGCTTTGTGTCGCCGCCGCGCGCGGCGCGGACCGGAGACCCTGAGCCCCCCCCCCCAATCCCCCCCCCAGCGCCCGCCTCGCCGCGGGGGGGGGTAACCGGCACGGGGCGGGAGGGGGGGGCGAGACCCGCCGCGGGGCGGGGGGGGACACCGACACCCCGCGGGGGACAACAAGGGGGACACGGCAGGAGCCACGGGAGGGGAGGGCTGACCCCCCCCCCCGTCCCCGCCATCACGGGGGTCGCAGTGCCCCCCAAGTGACACCGGGATGGCCCCCCCCGTGTGACAATGTGTGTGTGTGTGGGGGGGGGCACCAGGACCCCCGGACACAGGCGGGTGTCACACCGGCTGTAGGACCTCTCCCCCCCCCGGCCACTCTGGGGTCCCGGGGCTGCCCCTGGGGGGGTCGGGGCACAGGGAAAGGGCTGGGGGGGAGCCGAGCGCGGGAGCTTCAGGGGGGTGGGGGGAACATGGACCCCCCCCCCCAGGGAGCTCATCGGGAGGGGGGCCCTGCCTCCCCCTGTGCCCCGGGGTTTGGGGGAGCCTCAGGGACCACACTTGGGGGGGCAGGAGGGCCGGGGACCCCCCAGCCGTCCCCTGATTTGGCGCCTTTTATTGTCTCTTCCCAGAACAAAGGTCCCTCCCGGGATCCTGGCCCGGTGCTGGGGGGCTACATGGAGCTGGGGGGAGAGGCACAGGACACATCTGGGGGGGACAGTGTGGCCAGGGCCCCCCCCCCGGCTTTGCCAGCCCCACAGAGTGGATCCCCATAAACCCCCAACACAAACCCCGGGGCTGAGCCCAATATCCAGCATTAATATTTGAAGAGGCTAATTACAGCGCACGTGCGAGGAATGCTAATTGGGATGGGGACGGGCGGGGGGAGCTCCCTTTTCTCCCCAGCTCTCAGAAATTCCCCCCCGAGCCCCCGGCCCTGCAGCCCCACGCCAGAGAGCTATTTGTGAGACTCTGAGAGCGGGTTAATTAGCGAGAAGCTGCTTGCCAATTAGAGGTGGGTGCCCGCGTAAGGAGGAAGGGAAGAGACGTAGGCGAGGAGAGCCCCGGAGCGAGCCCCGCCATCGGGCAGGTGGTCCCCCCCAGGGTGGGTGATGGGTGCCGGGACCCATAGCATGGGGGTGTGGGTGCCTGGGGATGTCCCCTGCCAGCCCCACACGGGCAGGACCTGCTGCCCGTGGACAAATTACTGTTCTGGAAGATAAAGAGGCAACGGGTTCTGACACAACCAATTTATTACCGGGTGGCGGCTGCTGGGGAGCCGAGCAAACCCAATCACTCTCCGAACGGCGGGGAGGGGTCTGTCACCAAGCTGCTGGGGTGCAGGAGGACTTGGGCAGGGGAAGGAGGGTGGTGGCAGCCTGGCCAGGACAGCCCGGTCCCCGCAGCGTGGGGCTCGATGAGCCCCCTGCGTCCACGCTGCAGAATGTGTCACCTCCGGCAGCAAAACAACGGGGGATTCGGGATCTGAGCCCCACAGAGGGGTCAGGAGACACCTAGGGCCAGTAAGGTGGTGGTGGTGGGTCCTCCCATGGCTAAAAAGGGGTGCTGAGCTCCTGCCTTCCCCCTGCAGGGACACAGTGAGCAGGGAAGGGAGGCCCCCAGGTCCCTTTATTGCCGTGGGAGGGTCAGTGGGTGACGTACCCAGGGGGTGAGGGCGGTGGGCACCACCAGAACGGAGAAACTACACAGTCCCGGACACCCCCGTCGCTTCCGTACACGTTACAGGTGCAGGGCTGGGACACACCGTCCTCTGGGGCTGGCTGGAAGCTGGGTTTGGAGGCAGCCAGCCTGGGACAGTGTTGGGGCTCTCCACTGGCTGCGATACCCTCCCTTGGGCTCAGTCTGCGGGTGGTGGTAGCCAGCAAGGGCCGCCGCAGCCTTCTCCCCGTCAGAGGATGGATGCACACCCCGGGTCAGGCAGGTGAAGACGCTGCGACTCCAGATGGCCTGGAAACCCCGCTGGGCCCGAGGGCTGCGATGCCAGCTCCGTGCCGGGGCTCTGGAGAGCAGCTGCTGTCAGCTGGGAGGGGGGACAGCCCGCCATCCCTGCTCTGGGCTGGCTCGGTCACCACTCGTCAGTCACTCGCGCTGTCCTCGCTGTCCGAATACGCCCCCAACAAGCCGAGAGAGGACGTGGTGCCCGTTGCTGTGGGAAACGAGCCTGGAAGCCGAGCAAGAGAGCAGACACCATCAGGTAGGGCCCTCCCCGATGCTGGCAAAACCCCGCCGGCTCAGCGCAACCAGCCGCGCGGAAAGACAAGCCTGCCTTGCCGCGCCAGACAAGGCAGCTGGAGCCAGAGAGCGAGCGGTGCCTCGTCCCCCCCAGCCTGAATCCCAAGGAGTATAGCAAGGTTAAATGGGACGGACGAGGAGACCCCGCGCCCCCTCGGCTGGAACCTCCTGCTCCCACCTTGCGGCAATGGAAAGAAGCAGCGAGGTTGGCCCAAGGTCTGCAAAACCCCCTTCTCCCTCCCCAACCCCCTGGGAGATTTCAGCCACTGGAAGGGAAGAGAGGAGCCAGATTTTCGGCTCTGACCACGTGAACTGCCAGCTGCAAGCGGGAGGCAACGTCATGGGCAGAGGAGCTCCGAGTCCTTGAAAGATGATGGGCAGCTCCTCCAGCATAATTTGGCTGAACAGACCCTGCCAGCAGCCAGGAGCAGGTGGCTGGGGAAAAGCGTATCAAAAACGGGGCAACTACAAGAGCTGTCGTTCCCCAGGGACCCCCTGAGGGCGGAGGGACTTACTAAGCCAAAGGCTTAGGATCAATCATCCCAGAACCAATCAATTCATCAGCTCCCTCCCCAAATCCATGGGTCCCCTGGCTTCCTGGGGCAGTGAAGGATGAGGTAGTAGAAAGCCTTTCTGCTTGTTTTCACCACTTCTTTAAAGGTCCCGAATTCCTAACAGTTCGGCAGGTTTTATAGTCAGGCTCCAAACCAAAGCAATTTTCTTGCTTTTACATTCCTATCTCATTGTTGTGACGGTTCCCAGCATCGTATCTGCGCACTGAGACACTGTTTTAAAGCTTCTGGCCCTGACAGTCTGTCTCCAAGGCCTTTGCTGACCACCAAAGGCCAGGAAGGAACCTCTCCTCCACCAGATCTCCTGGAAACAGGAACAACCCCCTGTTCTTACACCATCACGGCCCCATCTATCCCACAGCAAGGACTTGACCTGAGAGCATTCAGGCTCTGAAGACACCACTAAAGGCCACCGGGGTGCTGCCAGAACCCGCCCTGATGGCCCGGCTCAGGCCACCCCATCCCCACGTGGGCTGTTACCGGTGTTGGCCGCGGTGCCTTGGTTCTCTGTCCCATTAGCCAGGGCAGGGCCCGGCTTCTGCTTCTTCACTGTGACCAGCCCGGCCAGCTGGGACTTGGTGTTCAATTTGCCCACACTCCGCTCCCAGCTCTCCGTCTTCAGCTTCTTACTCTGGGGCTGAGGGTCCTGCAGAGTAGAGAAGGGGCGTTAGGGTGCTCTGGCCTTGGAGGGGAGGCAGAGGGACAGGGGAGAAGGAGGAGTTGTAAAACCAGCAGCACAAAGCACACGAGATGTGATGATGGCCGCTTGGAGCAGCCAAGGTGGGTATTCTGCCCCCACAGCGACTGGCACAAGCTAGACAAACAACTGGGATACGGATCTAAATGGATGCAAAACAGCCCTTGGACACAAATGTCCCACTGCCTGTGACAGTTAAATCCACCCTTGCAGAGCCACAGGCTGGCTCGGGGACGCCGAGGAGCCAGATGCATGCCACAGGGCCGCACAACCCCTGCCAGCCAGGACTGTGTGCCTGCAGGTGGTCCAGCCACTGAATCAAACTCCCCCAGGCACGGGGATTAGTGCCGGGCCAGGGAACATTGCTCAGATTAACCCCAGCCCGGCTTAGAGACACGGCAGCTTTGATTCATCCAACCGGACAGAGGTCCCCGCAGACAGGGATCGACATCGGAAAGCAGCAGTGCAGGGGCCTGTCTGTGGGGATAATCCCTCCCCTGCAAGCTGGGCACTGAAAGCCCTTTTGTTCCGTGCTTCTCCAACACGGACAAAACAAAACCAAAGGAGAGGCTGTCCCAGGCAGTCGTTTCATTGCTGTAATTTTCAGAGTGCTGAAATCGTGCCTGAAGTATGACTAAGGCATAGGTGAGCCCGTTCTTTTCAAGCTGAAAGGGAAGCCACGTTCCGAGCAAGGACAGTGGCAGCTCCCTCCTGGCCTTTGTCAGCAGACACGGTCTAAAATCACCAACTGATCCCTGTCTCCTTTCAGCCCAGTGCACAGGGACACAGGCTTTGTAAGCTGCTCATGCGTGACAGGCATTAGGGCTCCAGGGCTGCACAGAGCAGGGACAAAACAGCGCAGCCCAGGACAGTAGATTTGGGCTGGGGGAAGAGGTGCGGTGGGTGGAAGAGCCTCTGCCCCCACTCACCTCCTGCAAGATGTCTGTAGGTTTCATTTTGGCCACAGGCTTTGTGTTTGATTTTTCAGGCTCTTCGTCGGAGTCCGAGTCTACCAGCAGCCGCCGGTTCTGGGCCTGCTCCAGCATGGCTCTGCAAGGAGAGAGGCCGCGTGCGGAGGGTTAAAGCTGGCTCTGTTCCACCGCCGCGCTGAGCGGTGCCGGCTGTGCACCATGCCTGTGGGGAGCTGGAATTCAGCAGCAGCGCAATGGGATCCACCTTCTCAGGTGCTTTTTGAGAAGTCATGTCCAAGCAGTGCCCAAAGGTTGAGAAATGCAGCCTCAGCCAGGTGCAGAAACTCTCTCCACACAAGGACACTTCCCAGGGGTAGTGAGGCCCCTGCAGCAGCAGCCCGGGTCTCCCCATCAGACGGCCAGTGATACCAAAACCCCTCCACCTCCCTAAACACTTTGCCATGATAAACTGTCCCCAATCTCCTCACAGCCCACTCAGGACCAGGTCCCACCCACACAACTCCTGTGAACTCAGGGTACTCAGGCAGGGCCCTCTCTTAAGCTCCCTTGGGGTGCTGAGGGAAGGGTGAGACCCAGCCCTGCCAGGCCAGGGCCAGCGTGGCCGATTTCACACACCCATGAATGTTTCCAGCCCACTCACTTCATCTCTTGCTCATCCTCCTCTTGCTCCTTGCGCTTCTGCTCCTCCTCATACTCTTTGTACTGCTTCAGCATGGCCTCAAAGTCCACATTTGCCTGGCGCTGGTTGAGTTCCTTCAGCTCCTGCAGGTTCTCCAGAACTTCCATCTCCAGCTTGGAGTCCTTGGTTCGGTTCTCCAAGACCTGTGTGACCAGAGGGAAGCCAGGCTAAAGTGAGGTAGCAGAGCCTACTAGCAATCTCCAACAACCCCTCCCCACCCAGTATGGGGCAGGAAGCACTAAGAGGATCATCATCATCCTCATTTTTGTGTCTTAATAGGACAGGAAAAACGGGGGCAACATGCAGCCTGTCACAAGTTTCAGCACAATGGGAAACCTCCTGAGGGCAGAGAGTTGGCTTGTGCCTGTCCAGAGCACAGCAATACCTCAGGAGCCTGGAGAACTAAACCAACGGCTACAAAATCACCTCCTTTGCTGGGAAAAGCCAGCCAGGACAGAAGAGAGGTTTGCCTCCCGCAGAGAAACGCACGTTGTCATACCTTCATGGGATTGTTGAGCTCTTCCTCTTCCCTCTCCTTCTGCATTCTTTTCTCCTCTTCCTCCAAGAGTTTCTCAGCTTGGAAATTGCGAGTGGCGCCATGCTCCATGGTGTAGTCTGTGTTCTCAGGATCTGTCTAAGGAAGACACAAGACAGCAAAATCAGCTGGGGCAATTCTACTCCAGCCATCCTGTGGCCACTTCCAGAGCTGCATGAAAACAGTTCCTGAGTTCATTCACATCACAGAGTAGACAATCCCCCACGGCCTTCTGTTCTGCTCCAGCTGATGTGCTGCAGCCCACCCACAGGCGAGACACTTCAGAACTATGAACAGCAATGAAAAGGGAAGGCACACCAAAAAGCAGACGGTCAGACTACATGTTTGCTGGGACACCTCCTTCCCATCGGGCCAGCACCCATCCTCATCCACAGACTGCACTGCCTCCCCAGAAAGCGAGCATGCAGAAAATACAGAACATATTTCACCTTGAAAGTGATCTCTGCCAGACAACGTGTGCACTTGATGTAGAAGCGGAAGATGGGAAGTCCCAGGTACACCTCATTCTGAACAGTCTCCTTACGGGCGTTGAACTTCTTCCCCTTATAGATGTATTCACCACACGTCTTGCATCTAGAAAAGGAGAAAGAAAAGTCCATAACACATGAGAAAAAGAGAATAAACAGACGAAGAAAAGTCCAAGTGATCCTCAGGCCGTGTCAGCCCAGGTTCTGAGCAATGGTTATTTTCTCCTTTGGAAATGCAGTACCCCAAAATCACCCCCAGCATCTCTTCCCTCTCCCTCACCCCTTTTCTTCTGGTCTGTGTCACCTCTAACGGCTGCTGCAGCATACGGAGGTGAAACAATTCCTACGCAAACTCCTCTTTTCCACAGCTGCTTCCTTCTGACTGGCACAGCCCCTCTTACCGCATGTTGAAGGGGGCCATGAGCCGCACCACATACTGTCGGTCCTTAGGGAGTTTGAGCTTTGGGATCTTAGCAGGATCAAAGTCCGGCGGGTAGTATTTCTACAGAGACAGAGCAGAGACGTGCGAGTGTTGGGCGCAGTCACCCAGAGCAGTGTGAACCGCGGCGGGCAGGCTCCCGGCTGCCATATCAGCCTCAGGGATCAGCTCCACACAGCAGGAGCCAGCATGTCCCTACCAAACAGGCATGCTCAAGTGCCAAACACCCCGTCCACGACCCCCCACCAGAGCCAAGTGTCAGTCTGTCTGTCCGTCTGCCCATCCTTGGCCCCAAGCCCCCCAACCCTTGCATGATTTTAGGGCCTAACCCTCTTGGCCCGTCAGCCCCCTCCAAGCGCTGCCAGGAGCCCCAGCCTGGGGATCCCACCCCAACCGCCCCCCTCCCAGCCCCAGAGTCCCCTCAGGGACCCCCTCCGCCTCAGAACCCCCCCAACCGCCCAGGGAACACCTGGCACCCCCAGTCTGGGGACCAACCTCAGCGATGAGGGAAGCCTCTCCGGGACCAGCCCGACCTGGGGACACCCAGAGCGATCACAGACCCCCGCCTCAGCACCCCGCAGCCGGGGAATCCCCCCCCCAACTCACGTTCAACACCTTCCGCTCCGACATGGCTGCGACCTCCCTCAACTGCCAGTGCCAGCCAGCAACCGTCCCCCGCACCGCTCCCCACTTCCGGCAGGTAGCCCCTCCTGCCTCTGTTTCTCATTGGTCCAACGGGCCCCGACCCTGCGGGTACTCGTTTATTATTGGCTGTTTTAGCCATCTGTCAGTGGGCTGTGCCCGCTGATGTGAGTCCGCCGGTGCGCCGCGGCCGGAGAAGAGGTTCCGGGGGGGGAGGAAGCAGCCGGAGAGCGCCCGGCTCTGCTCCCAAAGGGAATTGATTCGTATTTCTTGCTTAAAACTGAGGATTCGGAGTCCTTAACTTACGGTTTATTGTTTTGAGTTTGTAGCTGAGGGTTTCTTACTCAGGGGTTCTAGTTTATTACTGTATTTTATACAAAAATGAACCGCAAAGAAATAACCCACTGTGGGGCTCCCAGAGCACCCCACGGCCCATTGCAATCACGGAGTGGTTTGGGTCAACAGCAAAGAGTTTCTTCCCAATATCTCATCTCAGTCTCCCCTCTTCCGGTTTAAAACCCTTCCCCCTCGTCCCGTGGCTCCCCTCCCTGCTCCAGAGTCCCTCCCCAGCTTTCCTGGAGCCCCTTTAGGGCCTGGAAGGGGCTGGAAGGTCTCCGCGGAGCCTTCTCTTCTCCAGGCTGAACCCCCCCAGCTCTCTCAGCCTGTCCTCTCAGCAGAGGGGCTCCAGCCCTCCCAGCATCTCCGGGGCCTCCTCTGGCCCCGCTCCAACAGCTCCGTGTCCTTCTGCTGTTGGTGGCTCCAGAGCTGGAGGCAGCACTGTAGGGGGGGGGGGGTCATCTCCCCAAAGGGGAGCTGAGGGGCAGAATCCCCGCCGTCCCCTCAAGACATTGTCCATCCCTCAGGTCCCTGTCATCCTGAGGCCCCCGCCATCCCCTCAGACCCCTATCGTTCTCTCAGGATTCCCACTGTTTCCCCTCAGACTCCGGCATCCCCTCAAAACCCCCACCGTCCCCTCAGGTCCTCCACTGTCCCTCAGGCCCCCGCCATCCCCTCAAAATCCCTGCTGTCCCCTCAAGACCCCTGCTGTCCCCTCAGGCCAGGCATTCCCTCAAGACCCCCGCTGTCCCCTCAGACCCCCGCCATCCTCTCATGTCCTCGTCGTCCCTCAGATGCCAACCGTCCCCTCAGACCCCACCGCCCCCTCGAGACCCCTGCCATCCCCTCATGATTCCCACCATCCCCTCAGGCCAGCCATCCCCTCACGAACCCCGCCGTCCCCTCAAGACCCCTGCCCACCCCTCAGGCCCCCTCAGGCTCCCGCCCGCCCTGCGCGGGAAGCGGGCCGGCCGCAGTGCGCATGCGCGGCGCCGCTGCCGCCCGCCGCCGTCCCGGCGTTCCCCGCGCGCAGCCAGCGGGGCGGGCTCTGCTCCACACAAAGGCGCAGCGTTGGGAAAATGGCGGCCACGGCGGCGGTAGCGGCGGCCTCGGAAAGTGCCGGCGGCAAAATGGAGGAGCCGGCGGCAGCAGCAGCCGCGGCGTCGACCACGACAGCGACGACGACGACGACGACGGCGGCGGTGGCGGCGGCGGCAACGGCGGCGGCTCCGCCACCAGCACCTAACGGGGCAGGCGGTGTCGGGGATGCGCCCCCCAAGAGGTAGGGTGGCCGCTGTGTGGGCCGCGCCGCCGCCTGGGCCTGCTGCGCCGCATGCGGCCTCCGCGGGCCTGGCCTCCGCCGGGCCGGGGAAGGACTGGGGCCGCCGCCGATGCTGCGAGGAGGACCGGGACTGGGACCAGGGCCTCTACCGGGGCTGGAGCCGTAGCTGGGCCCCAGGCGCGGCTCGGGAAGCCGGGCGGGGCCTACCCGTTGCGGCGCGGAGGCTGGCGGGCGCGGAGCCGCCCCGGGAAGGCGCGGCCCGAGGTTCCCGCCGTCTGAGGCCGGAGCGGGGAAGGAGCCCGTCCTTTGGCCTGGTGCTTAGTGCACGCGGAGGCCCCGTGTTCGGCGGCCAGGGGAATCTTTGCCTATCCCGCTTAGGAAGCGTTTTTGCTGGGCCTTATTGGACAACTTAAAGCCTCCCCTGGAGGTATAGGTGTGCCGGCGGGGTGGGTTTTGATGATCTAAGTTAATTACTTTAAACTCTGTCAATGGCAGGTTGTAATAGGTTTTTGTCAGGCAGTCATCTTTCATACTGTTGCAGCATTTGGAATAAGGTGTGCTCTGTTTTGTGGTTCATGATTTACCTCTGGAGTGGGTTAGGAACAGGAGAGTCAAATGCCTGGAGAGCGAGAGAGGGTTTGAAAGCGTTACCAGGTGCTAAGTAAGGGTTGTGTGTCTGATGTCAATAGAATGTTACAGAAACTTAAAGAAAATCTGCAAGGATTTCAATACTGTAACAGGTCTGTAAATATGACGATGATAAGCAGAAAAAGTTCGAGCTGCTTGTCACTTTCCTATGTTAATGCTTACCTCATTTTGCAAAATTTCATGGTTAGCAAAGCTTTTTTAATGCCAAATCTGTGGAATAAAGAATACATTTTTCTCTGTTAATTTTTGGCCCCAGGCCTTAAATGCTGTGGAGATAAGAATCAGCATTTTGAACCTGATGATCAGTGAGTAAGGTTTCAGACTTGAGGTCAGATGTGTTTATCTGCTGTTCCTGAGGTGTGTTGCATAGCTGTGTGTCAGTCAGGCTGCTCGTTGCTGCAGGCTGTTGTGTCCAGGCATGTTGCTTATCTGTAGTTTGACCCAGAGCTGACAAATCTGAGTAACAGAGGCCAGTTTGATTGTATGGTGAGGAGATGGCGGTGTGTCTCAATTTGAAAAAACTGCTCTCATCTGCCTCTGAGTTTGTGGATTGTGTTTTACATGACGAGGAAGGCAGACGGCTTTGGGTAAAAAAATGTCCATATCTGTTTTTTTTTTTTTTTCCAACACAAAACAGTTAAACTGTGCTTATGGCAACTGAAAAATTATTGACATATGCAGCTCTTTCTGTTGCCATCCTGCCAGGCAGGAGCAGGCATGCCTGTTCAGGAGCTGAGATAGTCCAGATCCGGGAGGGTAGGGGTCCCAGTGCCGTAATGGCACCTGATAGAGTGACATGTAATATGTTAGCCAGGGCTAGGGAAGGATGTCCCCATCATCTTCTCACCTCCTCATGTTGGGTAGGTGGTACGTGGAGGATGTTCATGGCTTAGATTCAGTTTATACCTCAAAGCTCACTCTTGGTAACTGTAGCAGAGCTGGCAGCTCTAGGTAATATGTAATCAGTAATTTGTCTTATATGAGTAGACAATTTATTTCTGGAAGTAGAAATGTCTGCTTCGTTCTGTTGTGTTGGTTTTTTTTTGGTTTTTTTGGTTTTTTTTGTTTTTTCCGGCCCCCTTTATATTTGGAGTTTCTTCAGAGAGCTTATCATTTTATGTAGGTGCAATTCTATGTGTAATATCAAGCTCCGTGTGACAAAGCTAACACATCTACAGTGGTAGTGCCAACGTTCACGTGAACATATTTTGAATGTCCTGGGGTGGGGGAAAGGAGGATCTGCATGTCCTGGATTTTGATTCTTTGTGATTTCTGGCACACTTGTTGGGTCTAGGTGGTATGTTTAAGAAATCTTGCGGAGGAACATGCATAATAGTTTGTTTGTTTGGAGGAAATAAGAGCTTCCCTTTCATTTCCTCCTTCTACACGCTTCAGAAACAGGAGAATTTTTCTTTAGTCTCGATAAAGCATTTCAGTTCTGCAACCTAAGGAAAAAAAATCGGAGCAGATGAAGTATCATCTGAAAGTTACTACTTAAGTCATTATTTTTTGTAGATCTTGCATTAGTCTTGGTGTAAATGGATCACAGTTACTCAGAGTGGATCCTTACTGGGATGGGCAAAGCTGCTGTGGGAATTTTATCCTGCCTGGCCTTCCAACTTAGGGATACTCACAGGCAGGCATGGTGTATTTTGGAGGTGATGTGGATTCCTTCCTGCTGTCTAGAACTCCCTTAAAAGAAGCTCTAAATGCTCAGCTGTTTCCGAACTTGGTAACCACATCTTTCAGGCAATCTCTGTGGACCTGGGCCTGCCTGTGCTTGTCCTTTCAGTGTGTGAAACCCATGGAGGTGGTGTCTGAAATTGTGCAGAAGAAGAAGGAAAAAAAAAAAGAACCCACAAAACTTTGCAGCTGAAGTAGTTTCCTTGACATTTCTTTAGACCTGGCTGGATTTCCTTACACTGAATTTGATAAGGAATGTGTTCTAGGCTAATGCTCGCCTTCAATGGCAGGTGCTGTGGCTTGTCTGAGTTCTTTACAGATTTATCAAAGCTTGAGGTGTTTTTTAAGCTGACTTGAGAGCCTTAAAGGCAGGATTGTAAAAAAACGTCGGCATCATACCACATTACTTCGAAGCATGTTATACAGCAGTTCAACCCAGGGGGAATGTAAATAGTTCCAGTTTGAGGAGTAACCATAAAAACTGGGTGTAGCTTTTAACACAAGCACTAAATTTTGTGCTATTTCTTCATCCAAACAGAAGTTAAGGTGTTAGACGGATTGTCCTATTTTGAATCTATTTTGGGGTTTTTAATTACTTCCTTAATCTAAGTTTAGTGAGGGAGAGTCTAAAAACTTCACTTTTTGGTGAAATAAATGTTGTACATCAAAAAAAAAAAGTGTTCTCTAGTTTAGACTTCTTTTCTATACTGCCCATACTTAGAGCTTTATCCATAAAATACAATATTTTTGTGTGTTTGCTTCTGATGTAGCCTTGTGGCTGAAAAAGTGTAGGAACCCACTCAAATATAAAACTTCATAGACATCTGCATATTTGTTTCTTTTATTTTCCCTGCATGCTGTTGTATCTGATCAGCGATTGAAATGGTTCTAAAGGAATGGACAGCGTTGGCACAGAAGCGTGTTTGTATCAGAGCCAGAATTTCTGGTGTGGCTTGGGCTTTGCAGGGCTTCATAGGTCTTAAAGTTAAGCAAAAGCTCAGTGTATGTAGAGATAAGTTTTAGAAACCTTGCCAGCTTTTTTGACTAATGTGTTCTCATGAATTCTTTCTAAAGATGTATTTCTGCATCTTCTCAACCAGCACAAAGTGAACAAGGAGATTAACTGGATTAGTTAAGGAAATCATGTCAGGCTGAAGTATTTCAGTCTGCTGGGTTTTTTTTGAATAGTGTTAGTGGCATTTGTGTCCTGTTAAGACCTGATGGTCATCTAGGTTAATTGAGAAATAGTCTTCATTTCTAATTTTCTAATTTTTGACCTGTTTGAGCTGCTATTCTGGAGTAGTTAAAAGAACTATTCAATACATTTGCTGGAATGCACAGAGGCTTTATGTTTGTGTTGTCCAAAATCTGTATTAACTGCAGGAGAAAAAAAGTGTTGTTAGGTAAGAGTGGTTGACCTGAGTGTTTAGTTAGAAGTGGGGTTATTTTCTTAAAATTCTTCTAGTCGTAAGACTATGAATGTAGTGGGTCAATGTATCATTTGACTTCAAGGTGTTTAAGTAGTATAGTGTGCCAAGGAGAAAACTAATAGGGTGGATGTCTGGTCTGGAGCATCATGAGGAGAGGGAGGGAGGCTTGGTCACCTTCAAAGAGATTCATTTTGTGAAATGGAAAACATTGGTTACATTGGATAAATATGGGAGAAAATAGTGGGTCTTGATGGTATAAGCTGTCTGCTATTCGGACATCTTTGTTACAATGCACTATGTAGCACTGGTACCATGGTACCATGTAGCACCGTGTACCAGCTTTGGTTGAAAGGCGTATGGTTTTGCAGATAATGTGAATGGATGAAACTTTGCAAGTTTTTATTTTGTTTTAAGAATGTAACAAGTTATGTTCCAAGAGGTGGTATGACATTGATCAAATGCCAGAGTAGTTAATGTGTGTGATTATCTTTCTTTGCTTGCAGTGAAGGTGAACGACCAAGCCAAAATGAAAAAAGAAAAGAGAAAAGTGTCAAAAGAGGAGGAAATCGCTTTGAGCCATATGCTAATCCTGCTAAAAGATACCGAGCTTTTATTACAAATATTCCATTTGATGTGAAGTGGCAATCTCTGAAAGACCTGGTCAAAGAGAAAGGTAATGTACAACTCAGGTGGCCAAGTGATGTCTGTCATCTTTCTTGTGGCTGACTTTGTTTGTAAACGTAAGAGTTGAAGTTCTGGGTGGACGTAGTGACATGAGTTTTGTAAAAGGTCTGCTTGAAGCCTTTTTTGGGTATCGCACAACGTCTGCTCCCTGGCAGCCTTCCAGGTGGATAGTTCCTTTATAGGCATGTTGGTATACAGCTAATAGTGCTTCATCGGAGATTTAAAAGAGTATTTTTCTTAGGGGGGTGGAAAATGAGGCTTTTATCAGACTTTAGCCTTGATATGCAACAAAACTTTATGAAGCATTTTAATGTCTTTTGGGTAATAGAGGTAGTTATTTACTGCTGATCTGTTGTGTGTATATAGAGCTGTGTTCCCAAACTTTGTAGTGATTTGTGCTTAGGTAAAGATCCATACTGCCATTTGGTAGCAGTAAAATGTATTTAAGGGTGACCTGCAAAAAAGAAGAATCGGGTTTGTACTTTGGCATGTGCTGCAACACAGTTAGGGCTTTGGAAATCATGTTTGCGGTGTTTCCCTCTTCCCCACTTCTCTTTAACTGTCCCATGTGAATGGGAGCTGCCTTAGTTTGTTGGCTGTAGCATCTTCATCTGTTGAAGAAGCTGAAGAAATTGAGCTGACTATTCTCAGGTGGTGACAAGTCTAAATGTAGTGTTATTTCTTTAAGCTGATGCCCAGCTTAGTAGTTTTCAAGTCACCTTGGAAATGCAGCGGAGTGGCAAGAAAATACTTAGCTTCTCCATCGCAAAAGTATCTCAAAACACATTAAGAGTGAATAATACAACCGTTCCTCTTGTGGGTCACTTCTAAAATACATAGTATCAGTCATAAATGTCTCACAAAATAGTGATCAGTGTTCACTTGTGTTTGGACTAGGTGAGGGATGATAGTTAATGTGTTCACAAGGTGTGGCCTAATGAATGGGAAAACAAATTTCCAAAGGGTTTTAAAATGTTTGTCTTTTGGAGGCAAAATGGAACTGAGTCTGTGTAATGAATTTCAGGACTGTAAGCCCTGGGAAACTTCATAATTAGAGGCTGTGAAATGTTGATGCTTGAGATTTAGTAATGGTTTTCTGTAATATGAAGAATTACAGTCTTAAAGACTGCTTCAACAGGCTCTAATTAAGAATGATCCCTTGCCTTAAACTATGCTTTCACTTTGCTACACCAGATACGTTGGTTAATAGGAGTATCTGTATGTGTAGATGTCTAATTTTAAGTACTATGTTGAATTCCGTTCCAAGTGTCTTGTGGTTTCTCTCCAGTTCACGTGGATGGAAAAGTCCGGTGTGAGATTGTTTCCTGCCTTGCTGTTCAGCTACTCATTCCAGCAGATACTCCTAGGGGAACATTGAAACCTCTTCATTCTGTCTGCAGGGCTTGTTATGCTAAACATTGAGAAGCATTGTTCTTGGTTTTTGGGACTGCTTGTTAAAATACAGCAGTTTAGATTTGCCGTGTAGTTGCGATTCATTCTAATTAGTCACCGACTTCTACCAAATTGGTGCTCTTGTGCTGTGCTTGAACTTGCTCAATCGGTACTTCTTGATACAAGGCATAGTAGTTCCAAGAACCAGGAATGTGACCGTGGAAAAATCTAAACGTTAGAATTCTTGGATTGTAAGTGTAAGAATTACAGGCCAAACGTTTAAGGCTTTGGGAGCATGTGAAACAGATCTGTACACAAAGGGTAAACATAGGCTTTTCATGACTGCTCCATTGCTTGGCAGTTGTGAAGACGTAAGCTGTTAGCAGCGATGGCATAGCAGGTTGCTGAACGTAGGAGGAGTTCACCTCCATCGGCTGGTTTGCGTCAGTAAGTATGGTTTAGGAGACACGAGCTTTGAGGTCTGCTCATATTTCTGCAACCTGGTTTTTTCAGATGCGTACATCTGAAGTCTTCTAAAGGTGACATCTCTCTCAAGAGTAATGCCTTGGTTCAGTCATTTCAGTGTATTTGTTGGTGAAACTCAATTACAGGTATGCAGTATGACATTCTTATTAAAGAAATTAAAAAATGTTCTTGTTTGAAACTCCCTTGTATTGGCTGACAAACACAAGGTTCTACTAAACTGATGTAATCAGCATTGATAACTGGCAATTGGTGAATGGCTTCAGGAGAAGAATGAGGCAGCAGTTCTTCAGCATGTAAGTGGAGTCTAAATGTAAATGTGATTGAATGCTAAGTAGCTGTCTGAATCTGTCCCCCAACAAATGGCTCTGTCTTCGGGAGAAAAATGGTAATGCTTCATAGCAGCTGGCATAAGTGAGGTGATACCATATGATTAAAAAGGACCTTGTATTTGAATTTGAGTTATTTATTGGTTCCTTTAGTAAATACAGAATTTCGTATTTTAAACCTTTTTCCTGGCCAGAGTAGCAAGACGGCATAAAATACAAGGAGAAAGATTAGCTGTAAAATGAGGCAATAATTATGTTCTGCTCTGCTGCAAAGCCGGAGCAGTTGCAGTCAAGGCCATGCTCATGTCACATTCAAAAATTCCAGGACACTCCAGGGACTGTATTACCATGCCTGTACCCATGGTTACCTAAGGCAGAGCTGGAGCACGGAGCAGGTATGCTTGAATTTTCATATGGAAACCTGGATGCGTGAACAGATGTGAGGAAAAGAAGCAACAGAGCTTTCCCAGATTAAATTTTGAAGAAAAGCAGCTGCTAAACTTCATGTGCTGGTTTCTTTCTTGCTCCATCTCCAGAAGTTTTTGGAGCCTTTGTGGCCTCCTAAAGAGGTAACTTCATGCCCTCTTGCTGTTGTACTTGATCCCAGATTTTTTACTTTGGTACTAACAGCTGTTACTCCAGTACCTGAAGATGGCTGTTACTGGAGAGTCCCCTGGGTTTCAGTGCCCAAGATTCTGTTGCATTGTGCTTGCAGACTGAAGTTTTAGGTGAGAAAAGGATGAATAAACAGTGTGGACGTGCTGTTCAACACTTGACTTGTTCCCCCTTAATTCAGTAGATGCGCTGATGTGTTGCTCTGTTTTCATTGGCCTTAACCATCGTTTCAAAGAGGCACTGTCCATCAGTACATACGAGACTTTTCGCTTCATCTTTCCTGCCTGGACTCTTAGAGTCAAAATAACCCATGTTTTGTTTTTTTTTCTGGGTTCCCTAATGCAATGCGAACTCTCCTCTGTCTCTATTTTGGGAAGAATGTTTGTCTTTTGCCCTTTATCTAAAGCTTTGTACATATATAAAGTGTGTTTCTCTTGTCTCTCCCCAGCTCGAGGCCCCCATGTAACTTTTTAGAGGTTGCCTGTCACGGGCTTTAAACACTGTAAACGAAGGAGGAGCTGTGACTAATTCTGAATTGCCTCGTGTTGAAAGTACGAAGCTTTTGACAGCAGGGTCCTCTTAAATCAGTCGTATTGCTTGTAGTTCTTGACTTCAGAAGATGATGGGACATCCGTACAGTTTGGATAACGTTGAGAGGCTTCCTTCTCTACTTAGTATTTAGTTTTGACCCTCTAGGCCAAAGAAATCACCATGATATAAAGCATTTACCTCTCTTTTTCTTATGTTTCTGTGCTTCTGCTCTTGCTGAGACTTGCCCCTCTGCATCTTTCACGCCTTTCAGAGCTTCTTGGTTTGTCGCTAACTATTAAAATCATATTGCCCAACTTTAGAATCCTCAAAGTTGACATCTACGTTTGAACTTATCCCAGTTACTTCCCAGATATGTCTTTAGAGTTAGATGAATCTATCCGAGCCATGCCTTGAGTCACCGTATGAACGTACTTATCTGAGCTTCCTGAACAGTCACTGGAGAATACTGGAGTGCTGACAGACCAACTTGGCTTGAACATCTTAATTTTCTGAGGGGGGGGGAAAAAAAAGCAGTGACTGTAATAAGCAATGTTGGAGATTCCTTTGGTTTGTATTTTTAGTTGTTGCAGTGATTTCTGCCTCAGCCTCTTGTTTTAGGAAATGCTGAGCTTCTGAACTTTCTCAAGTGTGAAGTTTAAAAAATAAATAAATCCATCTGCTCTAAGTTAACTCTTAAAGACACCGTGGGGAACATGTCTCTTGATTATCCTTCCCTTGGCTTAGAGCAAGCAAACTTTTTCTGTGAATTTTATCTCCCTTTGGAGGCTGATCTGGTAATAAACTTGAGTTCCTTAACTAACAGTCTCTTGTCCTTGAAAGAAGTGTCTTCACTTGTGGATATAAAATATGTTTCCCGAAAAAAGCCCAATGTTCTTTAGCAGAAAGAAAACCTGCCTGGATCACCGTGCATTTCTTTTGCCCTCTGGAGCAGGTTTAGAACGTGGATACCTGCTGTTGGTACTTTTCCATGGCTTAATTGCCTCTGCACTATTGTAGGCTGCCCTTGTCTGCTGTTCTGCTTTATCCCCAGTGCCTGATTTCTGAGATACTGTGGCTTGGGATCTAGAAAAAAGCCAAATAAAATGTGACCCAGTGTAGGTTCTTTAAAAAAAGTTTCCTTTGCCAGCATCAAACAATAGTCTCCTGGAAGGAGTGTTGTGTTGAATTGTCTTACATGTTTTTCAGGTGGAAAAAATGCATTTTTATTGCAGTTGTTTGTACTCTGGACTTGGTGTCTTGGATACTGAGCTGTTATACTATTTGTGTCGTTCCTCCCCTCCCGGCTTCTTTTTTTTTTTTAATTTTGCTCTTCAGGAAGTTCAGATGTCCTTTGAAGGAAAACAGCTATTTCAAGATGTATATTTAGTTTTTAATATAGGTGTCTATAAGGCTTGAATGTGAAGCACTGAGCAAAATTGGCACATACTAGAGTCTCCAAGTGACAAAAAATTGCTGGTGTGGTGGACTCCTGGAAATCTTGTGGCTCAGAAGTCAGAGATTTGTTAAAAGAGTAAAAGTTAAATTGTATTTAATATGTTATGTTCAAGCTTGGCAAACTTCTTCGGAAGTGTTTGTGTGGATCTGAAGTAAGAATTGTAGCTGAATTCGATTAGTGGCTGGGAAAGGAGAGCCCTCAACCCGGGGGCTCAGTAGTGTTACTAGGAGCAAAGTCACAGACTAATCTGCGACTTCAGGCCTCTGTGAAATGGAGTGGTTTTGTATTGTAGGTAATCTGGGAACTTGTTGTCTTACTGCATAAATTGTTGAATCACACTTGCATTCTTGATCAAAGTTTGGTTGGACTCTGGCTGCTGCTGTTGAGATGGATGGCTTCAGAATGTCTTGGTAATGCTGAATATTTGGACTTGGTGCATGGCTGCCATCTACCACCAAGGACTAGTCCAGGAGGGCTGTCTACAGCCCCTTTCCCTGTGGAAACAATTCCATGATCTCATACTGTTCAGATTATAGGACAGAATTCATTTTGTTAGGCTTGATTTCAACAAGTATTGTTTAGATAGTGAAGCTATGGATAGTAATCCAACACTCCGATCTGCTCTGTCCCTTTCAAAGGGACTTGCTTGTTACCCTCTACCGGTCTCAAACACTATCCTCATAAAAACATTAATAGATGTTTTAGAGTTTGTTTTAGTTTATTCTGTCTAGCTAACTGTTCTTTGGCTGGAATGCTCATATTGCTAAATTATTCTTTTAAATAAGAAATGGAGATTAAAAAAAAAGCAGTGATTTCATTAAG
This sequence comes from Rissa tridactyla, assembly GCF_028500815.1. Taxonomy (NCBI): domain Eukaryota; kingdom Metazoa; phylum Chordata; class Aves; order Charadriiformes; family Laridae; genus Rissa; species Rissa tridactyla. The sequence continues at coordinate 3,575,852 of NC_071487.1, forward strand.
CATTCCTTTTTCTTCCAGCTTTCAGAAAGACCTTTCAGGATGTTCGTTTTCTGTAATGACACTAGGTGTCCTGTAAATGACTGGTCCTGTGGGAGGTCAGGCTGAACACCTCTTCCTCTCCCTGTCCCTTGGGAAGAGGTAGACTCTGGAATGTGAGACTCCAGTTCCTTGCTCAAAGTGTGCTATCGGTATTCAGACTGGGTCGTGGTTTCCCACAAAGACTGCTTTCCACCTTTCGCATAATGCAACTTGGAGTCCTCCTGTCTTTAAACTTGAAAACTGGGACTTCTAAAACCAGAAAGAAAAAAAAAAAAATTTCTTTGATTCTTCTGTATGCCAGTCACTTCAAAGGCAGCAGCCATTTCGGTAGTTGTATTCTGGAGGCACATGATATGGTTATGTGGTCATCAAAAGGCAATCCTAATCTTGTGAGGAAAGGTGCAGATGTGGTTTTCCAGTGCATTTTGCCTTTTGCTGTAAATGATTTTGTCTTGAGAGCAAATATGGCAGACTGTTTAATACTACTTATCGAAGCTAAAAAGTGGACTTCATTATATTGTGGTTTAACAAACAGCTAAAACCTGCTGAGATGAATCGTAGGCAGTTGGTGATCTCTTGCTCTCTTGGTTCAGTCTGCCTCCCTTTTTGGGAATTTGTGTTAATATCCAGAGAAAAGCAAATAACTGTTCAAGTTCTGGACTGTGGAGACAATCTCGTCTCCAATGTGAAGTGAAGGAAACTTGTTCTTGCAGACTTTCCCATGGATTTGGATTGCCTCAAGTAATGAGTGGGTACTAAAGATCAAGGAAACTGATATTGTGGAAATAGCTGGCTTTTGAAGTGGAGGAAAATCAAGAACATGTTTAACTGTTTTAAAACTTTACTGCATACCTGTAATTGTCCAGTTTTGTGGTCTAGAGAACATGGAGTGTTTCTGGGCTTTCTTATAAGGCAGAGGCTCCATACACGGTTGTTGATTGTTCTAAATTCCCATTGTTTTCTTGGCTTTTCTCCCTTGGTATATGTGTCGTCTGGAATCTGATTTGTAGTTGGTGAGGTAACATACGTGGAGCTCTTAATGGACGCTGAAGGAAAGTCAAGGGTAAGTGTTTGAGAGATTTCTTCTGTGGATTTTCTACATGACAAATGTAACTGTATGGTGGCGTGGAACGAAACGAAGTCAGGAAGGTAGAGAGTGTGTATGCAGAGTGGCTATAACAGGATTGCTTAAAGCTGCTTTTTTGGGGTGGGGAGGAGGTGGGATGGGGCCTTGTAAACAGCGTTAGGGTGGTCTTCCACTGTGTTCAGTTGGCGTTGGCTGTTTGAATGACCCACGGACCCTAGCAGTATGTATAGTGGTACGGAATACTAATGTAATACTTGCGTTTTGGAAAACGTCACTGTAGTGGTTTGCGGAATTTGTAAGTCCAGTGTGCAAAAGCAGGTTCTGTAAACTACGCTTCCTGTGCCAGTAAACAGAAGTCAATTCTTAAACATAAATGTATTGCCTTCATAGGTACTTAAGTCCTTTAGTCCAGTGACAGTATCTTGCAGGAAAAAAAGTAGTAGGAGCACACTTAACTGTACTGAAGGATATGGATTTAGGGTGAGAGAATATGGCAAGGGTTTCGCTGTATGACAGAGAAGGACAGGTCACATGAAGCGTGTGGTATTTTTCTTGGAGAATCGGGACTTAGTTCTGGTTGTTAGAACTTGTGAAACAGTTTAATCCTGTTAACACGTAAGAAATTATGGAATTCAAGTATTGAAGGCTTTATTGGGTAAGATTACATTTATTTTTGCTATTAGGGCTAACTAATGTGATTTGACTTTAAAAAAAACTAAAAGTTATTTTGTGTGTTTTGGGCTTTTACTTACTTTATTTCTTCTTTCTTCCCTCCTCTCCTCCCTGTTATTCGCCTGTGAAATCATCTCATCAGGGATGCGCGTAAGTTCACTTATGAATTTATAGCAAGAAATGAGGAAACTCTTAAAAATAAGCAATGTTCTTAGATGTCTTGTATCCCCACAGTGTTGTTGAATTCAAGATGGAAGAAAGCATGAAAAAGGCTGCAGAGGTTTTGAACAAGCATAGTCTTGGTGGAAGACCATTGAAAGTGAAAGAAGTAAGACGTGCATCTGTTCTTTCAGTATGTTGAATTTGAAGGTGAAGGGGTAGTTCTTAGTCAAGATGTATGGCTGACTCATTTGCAGATAAGAATAATAGACAAAAGGCAGGACGCATCAAACAGGGTGAAAAAAAGTCAGGTTTTTTTATTACCATCAGCATATACTCGAGTTTGAATGTGATTATTAAGACTGAACTTGATTTTAAGACCAGGTGCTGATGGTAGCAATGCAGAACTCGGACAAAGCAAGAGTTTGGCTTTAACTGCAGGTATACTTTCTTGTTTAGTGACTTGAAGAAAAAACCTGCATAAGTATTGTTTGCTTTTCACTGACTTCCCTTTTAATTCTGCATCATGATGAATGTATTCTACAAAAAAAATTCCATGGAATAAGCTGGTTTCTGAAATACTTCAAAGATTTATTTCCATTTTAATGGCTTTGCTGTTGTCAACCAGTATGACGTGCTCAACCGTACCGTGAGTTAATTCTTAACCATTGGCAAGTTTAAAGTTTTATTCCAGCAGTTTGGAACCTGTAGCTGCATTGAAGGTTCAATTAAAAATAAAAAGGGGTTTACTTCAGTGTTAGCATTGACTCTTGGCCTTAGGGTACATGCACTATGTTCTTGGCTAAGCAGGCTTTGTGTTCTGTTGTGCCCTGCCCACTTAATGGTGAGGAGTGAAAGATCTCTGCATGAGTATAAGATAGGAAATATGTGTAGAAGGTCTGCCCTTAGTGACCCGCTTCTTGCTGTGGTCTGAGGAGCACTTGTGAAGAAGGACGGGGACAGCAAGTGGCAGCACTTCTCAGATCTCGCAGCTATTGTAAGTAATGAATTCTGGGAGCAGCAGCCTGCTCCTGGGCGCAAGCCATCTTCTTGCACTGTTGACCTCTTGCTACCCTTTAAAGGAAGGAAGAGGTGAAATGAAAGGTTAGAAAAGCATAGTGGCACCTGGGAGTCGTCAAGTACTGACTTCTCTAAGGGGACCTTGGAAGAAAATGCTACTGACAGTGGGCCGTGTCTGGGTCAGCTTTCCTGTTAATGATATACCATTAGTATTGGAAGTCAGGTTGCCCTTTGGTACCAGTCCTTGAGAAGAAGTGGTTGTAATTTGCCCAGCTCTTCATGAAACTGTTGTCATACTGCAAAATTTCTGCCTGTGCGACACAGAACAGAAGTGATACTTAAATTGGTGAAGAAGCATTTTATCAGTATTAGGGACTTTAGCAATGCTTCCCCCAGCCAAGAGTCCCAGTCTGACTGCGTGGCATGAATTAAGTTATTGTGGATGACCATCGGCATCAGTTTTGCCAGCTGTCTGGTATGTACCTCTCCTTGTTGGCTGTCTCACTGCTGAGGAGCATGAAGGCCTTCCAGTGACATACTAAAAATCTACGTCAGAATAGATAAAGCTCGTTGCCCGATCAGGAGGCTTTAGTTTGTATGACAACCACTCCTGGCTTTCTATTGGAGCTAATCTTGTTTTAAGCAATACCTTATTTTACTAGTGAAATAGGAAATTTAAATTGAGAAGTGACTTGTATTCACTTTAATGTGTTCTCCACCTCAGACTACTATAATTTTCTGTAGTTGAAATAATCATGTGAAAGCTACCTTTCTCCTGTTTTCAAAATGTGCTATTGTTTAGTCTTAAAATTCAGATCAAGATTCAAATTAATTCAAATAGCTTTTATTTTTAAAGCATCTGTATTTCTGACTAATTAATTCTATTTGACATTTCACTTTCTTCAGCAGCCTTGCAGCGCTGGTGCATTTTGCTCACTGAATACAGTGTGACATTTCCAACCTGAGTAACATGAGTTCACCTTGTATGGTGAAGGTGCTTACCTTCACTTTCAGTATAAAGTGAAGTGACAATAATTAATCTTATCTCCTTCCTTGAATTCTTCATCCTATGCTTCATGTTCTCTAGCATGAGAGATTATGTAGTAATAGGGGGATACGTTAAAAGGGTTTTTTTGGGTTAGAAAAGCTGTGTGGGGGTAAAAAAAATAGAAGTATTGCATAAAGCAATCTTCTTGAAATTTTACATGCTTTATCTTGTCTTGTAAAGAAATCCAAGTGCAAGGTAAAGGAATTGGTGCATTGTTTTGAAGATGCCAAGAGTTAGTTGGCATTTGTCTTCCAAAACCTCTCCAATGCTATTCTGGGTTTATCTGTTTCAAAGACTGATGTAACTGTGAGGTTTATTGTTGGTATTGAATAATAGATAAACACTTTCAGAATCCGGGGAAATGCATGAGTAGGCATTGCTTGAAGGGTGCTGCCATATCGGTTAAAAGAAAATAAATTAGTGGATGGCAATGGTATGTGAAGTAGTTGGCTGGAAATCTATAGGGAGCAGACAGCCCTGTAGAAAGGGAAATCCCTTCTCCTTATGATTGTTTTAGTCATACCGCTAAATGCCTGCGAGTTTAGTGGAGTACAGAGGGAACCGAGTACGTTGTTTCTGTTTTGGCAGGATCCCGACGGCGAGCATGCCAGGAGAGCAATGCAGAAGGTGATGGCAGCAGCTGGTGGAATGGGTATTGGTCCAGGCCCAGGTGGCCCCGGCATGATCAATATCCCACCCAGTATACTAAACAATCCCAACATACCCAACGAGATCATTCATGCCCTACAGGCAGGGAGACTTGGAAGCACTGTCTTTGTTGCAAATGTAAGTGCTGTGTAATCTGTGAACAGAATATCTGGGTCTTAACTGAGTTAAAACTAATGAATTGGAAGAAAAACCTTAGACTTTCAGCTCTGTTCCAATGAAACTGAGTAGTAACTTATTTTGTGTCTAGTCTTGTTGATTCTCTGTGCTAGTGAATTTGTAAATTAAGATGTATCCTATATGTTACAGTGTCTGTTAATTTGTATTTCTGAACAAAGCCAAGAACATTGCATTAAGCACTGTAGCATTCTTTATACTATTTAAATTTTATCCTATCTTTGTGAAGACCCTTTGTTTCTTAAGATTGCTGATATTGGGAAAGGAAATGTAAAGCTGTTTTTTTGATGGAAATCTTTCTCATACTTCCAATATCCCTTGTCTTCCAGTTGGATTACAAGGTTGGTTGGAAGAAACTGAAAGAAGTATTCAGCATGGCTGGCGTCGTGGTTCGGGCTGACATTCTAGAAGATAAAGATGGCAAAAGTCGTGGGATCGGCACCGTCACTTTTGAGCAAGCTATAGAGGCTGTTCAGGCTATATGTATCCTTGAAGATTAATGATGGTAAATAGTAGGCAAATAATTTGGTAAATGAAGCGGGATGAAAATATAAACTGTAGTATTACAAGTGAGGATATTGCCATGTCACAGTAAGTCAAGCCTTTGCAGTGGATAGAAAACATAAGGAAAACTGAAAAAGAGGAAAAAAAAGTCCATCTTGAAAGAATTGGTGCTGTTTGATGAGGATCGTTAATAAAGTGGATTCTCTTTCCTGTGTGGATATATGTGTCTCTAGCCCAAATAGTAAATTTCTGTCTCTAGGTTGTAGCTAGTATTAAAATGCAATTTCTGAGAAAATATTTGTCTTAAATTCCTGTGATGGAGGTAAAGAAGGAATGCAACCGATGCATTTGCAATGTGAGATGGCTTGACCGAGTGTATTCCTTTTGCTCCCTGTATCCTTACACTGTGCAAGCAACGGTTTGCTACATAGCCATCCACAAAAACCAAAATGAACAGCAGCGAAGTACAGATGCTATGTGTGTGATCTCTCAGCTTGTGGCTATGTTATGGAAAGGAGGAAAACCCCAAGTTTTTCTTCTGGTACGGATGTTAATTCCATTTGCACATGCATCTAAAGTTAATCCCTGTGGGAGGAAGGCTTATACAGATTTCACATGATTCATTAGCATGGCGTACTTTAAAATTTGGCTATTTGTTGATTTGGAAATGTTGAGAACTCTTACATATTTTCTCCTGTTGTAAATGGCTAAAGTTACTGATGAAACATTTAAACACCTAGGCTGGTTTGGAGTCACGTTTTGAGGGATCTCTTAATGAACTTAATCTCAACCTGTTTTTTAACTTGTGTTTTAAGCCATTCTTTGAATATTCAGTTATTTGGATTCAAAACTTTTAGTTTTGGAGAAGGCAGAAATATTTTTGCTAATCTGACTGTGTTTTTGCACTCTGCATCAGAGAGCACTTTAAACCTTTAAGACTTTGTGGTTCTAGTATGTGAACAATGATCCTTAATGAAGTGATAGCGATGTTTAATGGGCAGCTGCTGTTTGACAGACCGATGCATGTAAAAATGGTAAGTGTGCTCAAATTCTCGCTGCTTTTTGAACTGGTGATTGTGCTCCCGATTTTGGATGATGTGTGGTTTCAAGGTTGGGCAGAGATACTGGGAGGGGGGAATGTGTGACTTGCCTAATTCCTTGTGATGTCAACTCATGGCATTGGGGAAGGTTAATTCTGATTATTTTGCTAAAAACCAATCATAAATACAGTGAAGATTGCTTTAGCTTTAAGTTTCTGTGTCTTAATTAAAAAAAAAAAGGGCAAGGAATAATTTCTTTTCTCACAAACTTTAATGTATTGAATTGTGTTTAGGATGAACGAGCCTTTCCCAAAGGAGACTTCTTTCCTCCAGAGCGACCCCAACAACTTCCTCGTAAGTCTCTCCTGCATGACTGAACATGTTATGTTTTTATTTTGCTGTTCAGCCACTGGGACTCGATCCCAGCCCTAGTACAACTCTGGTTGCAACTTTGGAAAGCTGGGATCCAAATGGTCCGAATAATATCAAAGGGGGAAATAGTAAAGAAGAGCTGCTCAGTCTTATATTTTTTTTTGGCTACTTTTTTCAGCTCATAGCTAGGAGCTTGTCTATAAGCATTATCCCATTCACATTCTCAAGGCTTCCAAATCTCTCAATTGCAATTCAAAGACCCCAATGCCTTGTAAAATTACTGTTAATAGTGGGATTTAATGGAAACATAATTAATCAATCAATAGGGAAAAGTGTGCCTCCTTTTACCTGATGGTATTCTGGGTATCTGATGTTTTTCCTTCAATTGGAAAGGCTGAACCGAGGACCTGAGACTCTTACAAGTCTTCAGGTTTCTAAAGGGGATGTTATCAATGTATATAAATATCAGAAGGGAGGGTATAAAGAAGAGGGAGTCAGGCTCTTTTCCGTGGTGCCCAGTGACAGGGCATGAGGCGGTACGCAGAAACTGAAACACGGGAGACTCCATCTCAATATAAGGAAATAAATTACTGCGAGGGTGGGTGAGTACTGGAACAACAGGTTGCCCGGAGCGGCTGTGGAGTCTCCATCCTTGGAGATACTCAAAAGCTGTCTGTATATGGGTCCTGGGCACCCAGCTCTGTGTGGCCCTGCTTGAGCCTGGGGTTGGAGCAGATGATCTCCAAAAGTCCCTTCCAACCTCAGCCTGGCTGTGATGAGATACTGAAAGTATTGAACAGGAAGAGTCTGGGTTGGAAGGGAAGAACTGGAGGTGGGAGAACACAGGCTTAATTTGTTTAAATACAGCAAAAATGTAAAGCGTGGCTGTTAATGTAACTGTTAATTCAGCCAGTTGCTCTTTTCTTAGGCATGGGAGCCAAACCTGTTGCGTGCTGCCAACTTGCACAATTTTAGTGGTCATTAATCAGTCCATCCCTTAATTAGTTCAGTTTTCTGTGTATCTGTCAAAGCCTTTCTCAGCAGCAGTATTGTTACTGGGTTTTATTGCTGCCTTGACTTTCTATAATGGTATGCCTCTCTTTTTTTTTTTCAAGAGAAAGTCATTGGGTTCCAATTTAATTACCTTTGTATAAAGCTTGATAAATACAAACGGAAGCCTGTTTCTTGGCCTTTATGGGGGCGGGGAAGGGGTATCTTGTGTTGCTTTAAAACAAGGTTCGACACTTGCTGTGTTTATTATGCTGAGCTGTACATGAGGAAGTCCTCTTCTCGTAGGCAAAGAATGCCATTAAGCTGTTGTTTCATGCAAGTGCAAGCAGAGAACTCTTTTCTTCCTGATTGACTATAAGGAAAATATGAGGGCTCTTTCTTCTTTCTTTGGACTGGGGAATCCGTAATTCATTTGGGTACAGGGAGATTCAAAATTATGCCTGGGAATGATATATTTTGTTTGCTCAGAGAAGAGGCTGGCTGTGTGCTCTGAATTCTATAGGTGGCTATCATAATGATAGGTTGAACTTTGTGGTTAAATTCTTACCTACAAGGGAAGAACCTTGGCAAAGGTGGAAATAAGCCATTTCTCAATCAAGGGTAATATTGTGCAAAGGTTAGAAGATCTTAATACTAAATTGCCCACTCTATTCTCCTTAGATTGAGGAGTTGCACAAAATAAGCAGTGTTCTAGCCAGTTATTTTTCAGGAGTCAGCTTAAAACCAACCAACCAAGCAAGTTTTCTCAGTAGTAAGATGGAAAATGGATTATGAGGAAAAAAAAAATATTTGAGAGAGTTTTTAGTATATTTCAAAACACATCAACTCTGAATTTACTATACATTTTCATGCTTTAAGTACACACCCCAAAGTGGGAACACAGCAAGCTTTTTGGAGAATGGAAGTCAATTACTTAAGAATAAAACTTGCTGTTTTGTCAAACTATGGAAAGAAGGCTTTTTTGATATCTGAATATTTTCTTCAGATGGTCTTGGTGGTATTGGCATGGGATTAGGACCTGGAGGTCAACCTATTGATGCAAATCATTTAAACAAAGGCATGGGAATGGGCAACATGGGACCTGGAGGTAAGAAGATTACTCCTATGCTTTTGTTTCATGAGAGCTTTAAGCTGTGTAGAAGGTAGATAGCTTTGTTCTGCCTACACAAAAAGTTGAAGTGTATTAGGAGTGTTAAAGCCAAATGAGTTTTTGTTGAGCAAAGTAATGAGCTTGATAATGGAAACTTGAATTTAACCAACTACTCCATTTTTTTTTCACTGTGGTCAAGGCACAGCTCTCATTTTCTGACTCTTGAGCATGAGCAGCAGACACTGCAAATATACATTAAACTTTGAAAACCATCTGTCACTTTTAACACTTATTAGTGGGCTTGCAAATCTTTGTTTAGGACATGTTTAAATAGCACAAGTTTTAAAGAGCCACCTAAAAAGTAGCACACATTCAGCTTTCAATTTATAAACGCCTATGGGTTTTTCCCCTTTGCTGCTTCATTTTCTAGAAGGAGTGTTGCAATCTACTCAGAGTTATCACATGTAAGCTCTTCAGTCCAAACAGTGGACATGTTGCGTGGTCTCTATTTCTACAGCCAGTCTAATGGCTGAACTCTTGTAGAATGACGTCTGCTATATAAAGCTTTCTCTTTTATTTTGAGGAATGGGAATGGAAGGCATGGGCTTTGGAATGAATAAAATGGGAGGTAAGCTGTGGTTTTTTGACACGTATATAGCTTGGGCTTTCTGTGAGTCATGTAAATGTAGCCATATATGCCTAGCAGGCATTTGTGTTCTTTGAAATCATCAATTTAGTACTAACTTGCTCTTTTTTTAGTATTAATAAAACTGCTTTAGGTGTATGGGGAAGGGTTAATACCTCAGCTAAAACATGACCAATGTATTTTTTTGTTGTGTGACTTGTTAAAACTGCCCTTGTTTTAGGAGGTACGGCGTGACCAAATTCTGACCAAATTTTGTTTTGTGAATCCGTGATACAGAATTATCTTGGTGCCTGTGGAAATGTTGTGTGAAAGCGGCTTATGTGGGTGAAGTGTAGTGTTAAGTTGAAATGCATTGCTAAAGAAATCCTGAAAAATATTTTCTTTTAGGAATGGAAGGTCCTTTCGGTGGCATGGAAAACATTGGTCGCTTCCCAGCTGGAATGAACATGGGCAGAATGAGTGGTAGGTGCTCCTTTTTTGTATATCCAACTCCTGACTTGTCTTCTCTGAAAGTGTAACCCTGGAGAGACTCTTTAGGCTAGTCATTTTCCTCTCCTCAGCTTTTATTGGAAAAAATTAAAAGCTTACAGCTGACACGGTGACCACAAGTCACTTGTGGCCTTGGAGCTGTACAAAACAAGTGATTTGTTGAGGTTGTCTTGAAGGACTAGTTTAGAAAGAGATAAACTGCTCTCTATCTGTGTTCACCAGAAAGACTTCTCCAGAGCAAAGTGGCTGCCTCAAATGTGTTTGTCCGTATTGCGATAAGTCCTGCTTTCCCCTGGGTTTTTGGACCCAAGAAGACATGATAAAATGATCAGGGGAATGTAATAAAAAACTTGCCTTGCTGTTAATCTTTAAAAATTATGCCTGTATTAAAAGGTTCTCTCAAGAGTCATTTAGACATGCTGAAGGAACATCTCAAACTTAATCTTTTCAGAGATGGATCGTGCCATGGGTGGAGGATTTGAAAGAGAATTTGGAAGAAATGAAATGGGAATGTCTCGTAGTTTTGGAGAGACCTTGGAGAGAGGAATAGGTAAGTACACTACGCTAAGTACTTTTACTACCTGCTTTTCATACCTGAAGTGTACATAAAAATTGTGTATGTTTTGTTATAGCAAAATAGATGATATTTTACATATATATATATATTTGCTGTAATAGTTTAGTTTTGCTCAGACTCCTAAGAGCTGTACAGAAGGCAATGGATACACTAGTAGCGATCTGTGGGGCTGTGTAATGGAATTTCAGATGTGACAGCAAACCTTCTGACAGTCTTTAACACACTGCCTTGTGTCTCGAAACTTCATTCACAGTCTTAACACTTAAAGCAGCAATTCAGTTGTGGTCACATTGCTTTTTTTTTAATAGCACAATACAAGAAAAACATTTTTGAGAGGGATAATCTTTAAATAGATAAGCAATATTACGCATTAAGACACTTCTCAAAAAGGGTTACTAGAAGACTAGAAAAAAATAATTTTAGACTGTCGGCTTCTCTGGCAGCTGTCCGTTTTTTTAAAATGCTACTGGTAAGACACTAAACTTTTTTCAGTGAAAACAAAGTCCTGCTCCTTCCTGCTGCCTTTATAACATTTAATTTCCTAACAAGTTGCCCAGTGACTCTGGAAATATTGGACTATTTCAGTAATGAAGTACTTGAAACTGCAGAATTTCTGAGACAAAGTAGGCAGACCCCCCCCCCTTCCCAATTTACATAATTGATTTTATTTGCTTAGTGACTGAATCACAACATTTAATAACCAAGAATTGGCTCTGCCTGCACAGGATTAGCCCTTTTCTGGAAGACTCTAAAAACAAATGCACAATGCTGCTGGCTTTCAGATGAAGAAATACTAAATGTTTATTGCTGTTGTTTCTTCATTTAAAAAAAAAAAAAGCCAACTTGCTTGCACAAGTACAAATGGCATGTAACCCAAAACCATTCTGTGTTATTTAAGATACTACTGAAGCTTGAAATACTGAAGCAGGATGAGAGATATCCGTAAATGTGGCTGCTTCAGTTTTCTTGAGCATAGGCTCACCTTAGGGTTATATATCTTGTTTCTCTTCATGAAGTATACATAAATAATTGAAGTATACGCTTCCTTCAAGGCTTTTTTCCCCTCAGATAAGTATAAAATTCAAGATATTTTTTTTTTACCCGGCTGCAGTGCTAAACTTGAATTGACAGATAAGCTAAAATCCTTCATACAAGAGCAAAATGGTGTAAACTGTTCCTTTTCACTGCAGGAAATAAGACTCCGTAGCAGAGTCAGGACAACTCAGCCAAGGGATTTTATGAAACAAATAGCGAAACCCTCTTCTTGCTTGTGTCTTATGGCACAGGCAACCTTTTTACATTTCTTTCCACATTAGAGGGCCAAGCATGTGTTGTGGCTTTATAATGGCCGTTGTGCTGTGGTTCTTACATCAAATTTGTGTACTTTTTCTTGGAGCTCTGGCAATAAGAGGGCTCTTAAATTTGGGCAAGCTTTTCTTGTAAAAGTCTCCCTGGCTTGGCAGAAGCAATCTGAGTTGCGTGGCAAGGATGATCTGACTTCAGTCCTCTTCCAAGCAATCTGGATTTGAACCGTAATTTCAGTTACTAAATTATTATTACTCTTGCTGTGTAATCCCCCGTGTACCACACAGGAGCAGTAATCTTACAGCGAGCAGTAAGATTATACTTAAAATACTATTTTTGCCACCTAATCTTCCCCTAGGTTTGCATATGCCTCCAAAATTTTCTCCTTTTGTGTGGGTTGTTTTTTTTTTTTTTGGAAGGCTTTATTTGTGTGTACAGAAATTAAACTCCTAGTGAAAGGATAAACGTTTCTCCATCCCAACTATAGCATGTGGTCCGAGATGACTGCGCCCTTGAATCATGTGTTGTAGTCGTGATGGTCTGCGTAATCAACAGTACTCTTATTAACATCTGAAATAAAAACTTTGTTTCATATTCTGCAGCAAGAGAGCACACAGTTTGCAGTCACTTTTCAGAATGATGATGAAGTTTAAAGCATTTCAGTTGTGTAAGCATGCATTAGGGCTTTTTTTTGTGTCCTTGTATGATTACTGATAATCTCTGTGTTGTGTTCCAGGTGGTGGAAATGCCAGCATTCCTGGGATTGAGAGGATGGCACCTGGCATTGATCGTATGGGCTCGGGAATAGAAAGAATACCTTCTGGGATGGGGCATGGGATGGAGAGAGTAGGGTCAGAAATAGACAGGATGGGGCTCGTTTTGGATCGCATGAGTTCCAATGTGGAGCGAATGGGTTCAGGAATTGACCGAATGGCCCCTCTGGGCATAGATCACATCGCTCCTAACATCGAGAGGATGGGCCCAGCTATCGAGAGAATGGGGTCTGGCATAGAGAGGATGGGGTCTGGCATAGGCTTTGGTATCGAGAGAATGGGTGCTGCCATCGACCGCGTCGGCACCACTATGGACAGAATGGGATCAGGTGTAGAACGTATGGGTTCTGGCATGGATAGGATGGGTATAGGGATGGAGCGTATGGTCCCTGCTGGAATGGGAACTGGAATGGGTCAGGTGATAGAGAGAATGCCAGCTGGTTTGGATCGCATAGGTGCCACTCCTATGGAAAGAATAGGAATAGATCGTATGGGTGCTGCTGGCATGGAGAGAATGGGCTTGGAGCGCATTGGAGCCACTAATATGGAGAGAATGGGTCCTGCTATGGGACAGGGCATGGGAGCAGGCATAGATCGAATGGGACTTGCAATGGGAAGCAATTTTGAAAGAACAATGGACATGGAACGTGGAAACTTTGCAGGCAATTTTGCAGGCTCCCTTGGAGGAACTGGAGGACCTGCAGCTGGGGTGGCCAGGAAAGCCTGTCAGATATTTGTGAGAAACGTGAGTAGCCTTCTTCCTACCTCTCCTTCCTCCTGAAATGAATTGGTACTGATGTGTTGATCTCATCTGTGCTCGGTTAACTTCAGTCAGAATATCCAATATTGGATGCTGACAGAGGTGGAGTTAGGTTGGCTTTTGTGAGTTGAAGCCATTTCCTTAATGGGAGAAGAGCTCTGCATCTGTAAATGAAGATGCCAAACAGTGGCTGTCCCCGGGTGGAAAATGTGGTTTTTGAAGAGTTGGCAGCACTTGCAAGTTCTTCAGCAGATCCTCAGTAATGGTCTGTTCTTCTCTTTTTCACAGCTGCCTTTTGATTTTACATGGAAAATGCTGAAAGATAAATTTAATGAATGTGGTAAGTTACTTCAAGTCTCAGTAATTATCAGTGATGAATATGAATTAAAAGAGTAACTCCTGGATCTGTATGTCCCTGACACTAGTATCTTAACGAAAATTTCACTCAGACTTACTGAAATACTAGATCATTACATTGACAGGTGTTGTGAGGATGTTTACCATCCCTGATATACCAGCAAGAGTTCTGCAGTGTTGAAAAGAAATGAATTCTGGCCAGTTGATAACCCAGTTAACACATGCTTTTTTTTCCTTGAGCATCTGTTCCCTTCTCCAACTCAGGGGCTGGGTTTATCATGTAGCCTCTTTGGAGTTGCAGAAAGAGGTAGGAATAAAGATATGGAAGTCCTGAGAACTGCTGAAAAGCACCTGCACAGATTCTTTATATCTAAATGAACATAGTTGTCTGGGAAAACTGGCCTTAAATTATCAAAAAATAAAATATATATTCTGAATTCAGCTACTGACTGTTGAATGTGCTGTTCAGCTTCAGGATGTTTTTTGATGGCAGCCGTTGCTGTGCTCAGACCTTGCTCCCTAATATCTCGTGCTTCTTGTCCGATGGCAAAAACCAAGTCCCAGCCTCATCAGTTGTGATGCCAAGTGTGTGTTCACAAGTTAGACAGGGCTCGTTAACTTGTGTTTTCCTCCATTCATCTGCTGCTCGTGCTGCTGCTCGAGTGAGAATTGAGAGGAATGGTTTGAATTAATTCCCCTCTCAAACCAGGAACACTTCTTTTAAAACAATGATTTGGTAAAGCTCTCCCGCAGCTTTAAGTTTCACAGTAGTGGTAGATTCTAAAGGTGTATTTTCTGTGTCTTGAGGTAGAGGACTATGACTTGATAGAGAATTACGGAGCACCTGCTAGGTTAAACCAGACCCTTTCTTTTCTTTTCAAGGTCATGTGCTGTATGCTGATATCAAGATGGAGAATGGGAAGTCGAAAGGCTGTGGTGTGGTTAGATTTGAGTCCCCAGAAGTAGCTGAGCGAGCCTGCCGTATGATGAATGGGATACAGCTCCGTGGGAGGGAGATTGATGTGCGAATTGATAGAAATGCTTAAGTAGTTGCCTTTTTAACACTGAAACCAGATTTTTGAATTTGTATTTTTTCTTGTTAACCATTTTAATTTGACTGGATGTAAAGGTGTTAAAACAATTCAGTTGCTTTCTGGAGTAATTTTAATTACTTTTTTAACAAATGGATTTCCATTTTACTGTTTTTTGCATTGAAACTGCAATGTGCACAATCTTTTTTTGTAGTTGTGGCATCTTGTTGACATTACAGATGTAAACAGTATGACTTTGATAATAAATGCAAGTTAAAGATTTCAGTCACAGCATCCGTTACTGGCAGCCCATCCTATGCTTGCAAAACTATCTGTAAACTGAGCTCAGTAAACTAGAATTTGTATTCTCTTGTGAAGTGTCAAGAAAGAATGTTCCTCATGGTTGTCGGTTTATGACGGTATGAATTGGGCTTTAAAACGGTGCATTTGTGTTAGTGTTTGAATGTCTTCGGGGTGTGTGGGCCTTCCCTTTCCTGTATTCAGACCTAATCCATGACCACTCTTAGCAGAAGGCTGATAGCTTAATTTTTCTCCAGTGGCAATGCTGATTTTAAAAAAGAAATAAATAAAATATCCTCTACTTTCAGCTGTGTCAGTGCCATTCTGGAGGCCTGAACTGAAAAGGGATTTAAAAACCTGATATTTTTTTTTTCAATGGGGAGCATTTCAGCAGGGGCCACGCACGCAGGTGTACTGGTTCCAGCTGAAAGGCAGATGTCAGCTTTTCCTGCAGAAATATAGTTTTAATAACACAAAGCAAAAGTGATTATTTTTGAGTGGCAATTCTTGTGGCAGGAGAGCTGAAGCTTTCTGCCAAAGACCAGAATTTCTTGCCCCTGAGCTATGTGGCCTCAAAATTAAGTTGTTCTTACAGTAATGGGAAATAAGAAGAGATTCTGAGGGTGGGCTTGATTCCATCAGCAGGACGGCGTTGGCTCAGAGGCAGCGATTGACCCTCGATTATCTCAATATATTGATATCTCTATGCTACTGAGCAAGTGAAGAGTGAGGACCACTGTTCCCTCTGTCACCTAGACTATATTCTAGCTGTTTGAAGTGTAATCCACTGTAATTATTAAGCTTTAGCTTATTCCACATGTGTCTGATGAAAGGCAGCCTGGCGCTGTCTGTACTCTGCTTTACCGTGCTGCTGGGTTGTGCCGCAAGAGCCAGAGCGGTCAGAAATGTGGAAAAATAGCTTGAAATGGCTCTTAAAAACTGATGGAATGCTACTATAAGGGGAAAAGAAGTCATAATTTGGTCTTGGTCTGTTAACCCTTTCCCATAAGCTTTGCAATAACGCACTCTCCAGAACACATCGAGTTTCAGTTTTGCCTTTGCTTTCTCCATCCGGAAAATCTCAAATAAGAGGTTCCTGCCCTTTCTGACAGCCCCTTACGCCTGTGGAAGTAGTGGTGCGATGAAATTGCTGACTTAAACTCAGTTATCTTTTTTTTTTTTTTATATTGCAATTCATTAATGAAGTTCCGTTGAAAGGGAAGCGCAGGAACCTCAGCCCAGCCTTGCCATGGTGGAAAATGTGGTGAGGGGCCACGTGTGAGTGGGGTGCATTCACCACAGCCCTTGCTGGGGAGGGGGCGGGCGGGAAATGCTGCTGTGCTGGAGGAACCGGTACTTCACTTGCTATTTTGTACTTTGGAGAGAGAAGAAAAAAAAACAACCTGAAAAACCCAATTCTGCTGCATTTTGCTTCACAATAAAACCGTTAGTTAAAGCCTTGTTGGCGTTTCCTTGGGGCGGGTGGGCACGGCGGGGCTGTCGGTGCAGCTGCGGTAGGAGAGAACGTCCTTGAGGCAACGCAGGAACCCGAAAAATTTTGAAAAGGAAAGAAAAATAATGGCGGGAAATTAATCCCCGCCCGCTTCCCGCCATCGCCCCGGCCACGTGGCTGCCGGCCGGCGCGCGGCAGTGACGTCAGCGCGCGGCGCCGCCCGAAGGTCACGGGCCGGGCTGGGAAGATGGCGGCGGGGGCCGGAGGCTGCCGGGTGAGCGGGGGGCGGGAGCCGAGGACTGAGTCGGGCCGGGCCCGCAGAGACGCCGTGGGGCTGAGGGGGAGCGGCGGGAGATAACGCTGGGCCGCCGCTGCCGACTCATGAGGTGCGGCCCGGCTTCCTCCGGCGCTGGAGGTGCCGTGAGGGGGGAGCGCCGGGGCTTGGTGGTGCCGGGCCGGCACGGAGAGAGCCCGGTGCGGGCGGGTGCTGCCCGGAGAGGCGGCCCG